>NC_069500.1:572565484-573192984 GCF_027579735.1 Bombina bombina | reverse complement strand
ACAAACATGGACACATACACATACAACCTTGACCCTTTCCCTTACAACCCCACTTTTTTATATACCTCATTTCTATAACCCTTCCCCAACACTTCTACCTTTTTTTATTAACCCTTTGTTCCCTTTTATTAGACCTTAATTCTGCCACAGTTCATTGACTTGTCTAGCATTTTAACCCCTTATCGGCCACAACGTACCCTGTACGTCGCTGGTCATTAAGGATTTTTTGGCCCGTTTGTCATCAGCAGCAAAACCGCACTATTAAAATCTCTTTCCCGGGGGGCGGAGTTTGGCCACGCAGGCGAATGGCGGCACATTAAGTGAGCTCCTAAACCCTTAGTCTGGAAAAGAATAAAATATGGCGTAATACCCCTATTTTTATTATATAATTTGCCTGAGGAGAGCTGAAGAACCACTGCTGACTGTATAACAGCTTTGTTATCATGAGCACGGAGTGTATTTTGTGAGATACCTTGGGGGAACCGGAGCTAGAGACCAACAATGGCCGCAGGCGGTAATACACTGTCAGCTCTATCATAAGAGAGGCATACCTTACCTGATCACCTACAACGGGATCGTCTGGCAATACCCTCTTGCATCGCGACGAAGGAGGCTGGTAAGTCCGGCTACGGCCGTGTCTGCACACGCACGCTTGGCAGTACCCATACCATACACCGAGCCTAGCTGCGTCATCAGGCCTCACAAGCGCTCTAATTTGTAAGGGGAGCCGGCGCACCACCATCCATATAAAGGCCCCGCAGCTGTACATACCGATCACTCGGACCAAAGTAATAACGGCTGACACACCGAGTGGGGCTGCTTTCCCCTGAGGCTGCGGGCGGATTGGTACTTGCGGGCATACACCGGCCTAGCATCCCTGAGTCTAACAGAGAAATCTTACAAACCCTAGCCCTGCTCCTTGACATTAATCAGAGACTCTGCAAAAAGTTCCCCAAGCACACGGGCTTAACTAGTTTGCTGCCTGAAATAGTACAGTTACATTTACAAAACCACATCAGAGTTAAGGAAAGTTTGTGTATAGCTTCAGGACTGCCTCAGTGTTGACAGGAGCAATTCTGAAAAAGCAGGTTATATATTACAGCGTTTGGAGACAAATAAAAACAAAGATATCAACACTACTGATGCAAAACAAAGCTTTATACATGCACAGGGAAAACTAATCTAAAAATAAACCAAACAGGGCCCTGCCTGACCTGCAGACCCACACTGATCTGCAACATCAAAGTTCAATCCGAGGGGGCAGTTAAGTGATGCCTTGCAAAAAGCAGCACAAAGTAGAAAAACACACAGCTAATAGCACACTTAATAAATACTTAAAACAGGCGGAGAGCCCGGTTACCCGTGCGCCTGACAGCATGGAAAGTCAACCCCAGATTTCATCACAACAACAGCGACAAGGTGAATCACAATTACAACAAGTGATTACCAAAGAAGATTTACAATTCTTATCCTCAAAGGAAGATATTAAGAACGCAGTGCAAGAAATGAGAGAACTATTTAATGATTTAAGAAGGGATATTAGCTCCCTGGACAACAGAGTCTCACAAGTTGAAACAACTCAGACCTCTAACGTCACCTCCATTCAGAATATGGCCACAGAATTGCAGGAACAATCAGAAATCATACAACAACTTTCAGATAAAGTAGAAGACCTCGACAACCGAGGCCGAAGGAACAATCTACGTATCAGAGGGGTCTCTGAAACGATCCATCCTCCTGCAATCGAAGGATACCTTCAGAGTCTGTTCCGGACCCTGAAGGGAACGCCAACCTCCCCAGACATTGCTGTAGAACGAGCGCATAGAGCTCTTAGAGCTAAACCTCCTCCAAAAGCTCCTCCCAGGGATATAATTGTGCGCCTTCTTAATTTTAGAGATAAAGAGGAAATACTAAAATGTGCCCGCATGTCACACCCAGTACGACATGCTGGTGAGAACCTGCAGATTTTCTCTGACCTTTCACCAACCACGTTACAAAAGAGAAGGGAACTAAGCCATATTACAACAAAATTGAGAATGCACAAGGTTCAATACAGGTAGGGCTTCCCGGTGTCCTTGATAGCCACCCATCAAAACAAATCTGCCATCTATAGACCTGGATCAGACCCTCAAACTTTCTACTCAAACCTGTCTCTGGAAGATGACCCCGCACCACAACGATCTCAAGGTGCTGACGGAACAGAACCGTGCGAATAGATGTACTCATACCTTAACCCTTGAATAATCTCCTTGAAGGAGGGGATGATGACCTACAATCAAATCTTTAATAGCTCATCTCTCCACTAGAAGATCCAAAAGCTGATCTCTACAGATGAGCTCTGTTCCATCATGGCTCAGGATTCTTGCCCTGCCGAAGTCATGAAGAGACAATTTTTAAGATATCCACCTTCAGGGTTCCTCACCTAGTCCTGAGACTTTGCAGCTCACCACATATGTTGAACTTCCAAGTGCCCTGCCTAGGTTGGGTAATTGCCTTAACCTCTGCTTGTTATGTTTGTTTTCCTCTCCAAGCAGTAGGATCTCCTGTAAGACACCTTGTCCCCAAGCAACAGACTCTTCTGGGACAGTATCCTTTCATTATTTCATTAACCTACTATTGTTTATTTTCCAGGTTCCGTGACATTGTTATGTTTTATATTGTTCTGCATTAAATGTTTATACGCAAGGTTAATGATGTTATAAGTCTTGATGCAGGGTTATTTTTCTGCCAAGTAATTGCCATCTCAAAGACTGCCACTACACCTTCATACACAGCATGAGTTTTGGCACTAATATGGTATAGTGATCGATATGAACAAAATATGTGGTCTTGTTTGTTGAATTCAATTAACTGGAGCACCTGCTCTTCGAGCTTAGTTGGATGTATCTAGCTACTTAAATATTACATTTAAATAAAGCGACCAGGAGCACTGCCTTAGGTCTACAACATAATGCTCAGTGGAGCCTTTTGAAAGGCGCTTTGTTCCTAAGCATCGGACTTTATTGGGACAGTATCCTTTCTCTATTTCATTAATCTATTAATGTTTACTTTCCAAGTTCCAGGATATTGTTACATTATATATTGAACTGCAGTAAATGTTTATCTGTAGAGCTACTGATCTTAGAAGTTAAGATAGAAGGTTATTATACTGCCAAAAAATTGCCATCTCAAAGGCTGCCTCTATATATTCATACACAGCATGTGATGTGGCACTAATTTAGTTTAAAGATCGCTTTGATATACTAGGATAATATAATATTTGTTCTTATATGCTGAATCTAATTACTTAGAGCACTCGCTCTCTGAATATAATGAGACAGATATGGCTACTTAAGCATCACATTTTAAAAAAAAAAAAAAAAAAAAAAAAAAAAGGGAAAAGCGATCAGGAACACTGCCCTAGGTCAACAATATATTGTTTTTCATTCTATACCACTCTCTCCTATACTACTACATACTCAATCTCTTACCTTACCCTTCTCTTCTTATCAGGTTCTCAGAGTATTACCTTCAGACCTTTCCTTCTCAAAATGTAGGCTGCGTTATGCGCTCCCCTCCCTCTTTCCCTTCTGCTCTTCTCAATTTCATCTTCAGTTTTACGCCATAGAGAGATGCTTAACCTCTGGAAGTGACTTTCGAGCCACTAGGAGAATATTAAAAATTTAAAGTTTTTCAGTCTAGGGGTTGCTACCCCCTGTTTAAATTGTTTGTTATTGCATTGCATTTGTTTTCAGACTGTTGATATTGCACATTTTCTTATTTGCAGTGTACTCTCTGAATCCTTTTGTGTACCGGATACTCCTCCTCTTTGTCTTTCTGAATTGTTTACATTTCCTCCTTGACCCTTCAACACCCTTCAACACCCTTTTGTTCCTTTTTTTTTTTTTTTTTTTTCCCCTCACCATGACCGACCACAAAAGTAGGTTTGACTCTCATGGGCTTACTTTTACTACCATAAATGCAAAGGGACTGAACAGTCCAGGTAAGAGGTCAATTGCTCTTAGAGCATTAAAAAACCTGCACAGCCATGTTCTTTTTTTTCAGGAAACTCACTTCCGTAAGGGAAGGGAGCCAAAATGGTTTAATGTAGATTACCCAACGGCTATCTTTGCATCAAGCACAACTAAAAGGTGTGGGGTTGGAATTTTAATTCACCGCTCCGTCCCATTGAAGATTACACTTTCAGAAAGAGACCCAGAGGGTAGATATTTAGTATTGGTAGGCACCCTATATGATCATCAAATAACCCTGGCTACTATATATAGCCCAAATGCAGACCAACACCTCTTTATGTCCAAAGTTACGAAACTTCTTCTAGACGTAGCAAAAGGCCTTATATTTCTCTCTGGGGATTTCAATCTGTCAATGGATGCACAGCTTGATACCTCAAATGGAACTACCAGCACTTCTCCAAGGATAATAAAATCTGTGAAAAGTGCTCTCTCAAACCTAATGATGCATGATGTGTGGAGAACAGTACACCCCTCAAGTAAGGACTATACATACTATTCACCTCCACATAATAAATATTCCCGAATCGATTACTTTTTTACTGATGCGAATGGCCTTGACATGATCACATCCTGTACTATAGGCTCCATAACTTGGTCTGACCATGCTCCAGTCACCTGCTCCATTCAATGGCCAGACCTACCCCCAACGGCATATATTTGGAGGCTAGATGATTTCTTGTTAGACGACCCCCTGGTGAGAATAGAAATACAGAAATCATTGTCAGATTATTTACTACATAATACTCCCCCACAATCCATTGGGAAGCGCATAAATGTGTGATGCGCGGTGAGTTCCTCAAGCATAAGGCGCGCATCTGTAAACAGCATAGAACACGACATACTCAATTGATTAATACAATATCTCAGCTAGAGCATCAACACAAAACCAATCCTCTAAATGTGGAGATTAGGGGAAAATTGGAGAGTAGTAAGAAAGAACTTAATGATTTCTTGAGGGAAGCATTCCAGCGCAGACAACTAAACACCAAACAACAATATTATGAGGGTGGCAATAAACCAGGAAAACTGTTAGCAAGAACAATACGCAGAAAACAACTAAAATCGCATATACACTACATTCTAGGACCTGACGGTTCCCCTTTAAAAAGTAGTAAGCAAATCGCTAACTCATTTCACTCCTACTATAAAACGCTGTACAACATACCAGATAAATCTAGCACCACGGATAACTCTTTAGACACCCCACACAGACAACAAAAGATAGATCAATACTTGACTGGTTTAGGCCTACCAGAGTTGGAATCTGATCATAAAGATAAGCTAGACGCACCCGTCACAGAAGAGGAACTCATCCAGGCCATAAAAGATTTTCCTAACGGGAAAAGCCCGGGCCCAGATGGATTTTCCTCTAAATATTATAAGCTTTTTGCTAAGTCCCTCAGCCCTATGCTGCTCTTGCTCTTTAACGGCTTGATCTCCAATCCTACCCTAACAAGCTCCATGCTGGAAGCCCATATTGCGATTATCCCTAAACCTGGTAAGCCCGCTACGTCCCCGGCAAACTTTAGACCCATTTCCTTACTTAATATGGATATTAAAATACTGGCCAAAATATTAGCAAATCGTCTTAATAAATTTCTCCCGAGCTTAATTTCCACTGACCAAGTTGGATTTGTCCCGGGCCGCGAGGCGCGCGACAACACCAACAAAATAATACAATTAATTAACCATGCACAAGTGAAGGGAATCCCCACGGCACTCTTCGCGACAGACGCGGAAAAAGCCTTCGACCGCGTTGACTGGCTTTTTTTACGGCAGACCATGAAGGCAATGAATTTTGGCGATCCCTTTATCAACATGACCTTTGCGCTGTACTCGTCCCCAAATGCACGTGTAAGAGTTAATGGCACTCTATCAGATGCTTTTCCCATTTCTAACGGGACAAGGCAGGGGTGCCCCCTCTCCCCGCTTCTTTTTGCCCTGACAATCGAGGTGTTGGCTCATAAAGTGAGAAATAACCCAAAAATAACAGGTATACAGATAGGAGACTCGGAATATAAACAGGCACTATACGCCGATGATGTCCTTTATACACTCACTAACATCGATACATCGATACCCGAGCTCTTGAGAGAACTTAACGAATATGGCTCGCTCTCTAACTTCCTCTTAAATATTACAAAATCAGAACTCCTTAACATTAACGCACCACAAGAACACACCCAACTCTTAGCAGTAAAATATAAAATCCCAGTAACAGCCACTAAACTTAAATACCTCGGCATATATCTCTCAGCGAACCCCCAAAACCTCTTTACATACAATTATTTATCTCTGAAGAAAGATATCATCAACGACTTATCTTCTTGGAAGAATAAATCATTATCTTGGTTGGGGAAAATAGGGATAATTAAAATGAACATTCTGCCGCGTATTCTATATGTCCTGCAGACAGTCCCAATTTCTTTACCAAGAGACTTTCTACCACAATTACAAAGGTCTTTAGAGCGGTTTATATGGTCTGGGATAAAACCTAGAATAGCAAGAAAGACACTATATCTCCCCCGTGAAAGGGGCGGACTGGGATTCCCTGATTTGACTTTATATAGGCAGGCCATACAATTACAGAGACTGACCGAATGGTCTCATAACACTACACAGAAACAATGGGTGAGGATGGACGGTCAGATTCTACAACTCCATAATGTAGGCACCCTAGCCTGGGTCCCCATATCTAAACGTCCCGACACGCTTCATAGATATCATCTAACATCAGAAACGCTGCATGAGTGGGATAGACTTTTGGCCACTAGCACACACGTATCCTCCCGCGTTTCTCCGCTGATATCAATCATAGAACACCCTGAACTGCCTTATTCAGCGCTAAGTAAGCGTATTTGTGTCCCATACAGCCTGAGAACAGGCACTTTACACTTTGCCCTAGAGAACGGCAGATTATGCACGCAACAGACTTTGACAGATCGGCATGGCGCTCTTTTCTCCTCCTGGCTAAGATACCACCAGTTGGTACACTTCCTGTCACATCATGTACAAAGAAGTAATTTTATTAGGGACCTTACCCCATTTGAGATATTGTGTTCTAGCATGCAACCCCCTAAAAAGCTAATATCTAAATTATACAAATTGCTTCTGCTCCCCCCTGATGTTCCATTGCCCTCTTACACCAGGGCTTGGAACAAAGAACTTAACCATATGATAGATGAGGATAGTTGGCTCAAGTCTTTCAGATTGATAAAACGTTCCTCAGTCTCTGCTAGAGTGCAGGAGATACAATTAAAATTACAGACCAGGTGGTATTACACCCCAGCAAGATTACATCTCTTCTTTCGCTCAGCCAGCGCATATTGCTGGAGAGGATGTGGAGAGGAAGGAACTCTCTTGCACATTTGGTGGACTTGCCCGAAGCTGACCGTCTATTGGACGACAGTTTTAGCAGAAATATCGAGCAGATTGGATCTGCACATCCCAAACACACCTGAAACAATTTTGTTTGTACACCTTCCAGACACTAAACTAGACCACATACGTGCCCTTCTTTTAATTATGCTTACAGGTGCTAAAATGCCTATCCCTAAAAAATGGAAAGCTTCTGATCCCCCAACGGTTGGCGACTGGCATTCCTCTGTTGAGGAGCTGTTGGCACTAGAAAGATTGCACTACCTTAAAAGCAACCGGCTAGCACTATATGATATGATGATGACTACCTGGAAAGCTGACACTGTCTGCCCCTCTGCTGTTCACGACAACCACTCATGAACATTACATGCATTTTAAACGGGTTTTTTTTTTTTTTTTCTCCCCCGCACCACTCCTCCCCCTCCCTATTTGTCTCTCTTATTTCCTTCACTTACTCTTCCTCTGTCATAAGTCCCTCTTCCGGTACACTTGGGCTTCCAAAATTTAATGGTTAAAATGTGAAGTAATTTCAAAAACAAAAATTTAAAATTACAAGCCTAATATTTATAATTACATGTTGAAGGCTGCAGGAGATCATTACTTTGTATATACATAATTACTAGACACTGTTAAACTCCAATTGTCTTGATCGTGACAGGTCAATATTTATTTTTATTTTATTTTTATCTCTTTTCTCCATTTGTATGCTTGATTTCATGTAACTTGATGATTTTTGTCTAATAAAGCTTGTTTAAAAAAAAAAAAAAAAAAAAAAATCTCTTTCCCTCCTGAAGGCCTCCTTTTATAGGCCTAGATTTGGAGTTCGGCGGTAAAAGGGCTGCTAACGCTCCGCGGGCTTTTTTCTGGCCGCACCATAAATTTAACTCTGGTATCGAGAGTTTAATCAAATGCTGCGTTAGGCTCCAAAAAAGGAGCGTAGAGCATTTTTACCGCAAATGCAACTCTCGATACCAGAGTTGCTTACGGACGCGGCCGGCCTCAAAAACGTGCTCGTGCACGATTCTCCCATAGGAAACAATGGGGCTGTTTGAGCTGAAAAAAAACCTAACACCTGCAAAAAAGCAGCGTTCAGCTCCTAACGCAGCCCCATTGTTTCCTATGGGGAAACACTTCCTACGTCTGCACCTAACACTCTAACATGTACCCCGAGTCTAAACACCCCTAACCTTACACTTATTAACCCCTAATCTGCCGCTCCCGCTATCGCTGACCCCTGCATATTTTTTTTAACCCCTAATCTGCCGCTCCGTAAACCGCCGCCACCTACGTTATCCCTATGTACCCCTAATCTGCTGCCCTAACATCGCCGACCCCTATGTTATATTTATTAACCCCTAATCTGCCCCCCACAACGTCGCCGACACCTACCTACACTTATTAACCCCTAATCTGCCGAGCGGACCTGAGCGCTACTATAATAAAGTTATTAACCCCTAATCCGCCTCACTAACCCTATCATAAATAGTATTAACCCCTAATCTGCCCTCCCTAACATCGCCGACACCTACCTTCAATTATTAACCCCTAATCTGCCGACCGGAGCTCACCGCTATTCTAATAAATGTATTAACCCCTAAAGCTAAGTCTAACCCTAACACTAACACCCCCCTAAGTTAAATATAATTTTTATCTAACGAAATAAATTAACTCTTATTAAATAACTTATTCCTATTTAAAGCTAAATACTTACCTGTAAAATAAATCCTAATATAGCTACAATATAAATTATAATTATATTATAGCTATTTTAGGATTAATATTTATTTTACAGGCAACTTTGTAATTATTTTAACCAGGTACAATAGCTATTAAATAGTTAAGAACTATTTAATAGTTACCTAGTTAAAATAATAACAAATTTACCTGTAAAATAAATCCTAACCTAAGTTATAATTAAACCTAACACTACCCTATCAATAAAATAATTAAATAAACTACCTACAATTACCTACAATTAACCTAACACTACACTATCAATAAATTAATTAAACACAATTCCTACAAATAAATACAATTAAATAAACTAGCTAAAGTACAAAAAATAAAAAATAACTAAGTTACAGAAAATAAAAAAATATTTACAAACATAAGAAAAATATTACAACAATTTTAAACTAATTACACCTACTCTAAGCCCCCTAATAAAATAACAAAGCCCCCCAAAATAAAAAATTCCCTACCCTATTCTAAATTAAAAAAGTTACAAGCTCTTTTACCTTACCAGCCCTGAACAGGGCCCTTTGCGGGGCATGCCCCAAGAATTTCAGCTCTTTTGCCTGTAAAAAAAAACATACAATACCCCCCCCCAACATTACAACCCACCACCCACATACCCCTAATCTAACCCAAACCCCCCTTAAATAAACCTAACACTAATCCCCTGAAGATCTTCCTACCTTGTCTTCACCATCCAGGTATCACCGATCCGTCCTGGCTCCAAGATCTTCATCCAACCCAAGCGGGGGTTGGCGATCCATAATCCGGTGCTCCAAAGTCTTCCTCCTATCCGGCAAGAAAAGGACATCCGGACCGGCAAACATCTTCTCCAAGCGGCATCTTCGATCTTCTTCCATCCGGTGCGGAGCGGGTCCATCTTGAAGCAGGCGACGCGGATCCATCCTCTTCTTCCGATGTCTCCCGACTAATGACGGTTCCTTTAAGGGACGTCATCCAAGATGGCGTCCCTCGAATTCCGATTGGCTGATAGGATTCTATCAGCCAATCGGAATTAAGGTAGGAATTTTCTGATTGGCTGATGGAATCAGCCAATCAGAATCAAGTTCAATCCGATTGGCTGATCCAATCAGCCAATCAGATTGAGCTCGCATTCTATTGGCTGATTGGAACAGCCAATAGAATGCGAGCTCAATCTGATTGGCTGATTGGATCAGCCAATCGGATTGAACTTGATTCTGATTGGCTGATTCCATCAGCCAATCAGAAAATTCCTACCTTAATTCCGATTGGCTGATAGAATCCTATCAGCCAATCGGAATTCGAGGGACGCCATCTTGGATGACGTCCCTTAAAGGAACCGTCATTAGTCGGGAGACATCGGAAGAAGAGGATGGATCCGCGTCGCCTGCTTCAAGATGGACCCGCTCCGCACCGGATGGAAGAAGATCGAAGATGCCGCTTGGAGAAGATGTTTGCCGGTCCGGATGTCCTCTTCTTGCCGGATAGGAGGAAGACTTTGGAGCACCGGATTATGGATCGCCAACCCCCGCTTGGGTTGGATGAAGATCTTGGAGCCAGGACGGATCGGTGATACCTGGATGGTGAAGACAAGGTAGGAAGATCTTCAGGGGATTAGTGTTAGGTTTATTTAAGGGGGGTTTGGGTTAGATTAGGGGTATGTGGGTGGTGGGTTGTAATGTTGGGGGGGGGTATTGTATGTTTTTTTTTACAGGCAAAAGAGCTGAAATTCTTGGGGCATGCCCCGCAAAGGGCCCTGTTCAGGGCTGGTAAGGTAAAAGAGCTTGTAACTTTTTTAATTTAGAATAGGGTAGGGAATTTTTTATTTTGGGGGGCTTTGTTATTTTATTAGGGGGCTTAGAGTAGGTGTAATTAGTTTAAAATTGTTGTAATATTTTTCTTATGTTTGTAAATATTTTTTTATTTTCTGTAACTTAGTTATTTTTTATTTTTTGTACTTTAGCTAGTTTATTTAATTGTATTTATTTGTAGGAATTGTGTTTAATTAATGTATTGATAGTGTAGTGTTAGGTTAATTGTAGGTAATTGTAGGTAGTTTATTTAATTATTTTATTGATAGGGTAGTGTTAGGTTTAATTATAACTTAGGTTAGGATTTATTTTACAGGTAAATTTGTTATTATTTTAACTAGGTAACTATTAAATAGTTCTTAACTATTTAATAGCTATTGTACCTGGTTAAAATAATTACAAAGTTGCCTGTAAAATAAATATTAATCCTAAAATAGCTATAATATAATTATAATTTATATTGTAGCTATATTAGGATTTATTTTACAGGTAAGTATTTAGCTTTAAATAGGAATAAGTTATTTAATAAGAGTTAATTTATTTCGTTAGATAAAAATTATATTTAACTTAGGGGGGTGTTAGTGTTAGGGTTAGACTTAGCTTTAGGGGTTAATACATTTATTAGAATAGCGGTGAGCTCCGGTCGGCAGATTAGGGGTTAATAATTGAAGGTAGGTGTCGGCGATGTTAGGGAGGGCAGATTAGGGGTTAATACTATTTATGATAGGGTTAGTGAGGCGGATTAGGGGTTAATACATTTATTATAGTAGCGCTCAGGTCCGCTCGGCAGATTAGGGGTTAATAAGTGTAGGCAGGTGTCGGCGACGTTGAGGGGGGCAGATTAGGGGTTAATAAATATAATATAGGGGTCGGCGATGTTAGGGGCAGCAGATTAGGGGTACATAGGGATAACGTAGGTGGCAGCGATTTGCAGTCGGAAGATTAGGGGTTAATTATTGTAAGTAGCTGGCAGCGACGTTGTGGGGGGCAGGTTAGGGGTTAATAAATATAATACAGGGGTCGGCGGGGTTAGGGGCAGCAGATTAGGGGTACATAAATATAACGTAGGTGGCGGTCGGCAGATTAGGGGTTAAAAATTTTAATCGAGTGGCGGCGGTGTGGGGGGACCTCGGTTTAGGGGTACATAGGTAGTTTATGGGTGTTAGTGTACTTTAGAGTACAGTAGTTAAGAGCTTTATAAACCGGCGTTAGCCAGAAAGCTCTTAACTCCTGCTATTTTCAGGCGGCTGGAATCTTGTCGTTAGAGCTCTAACGCTCACTTCAGAAACGACTCTAAATACCAGCGTTAGAAAGATCCCATTGAAAAGATAGGCTACGCAAATGGCGTAGGGGGATCTGCGGTATGGAAAAGTCGCGGCTGAAAAGTGAGCGTTAGACCCTTTCCTGACTGACTCCAAATACCAGCGGGCGGCCAAAACCAGCGTTAGGAGCCTCTAACGCTGGTTTTGACGGCTACCGCCGAACTCCAAATCTAGGCCAGTGTGTGGTCTCACTGCTGGTATAATATAAAAAAGCAAGCCCCAGGGTATGTTGCTGGACATTAAGGGGTTAAACTGTACTTGAAAGCATAATAACAATCCCTAACAGTTAATACCAGGTTTTCAATAGAGTTACAAAAGAAAAGTATATTTCAGATTGTAAATAAGCGAAATAAAACTGAAAACATATAATGCAAGCAAAAAATTGCTTTTATCACACTGGATGAAAACACTGTAAGTGGGTCTTCGGGGTTAGTATTAGGCTTTTTAAGGGTTTATTGGGTGGGTTTTATTTTTAGATTAGAGCTAAATGCCTTTTTAAGGACAATACCCATCCAAATGCCCTTTTCAGGGCAATGGGGAGCTTAGGTTTTTTAAGTTAGGATTTTATTTGGGGGGTTGGATGTGTGGGTGGTGGGTTTTACTGTTGGGGGGTTGTTTGTATTTTTTTTTTTTTACAGGTAAAAGAGCTGATTTCTTTGGGGCAATGCCCCGCAAAAGGCCCTTTTAAGGGCTATTGGTAATTTATTTTAGGCTAGGATTTTTTTTATTTTGGGGGGGATTTTTTTATTTTGATAGGGCTATTAGATTAGCTGTAATTAGTTTAAATATCTGATAATTTCTTTTTTTATTTTGTGTAATTTAGTGGGGTTTTTGTTTTGCAATTTAGGTAATTGTATTTAATTTAGGTAATTGATTTAATTGTAGTGTAAGGTTAGGTGTTAGTGTAAGACAGGTTAGGTTTTATTTTACAGGTAAATTTGTATTTATTTTAACTAGGTAGCTAGTAAATAGTTAATGACTATTTACTAACTATTCTACCTAGTTAAAAAAATACAAACTTATCTGTGAAATAAAAAATTATCCCTAAACTAGCTACAATGTAACTATTAGTTATATTGTAGCAAGCTTATGGTTTATTTTACAGGTAAGTAAGTAATTACTTTTAAATAGGAATTATTTAGGTAATGATAGTAATTTTTATTTAGATTTATTTTAATTATATTTAAGTTAGGGGGTGTTAGGGTTTGGGTTAGACTTAGGTTTAGGGGTTAATAAATTTAGTACAGTGGCGGCGACGTTGGGGGCAGCAGATTATGGGTTAATAAATGTAGGAAGGTGGCGGCGATGTTAGGGGCGGCAGATTAGTGTGTGTGCCATTGTGCAAATGTTATAGGCAGGTTTGAATAAAATGCGGTAAAGTTAGAATGCTTTTAAAATTAGATATGGTTATAGTTTATTTTTTATCAATTAACAAAATACAAGTTAAGTGAACACAAGAAAAATGTATAACAATTTAAGGCACTTGAATATGGGAATTATGGGTATAGTGGGCATGTGTGTTTGACAGGTTATCCATGTTGAGTATAACATTTCATGGACATGAAAAATAACATTTTTCTTTTATAATTTTAGAAAACTTTATAATTTATTTTTCTTATCAAATTTGCTTCATTCTCTAGGTCTATTTTTTTAAGGATGAACTACTTGGATCTAGCTGAATAATAGGGTTAGCCAATGACAAGAGACATATATGTGCTGTAACCAATCAGATCTCATAATATAAGTAAATAGGAAAGTTGCTTGAAATTGTATGCTTTGTCTAAATAATGAAAGACACATTTTGGGTTTCATGTCCCTTAAAGTGTGATAAGTGCTTCTTATACAACTTGAGGAGCAGGGAGCACTTATATGATTATGGTGACTTTTGCCTAGAATCAAAAAGACCTGTGTAGAAAATGAATATCTCACAGAAGAATGCAGCTGCAACCCCACAATAACAGAATTCAAAAATATCTCACACCATCCCTCATCAAAGACCTGAAAGATTTGCTTCATTAAAACAATGGAGCCGATTCAATCTTGCCACTGCTTACTTCTAGTTGCAAAGAATGGGGTTTACTGTGCAGGATACCAGTATAAAAACTATAAAATTAAAATGCAAACTGCTTTACAAAAATATACGATAACACTCTGTTTAAAAATGTCTACTCTAACATATGGATTTTTTTTTTAAAGAAATACCATGAACACGACAACCTTGAAAGCTTTCTAATACTGACACAAGATTGTAACACAAGAAACAGATGGAAAAATCATGCATTCTGGATCTATGTACCATAGATCTAGAATGCTTCCAAACATCCTGGATCTCTCTGAAAATAAAATTGTTCATGTCAACGTGATTGTTGAGACAAATGGTGTTTTTAAGAGCAAGACTACTTTAAATATTAACTGAATCTATATTTTAAGACACATTTGGCAAACGTGTTTTATATTTTGTGACCTTGACGTTTGTTTTCTCTTATTTCTAGAGGTTCACATTTGTTGTGCAAGATAACATTTTTTGACCAATTGATACAATCAAATATGTTAATTACAGGAATGCTCACTAGCAATCAAGTATAAAAGATACATGAAGAGAACCTCAATAAATCAAGACCATTGTTTACTAAGTTTAGATAATATGGTGTTGACGGTTAATTTTTGCCCATGCCCTAAACCAATGTAGCATTTGAAAAATGTCTTGGGTTATTCATTATTAAGTAGAGAAAAGGGTAGTTAGCGACTTTATGAACTCATTTTAGCTGTTGAATTCAACAAGTGAAAAATGGCCCATAAATTTGGTTTTGGATTGTGATCTCCTTCAACAGAACTGTCTCATGATAAGTACAGGACCATTTTTTTGCAAATTGATGAGTTATTGATGATGAAAATCAATGGAAAAAGGATTCATTGTGATTAGGTTGACACTGAAAATGTTTATTGGAGGACGTTTTCATAAGGATAATTATTAAAAGATAAATTGTGATTAACCCCTCAAATCTATTTGTTAATGTCTTGATGCCTAATCATCAAATTATTGTAAAGATACAATAATAAACATGTTCTATAAATAAAACATGAGAATTAGTGTTTACAAAATATCGGTTACGCAGATGTGCGCTGGTATTAGCACTGCGGAATCTGTTGGCGCTCTACAAATAACTAATAATAATAATAGTAATAATTACAAGTAAAGCTTTGTGCTCATGAGAGCGTGCTTCCATAGGTTCCAATGGGAGCCTTGTTCTGATGCCGTTAGACACGGCAAAGAACCTAGCACAGCGAAGGGGGTAAGTCGCGCAGAAATGGGCAGCAAAGTGTAAAAATATATGTATATAAATATATACATATATATTTATGTACATATTAACACATAAATATATATGAGAAAAGAGAAAGAGACTAGTATATAGTATAGATTTCTACTAATTCACCTAATTTCTACTAATTCAATTTGTCAGGGTAAAAATTAGTAGTAGTACTTTAAGCAATAATTACATTCAAAAACATAAGCAGAGATCCCAAAAGAATGGGTATGCTCAAAAAGGTTTGCTTTTATGTACTATCTGTAAATACTTGAATAAAGATATGTTAAAATGTAACCTTTAATTGGATTTTATTAAAAAAAAGCAGAAACTAAAAGTTTTGAGAGCTACTTGTTGCTCACACACACACTTAAAAACACACCACCAGTGTATATATACTGTATATATATATATATGTATATATATATATATATATATATATATATATATATATATATATATATATATATATATATATATATATAGGATAAATAGTAACTTGTGTTAAAGCAAATATTGATTGAATAATAATGCTAGAGAGAGGAGGCTGATATATTTCCAGTAGCACCAATGAGTACTGTGTCTTTAAATATCTTATCTATCTATAGTTCAGCTTCTATTGGCAGCTTTGTTCTTTTTTTTTTTCTCAGACCAGACACAACAATAACGGTGTCAACCATTCCTAATGATACTAAGAGTATCCCACACTTTTGCAAAATATATTATAATAAATTTTAAACTAATTCAATGTTAGCTTCTAATCGACTAGATTACGAGTTTTGTGATATGAGCGGCTCAGTGCTAACTTGCAAGTTATTGTCACCGCTCACCTCCCTATAGCGTTGCTATTACCGTTAGCCTGGCAGGCCTGGCTGGTTAGCAGGCAATATGTGAGCGGTGAGAAAAATTGAGCTCCATACCGCACTCAAATACCAGTGCTGCTTTGAGCTAGTTTTACGTGCTCGATTTGATAGACATCAATGGGGAGACCCAACTTAAAAAAAAGCCTAACACCTGCAATAAAGGAACGTAAAGCTCCATAGCGCAGCCCCATTGATTCCTATGAGGAAAGAAAAGTTATGTTTACACCTAACACCCTAACATAAACCCCGAGTCTAAATGTCTCTTACCTCCCCCCCTGACATCGCCGACACCTACATTACACTTATTAACCCCTAATCTGCCACCCCTGACATCGCCGACACCTACATTATACTTATTAACCCCTAATCTGCCACCCCCGACATCGCCAACACCTCCATTACACTTATTAACCCCTAATATGCCGCCCCCGACATTGCCGACACCTACATTATACTTTTTAACCCCTAATCTGCTGCCCCGACATCGCCGCCACCTACCTACACTTATTAACCCCTAATCTGCTGCCCCCAATGTCGTTGCTACCTAACTACACTTATTAACCCCTAATCTTCCGCCCCCAATGTCGCCGCCACTATAATAAAGTTATAAACCCCCAAAGCCTAACCCTAAGTGTAACCCTAACCCTAACACCCACTAACTTGAACATAATTAAAATAAATCTAAATAAAAATTACAATTAATACCTAAATAATTCCTATTTAAAATTAAACCTATAAAATAAAACCTAAGCTAGCTACAATATAACTAATAGTTACATTCTATTTAGCTTAGGCTTTATTTTTATTTCACAGCTATGTTTGTATTTATATTAACTAGGTAGACTAGTTAGTAAATAGTTATTAACTATTTACTAGCTACCTAGTTAAAATAAATACAAATTTACCTGTAAAATAAAACCTAACCTGTCTTACACTAACACCTAACCTTACACTACAATTAAATAAATTACATTAATTAAATACAATTAACTAAATTACAGAACAACAAACACTAAATTACACAAAATAAAAAAGAAATGATCAAATATTTAAACTAATTACACCTAAGCTAATAGCCATATCAAAAGTCCCTAGCCTAAACTAAACAACCAATAGCCATTAAAAGGGCCTTTTACAGGGCATTGCCCCAAAGAAATCAGCTATTTTACCTGTAAAAAAAAAATACAAACAACCCCCAACAGTAAAACCCACCACCCACACAACCAAACCCCCCATTAAAATCCTATCTAAAAAACCTAAGCTCCCCATTGCCCTGAAAAGGGCATTTGGATGGGAATTGCCCTTAAAATGCCATTTAGCTCTTTTTCAGCCCAAACCCTAATCTTAAAATAAAACCCACCCAATAAACCCTTAAAAAACCTAACACTAGCTTCCAAAGATCCACTTACAGTTTTTTAAGACTGGACATCCATCCTCAACGAAGCGGCAGAAGTCCTCAGCGAAACCAGCAGAAGTCTTCATCTAAGCGGGCCAAAGTCTTTATCCAAGCCGGCAGAAGTTTTCATCCAGTCGGCATCTTTTATCTTCATCCATCCGGCGCGGAGCGGCTCCATCTTCAAGACATTGGGCGCGGAGCATCCTCTTCTGACAACAGCTAAAGAAGAATGAAGGTTCCTTTAAGGGACGCCATCCAAGATGGTGTCCCTTGAATTCTGATTGGCTGATAGAATTCTATTAGCCTATCAGAATTAAAGGTGAAACATTCCTATTGGCTGAGGGGTTAATAGGTAGTTTATGGATGTTAGTGTACTTTGTAGCACTTTAGTTATGAGTTTTATGTTACAGCTTTGTAGCGTAAAACCCATAACTACTGACTTTCAGTTTACGGTATGGATCTTGTAGTTATGGGCTGTACCACTCACTTTTTTGCCTGCCGGGCCAACACGTAATACCGGCGCTGTGGAAGTCCCATTGAAAAAGGACTTTTTGAAAGATGCGGTAGTTATGTTGCATTACGGCCAAAAAAGTGTGTGGTACAGATATACCTGCAAAACTCGTAATACCAGCGGTAGTGAAACAGAGCCTTAACAATGCTTTTTCAACCATAACGCAAAACTTGTAATCTAGCCATTATTTGTTATTTGTAGGGCAGATTAAAATACAAAAAATCCCCTGAAGCGGTCGCGTTTCACATATGCTTCCACGTGGCTACAAGATGAGCTCTCTTATGATGTTATAAATACATGCCCCCCCCCCCAATGCTGGTAGGTTGCCAGCTTCTATGTTAATAGGCTAATAGAGAAGTCAGTCAAGCATGTTATGATGTCACAATGCCAGAACATTCGTTGTCAAGAGAAATAGCATCTATTCCTTATTTTGCAACTACCGATTAGGAATTTCAAGTATATATTCAGAAACCAAATATGATTTGTACTTGCTGCTTATGAATCTTTGCTAGATCGGCATATTATATGCCTGCCGTTTTACTGAGACGCCCCCTGTGTTTACATATTGCGTATCTTATTCATGATTGGTGAAAGGCAAAAACGGAATCAGTCTATCACTACCTTGTATCACACATGCCTCTTTTAAGTTGTCAAGATGTTATATATTGAGCCAGTGGGCATTGTTTGACAGAATAAAGATATGCTAGTACCAAATGATAATTTTTTTGTCAATACGATATTTATGAAAATATGTGTTTATAGAAAGAAACAATATATGATACGGTGTATAGACTTATATATACTAAAGTGCTTAAAAACATTATTTTATATTTTTGTATAGTGAACTTAATAACTAACTCACCACTTATAAGAAATGATACCTAAAATCTAATCTAATATAATTTTTTAAATGTTATATTAGTGATAAGCATCTTGTCTATGCCTAGGGCATCAGTGTGTAGTATAACTAGTCCACATAATAATTTGTAGTGAATAGTTAAACTGTAAAAAAAATAAAGAGATTAATTTTATAATCTTATAGTGAAAAAAGGAATACATATCCTGTTATTTAAATAACAGAGAAAATGTGTGAAAAGTGATACTTTACTGGATAGAAACATCAAACAAAATATCTTTGTTTCTACTTGCATGTGATATGTGTGTATCTGTTGATAGAAGTATACATTATAGTTGTTATAATCATTCATTCCTTATGGTTTAACACAGTTTAATAAATGAACCCATTTTCATTCCATTCTCAATAAGGTTTGTTTTACATTTCCTCCCATAATTCCAAGGGTTGCTTGTTGTAGTACTGCAAATTTAATCATTGAATCATTACTGCTATGGATATTATAAAAATGTCTAGCAACACTAGTAATGATTTTTCCTTTTTCTAAATCCTTTTTGGCATTGCGGATATTTCTGCTATGTTCCAATATTCTTGTTCTGGCTTGCCATGTCGTCATTCTGACATAGAACAGGTCACATGGACACTGCAGTACATATGTAACTCCAATGGAAGTGCAAGAGAAATGTGATGTCAACAAATGAATTTTGCCATATTTGTCTTGTATATGTTTCAATTTGATCACTTTTGGGCATGTGATGCATGTGCCACATGGAAATGTTCCAGGAGATTTACTTATCTTTTTGGTGTATGAACATAGTGACTTGTGACTAACATGTCTTTAAGATTGTTAGGCTTTTTGTAGCTTATTGATACCTAACTGCCTATTTGACCAGCTAGGAGAGGGTCATTTTGTAGAATATGCCAATTGTTATTAATTATTTCAATAACTTGTTTAATTTGAGGATTAAAAGTGGTAATAAGTCTAGTGACATTGTCCGACTTTCTTTCACAGGGTTGTAACAAGTTTTTTAGTTTTATTTTCAGTGCCTGTGAGTGTGCCCGTTTTACAGATTGATTGCTATAACCTCTTTCTTTTAATCTGTTGGAAAGTTTAACTGCCTCCTGTCTGTACTCTGAACCTAGGCAACTTAGGGAACCAGGTTTCAATAAGCTACAAAAGGCCTACAAATCTTAAAAACATGTTAGTCACAAGTCACTATGTTCATACATCTAAAAAGATAAGTAAATCTCCTGGAACGTTTCCATGTGGCACATGCAACACATGCCCAAAAGTGATCAAATTGAAACATATACAAGACAAATATGGTAAAAACATTTGTTGACATCACATTTCTCTTGCACTTCCATTGCAGTTAAATATGTACTATATTGTCCATTTGACCTGTTTTATGTCGGAATGACGACAAGGCAAGCCAGAATGAGAATATTGGAACATAGCAGAAATATCTGCAATGCCAAAGAGAAAATTTAGAAAAAGGAAAAATCATTACTAGTGTTGCTAGACATTTTTATAATATGCATATCAGCAATGATTCAATGATAAAATTTGCAGTACTACAATAAGCAACCCTTGGAATTAGGGTAGGAAATGTAAAACAAACCTTATTGAGAATGGAGTGAAAATGGGTTCATTTATTAAACTGTGTTAAAGCATAAGGAATGAATGATAATAACAACTATAATGTATACTTATAATCTGTCAATAGATATACACATATTATCACATGTAGGTAGAAACAAAGATATTTTGTTTGATGTTTCTATCTAGTAAAGTATCACATTTCACACATTTTCTGTTATTTAAATAACAGGATATGTATTCCTTTTTTCACTATAAGATTATAAAATGAATCTCTTTAATTTCTTTACAGTTTAACTGTTCGCTACAAATTGGTTATACTACACACTGATGCACTAGGCATAGATAAGATGCCGTATCACTAATAGAATATTTCGCAAATTCTATTATATTAGATTTTAGGTATAATTTCTTATAAGTGGTGAGTTAGTTATTAAGTTCACTATACAAAAATATAAAATAATGTTTTTAAGCACTTAGTATATATAAGTCTATACACCGTATCATATATTGTTTCTTTCTATAAACACATATTTCCATAAATATCGTATTGAGAAAGAAATTATCATTTAGTACTAGCATATCTTTATTCTGTCAAACAATGCCCACTGGCTCAATATATAACATCTTGACAATTTAAAAGAGGTGTGTGTGATACAAGGTAGTGATAGGCTGATTCCGTTTTTGCCTTTTACCAATCATGAATAAGATACGCAATATGTAAACACAGGGGGCGTCTCAGTAAAACGTCAGGCATATAATATGCCGATCTAGCAAAGATTCATAAGCGACGAGTACAAATCATATTTGGTTTCTGAGTATATACTTGAAATTCCTAATCGGTAGTTGCAAAATAAGGAATAGATGCTATTTCTCTTGACAACACACGTTCTGGCATTGTGACATCATAACATGCTTGACTGACATCTCTAGTAGCCTATTAACATAGAAGCTGGCAACCTACCAGCATTGGGGGGCATTTACTTATAACGTCATAAGAGAGCTCATCTTGCAGCCACGTGTACCCCTATGAGGAAGTGTATGTGAAACGCGACTGCGTCAGGGGATTTTTTTGTATTTTAATCTGCCTTCCAGTTGTTACAAATAACATTAGAAGCTAACGTTGAATTAGTTTAAAATTTATTATAATATATTTTGCTAAAGTGTGGGATACTCTTAGTATCATTAGGAATGGAAGACACCGTTATTGTTGTGTCTGGTCTGAGTAAAAGCAATAGAACAAAGCTGCCAATAGAAGCTGAACTATAGATAAATAGATAAGATATTTAAAGACACAGTACTCATTGGTGCTACTGGAAATATATCAGCCTCCTCTCTCTAGCATTATTATTCAATCAATATTTGCTTCAACACAAGTTACTATTTATTTTATATATATATATATATATATATATATATATATATATATATATATATATATATACACTGGTGGTGTGTTTTTAAGTGTGTGTGTGTGTGAGCAACAAGTAGCTCTCAAAACTTTTTTTGCTGCTATTTTCTTAACAAAATCCAATTAAAAGTTACATTTTAACATGTTTTTATTCAAGTATTTACAGATAGTACATAAAAGCAAACCTTTTTGAGCATACCCATTCTTTTGGGGTCTCTGCTTACATAAATATATATATTTATACGCATATACATATATATTTTCAGGGAACACACAGTCTCAGTGCTGTTTTATTTCTAACACCCCACACCCGTTCACATTAACCCCTAAAAACGGCTTCATGCAGTTTTATTTAAAAAATGAAAGATGCTACTTTGTTTTTTATTAATAATAGAAGTTTAAACTTAAGTTTGGGGGCAATGGGGGCACATTTTTGAAATTAACCAGAGATCTGATGTCTGGTTAATTTTTGGAACACTAATTGTTACCACAAGCTTGCGGTAGCAATAACCAGTCAATTGTAATGGCTAGCTATTTATCTTGCGCCCATAAACGGGCGAATTGCCCATTTATAGGCGCAAAATAAATCATCCCTCCACTTGTAATCTAGCCCTTTATTATTTAGAATAGCATTTAAAAATGAAATACTGTAAATTTAGCTAAAGGACATTGGCAAACTTTAATAATGTTATGTACATTTCTGAAGCATGCTCTGATTCTAAATAAAGTACTTAGCAGAAGAAGAAAGTGGTATTGCTCCCACAAGAAATTATATCTGTCTTTTGATAGAAACCACAGCACTAAATGATGATTATACACCTTAAGTGACTTCCCGTCTGCTGAGTCCTTACTTATTGACTGAAATCTTAAGAAGTGCTTAGGGATACTGTTCAAAAAGCAATATTAACTATGACAAGAGAAAAAATAGATAAAAGCAATATATTTTAAGAGATACATTTTTTATTAATAGAATAAGGTATAGCACTTAATGGATTTTTTTTTTTTAGACTATCGAAAGCATCAGAACAGGTCATAAGTAATATAGAGAAATATTTTGAAAACCATGAAGGAGCCAACATAATATTGCTTTTGTTCTGACATGGAGATTTAAAAATTATACTCGGTTCCAGTTATAAAAAAAAAATCTTTTACACAAGTTGATACTGTATGTAAGCTTTTGCAGATTCTCTCTGAACTGATTTTCAAGTTAGATAACATTGCTGTATCTAGGTTGATCAATAGTTTTTTGAAGATATTCATATATATTTTTTTAAATATTGAATATGAATACTTCACATTTTAGGCCAGATAACGAGTGGAGCACAAAATATCACAATATTTGCGCTCCACAAAGTAATAACAGCACACGCAAATGTGCGCTGGTATTAATAGTAAAGTGCAATGCGTTCACATTGCATGGAAGCTTTGCGCTCACGATGCGCGCTTCCATAGGCTCCAATGAAAGCCTCCTTCTCATGCCACCAGACATAGCACAGAACCTAGCGCAGCGAAGGGGGTAAATTGTGCATCTATGGGCAGCATATTTTACATATATATATATATATATATATATATATATATATATATATATATGTATATGCTTATATACATATATATTTATGTGTTTATATGTGTATATATACACATATTAACATATAAATATACATGTATATAAACAATTCAGAGTATCGTCCTCCTATGTAGGTGCGCTCAGGAAGCAAACGATGATGGTGGTCGACAGTTTCCGAAGTGTAGAAACCAGGCAGCTCTTCCGATAATAGACGAGGTAAGTGGTATCTGTAGCGAAGGAAAGAAGGTGCCAAATAGAATAATATCGCTACAAACAAAATAGGATGGCAAAGTAATACAGATTATTACTCACAAGCCGGGCGGCACTGGATTGTGCCTTCACAAGCAGACCTGGACTTCAGCGTCGCCCCCGGAAGACCAACCAAGGCAATACCCAATCGACGATCAGGAACATGCTACCCACAGCCAATCAGGACACAAAGTAGTAGCACACCTTCCTTTCGAAATCTACGGGGCTCTGCATGCTCAGCTGAGGATAGATTGCACACCACAGATGCCGGGAAATTCCTCCGGTTCCTCTGCAGTGGTGAATAGAGTGAATTAGTGGATAAAGGGGAGAACAACCTCCAGCAGGATATATAAAAACAAGTTTATTAAAATGTTTTTAAAAAACAAAGCAACGCGTTTCTCGGCTACACAGAGCCGTTTCATCAGGCTATAATACATCTTCTAAACAGCCTGCTGCTTATATACCTCCTTTATCCAATTAAAACATTCCTACTACACACACCCAATTAGTGGATTCTCTGTAACTCGATACTATTATTAACCCCTGAGTACTTAAAAATTGGGTGCTGTCTGTCATAATCTAAAAAATATACAAAAATAAATACAATTCATACAAATACACTATTACAATCAATTTTATCTAATATACAAAAATCCCACTAGAAGTTTGGGTTGATAGATACTAATTACTTTCACAATAGTATATAGAAATTATTAAATTGCATTCCTTAGATACAGACTTCCGCCTATACATATATATGTATGAATTGGTATAGGCCCCACACCCGCTTAATTTAAGCCCTAAAAACTGCTTTGTGCAGTTTTTTTTTTAAATAAAAATTATATTTTTCTATTTTGAAAATCCACACTATACTTAATCTAAGGGGCAATTTGGGACATATTTTGAAAATTAATCTGAAAACTCACAGTAGTAATAGCTGGTTATTTATCGGGTACCTGTAAATGGGTGAATTTGCCCGTTTACGGGCGCTCGATAAATTACTCATAAAGAAAATGTTCATAAAGAAAATGTTAATGTACATTACACATAGCACTAGGCATACTTACACAATATTTCAGCAGAAACTGAATACCTCACCCATATCAGTTTACAAGAAAAAACTTATACACCAATAGTGCCAATTATCATAAAGAAAACATAAAACATTAATAATTATTTTGTACAGAGAATTCAGGTTATCCAATAAACTGAATTACTAAATACCCGAGGCCATTTTTAAAAACATTATTAATTCTCCAATGTTTTTATAAATCATTTGACAATTCTCAATAATACACCACTACCTACAACCATTTAACTCATATTCACTTCTGTGTGTATTTACATGAAAGCTAACTCAATCTAGCCGCTCATTGCTAGTAGGTGGAGGAATGTGGTACAATCTGGAGGTGATATGTATGGCAGTTAAAGGGACATGAAACTGAAAACATCAGATCAGGATGATTTAACTCCGTCACACTTAAAGGGATACTAAACCCAATTTTTTTCTTTCATGATTCAGATAGAGAATGCAATTTTAAGCAACTTTCTAATTACGCCTATTATCAATTTTTCTTTGTTCTCTTGCTATCTTTCTTTAAAAAGCAGGAATGTGATGCATATGAGCCAGCACATTTTTGGTTGAGAACCTAGGTTATGCTTGCTTATTGGTGGGTAAATGTAAGCCTCCAATAAGCAAGCACTATCCATGGTGCTGAATCTAAAATGGGCTGGCTGCTAAGATTTACATTCCAGCTTTTAAAATAAAGATAGCAAGAGAATGAAGAAAAATTTATAATATGAGTAAATTAGAAAGTTTCTTAAAATTGCATGCTCTATCTGAATCATGAAAGAAAAAAATAATTGGGTTCAGTGTCCCTTTAAAGTGGTGGAGAGGCTAAATAGCATTTGAGGCCTGCTCATACAAGCCTGAAATGATAGGATTCCAAAGCTGCACTAGCGCTAAAGCCAAAGTTAAATATTGCGACCACATCAACATATTCCCCCATAGAACTCAATGGAGCGTGAAAAGTTCTCAAGTGCGTTAACCCGAAAAGGAAAATATTAACATTTCATATTCCAATGTTCTTCACATAGCAAAAAAATGTTCTATTTATTCACAAATATATATATATATATATATATATATATATATATATATATATATATATACAGCGGGCCAAAAAAGTATTTAGTCAGCACCAATTGTGCAAGTTCTCCCACTTAAGAAGATGAGAGAGGCCTGTAATTTTCATCATAGGTATACCTCAACTATGAGAGACAAAATGTGGAAACAAATCCAGACAATCACATTGCTTGATTTGGAAATAATTTATTTGCAAATTATGGTGGAAAATAAGTATTTGGTCAATATCAAAAGTTCATCTCAATACTTTGTTATATATCCTTTTTTTGCAATGACAGAGGTCAAACATTTTCTGTAAGTCTTCACAAGGTTGTCACACACTGTTGCTGGTATGTTGGCCCATTCCTGCATGCAGATCTCCTCTAGAGCAGTGATGTTTTGGGGCTGTCGCTGGGCAACACGGACTTTCAACTCCCTCCAAAGGTTTTCTATGGGGTTGAGATCTGGAGACTGGCTAGGCCACTCCAGGACCTTGAAATGCTTCTTACGAAGCCTCTCCTTCATTGTCCGGGTGGTGTGTTTGGGATCATTGTCATGCTGAAAGACCCAGCAACATTTCATCTTCAATGCCCTTATTGATGGAAGGAGGTTTGCACTCAAAATCTCACGATACATGGCCCCATTCATTCTTTCATGTACATGGATCAGATGTCCTGTTCCCTTTGCAGAGAAACAGCCCTAAAGCATGATGTTGCCACCCCCATGCTTCACAGTAGGTATGGTGTTCTTTGGTTGCAACTCAGCATTCTCTCTCCTCCAAACACAACAAGTTGTGTTTCTACCAAACAGTTCTACTTTGGTTTCTTCTGACCATATGACATTCTCCCAATCGGCTTCTGGATCATCCAAATGCTCTCTAGCATACATCAGATGGGCCCGGACATGTACTGGCTTAAGCAGGGGGACACGTCTGGCACTGCAGGATCTGAGTCCCTGGCAGCGTAGTGTGTTACTGATGGTAGCCTTTGTTATGTTGGTCCCAGCTCTCTGCAGGTCATTCACTAGGTCCCGCCGTGTGGTTCTGGGATGTTTGCTCACTGTTTTTGTGATCATTTTGACCCCATGGGGTGAGATCTTGTGTGGAGCCCCAGATCAAGGGAGATTATCAGTGGTCTTGTATGTCTTCCATTTTCTAATTATTGCTCCCACAGTTGATTTCTTCACACCAAGCTGCTTGCCTATTGCAGATTCAGTCTTCCCAGCCTGGTGCAGGTCTACAATTTTGTTTCTGGTGTACTTCGACAGCTCTTTGGTCTTCACCATAGTGGAGTTTGGAGTGTGACTGTTTGAGGTTGTGGACAGGTGTCTTTTATACTGATAACAAGTTCAAACAGGTGCCATTAATACAGGTAATGAGTGGAGGACAGAGGAGCCTCTTAAAGAAGAAGATACAGGTCTGTGAGAGCCAGAAATCTTGCTTGTTTGTAGGTGACCAAATACTTATTTTCCACCATAATATGCAAATAAATTATTTCCAAATCAGACAATAATATATATATATATATGAACCTATATATTAACATGATTATATATAGGTATAGATATAAACAGATATATAGTAATATCCATTTAAAAATACATAGAACATATTCTGATGTTCTGCTATGTGCAGAACATTGGAGTGTGAAATATTTACAGTAAATGTACAGTATAACACTTTATTAAAAATGAATATTGCATAAATATGTTTGAACATGTTTTAATCTACTTGACTGCAAAGGGCTCCAAAGCATTTATAAATATATATATATATATATATATATATACATATGTATTTATGTGTTTATATGTGTATATCCTATAATATATAAGGCCAAGTGTGTTTGTCCGAAGCTGTCATGCACAGTAGAGATTGCGCAAGAACAAACACACCTGGTCTTAGAGTCTACTTGATCCGCTGTTTGCGGCGTGACAACGGATGTGGGTAGGTGTGACGGGGGCTGGAATGGGCGTGGTGGGGCCAGGCGAGGTTACATGCGTTTGAGAGAGACAGATCAAAAGAGAGGGGGAGAGAGCAAAAGAGATGGGAAAGAGCAAAAAAGAGGGGAGAGAGTGCAAAAGAGAGGGGAAAGAGCAAAAGAGAGGGAAGAGGGAGAAAAGGAGAGGGAAAGAGAGCAAAAGACAGGGGGAAAGAGAAAATAAGAGGGTGGAAAGAGAAAGAGCAAAAGAGAGGGGGAGAGAGAGTGAGCAAAAGAGAGGGAGAGAGAGAGAGAGCAAAAGAGAGGAGGGAGAGAGAGAAAAAGAAAGGGGGAGAGAGCAAAAGAGATGGGGAGAGAGAGGGGGAGAGAGAGAGTGAGAGAGAGAGGAAGAGAGAGAGGAAGAGAGAGCAAAAGAGAGGGAGAGAGAAAGAGCAAAAGAGAGGGGGAGAGAGAGCAAAAGAGGGGAGAGAGAAAGCAAAAGAGAAGGGGGGAGAGAGAGAGAGAGAGAGAGAGAGATAGAGGGTGAGAGGGGGGAGAGAGGGTAAAAGAGAGGGGGAGAGAGCAAAAGAGAGGGGGGAGTGAGAGAGCAAAAGAGAGGGGAGAAAGAGAGAGCAAAAGAGAGGGGGAGAGAGAGCACAAAAGAGAGGGGGGAAAGAGCACAAAAGAGAGACGGGAGAGAGAGAGCACAAAAAAGAGGGGGGAGAGAAAGCGCAAAAGAGAGGGGTAGAGAGAGCGCAAAAGAGAGGGGGAAGAGAGAGAGCACAAAAGAGAGGGGGGAGAATGAGCACAAAAGAGAGGGGGAGAGAGAGCACAAAAGAGGGGCAGAGAGAGCGCAAAAGCGAGGGGGGAGAGAGAGACCACAAAAGACAGGGGGGAGAGAGAGAGTGCAAAAGAGAGGGGGGAGAGAGAGAGCAAAAGAGAGGGGGAGAGAAAGCAAAAGAGAGGAGGGAGAGAGGGAGAAAAAGAGAGGGGAAAGAGCAAAAGAAAGGGGCGAGAGAGCAAAACAGAGGGGGGAGAAAGAGAGCAAAAGAGAGGGGAGAGAGAGCAAAAGAGAGGGGGGAGAGAGAGCAAAAGAGAGATGGAGCGAGAGAGAGAGCAAAAGAGAGGGGGAGAGAGAGCGCAAAAGAGAGGAGGGAGAGAGAGCAAAAGAGAGGGGGAGAGAGAGAGCAAAAGAGAGGGGGAAAAGAAAGGGGTGGGACCACTGTATTGCAAAAAATGGCCCGTGTGAACGGGCTTTAGGACTAGTATGTATATAAATACAAAAATACATATGTACACAGATATAAATATATATACATATATATATATGTATATATATAGAGAGAGAGAGAGAGAGAGAGAGAGTTGAGTTTCAGAGTTCAGCGCACATAGAATGGAGAAAAACAAAAACAAAACCAAATTATGGTGCAGTATGTTAGTACTAGGCAATCAAAAACTAAACGTGAGATTTAAATGTGCTCACCTTGTTTAACCTCAAACATGTGAGCTATGTTGGAAGCATGGAGGGGATGTAATCCCTATCTGTGGTAAAGATGTTTCCAGCTGGTATGCAGAAACTTTTAGCAGGTGGAAATCTTGATATCCCTGGAGTAGAAATATGTTGGAATTTCAGACAAACTTCTCCTCTCTGGAGTTAGGTAGAGACACTTTAATTCTTTTTGCTGGGTTTCTTTCCTTGTTGCTGTTTATTTCTTTTGCCCTTCTTTATACTTGAAAGGCTTCTCCTCTCTGGAGTATGGTATAAACTTTATGTATGCAAACCAATTAGTGCTCAGTTTACATACTATGAGATCAATTGTGGATATTAATTGCAGCACTCATGAGATGTGTATAAATGATGCTTGCAAGGACACAAAGTGAAATTTAAAATAAAAACACTTTTATTTTCCAATGTCCAATAAAAATGATAAACAGAAATCCTCTTTGATAATAGTCCAGATCAGGGACAGAAATAGGTGAGCAGATGAAATATAGTATATTTCTCTAAATCCGGTAGTGAGTTTTTTTCTTATCAGGGCTGGTGCAAAAACAGCTAGCTGATAAAAATGAGTGATATTGTGGTATAGGATGCTGTAAGTACAGCTGAAGGTAAATTCCTTGCGGTGGTTTTGAGCTCTGAAAAGCTCCCAGAGTTCAGGTGGATAAGTTGGTGTTTATGATGGAAAACCGTAATTAATAGTTACATGAACTGCTGTAAATACAGCTAGATGATGATTCCTTGTGGTTTTTTGAGCTCTAGATAGCTCACAATATCAGGATGGATGTGGATTCTTAAGCCTGTCATTGACAGGGTCCGTTGCTGAAGTGTTTGAAGCTTGGTCTCCCTGGACAGGAAGTGAATTCAGAAGTGGGCGTGCCCTTACGCGTTTCGTGAATTACATTCACTTCATCAGAGGGTACTCTTCAGCAACGGACCCTGTCACTGACAGGCTTAAGAATCCACATCCATCCGGATATTGTGAGCTATCTAGAGCCAATGGGAATTGAAGGGACGCCATCTTGGATGACATCATTTAAAGAAACCTTCATTCAGTGTTAGCCGTTGGATGAAGAGGATGCTCCGCGTTGGATGTCTTGAAGATGGACCCGCTCCGCGCCGGATGGATGAAGATAGAAGATGCTGTCTGGATGAAGACTTCTGCCCGTCTGGAGGACCACTTCACCCGGCTTTGATGAAGACTTCTCCCGGCTTCATTGAGGACTTCGGCCCGGTTGGATAAAGACTTCTCCCGGTAAGGTGATCTTCAAGGGGTTAGTGTTAGTTTTTTTAAGGGGGTATTGGGTGGGTTTTAGAGTAGGGTTGGTTGTGTGGGTGGTGGGTTTTAATATTGGGGGGATTTGTAATTTTTTTTACAGGTAAAAGAGCTGATTACTTTGGGGCAATGCCCCGCAAAAGGCCCTTTGAAGGGCTATTTGTAATTTAGTGTAGGGTAGGGATTTTTTTTTATTTTGGGGGGGCTTTTTTATTTTGTTAGGGGGATTAGATTAGGTGTAATTAGTTTGAAAATCTTGTAATTTGTTTATTATTTTCTGTAATTTAGTGTTTGTTTGTGTACTTTAGCTAATTTTATGTCATAGTATTTATTTTAGGGAATTAATTTAATTGTAGTGTAGTGTTAGGTGTAATTGTAACTTAGGTTAGGTTTTATTTTACAGGTACTTTTGTATTTAGTTTAGCTAGGTAGTTATTAAATAGTTAATAACTATTTAATAACTATTCTACCTAGTTAAAATAAATACAAACTTGCCTGTAAAATAAAATAAACCCTAAGTTAGCTGCAATGTAACTATTATTTATATTGTAGCTTGCTTAGGGTTTATTTTACAGGTAAGTATTTAGTTTTAAATAGGAATAATTTAATGATAGGAATATTTATTTCGATTTCTTTTAATTATATTTGTTAGGAGGTGTTAGGTTTAGGGTTAGACTTAGGTTTAGGGGTTAATAACTTTAATATAGTGACGGCGACTTTGGGGACGGCAGATTAGGGGTTAATAAATGTAGGTAGGTGGCGGCGATGTTAGGGCCGACAGATTAGGGGTTAATAATATTTAACTAATGTTTGCGAGGCAGGAGTGTGGCGGTTTAGGGGTTAATAAGTTTATTATAGTGGTGGCGACGTTGGGGGCGGCAGATTATGGGGTTAATAAGTGTAGGTAGATGGCGGCGACATTGGGGGTGGCAGAGTAGGGGTTAATAAATATCATGTAGGGTTCTGCGATGTTGGGGGCAGCAGATTAGGGGTTCATAAGTATAATGTAGGTAGCGGCGGTGTCCGGAGCGGCAGATTAGGGGTTAATAAATATAATGTAGATGTCGGCAATGTCGGGGGCGGCAGATTAGGGGTTAATAAGTGTAAGATTAGGGGTGTTTAGACTCGGGGTTCATGTTAGGGTGTTAGGTGTAGACATAAAATGTATTTCCCCATAGGAATAAATGGGGCTACGTTAAGGAGTTTTACAATGCTTTTTTGCAGGTGTTAGACTTTTTCTCAGTCGACAGCCGGCTCTCCTAGTTGATTCCTATGGGGAAATCGTGCACAAGCATGTACGACCAGCTCACCGCTGACTTAAGCAGCGCTGGTATTGGAGTGCGGTAATGAGCAAATGAGCGGTGAGGGAAAACTGCTCGTTAGCACCCCACAGCCTCTAACGCAAAACTCGTAATCTAGGTGAAAGTGATTTTATTCACTGAATACAGTAACGTGTTGGAGATACTAATGAACACATTAACTTATTCCCCTATAGACTTCAATGTAGTGCGAAAACTCAAAAAACACCAATACTCATATATTAACCTGATAATATTATATATAGGTATAGATATATACAAATCTATATAGGAATACCTATGTAAAAAATACATATAACATATTTCACTATGTAAAGAACACTGGAATCAAAAATATTTACACTACATAAACACATTATTAAATATTTATAGTCAATAAAAATGCTTTTCCATGTGTTCAGGTATTTGACTGCAATTTACATACATTTATATGTATACATATGTGTACCTATGTATCTATGTATTTATGTGTTTTACTGTATATTTATAATTGCAATGTTCTTCACTTACAAGAAAATATATATATACCTATAATACCTTATCTTATAGATATCCATTTGTAGTAAATAGTACTCACAGGTCTTATTTGCAGTAAAAGTTCAATTATTTATTCAAAAGATTCCTTAAAACATCAGGTCGACATTTCGGTTCTTAGTTGAATCTTTTTTAAGACTAAACTTTCCAACTACAATAAAAGCAAACAATGCATATATTTATACTAATTACAATCATATCCAAGCAAACATACAAAGGTTTTTTTTCACTGTGTCAAGAAGTGTCACCATTTTACTCATTGCTTTCACACAAAAAAAGTAAAATCATACAAGTTTTTTATTACTAATTACATACACTGTATATAAAAACATATTACATTATGTAACAAGTTCTTTTTGTAATATCTTGCCCCTTCAGTACATTCCATTACCTTATTTATGCAGATTGTGACATGCCTCAAGCAATGCAGATCCGAATCACCAGAACATGTGCTATATATCCTATAAATAAATAGGAATAATATGTGTTTTACATGAACAGTATCAGATATATATTTATATAAATGTTGGTTAGCACTTGCTGATTGGTGGCTACATTTTGCCACCAATCAGCAAGCGCTACACTGGTGATGAACCAAAAATGGGCTGGCTCCTAAGCTTACCTGCCTGAGACCTCATACATATTTAGTCCTTATATCTTTTTAATTCAATTTTTGTAAAAAATAATTTTATCAGACAGTGTTATTATGAGTGTAACTGTACTGTTAAATGTATTTTTGAGGTTTTTGTGCAACTTTTTTGTCTTGCATTACAGTTAACCTGAGCTCTGAAGTTGTGCTAACCTGATGAGTGTTAAATTAAATTGCGCTCAAGCAAACGCGTTTACCTTCAACACATAATACACAGGCTACTTCTGATGTATGTATAGAGCTGCAATATACCCCTTATTGCTCGCGCGCAACAGCTCGCAACTCGGAATCTATCCCTTAATGTGTGTACACCTTTCTTTTTTTAAAAATAGGATTCGAGCTATATTTTGTGACCTGATTAAACAAAAAACAATTGTATTGATAAACATTTGAACTGAGTGAATAAATAACTTTTACAAACTGTTTTCAGCTGATTGCAAATGCAATGCCAATTTTAAATTGTCCGTATGCAGGGAATGTGGAAGTTTTGTTCCACAAACGCATTTGAAAAGAATTGATAAATAGGTTATAATGATGTTTTAGAATTGATTTGAATTTGAAAATCTATTAGATGAATGAAGCCTAAAGACTTCATGTGTTAAACATTTTTCCAAATAGTGTAAAATGTGATTATTTCTATAAGTAAGTTATATTGAACCGTTATGTTTGAGTCAAGATAAGATAATTAAAATGCACAGAGGCTTATTAGAGATTTAGGTTTAGAAGTAAACATGCTATGTGGTTACATTCTTGGTGGAATTTATTTGAATTATTTGGCCGAAGAGATAAATAGTGCATGAATAAATACACTTGATGGAGCTTTTTTTTTTTTTAAGTTTTAGAACTCTGGGAAATTACTAGCACTTTTAAATGCAAATTCATTTTACATAAGTCAGTAATTGCCACATTTTATAGAAAGTCATATAATGTAACAAAATACTAGCTCAGCAAATGTTTACAGATTTATTGCAATAATACATTTAAAAGAACCAACTACAAACACCAAATAAAATATTAAAATAATAATAATATTTAATTTGAAAAATAACAATATATTTAATGCAGCATAGGGGGTTACGTTTGTGAGATTAGTATAGGGATGTATTAGGGATCAGGGTTTCTTTTGGTGTTGGGACAAAAGTGGAGAAAGTGTTCTATAGACATAAGGTTGTGGGAGGTGGGTTAGGGATTAATTTAGGGGCAGGTCTGATAAAGTTAGAATTAATGCAATATGGGAGGTTGTTGTTAGGAGTTTGGTATAGGGATGTATTAGTGTGAAGGGTCAGGTGAGGTAAGGGTTAACTAGGTGGATGGAAGATGTGGTCATTAATATGTTGGAATAAGAGAACCTCTCTAATGAAGGGAAAATACTGTCTATAATATATAGATACCAGTGATACAGATCATTAATATTTGATCAGGTCTTGTTGTTTTCTAGGAGGGTATATCAACAAGTTGCAAAATATAGTGGCACAACTGCAATGCTGCCACAAAATGCCTTTTACACTTTTTATTGAAAGTAATAGGAAGCAAAATGTGTTGTGATCTGCCCAAATATAGGCTATTAGTTAATTTATTTTTATTAATTTATTGTTATTTATTTGTTTCTTTATTATGTTTTATTGCAACATTATTTTCAACAATCATGACATACAACTGTTTACAAAAGGGTTGCAAGAAAATAAAAATTTGCTGCAAATAAATAATAATAATAGCCCCAGACCACATTAAGGCCTAGATTACAAGTGTAGTGTCTAAAAATATTATTTGATGATGCATTTTAGTGCCTTAGTTTTGTAGGACACCCCATAGAAGTCTGTCCAGATGCGCGCCCAGGTCTTTCACTTAAGATCTTACATTGTAATATGGAACTAATAACAGAAATGCTATGGATCGAACTCTAGCAATGTAAGCCCACTGTGGCACTACCATTTTTACACTCCACTAATCTAGTCCATACAGCAGAGGCGTAACTAGAAACCACAGGGCCCTGGTGCAAGAATCTAAGAAGCCCCCCCCCCACCAAAAAAAGTGAATTTAATACTTTTTTTTAACATTTAACACAGAAAAAAAAATGTGAATCAGATTACATGTCTGCAAAAGGAGGTACACTGTGCCCACAGTCTGTGAGATGGTCTGACCCCCTATTACTGTATATAGTGACACTGTTTAACCCACCAGTACTGTATATAGTGAGTCAGTGACACAGTCGTTAATATCTGCCGGTGAGATGGCTGGCCTGACCTTATCCGCCCCAGTACTTTATAAAGTGACCACAGTAGTCTGTAACATGGTCTAGTCCCCCCCGTACTGTATATAGTTGTACTTTATAGACACTGTTTACCCCCCACCCCCCCATGCTGTAGTAACAAGGTCTGTAATTTGCTGGTTCCACAAACAAACACACACACATACATGCGTAAATACACACACAGTCACATACATACATACATATTACATACATACATTACATACATACATACACACACACATATAAACACCAATAGGTAAAACAGAAACACTAACCCCTGTAGTCAGAGACAGAGACACTAGTGAAGCATCATGTCACACTCACATGATATCAGTGCAGACAGTGGCAAGTCAAAGTTTTTTATTGAGAATTTTTTTTATTTTATTTTTTAAGCTGGGCCCCCACCCTCGGGGGCCCGGTCACAGTTGCGACCTCTGCACCCCCTGTAGTTCCGCCCCTGGTTCATAGTCATAAGCAAACAACATTTTTCTTTCATGATTCAGATAGAGGATGTCATTTTAAACAACTTTCCAATTAAATAATAGAGAGGTACAGGGAAGAAAATGTTGTTTCGGACAAATAGTTTTTTTTTAATATTCAGGGAAATTCGTTACCCCGAATATTCGTTGCCTTCACTATTCGTTTTTTGTTTTGTTTAAAATGAAAATCAGATTTTTGTTAAACATTTAAATTTGTTTTTGTTAAAACAAATTTAAATTTTTCAAAGCTACAGGTGACAAGTTTACCAGTAGCTACAATACTTACCTCAATGTGCTCTCCAGAGCATTGAGAGCGTGCTAAGGTAAGTATTAACTGCATAAAAAGTAAAATAAAGGAAACTAATGAATACTGACAATTTTTGTCAGTATTTTTTCATATTCTTTATTTCCATTGGTGCATTTATTCTGATTTTTGATTCTTTAAAACAAAAGAAAAATTAGATTTTCGTTAAGAATGTGTATTCGCCCTAAAACGAATGCACATCTCTATAAGATAATAGAAGTAAATTAGAAAATTGTTTAAAATTGCACACTCTATCAGGATCATGACAGATACATTTTGACCTTACTGTCCATTTGAACTATAACTGGAATTTTTAGCTTAATGAACTAACAAAATAATGTTATTAATCTTTAAAAGAACTAGACCAATCTTTAAACAAGAACAAGATTAAAACCAAATACAATAAGTGGGTCATAGACAACAATGGAACACACATCCAACCTAACAATGAAGAACAATCTGATATGTTCAATGCATTTTTTCAAGCAATTGTGTTATCATTCACTCAGGAGAACAATACAAATCAGATCATGTTACAAAATAGAAAAAAAAATCAATTTTTGAACTTTCGGAATCCCTGAAGATAATTAGAAATAATATCAGTAACGATTTTGCCTTTGGAGGGGAATTGCTTTATGTGGTTTTATTATCTCTTAAAATAAATTATTTATCTTGTTTAGTAAGATTTATGGATATAAATGTGCACCTGTTTAACATTGTTTGGTACTTTTGGAAATACTTGATGTACAGATTACTTCAGTTGTTAAAATGCAAATTATATCATTCTCTTCAAAGCTGATATCTCAATATTCCGTAGGTGTTACAGATGTTTACACAGCATTATCTTTTTTGAATCAATATGACAAGAAGAACTTTCTAGGAAAACATTACATGCTACTTAACCTGTAAATATCCATATACAGTTATGTTGTATAACAGAGTTTATTATACTGATGTTTTTAATTAACTAATTACACATATTGGTTAACCTCTTCTATTTGTTTTGGTTTTGCCTGTTTGATGTATCTGTATTTCGTACACCTACCTAGTACCTAGCGCTATGAAATTTGGTGGCATTTTAAAAATAAATAATACTATTCACTTTATTCTAGGGTTTGTTAAAATGTATAGAGAAATTATCTTTTTCCATATTTGCAATATTTATTATTAATTTGATGAGAAAATTTGATTTAAATTTTATTTAGCTCATATAGTGCTAGATTACAAGTGGATAGCTAATTTATTGCGCGTCCGCAAATGGACAAACTCACCAAATTTTTCCAATGGACAAATTTGCGTTCAATAAATAACCAGCCATTATAATGGGGCAAGTTATTGCTAGTGCGAGCTCCCGGTAGCAATTAGCACTTGACTTAACCCCTTTGCTGCACTAGTTCTCATGCCGTGTCTGATGGCATGAGAATGAGGCTCCCATTGGAGCCTATGAAAGCGCTCTTATGAGTGCAATGCTTCCGTGCGGTAGCATTGCACCTAACTTGTAATACCAACGCACATTTGCATGCTCTAGAATTACAAAGTGGAGCGCAAATATTCCTTTTGCGGAAGCGATATTTTGCGCACCACTTATTATCTGGCCCTTAATTTCTTCTATCACCTTTTAGCAGTTGATTGAGTGTATTTGAGTTAGATGTTATCGAGATTAGATTCCACTTCAAAATGATAATCTGGCAAAATAGCATTTCAGTTCATATTGCCTAAGCATTATAATTTAACATTTCATAATATAAGGAGAGTCCATGGCTTCATTCCTTACTGAGGCAAAAACACCCCAGCCAAAAGCTTAAATACCTCTCCCACTTCCCCTATCCCCAATCATTATTTGCCTTTCATCACAGGAGGATCGCAAGAGAAGTGTCAGAAGATTTTGGAGTTGTGCCTCAGGAGGGGTATTTGCCCTTCAATATGGGACTGGAGTTTTAAGTAGTCTTGTCAGCCTCTCAGTGAGAGCATTGTCAAAAGTTAGAGTCTGGAGATGGAGGGAGAGTCTTCCTGCGAACCCATACAGACTGCCTGCTAACAGCTCCTTAAGCAACCAGTGTTGACGAGTTTCACTGTCTGCTTTTTCTTCCCTCAAGTACACGTCAGGAGCGATGATACAAGACTCTCACACTTGAGAGGCTGTGTTTCTGTTCCACAGCACGGATTCTGGTAAGACCGTTTACATTTTTACTTATGTTGAAAATGCTGAAGACAGGGTCACAGTATGGTTCCTTTATCTTAATAGAATCATGGGTTAATATCTCCTGAGGGAGATTATTGAACAGTGGGGATTAATCAAATGTGATACTTTGATTTATGTGTGAGATTTTTTTGGGCTCATAGACTGTTGTTATGCGGTAACAGAACATACAGGTTTTTACTTTCACTTTGAACGCTGCGCAGCATCTAGCTTGGCACACTTTTTCTCATAGCAGGGGTGGTCCTGCCTTGCCCACCATGTGCTCGGGTGTGGTCACACTTTCGTTTTCTCTTTCCTGACCGAGCTAGCTGTCGGACGCTTGTTTCTCTGTTTGCCTGGGTCTAGGAGGTGGTGAGTGCCCCATTTATTAGAAGTATAAAGGTGCTGTTTTGTGAGAAATAAAAAGATGAGGGTACTCCCTCTTTTCCTAATAGTAATACCTGTCTATATTGTGAGAAGGACTTGATGTGCCGACCCTCTCAACTATATTCCATATGCATCAACAAGGTTATTATGTCTTAGAAGGTTAACCCCTTTAGTACTACTGAGCCGTCCACCTCTGAGGACTTGCTGTCCTGTGAGGTGCATACCCATCAGTCATCTCCATTGTCACATGCAGCTTCCCGTAGCAAGCCTGATCCTACGTCTGGATTAAGCCTTTTACCATCAGACTTCACCGTGCAGTTTAAAACGGCGGTGTCTGAGGCTCTTAGTACTTTACCTCGCCCTGCCAAGCAAAAGGTTAAACATAGTTCAGGGGACATCCAGTCTTCAGAGGGTGAAATTTCTGGATCGGAGTTTGCTACCTCTAGGCCTCCGGCTGCAGAGGAGCCAGCCTTTAGATTTAAAATTGAACACTTACGTTTTCTTCTAAAGGAGGTTCTGTTGACATTAGAGGTTCCAGAGGCCAAGTTGCCTGATGAACCTTTGATCCCTAAATTAGACAGAGTGTAAAAGGACAGGGTAGTGCCACTAACTTTTCCTGTACCTGTGAAAATGGCGAATATTATTAAGAACGAGTGGGATAGAATTGGATCTTCATTTTCCCCTTCGTCTGACTTAAAAAAATTATTCCCGGTCCCGGACTCTCAGCTAGAGTTGTGGGGTTCCGTCCCTAAGGTGGATGGCGCTCTCTCCAAGTTAGCTAAGCATACTACTATCCCTCTTGAGGATAGCTCATCGTTCAGAGAGCCGATGGATAAGAAGATGGAAACTTTTCTCAGGAGAATGTTTCAGCTTACGGGATTTTTATTTCGACTGGCAGCAGCTGTTGCCTCAATTGCTAGAGCTGCGGCCTACTGGTGCGACTCCTTAGTGGATTTGATTGAGGTGGAGGGTCCCCTTGATGTTATCCAGGAAAGAATTAAAGCTTTGAGAATTGATAATTCTTTTATCGTTAATGCAAACATGCAGATTATTCACCTTAATGCTAAAATCTCTTGTTTCTGGTCTGTGGACATGACTTCCAAGTCTAGACTACTTTCCCTCCCCTTTAAGGGAAATATTTTATTTGGTCCAAGCCTGGTCTCCATTATCTCCATGGTTACAGGGGGCAAGGGTGCCTTTCTAGCGCAGGATAAAAAGAACAAATCTAATGGAAAAGGATCAAATTTTCGTTCCTTTCGTTCAGAAAAGTCCCAACGTCAGCAGTCCTCCTCTAAGCCTGAGCAAACCAAGAGCACTTGGAAGCCAGCACAATCCTGGAATAATTTAAAGCAAAACAAGAAGTCTGCAGAGAACAATTTGGCATGAAGGGGCAGCTCCCAATCCGGCGCTGGATCTTGTAGGGGGCAGACTGTCGCTGTTTTCAGATGCTTGGTTCAGGGACGTGCAGGATAGGTTTCAGATCTCATCCACCCACGGGCAGATTTCTCCTCTCAAGTCTGTCTTCAAACCAGAAAAGAGGGAAGCCTTTCTGGGATGCGTGCAGGATCTGTCCTCCTTAGGGGTCAATGTCCTGGTTCCTATTGCTGAAAGAGGTTTGGGATACTATGTAAACCTGTTCGTGGTCCCAAAGAAGGAGGGAACTTTCTGCCCGATTTTGGACCTAAAGTTCTAATTGTCCCCTTGTTCAAGATGGAGACAATAAGGTCCATCTTTCCTCTAGTTCAGGAAGGACAGTTCATGACCACTATAGATCTGAAGGATGCCTACCTTCAAGTTCCAATCCACAGGGACCACATCCAGTTCCTAAGGTTTGTTCCTGGATCAGCATTTCCAGTTCATTGCACTTCCGTTTGATCTAGCTACTGCTCTAATAATCTTTACAAAGGTCATAGGGGCTCTCTTGGCTGTCGCCAGAACCCAAGGTATAGTAGTAGCCCCGTACTTGGATGACATTCTGGTTCAAGCACCATCCTTTTGTCTGGCGGAGGACCATTTGGTACCTCTTCTCTCCCTTCTTCAATCACATGGATGGAAGATAAACTTAGAGAATAGTTCTCTTATTCCAAGCCCTAGGGTAGAATTCCTGGGTACAATAATAGACTCAATATCCATGAGGATATTTGTAACCGACCAGAGACGTTGCAAGCTAGCTTCAGCATGTCTTGCCCTCCGGATCTCCTTAAGGTCATCTGTGGCTCAGCGTATGGAGGTGATTGGTCTCATGGTGTCCAGCATGGACATAATTCCCTTTGCCAGGTTCCATCTCAGACCATTACAGCTGTGCATGCTGTGACAGTGGAATGGCAATCATTCGAATCTGTCTCAACAGATTTCCCTGGACAGCCGGTCAAGATAATTGCTCTCTTGGTGGCTCTGTCCAGATCATCTGTCCCGAGGAACATCATTTCTAAGACCATCCTAGGAGATTGTGACTACCAACGCGAGTCTATCAGGATGGGAAGCGGTTTGGGGTGCCAAGAAGGCACAGGGCCTGTGGTCTCAGGAGGAACACTCCCTTCCAATCAATATTCTGGAACTTTGAGCAATCTACAATGCTCTGAAGGCTTGGCCTCTTCTGGGTTCATCCCGGTTTATCAGATTCCGATCAGACAATATAACCTCGATGGCTTACATCAACCATCAGAGGGGAACAAGAAGCTCCCTAGCAATGAGGGAAGTATTTTGAATTCTGGAGTGGCTGGAGGCCCACAGCTGTTCGCTGTCAGCGATCCACATTCCGGGTGTGGACAACTGGGAAGCTGATTTTCTCAGCAGACAATCCTTTCATCCAGGGGAATGGTCTCTCCATCCTGAAGTGTTTGCAGAGATATGCAACATGTGGGGGACACTGGAGATAGATCTCATGCATCTCAATACCAAGCTACCCAGATATGGGTCGAGGTCCAGGGATCCTCAGGTGGAGCTAATAGATGCATTAGCGGTGCCTTGGAGGTTCAGTCTAATCTACCTTTTTCCACCATTACCACTCCTTCCTCGTGTAGTGGCCCACATCAAGTAGGCTGCGAAGGACGTGGTTAGCAGATCTAGTGAGGATGTCATCTTCTCCTCCATCAAAGTTACCTTGTTGCAGGTATCTGCTGGAACAGGATCCTTTGTTCATCAAAATCTAGATTCTCTGAGGCTGACTGTATGAAGATTGAACGCTTAGTCTGAGAGAGTTATTGATACTCTTTTCTGAGAGAGTTATTGATACTCTCATTCAAGCTTGTAAGCCGGTTACTCGTCACATCTATTATAAGGTGTAGAAAACTTGCTTATTCTGGTGTTAAGAGCGTGGATTTCCTTTGCATAAAGGTAAGGTTGCCAAGATTCTATTGTTTCTGCAGGATGAACTGGAGAAGGGTCTTTCGGCCAGTTCCCTAAAGAGACAGATTTCAGCTTTGTCTGTTGTACTGCACAAGAGGCTCTCTGAGCTTCCATATGTTCAGTCTTTTGTTAAGGCTCTGATTAGGATCAGACCTGTGTTCAGATCTTCGGCTCCCCCTTGGAGTCTGAATCTGGTTCTTAAAGTTTTGCAACAGGCTTCGTTTGAGCCTATGCATGAAATTGACATTAAGTTGTTGTCCTGGAAGGTTCTTTTTCTACTGGCTATTGCTTCTGCACGCAGAATATCTAAAATTGATGCCTTGAAATTTGATCCTCTTTATCTGGTGTTCTATTTGGATAAGGCTGTCCTACATACATAGGCCTAGATTTGGAGTTCGGCGGTAAAAGGGCTGTTAACGCTCCGCGGGCTTTTTTCTGGCCGCACCATAAATTTAACTCTGGTATCGAGAGTTTAAACAAATGCTGCGTTAGGCTCCAAAAAAGGAGCGTAGAGCATTTTTACCGCAAATGCAACTCTCGATACCAGAGTTGCTTACGGACGCGGCCGGCCTCAAAAACGTGCTCGTGCACGATTCTCCCATAGGAAACAATGGGGCTGTTTGAGCTGAAAAAAAACCTAACACCTGCAAAAACGCAGCGTTCAGCTCCTAACGCAGCCCCATTGTTTCCTATGGGGAAACACTTCCTACGTCTGCACCTAACACTCTAACATGTACCCCGAGTCTAAACACCCCTAACCTTACACTTATTAACCCCTAATCTGCCGCCCCCGCTATCGCTGACACCTGCATATTTTTTTTAACCCCTAATCTGCCGCTCCGTAAACCGCCGCAACCTACGTTATCCCTATGTACCCCTAATCTGCTGCCCTAACATCGCCGACCCCTATATTATATTTATTAACCCCTAATCTGCCCCCCTCAACGTCGCCGACACCTGCCTACACTTATTAACTCCTAATCTGCCGAGCGGACCTGAGCGCTACTATAATAAAGTTATTAACCCCTAATCCGCCTCACTAACCCTATCATAAATAGTATTAACCCCTAATCTGCCCTCCCTAACATCGCCGACACCTAACTTCAATTATTAACCCCTAATCTGCCGAGCGGACCTCACCGCTACTATAATAAATGTATTAACCCCTAAAGCTAAGTCTAACCCTAACACTAACACCCCCCCTAACTTAAATATAATTTTAATCTAACGAAATAAATGAACTCTTATTAAATAACTTATTCCTATTTAAAGCTAAATACTTACCTGTAAAATAAATCCTAATATAGCTACAATATAAATTATAATTATATTATAGCTATTTTAGGATTAATATTTATTTTACAGGCAACTTTGTAATTATTTTAACCAGGTACAATAGCTATTAAATAGTTAAGAACTATTTAATAGTTACCTAGTTAAAATAATAACAAATTTACCTGTAAAATAAATCCTAACCTAAGATATAATTAAACCTAACACTACCCTATCAATAAATTAATTAAATAAACTACCTACAATTACCTACAATTAACCTAACACTACACTATCAATAAATTAATTAAACACAATTGCTACAAATAAATACAATTACATAAACTAGCTAAAGTACAAAAAATAAAAAAGAACTAAGTTACAAAAAATAATAAAATATTTACAAACATAAGAAAAATATTACAACAATTTTAAACTAATTACACCTACTCTAAGCCCCCTAATAAAATAACAAAGCCCCCCAAAATAAAAAATTCCCTACCCTATTCAAAATTAAAAAAGTTACAAGCTCTTTTACCTTACCAGCCCTGAACAGGGCCCTTTGCGGGGCATGCCCCAAGGATTTCAGCTCTTTTGCCTGTAAAAAAAAACATACCATACCCCCCCCAACATTACAACCCACCACCCACATACCCCTAATCTAACTCAAACCCCCCTTAAATAAACCTAACACTAAGCCCCTGAAGATCTTCCTACCTTGTCTTCACCATACCAGGTTCACCGATCCGTCCTGGCTCCAAGATCTTCATCCAACCCAAGCGGGGGTTGGCGATCCATCATCCGGTGCTGAAGAGGTCCAGAAGAGGCTCCAAAGTCTTCCTCCTATCCGGCAAGAAGAGGACATCCGGACCGGCAAACATCTTCTCCAAGCGGCATCTTCAATCTTCTTCCATCCGGTGCGGAGCAGGTCCATCTTGAAGCAGGCGACGCGGATCCATCCTCTTCTTCCGTTGTCTCCCGACGAATGACGGTTCCTTTAAGGGACGTCATCCAAGATGGCGTCCCTCGAATTCCGATTGGCTGATAGGATTCTATCAGCCAATCGGAATTAAGGTAGGAATTTTCTGATTGGCTGATGGAATCAGCCAATCAGAATCAAGTTCAATCCGATTGGCTGATCCAATCAGCCAATCAGATTGAGCTCGCATTCTATTGGCTGTTCCGATCAGGGAGGGCAGATTAGGGGTTAATACTATTTATGATAGGGTTAGTGAGGCGGGTTAGGGGTTAATAACTTTATTATAGTAGCGCTCAGGTCCGCTCGGCAGATTAGGGGTTAATAAGTGTAGGCAGGTGTCGGCGACGTTGAGGGGGGCAGATTAGGGGTTAATAAATATAATATAGGGGTCGGCGGTGTTAGGGGTAGCAGATTAGGGGTACATAGGGATAACGTAGGTGGCGGCGCTTTGCGGTCGGAAGATTAGGGGTTAATTATTTTAAGTAGCTGGCGGCGACGCTGTGGGGGGCAGGTTAGGGGTTAATAAATGTAATACAGGGGTCGGCGGGGTTAGGGGCAGCAGATTAGGGGTACATAAGTATAACGTAGGTGGCGGTCGGCAGATTAGGGGTTAAAAATTTAAATCGAGTGGCGGCGATGTGGGGGGAGCTCGGTTTAGGGGTACATAGGTAGTTTATGGGTGTTAGTGTACTTTAGGGTACAGTAGTTAAGAGCTTTATGAACCGGCGTTAGCCAGAAAGCTCTTAACTCCTGCTATTTTCAGGCGGCTGGAATTTTGTCGTTAGAGCTCTAACGCTCACTTCAGAAACGACTCTAAATACCGGCGTTAGAAAGATCCCATTGAAAAGATAGGATACGCAAATGGCGTAGGGGGATCTGCGGTATGGAAAAGTCGCGGCTGAAAAGTGAGCGTTAGACCCTTTAATCACTGACTCCAAATACCGGCGGTAGCCTAAAACCAGCGTTAGGAGCCTCTAACGCTGGTTTTGACGGCTACCGCCGAACTCCAAATCTAGGCCTAAGTTAGGAGTTCTCCCTAAAGTCATGTCAGACCGCAACATCAATCAAGAGATTGTGGTTCCTTCTTTGTGTCCTAATCCTTCCTCTTCAAAGGAATGTTTACTTAAAAATGTGGATGTGATTCGTACCTTGAAGTTTTATCTTCAGGCTACTAATGATTTTAGACAAACTTCTTCCTCGTTTGCGGCATATTCTGGGAAGCATAAGGGTCAGAAGGTCTCTTCGACTTTTTTATCTTTTTGGTTGAGGAATCTTATCCACTTAACTTATGAGACAGTGAGACATAGACCTCCTCAGAGAATTACGGCTCATATTACTAGAGCAGTGGCTTCCTCTTGTGATTTTAAGAACGAGGCCTAAATGTTACAAATTTTATGTTTTTGCTTCAGCTGAAGCAGGACAGTCTTCGGAAAAAAAGGTTTTGCAGGCTGTGGTGCCCTCAGATTAGGGTCCACCTTTATTTTTGTCCCTTCCGTTATCATTCAATGTCCTCTAGAGCTTGGGTATAAGTTTCCCAACAGTAAGGAATGAATTAAGAAGGAAAACATAAATTATGCTTACCAGATAATTTAATTTCCTTCTGTATAAGGAGAGTCCACAGCCCTTCACGTTTCTCTGAAGGGCGGCAACCTAAATTTATATTTCTCTTCTGGCACCTTTTATACCCTGATATTTCTCCTACTGTTTCTTGTTACCTTGGCAGAATGACTCGGGGGAAAGTGGAAGTGGGAGAGGTATTTAAGACTTTGGCTGGGGTGTCTTTGCCTCCTCCTGATGGCAGGGTTCAGTATTTCCCAACAGAAAGGAATGAAGCCGTGGATTAAATTATCTGGTAAGCATAATTTATTTTTTTTGTAGCATATTGTACTATTTTTATATTAATTCCAAATTAGCTATTGAGTAAAACCAGTTAGTCTCATTACCCACTGCTCTTGGATTATGTTCCAAAACTTTTTGTACATTTTTTTTTAAGGGAAAATTAAAGTAGCTTATAAAGCATTGCATTTAAAAAACATCTGTACACAACATTAATAATTAAACATTTTCTACAATGTTATACTGTTAAAACAATTTACAAACTTTAGCAACACAAGTTCATTCAGAGATGATCCCATTGAAAAATCTAGTGGAATACATGTTCCTGGTCTCCTTTACTGTAGCCAATTAGGGAACTGTCACTGAGATTGAGTTCTGAATTAGGAATTCACTGTGAAGAATGTTCTAAGATTAAAAATATCACCATACATAATAATGGAGGCACTCCAGTCTATCTGAAAATAGTGGAACAAGCTCAAATTACATATTTTATAGCAAATTAAGGCAAAAAAATATTCAATATAAATTGCAATGATTATTGTTTATATTTAACATTTTTGCAGAAGATTACATTTTCATGACCAACTTCCTAGCACATGGGGCGCATTTTAGATGCCTTAAGGACTGCATATCAATGTATGCCTCGTTAATAATCAAATGACATATTTTCTAAAATTTTCCAGTGGCAGATTTAAAAAAGTTTGCAGGGTACTCTATGGGGCTGATTTATCATGGGCAAATGGGACCAATTACACCTTTAGGCTCGCTGGAAACAGGAGTTAAGAAGCAGCGGTCTTAAGATTGGCCGCAAATCTGCAGGGGGCGGCATTGCACAAGCAGTTCACCAGAACTGCTTGTGCAATCTTAAATGACGACAGTGTATGCTGTCAGCATTCAGCGATGTCTGTGGGACATGATGCGCTACAGAGTATCAGGTCTGCCAGACATTGATATATTAGCACCTCTGTAACTTGTTCTCCCCTACAGGGGGGTTTTTTGGATTGTGGTCTCACCAAAGCACATATTTTTAGTTCCATTTTTCTAGGGCCATAACAACTATAGCACACGTTGTTATTTCTGAGTTTCTCTGGTGTCTGGAAAAACAAGGGAAGAGGGCATCATGTTATAGATACTACCTCAAACAATAGGATAAATAATGATGCAACCTATTTTAACAGCAGGCATTTCCTAATTAGTACTTTCCATGTTTTGATACAAAAAAATACAGAAGATCCAGTGATTTCAGTCGTCATTTAAATTCTGAATGCACCCAAAAATCTCAATTATAGTTCTTTGTAGTTCATTTACTGATTCCTACAGGCCAAATTGTCTTTCTTTAACAGCTTCTTAGTAACAAGATAAACCAGTGATTAAAATACGACATACATGAGAGAATCGCCAACATATTTTGTTTTTCTGGTAGACTATGATTGTAAATTAATTCTTTTTTAAAAGACATGAATATTTTTTTTTTTTATCTGCCTGTATTTGCTTTCATAACTATTATAAAATGACTAAGCCACCTAGTGTGACAATAACTTTGTCTTTACTCCAAGTGATAATAATGTTTTCTCAATTTTATTATCGTCTCTTGAGACGATGAATGATTTGCATATTCTCTAACACTTAATTAACGATGTCACCTTCCCAGTGCCTTGAAAACAGTTTGCATTTTTTTCCCTCGGCAGGACTCCAGCAATTACCTCCTACATTTTCTACTGCCGTTCTTTTTATTACTTTAATGACAAATAATTGGACAGATTCTAAGTAATGAGGGTGAGAGCCAAAGGACTGTTGCATCGGAGACTGCACGGCGGCTTGTTACAAGACACTTTTAGTGGTCTCTAAATCAGACAGACAAGCAGAGTAATGATCGTCTTGCTATAATGAGGCACAATTAAGAACTGCTGCAACAAATGACACTGCAAACTGCAGTTCATTGAACAACAACCTTCAGATTTTGTTTTATACCGCAGATCGAAGCCTTGCATGCAACTGCTGAACAAATGATTATCACATCATTTTCCAACATATATGTCTTGTTTATTATTTCACTCAATATGATCTTTACATTATTAAGTAATAATTTACATTTACATTATAAGTAATGCATATAGCATCTTTTAACTCTTGAGGTGCATCATTAAATAATATTTTTAGACAAGATATAAGGCCAGATTATATAATGGTATTTATCAATTTTTTTTTCTGTTTCTGTTATTTATCTAAAGTATAATACTGCTGTTTACTATTGGGTGCTAATAATATTCACTCCATAAAGTAACCATTCTACTAATACACTCTTAGGCCTAGAGTTTATGCTTAGCACTACCTGTACCATTAACTGTACACTAGAGGACAATAAAAGTAGCACTTTAGCAGGAATCAAACACTGACTGTTACATATAGTAGCGCAAACAATGATGTGGTAGATAGCAACAGGTAGTGATGGCCTATAATTTGTATATGATCTGTTACAGAATTATTGTGAGGGAATAATATGGCTGTTGCTACAATTCTACCTCCTTGCACTACATTTTTTTTATAGGTATGCCTTTATTTAACCACTTAATGATAGACCTTGATATTTCAGCATGCCTTGTGAGCTAGCAATTGCAGAGACATGGTGTCCCTGTGGTTGCTTGTATGTCAGTCATCCTCACATGCAGGTACACAGCTACAGTACAGTACACCTCACATGCAGGAACACAGCTACAGTACATTACACCTCACATGCAGGCACACAGCTACAGTACAGTACACCTCACATGCAGGTACACAGCTACAGTACAGTACACCTCACATGCAGGAACACAGCTACAGTCAGGGCCGGCCTTTGGCTGCCTTGAGCCCCATGGTCAAGGGGCCCCACCGCACCGGTTAAAACAAAAAAAATATTTTTTCTCTAACATTTTTTTTTTAAATTTAAGGGTTTTTTTTTGGCGCCATTTTTTAATTTTTGTCGCAAATTTTAGCCCAGGAGTGAGGACTGGTGCTGAGAGGGGAGGAGGCGGAGCACACACCGGAGGCTGTCAGTCAGAGTCAGAAGAGTCAGTGCAGGCTGAGGCAGCAGACAGTCAGTAAGCAGAGTTGGGGAGTTGCAAGCAGCGCAGGAGTTAGTCGATGAAAACGAGAGTTGTGAGTCTGATCTGAGTCACTGTCAGAGTCAGACAGTGGGAGTATGTCAGTATGTGGGAGTGGGACCAGGAGAAGGACACAGAGCAGCAGAAGAGACGATGAGTACACAGCATGCTCTCCAGTGTGATGCTCGCCACATGTATTTAGCACTGCTATGTCACTATCTGCTGTACAAGGTACAATACTCTCTTCAATCTGATGCTCACCACTTGTATTTAGCACTGCTATGTCCCTATCTGCTACAGAAGGTACAATACTCTCTCCAGTGTGATGCTTACCACTTGTATTTAGCACTGCTATGTCACTATCTGCTGCAGAAGGTACAATAATCTCTCCAATCTGATGTTCACCACTTGTATTTAGCACTGCTATGTCACTATCTGCTGCAGAAGGTACAATACTCTCTCCAGTGTGATGCTCACCACTTGTATTTAGCACTGCTATGTCACTATCTGCAGCAGAAGGTACAATACTCTCTCCAGTGTGATGCTCACCACTTGTATATAGCACTGCTTTGTCACTATCTACTGCAGAAGGTACAATACTCTCTTCAATTTGATGCTCACCACTTGTATTTAGCACTGTTATGTGACTATCTGCTGCACAATGTACAATACACTATCCAGTGTGATGCTCACCACATTTATTTAGCACTGCTATGGCACTATCTACTGCACATTTTACAATGCTCTCTCCAATGTGATGCTCACCACATTTATTTAGCACTGCTATGTCACTATCTGCTGCACAATGTACAATACACTCTCCAGTGTGATGCTCACCACATTTATTTAGCACTGCTATGTCACTATCTACTGCACATTTTACAATGCTCTCTCCAATGTGATCCTCACCACATTTATTTAGCACTACTATGTCACTATCTACTGCACATTTTACAATACTCTCTCCAATGTGATGCTCACCATGTTTATTTAGCACTGATGTGTCACTATCTGCTGCACAAAGTACAATACACTCTCCAGTGTGATGCTCACCACATTTATTTAGCACTGCTACATCACTATCTACTGCACATTTTACAATGTGCAGTAGAGGTAGCAGTGCTAAATAAATGTGGTGAGCATCACACTGGAGAGTGTATTGTACATTGTGCAGCAGATAGTGACACAACTGTGCTAAATAAATGTAGTAAGCATCACATTGGAGAGAGTATTGTAAAGTGTGCAGTAAATAGTGACATAGCAGTGCTAAATAAATGTGGTAAACATCTCACACTGGAGAAAGTATTGTACCTTGTGCTGCAGATAGTGAGATAGCAGTACTAAATACATGTGGTAAGCATCACACTGGAGAGAGTATTGTACCTTCTGCAGCAGATAGTGACATAGCAGTGCTAAATACATGTGGTGAGCATCACACTGGAGATAATATTGTACATTGTGCAGCAGATAGTGACATAGCAGTGCTAAATACATGTGGTGAGCAGCAGATTGAAGAGTATTGTACCTTGTGCAGCAGATAGTGACATAGCAGTGCTAAATAAATGTGGTGAGCATCACACTGGAAAGTGTATTGTACATTGTGCAGCAGATAGTGACACAGCAGTGCTAAATAAATGTGGTGAGCATCACACTGGAAAGAGTATTGTACATTGTGCAGCGGAAAGTGACATAGCAGTGATAAATGCAAGTGGTGAGCATCAGATTGAAAAGAGTATTGTACATTGTGCAGCAGATAGTGACATAGCAGTGCTAAATACATGTGGTGAGCAGCACACTGGAGAGAGTATTGTACCTTCTGCAGCAGATAGTGACATAGCAGTGCTTAATAAAAGTGGTGAGCATCAGATTGAAGAGAGTATTGTACCTTGTGCAGCAGATAGTGACATAGCAGTGCTAAATACATGTGGTAAGCAGCAGATTGAAGAGTATTGTACATTGTGCAGCAGATAGTGACATAGTGCTAAATACAAGTGGTGAGCATCACACTGGAGAGAGTATTGTACCTTCTGCAGCAGATAGTGACATAGCAGTGCTAAATACAAGTGGTGAGCATCACACTGGAGAGAGTATTGTACCTTCTGCAGCAGATAGTGACATAGCAGTACTAAATACATGTGGTGAGCAGCATACTGGAGAGAGTATTGTACCTTGTGCAGCAGATAGTGACATAGCAGTGCTAAATACATGTGGTGAGCAGCAGATTGTAGAGAGTATTGTACATTGTGCAGCAGATAGTGATATAGCAGTGCTAAATACATGTGGTGAGCAGCAGATTATGTGCAGCAGATAGTGACATAGCAATGCTAATTACATGTGGTGAGCAGCAGATTATGTGCAGCAGATAGTAAATACATGTGGTGAACAGCAGATTATGTGCAGCAAATAGTGACATATCAGTGCTAAATACATGTGGTGAGAAGCAGATTATGTGCAGCAGATAGTGACATAGCAGTGCTAAATACATGTGGTGAGCAGCAGATTATGTGCAGCAGATAGTGACAAAGCAATGCTAAATACATGTGGTGAGCAACAGATTATGTGCAGCAGATAGTAAATACATGTGGTGAGCAGCAGATTATGTGCAGCAGATAGTAAATACATGTGGTGAGCAGCAGATTATGTGCAGCAAATAGTGACATAGCAGTGCTAAATACATGTGGTGAGCAGCATATTGATTGAGAGTTCAGCACCTCCTATTTAAACTGAGAAAACAAAGCACTTAGATGAATTTTAAAACGTCTGAGTGGTTTACATAATTTCTTAAACTCTGCATACAGCTTTGATGTTTATTTGTTATAACACATCTGCATTACAAACATATATATGTATATATGTATATATGTATATATATATATATATATATATATATATATATATATATATATATTTATATATATATATATATATAACAACATTTTAAATTAGGGGGAGATAAAAGGCGAGTTTAAAATCCTCCACTACGCACAAAATATAGAAAAAATAACTCATTGTGTAGTTCATTAACAAATATAGACAGGCCCAGAGGCTTGTTTTCCCACAGAAAACCTCTGAATTACATTGTTTCCAATGCAGCAAAGGATTCTGGGTAATATATGCAAATTAAGTACATAATGACACACCTTTTTACTTCAGTCTGCTTTTCAGCAGGTTCCCTTTACACCAAAGTATCACTGTTCACACAGCTTATAAACTTAGCTAGGGTTAGTGCAGTGATTCATAACCATCCCAGGACAGACTGTTTCGTGGTTTTTGCCACTCATCAGCTGGGAGAAGGTTAGAATCACTGCTGGGTGAAGTTGATTCCAGGCAGAATACAACAACATTTTAAATTAGGGGGAGATAAAAGGCGAGTTTAAAATCCTCCACTACGCACAAAATATAGAAAAAATAACTCATTGTGTAGTTCATTAACAAATCTAGACAGGCCCAGAGGCTTGTTTTCCCACAGAAAACCTCTGAATTACATTGTTTCCAATGCAGCAAAGGATTCTGGGTAAGATATGCAAATTAAGTACACAATGACACACCTTTTTACTTCAGTCTGCTTTTCAGCAGGTTCCCTTTACACCAAAGTATCACTGTTCACACAGCTTATAAACTTAGCTAGGGTTAGTGCAGTGATTCATAACCATCCCAGGACTGACTGTTTCGTGGTTTTTGCCACTCATCAGCTGGGAGAAGGTTAGAATCACTGCTGGGTGAAGTTGATTCCAGGCAGAATACAACAACATTTTAAATTAGGGGGAGATAAAAGGCGAGTTTAAAATCCTCCACTACGCACAAAATATAGAAAAAATAACTCATTGTGTAGTTAATTAACAAATCTAGACAGGCCCTGTTGTATTCTGCCTGGAATCAACTTCACCCAGCAGTGATTCTAACCTTCTCCCAGCTGATGAGTGGCAAAAACCACGAAACAGTCTGTCCTGGGATGGTTATGAATCACTGCACTAACCCTAGCTAAGTTTATAAGCTGTGTGAACAGTGATACTTTGGTGTAAAGGGAACCTGCTGAAAAGCAGACTGAAGTAAAAAGGTGTGTCATTGTGTACTTAATTTGCATATATTACCCAGAATCCTTTGCTGCATTGGAAACAATGTAATTCAGAGGTTTTCTGTGGGAAAACAAGCCTCTGGGCCTGTCTAGATTTGTTAATGAACTACACAATGAGTTATTTATATATATATATATATATATATATATATATATATATATATATATATATATATATATATATATATATATAGTATATATATTTATGTATACAGTGTGTGTGTGTGTGTATATATACACATACATACACATATGCAAAATTAGAAGGTGGGTAATACAAGTATGCACTCTAGTGTTATCTAGGCAATATCATCTCCAAGTAAATTTGTATAAGGTAATTTGGGGAGATAAGCTAAGTGGAGCACAAAGACTAAAGGTTAAAGTATATGTGTTTAAAGAGTTTCTGATGCTAATCAAGCTGTTTTTTTTCTGTATTTCATGTGATACATTTGTGGCATGAACCATTCATTTGTGGTATTGCAAGTGCTTTGATTTCTGTGACATTCAAAAATAATACATCCTACGGTTGTAATAAATTAAATTGACAATTAGACCTTGACTAAAATGTGTCCACCACTAAAATGCATTGTGTGTATGTGAGACAGCATGAAAATGTTTTTGTGCGAGAGAGAATGTGTGTGTATGTGAGAGAATGTGTGTGTATGTGAGAGAATGTGTGTGTATGTGAGAGAATGTGTGTGAGAAAGTGAAAGTGTGTGTGGGCATGGGCTGTATATGTGTGTGGGCTGTGTATGTGTGTGTGGGGGCTGTGTATGTGTGTGTGTGTAGGCTGTGTATGTGTGTGTGTGTGTGTGTGTGTGGGGGCTGTGTGTATGTGTGTGGGCTGTGTGTATGTGTATATGTGTATGTGTGTGTGTGTGTGGGCTGTGTGTATGTGGGCTATGTGTGCGTGGGCTTGTGTGTGTGTGTGGGCTTGTGTGTGTGTGTGTGTGGGCATGTGTGTTTGTGTGTGTGTCGGCGGTGTGTGTGTGGGCTGTGTGTGTGTGTGTGTGTGGGCTGTGTGTGTACAATAGTCAGCTAGTTAAACTAACATATTGCCCATAGTAAGGATTTTGTGGCTGAGTGTTGGACAACAAAAATATTGAGAATTTATGTTGTACTAAACAAAGCATTACTGTGGCTTTAAATTTGTATTAGTTTTAATACCAATCTAAAGCATGAGTAATATGTCTAATAATAATGACTAATTGGAGTTAAGTTGGATGGCAGCTAGGTTTAACTCCTAGATTTATTCAAATAGACAGAAAATATAGAAATATTACCCAGCTGGAAAATTAAAGGTACCTTTTAGAAAAAATATAAGACAAAATATGCAAGCTAAATGCTAATAGTATTTGTATAAGAATATCCAGCACGTATACAGTTTTTGCAAGAATTAAAGTAATGAATAAAGGTATTCGTGTACACTCAAGAGTCTTACCGGTACCGGTTCCTGGAGCAGTCAGACTGAGTAAGGAAACAAGGAGAGCTGACAGTCGTTTGGTGCCGGATTGAGTTCCACAGAGTAGCAGGAGATTGGGCGGGGTTGGGGCGAGGAGAAAGGGGGCCCCATTTTGTCATCCTGCCTTGAGCCCCGCAATGGCTAGGGCCGGCCCTGGCTACAGTACATTACATACAGGCACACAGCTACAGTACAGTACACCTCACATACAGGCACACAGCTACAGTACAGTATACCTCACATGCAGGCACACAGCTACAGTACAGTACACCTCACATGCAGGCACACAGCAACAGTACAGTACACCTCACATACAGACACACAGCTACAGTACAGTGCACCTCACATACAGACACACAGCTACAGTACAGTGCACCTCACATGCAGGCACACAGCAACAGTACAGTACACCTCACATGCAGCCACACAGCTACAGTACAGTACACCTCACATGCGGCCACACAGCTACAGTACAGTACACCTCACATGCAGGCGCACAGCAACAGTACAGTATACCTCACATACAGGCAAACAGCTACAGTACAGTAGCAATCAAATATGATGGTAAATGTATGCACAATCAGAAGTGAAGGTTTCAACTGAAGCAGAAACCTTCTGATTATTAAGCCACATTCAGCACATAAGCTATTATCTAGTCAATTCAAAATTAATTTCAGCCACATCCTTAAAGGGATTATGGTCCAAAACTGTGGGTCCAGATACTTGCCCCAGAAACTCATCATCATTTCTTATATCCACTGTGACTACCCTCACATGGTGCCTTATATGCATTAGCTATGAACTATGTTTAGTGCCCCTGCCCTCATTCTTAGCGACTTCATCCTCCCTGTTGACAACCCCACTGCCTCCTCTGCAAAACAATTCTGCAACTCACTTCCTCTTTTGGCCTGTCACAATGGACTGACTCTCCCACTCACAAAGATAGTAACTCCCTTAATCTGATTTTCAGCTATTGATGCACTATCTCAAACTTCACAAACTCCCCTTTTCCTCTTTCGGACCATCATCTCCTCACTTGTAACATCACATCCCTCCCTATAACTCTCCCTTCTTCTACCCCTCACACCAAAGTTCACAGAAGCATCAAGTCATTAGATCAGAAACTGCTCACTAGCTCTCTCAAACCTCTCCTCTCTTCCATCCCCTCCTTTTCCTGCCCTGAGGAATCTATCTGCCACTATAACTCCACTCTTACATTGGTCCTTGACAATCTGGCCCCACCTACCATAGCTCGGAAATCATACACTCATCCTCAGCCCTGGCATACGCCTCTGACATGGTATCTACGCAGATGTTCCTGTACTGCTGAGTGACACTGGAGTTCAGCTGACTTTCTTCACTACAAGTTCATCTTGAACTCCTACTATTCTGCCCTTAATCTATATAAGCAACATTACTTTGCCACTCTTATCTCTACTCTTTCTTCAAACCCAAAATGTCTGTTCTCCACGTTCAATACTCTTCTCCGCCCACCGCCACCTCCTACTACAACTTTTATCTCAGCTCAAGATTTTGCCAGCTACTTCAATAACAAAATAGACTCCATCAGAAATTAAATCAGCTCTCAACATGCTACCGGTCTCAAACCCCCTCAAAACCTCACTATCATCCAAAACCCACATAGCCATAAATGTATCTCTTTTGCCCCTGTTACAGAGGATGCAGTTTCTGCCCTTAAACTATCATCTCACCTCACTACCTGTCCCCTCGACCCCCATCCCCCCACAGCTGCTCCCTGCCCTCTCGTCTACCCTTACCCCTATACTCACACACATCTTCAACCTCTCCATCAGCACTGGCATATTTCTCTCATCTCTTAAACACGCACTGGTCACACCAATCCTCAAAAAAAACTTCTCTCGACCCAACCTCCCCATCCAACTACCGCCCTTTTTCCCTACTCCCTCTTGCCTCAAAGCTTCTCGAAAAGCTAGTATATGTACGGCTATCCTATTTCCTTACACTAAATTCCCTCCTTGACCCACTGCAATCTGGATTTCGCCCCCACCACTCATCTGAGACAACAATTGTTAAGGTTACCAACGACCTACTTACTGCAAAATTCAAAGGCCACTTCTCTCTGCTTATCCTCCTTGATCTGTCTGCAGCCTTTGATACTGTCAACCACCCTCTTTTGCTCCAAACCCTCCAATCCTTTGACATTTGCAACACAGCTCTCTTGTGGTTCTATTCCTATCTGTCTAACCGTACCTTTAGTGTAGCCTTCTCTGTGGCATTCTCTGCCCCGTTACCACTTTCTGTTGGGGAACCGCAAGGCTCTGTCCTTGGTCCCCTTCTCTTCTCAATCTGCACATCATCTTTAGGTTCCTTAATAAAGTCCCATGGGTTTCAATACCATTTGTATGCCAATGACACCCAAATCTACCTCTCTGCACCAGACCTTCTTCCTTGCAAACCCGTGTCATGAACTGTCTTTCTCATATATCATCTTGGATGTCCTCTCACTACCTTAAGCTAAATCTCTCCAAAACGGAGCTCCTTATTTTCCCCCCTTCTTCAAAAATTTCCATCCCCAACTTCTCTATAACTGTCGATAACTCCATCATTACCCTTACCCTACATGCTCGATGTCTTGGAGTCATGCTTGACTCAGATCTTTATTTCACTCCTCACATTAAGTCCTTGGCTAAAGCCTGCCGCTTCCACCTTAAAAACATATCTAAAATTAGACATTTCCTTTCACAAGACACAACTAAGATTCTAATCCACTCTCTCATCCTTTCCCGCCTCATTTACTGCAACTCCATCCTCTCTGGTCTCCCTAGCTGCCACCTAGCTCCTTTACAATCCATAATGAATTCCTCTGCCAGGCTCATCTGCCATACATGTCACTCTTCATCTGCTGCACCTCTCTGCCAATCCCTTCACTGGCTTCCTCTTGCTTCCAGGCTTAAACACAACATTCTCACTCTGACATACAAAGTCCTCAACTACACTGCTCCCCCCAACATCTCAGATCTTGTCTCCAGATACTCTCCCTCCAGTCCCCTTCGCTTTGCTCATGATGTCCTACTCTCCTCCTCTCTTGTTACCTCATCACATTCCCATTTACAAGACTTCTCCAGACTGGCTCCCATCTTGTGGAACTCTCTGCCTCGCTCCACAAGACTCTCCCCTAGTTTTGAAAACTTCAAGCACTCCTTAAAGACTATTCATGGATGCATACAACCTACACCTAGACCGCTGCTTCATAACTGGTATTTCTGGCAAGTCTGAAGACTCGCCAGAAAGACGGGCCCACAAGCTCCTTACGGAGCTTGATAAATGGGCCCCAAACTGGGTTCCTATTCAAACAGCATATGTGAAATTCATATAACAATTTTCATAATTATAAAACTGATATTGCAAACTAAAATCTTAAAATGTTTCATATATTAAACAAACAAAAATTATTTTAAGATGCAAAGAATATCACAGCCCCCCCCCCCAAAAAAATGCTATGCAATCATGTCAGATATACAGATATTTAGATTATATAAATAATTATCTCCAGAACTAGTAAGAAAATGTACTTGCTTTTTGAAGTCACTTCAATCCTTTTTGTGTATTGTAAATGACAGTCAAAGCTGTACTGTAGTTTCAGAAGTATTCAAAAATCCTGTCAGCCTACCAGTAGAGAGGTTTATTCAAAAATGAACATAAGAACAACATTTCTATTTATATAAAATTGTCTATACCTGATAACATAACTAAATTGGGCATTTGGAGCAAGCATTCTGATCATTTGGAAAATAACAATCTTAGCGGACCTTTAATCTTATAGTTATAGTTAGGAAAACATGCTATATCGTACCAACAAGTCAGCGAAATATGATTCCTTATTTAGGCCCTGATATTCAAAGATTCTCCAGCATGGAGAGAAATTGTAGTTTAGACTTCACAGGGGCTGAACTCACTGAATGTTTAAAAGAAAAAGGGCGGAACTCTTCAGCACTGCGAGATCTCTCTCATTTATGTATGCGAAGGAGAGACAAGCCCAGTGCAATATAGAAATGCATGATATGAAATATTTGTTACACTTTGTGCTTTGTATTTTATATTACTATACATTTCATATTGAGTCCTTTCAGTATTATTGCACGTTCTCATTTAGATTTAGATCTGGCAGTGATTTTACAAATTCTTATTATGCTTTGAAAGATTATATGTTACTTTAAAAACTTAAGATCATACTTTTTATATTTCTGTGTATCTCTTACAAATTACATTACAGTTTCAAAAAGTGAGAGGGAAAGGACAGTTCCCTGGGCTGAACAGGGGAGTTCCCAGGGTATGTGTGAGGCTCTCTCGCAAGTCTTGTGAAAGCATTTTAAACAAGCTAGTCTCAATGATTTGTATTGCCAGCTGTATGCAAGTGAAGTTTGCTCAAAATTCACAATACTGTACACTTATTTTAACTAACAGAAAAGTAATATATTCTAAAATATAGACAAAGGCAAGTTAAATTGTAGTGAAAATGATTCAGTCTATTTTGGAATTGATGCAAACGTAACCTTTATATCAACCCAAGGGGTTCTTCAGTTACCTTCTATCTCCCATGTGAAATTTTGTATCCCAGAAAGCTTCATTACTTTCTATGGAAGGCACCTCTCTGGGATGTCCAAGTTCCTCCCCCTTTCTTAGATCATTCAGTGAGTTCTGCTCCTGTATAGTCAGCACAATAATCTCTCTCTAAACTAGAGAATGTTTGATTATCTGACCCATAGAAAGTAATGACACTCTCTGGGAAACTGAAGCTGAGAGTTTTTCAGTTTTAATTTAAATAAATGACAAGCAAAGTGCAATCTAATTTGTAAAAGATACTCATAAATATATAAAATATGAGCCTAATTTGTAAAAGTTACGCAGAAACTGTGAAGGCATAATCAGAATTTGAAAAATCACAATCCTACATACAATGCTGTATACAAAATAAAATACAAAATAGAAAGTCCAAAGTTTAAATGTAATAAAAGTTCATCTGAATTGTAAAGTGATCTAAAATAGAAAGCACAACGTGTAAATGCAGAAGAACTCTCATGTGAAGTAGTGCTTTATTGCACTGGGCTTGTGTTAAGGTATTTGACTGGGAAGGGCTCAAAAGTGGATATATACATATGTTGATAAATGTGTTTGTATGTGTATTTATATGTAAATATGCATGTATGTGCACATACATATTTACACACATAAACACACACATACATACACACATACATATATATATATATATATATATATATATATATATATATATATATATATCGTCAACATGCTGTTTTTAAGGAATATATATATACACACACATATAGAAATGTATAGATACACACAAACTTACACACACATACATATATATATATATATATATATATATATATATATCTTCTCCAAAAAGCAGGCAACTCACTGGTCTTTGTAGTAAAACTTAGAATTTATTATGTCAGTTTAAAAAACAAACGTTTCGGCACTGCATTGTGCCTTTGTCAATGTTATACAAAAAAGTACAAGGACAGAGTGCACCCTAGTACCCCGGATCAGGGTGCACTCTGTCCTTGTACTTTTTTGTATAACATTGACAAAGGCACAATGCAGTGCCGAAACGTTTGTTTTTTAAACTGACATAATAAATTCTAAGTTTTACTACAAAGACCAGTGAGTTGCCTGCTTTTTGGAGAAGATTGTTATGTTTGTAGCAGAGCACCGTGGCATTACTTCAGTAAGATTGTGCTATCCTATCTAGGACTTTATATATATATATATATATATATATACACACAGTATATACAGACAATAAACAGATGGCACTCTCCTTCTATTGATTACAGCTTTCCAGTTGGACTTACCACAAAATAAATATCTAGCATGGCATCTCACAGGACCGGCCTCACAAATAAGACCCCTCATATGCACTCTTGGATACAAAACAAGCCTTTATTATCATTTCAGTTCCAGTAGGAACTTTTGTTAAATGGAACAAACTGACATCAATGTGTAAAACCAAAACTTCCAATCATGCTGCTTATTGCTTCCCGCTCTGCTATTAGCAAGCCACTTGTAATCTTGGCCTTGGAGAACCACCAAACGAGATCCAGAGATAAATAGTATTGGTAAAGTAAACAGATGTATATATTTTGTCAATTTAAAACAACATGTGGGGCAGACTTTTTTGCTGCCCTTATCATGACCCCATTACTATATATAATGAGTTTTATTATTTCATCATTGTATGTATCATTAACCATTGTAAGATTTACCTTCTTAATATTAAAAAAATTTTAAAAGTGTAGGAATCAATGTAAGTGTATTTCATCAATACTTATTGACATCCAAATTGTAGTGATTCCATTAATGATTTCAGCTGTGTTCTTTCTAATTAAAGGTTAAGGCAGATTTCATATTACATCGGATTTCAGCTGACATTTAGAAATGATCGTATAGGATAAAACTGCATATAATGTACTACCAAGAATCAAATATTAAGTGGCATTTCAATCACGGAGAAGTTACCAAAAATCAGATATGTTAATGTTAAGCCAGCATTATCTTGTTATTATGTTTAGGGTGTAAAGGTAAATTATTTTTGGTGTTCTATTATTTTTTTTATATTTTGTGATCATTTTCATAATTTTGACATCTTTATACATTTACTATATCCATTCTGAGTTATAATACAGGAACTCTTTTATTTCTGACTGTACCAATTTACCAAATTTAAACATTGACATGGTTATTTAATTTAAAACTTAATATAAGAATGTACAAACAGAAAGACATTCATTTAAATATTAGTGTGGACACCAGGAGATTAATCATGCATTTATCAATTTTAAAAAGTAGCTGTTGTTGAAATCTCTACAATCCCTATTTATTTTCTCACCAGCTCCCTAAAACATTCTGCTCAATACTGGACTTGTTAAATTGGCCCCTTTGACTAAAAGCTATTTACTCACATACATACTGAGCTCCTGAGATGATTGGTATATATTTGTTTTTACTACTAGTTAAAAGAAACTTCCTCCCATCATCATCACTAATTGTTTATTTATCCAGATAAACTGTAAATTCATTAGCTTTTTTTAGAAGCAGGCCTCTGAATTATCCTATTTGAAAATAGAACAAACTATGAAGTGCTTTTCTACCACCAAAGGGATTTGCTGGTATTGCAGAAATTTGTAATCACATGAATGAAATAAATATTTAATTCAAGGTTATGATATTTCTATTTCTATTATGTATGTAATGTAATATTACAAGTTTTCTTGTCTAATGAGCCAATATGGAAGAAGAGACAAACATTCTTGCATATATTCAAATATTGGAGCAAGTGTTTTACCAAGATAGCGTTCCAATACAGAATTCACTGTCAATTTGAAAGGGAAATTTCTGAACACCTAGAAACACTTCCAAACGCTTTAAAAGGTAATTACTAATTTATTTTATGATGGCATTACATGTTAACCATGTCTTTTTCTATATAAAATGATCAAAGATGTTGGCTTAGTAAAAAATAATCTCATCGATTCTAGAATAATAAAGAAATTACATATAGAATTTACTTCAAAAAGCATTGAAGAATTCTGTGAGAACTGAGACAAGCCTATCCTAATCATATAAAGCGAGCTATGGAAGCATTCATTCTCTTTGTAGAAATATATTTTTGCAAACCAACGGCTAGATTTACGGCTAGATTTAGAGTTTGGCGTTAGCCGTCAAAACCAGCGTTAGAGGCTCCTAACGCTGGTTTTGGGCTACCGCTGGTATTTAGAGTCAGTCAGGAAAGGGTCTAACGCTCACTTTGCAGCCGCGACTTTTCCATACCGCAGATCCCCTTACGCCATTTGCGTATCCTATCTTTTCAATGGGATCTTTCTAACGCCGGTATTTAGAGTCGTGGCTGAAGTGAGCGTTAGAAATCTACCGACAAAACTCCAGCCGCAGAAAAAAGTCAGTAGTTAAGAGCTTTCTGGGCTAACGCCGGTTTATAAAGCTCTTAACTACTGTGCTCTAAAGTACACTAACACTCATAAACTACCTATGTACCCCTAAACCGAGGTCCCCCCACATCGCCGCCACTCTATTAAAAATTTTGAACCCCTAATCTGCCGCTCCGTACACCGCCGCCACCTACGTTATCCCTATGTACCCCTAATCTGCTGCCCCTAATCCCGTCGACCCCTATATTAGATTTATTAACCCCTAATCTGCCGCTCCCGCTATCGCTGACACCTGCATATTTTTTTTAACCCCTAATCTGCCGCTCCGTACACCGACGCAACCTACATTATACCTATGTACCCCTAATCTGCTGCCCCTAACACAGCAGACCCCTATATTATATTTATTAACCCCTAATCTGCCGCCCCCAACGTCGCCTCCGCCTACCTACAATTATTAATCCCTAATCTGCCGACTGGACCACACCGCTACTATAATAAATGTATTAACCCCTAAAGCTAAGTCTAACCCTAACACTAACACCCCCCTAACTTAAATATAATTTAAATCTAACGAAATAAATTAACTCTTATTATATAAATTATTCCTATTTAAAGCTAAATACTTACCTGTAAAATAAACCCTAATATAGCTACAATATAACGAATAATTATATTGTAGCTATTTTAGGATTAATATTTATTTTACAGGCAACTTTGTAATTATTTTAACCAGGTACAATAGCTATTAAATAGTTAATAACTATTTAATAGTTACCTAGTTAAAATAATTACAAAATTACCTGTAAAATAAATCCTAAACTAAGTTACAATTAAACCTAACACTACACTATCAATAAATAAATTAAATAAAATACCTACAAATAAATACAATTAAATAAACTTACTAAAGTACAAAAAATAAAAAAAGCTAAGTTACAAAAAATAAAAAAATTAATTACAAACATAATAAAAATATTACAACAATTTTAAGCTAATTACACCTACTCTAAGCCCCCTAATAAAATAACAAAGCCCCCCAAAATAAAAAAATGCCCTACCCTATTCTAAAATTAAAATAGAAAAGCTCTTTTACCTTACCAGCCCTTAAAAGGGCCCTTTGCGGGGCATACCCCAAAGAATTCAGCTCTTTTGCCTGTAAAAAAAAACATACAATACCCCCCCAACATTACAACCCACCACCCACATACCCCTAATCTAACCCAAACCCCCCTTAAATAAACCTAACACTAAGCCCCTGAAGATCTTCCTACCTTGTCTTCACCATGCCAGGTATCACCGATCGCATCAGGATCCGAAATCTTCATCCAAGCCCAAGCGGGGGCTGGAGATCCATCATCCGGCTGAAGTCTTCTATCAAGCGATGGCTGAAGAGGTCCAGAAGAGGCTCCAAAGTCTTCCTCCTATCCGGGCAGAAGAGTAGATCCGGACCGGCAACCATCTTCTTCAAAGCGGTCACAAGCGGCTCCATGTTGAAGACCTCCGGCGCGGATCCATCCTCTTCTTGCGACGTCCTAAGTCCAAATGAAGGTTCCTTTAAATGACGTCATCCAAGATGGCGTCCCTCGAATTCCGATTGGATGATAGGATTCTATCAGCCAATCAGAATTAAGGTAGGGAAAATCTGATTGGCTGATTGAATCAGCCAATCAGATTGAGCTCGCATTCTATTGGCTGTTCCGATCGGATTGAACTTGAATCTGATTGGCTGATTCAATCAGCCAATCAGAATTTTCCTACCTTAATTCCGATTGGCTGATAGAATCCTATCAGCTAATCGGAATTCGAGGGACACCATCTTGGATGACGTCATTTAAAGGAACCTTCATTCGGACTTAGGAAATCGCAAGAAGAGGATAGATCCGCGCCGGAGGTCTTCAACATGGAGCCGCTTGTGACCACTTTGAAGAAGATGGTTGCCGGTCCGGATCTACTCTTCTGCCCGGATAGCATGAAGACTTTGGAGCCTCTTCTGGACCTCTTCAGCCATCGCTTGATAGAAGACTTCAGCCGGATGATGGATCGCCAGCCCCCGCTTGTGCTTGGATGAAGACTTCGGAGCCTGGAGCAATCGGTGATACCTGGCATGGTGAAGATAAGGTAGGGAGATCTTAAGGGGCTTAGTGTTAGGATTATTTAAGGGGGGTTTGGGTTAGGTTAGGGGTATGTGGGTGGTGGGTTGTAATGTTGGGGGGGTATTGTATGGGTTTTTTTACAGGCAAAAGAGCTGAATTCTTTGGGGCATGCCCCGCAAAGGGCCCTTTTCAGGGCTGGTAAGGTAAAAGAGCTTTTCTATTTTAATTTTAGAATAGGGTAAGGCATTTTTTTATTTTGGGGGTCTTTGTTATTTTATTAGGGGGCTTAGAGTAGGTGTAATTAGTTTAAAATTGTTGTAATATTTTTCTAATGTTTGTAAATATTTTATTATTTTTTGTAACTTAGTTCTTTTTTATTTTTTGTACTTTAGTTAGTTTATTTAATTGTATTTATTTGTAGGTATTGTATTTAATTAATTTATTGATAGTGTAGTGTTAGGTTTAATTGTAGGTAATTGTAGGTATTTTATTTAATTTATTTATTGATAGTGTAGTGTTAGGTTTAATTGTAACTTAGGTTAGGATTTATTTTACAGGTAATTTTGTAATTATTTTAACTAGGTAGCTATTAAATAGTTATTAACTATTTAATAGCTATTGTACCTGGTTAAAATAATTACAAAGTTGCCTGTAAAATAAATATTAATCCTAAAATAGCTACAATATAATTATAATTTATATTGTAGCTATATTAGGGTTTATTTTACAGGTAAGTATTTAGCTTTAAATAGGAATAAGTTATTTAATAAGAGTTAATTTATTTAGTTAGATTTAAATTATATTTAAGTTAGGGGGGTGTTAGTGTTAGGGTTAGACTTAGCTTTAGGGGTTAATACATTTATTATAGTAGCGGTGTGGTCCGGTCGGCAGATTAAGGGTTAATAATTGTAGGTAGGTAGAGGCGACGTTGGGGGCAGCAGATTAGGGGTTAATAAATATAATATAGGGGTCGGCGGTGTTAGGGGCAGCCGATTAGGGGTACATAGGTATAATGTAGGTTGCGGCGATGTACGGAGCGGCAGATTAGGGGTTAAAAATAATATGCAGGTGTCAGCGATAGCGGATACCCCTAATCTAACCCAAACCCCCCTTAAATAAACTTAACACTAAGCCCCTGAAGATCTCCCTACCTTGTCTTCACCACGCCGGGTTCACCGATCGATCCAGTAGAGCTCCTCTGATGTCTTGATCCAAGCCCAAGCGGGGGGCTGAAGATGTCCATGATCCGACTGAAGTCTTCATCCAAGCGGGAGCTGAAGAGGTCCATGATCGGGCTGAAGTCTTCATCCAAGCGGGAGCTGAAGAGGTCCATGATCGGGCTGAAGTCTTCTATCAAGCGGCATCTTCAATCTTCTTTCTTCCGGATCCATGTTCATCCCGCCGACGCGGAACATCCATCTTCACCGACGACTTCCCGACGAATGACGGTTCCTTTAAGGGACGTCATCCAAGATGGCGTCCCTCGAATTCCAATTGGCTGATAGGATTCTATCAGCCAATCGGAATTAAGGTAAGAAAATTCTGATTGGCTGATGGAATCAGCCAATCAGAATCAAGTTCAATCCGATTGGCTGATCCGATCAGCCAATCAGATTGAGCTCGCATTCTATTGGCTGATTGGAACAGCCAATAGAATGCAAGCTCAATCTGATTGGTTGATCGGATCAGCCAATCGGATTGAACTAGATTCTGATTGGCTGATTCCATCAGCCAATCAGAATTTTCCTACCTTAATTCCGATTGGCTGTTAGAATCCTATCAGCCAATCCGAATTCAAGGGACGCCATCTTGGATGACGTCCCTTAAAGGAACCGTCATTCGTCGGGAAGTCGTCGGTGAAGATGGATGTTCCACGTTGGCGGGATGAACATGGATCCGGAAGAAAGAAGATTGAAGATGCTGCTTGATAGAAGACTTCAGCCGGATCATGGACCTCTTCAGCTCCCGCTTTGATGAAGACTTCAGCCGGATCATGGATATCTTCAGCCCCGGCTTGGGCTTGGATCAAGACATCGGAGGCTCTTCTGGATCGATCGGTGAACCCGGCGTGGTGAATATAAGGTAGGAAGATCTTCAGGGGCTTATTGTTAGGTTTATTTAAGGGGGGTTTGGGTTAGATTAGGGTTATGTGGGTGGTGGGTTGTAATGTTGGGGGGGGTATTGTATGTTTTTTTTTACAGGCAAAAGAGCTGAATTCTTTGGGGCATTCCCCGCAAAGGGCCCTTTTCAGGGCTGGTAAGGTAAAAGAGCTTTTCTATTTTAATTTTAGAATAGGGTAGGGCATTTTTTTATTTTGGGGGTCTTTCTTATTTTATTAGGGGTCTTAGAGTAGGTGTAATTAGTTTAACATTGTTGTAATATTTTTCTAATGTTTGTAAATATTTTTTTATTTTTTGTAACTTAGTTCTTTTTTATTTTTTGTACTTTAGTTAGTTTATTTCATTGTATTTATTTGTAGGTATTGTATTTAATTAATTTATTGATAGTGTAGTGTTAGGTTTAATTGTAGATAATTGTAGGCATTTAATTTAATTTATTTATTGATAGTGTAGTGTTAGGTTTAATTGTAACTTAGGTTAGGATTTATTTTACAGGTAAATTTGTAATTATTTTAACTATTTTAGCTATTAAATAGTTATTAACTATTTAATAGCTATTGTACCTAGTTAAAATAAATACAAGGTTACCTGTAAAATAAATATATATCCTAAAATAGCTATAATATAATTATAATTTATATTGTAGCTATATTAGGGTTTATTTTACAGGTAAGTATTTAGCTTTAAATAGGAATAATTTATTTAATAAGAGTTAATTTATTTCGTTAGATTTAAATTATATTTAACTTAGGGAGGTGTTAGTGTTAAGGTTAGACTTAGCTTTAGGGGTTAATACATTTATTAGAGTAGCGGTGAGATCCGGTCGGCAGATTAGGGGTTAATTATTGTAGATAGGTGGAGGCGACGTTGGGGGCGGCATATTAGGGGTTAATAAATATAATATAGGGGTCGGCGGTGTTATGGGCAGCAGATTCGGGGTACATAGGTATAATGTAGGTTGCGGCGGTGTACGGAGCGGCAGATTAGGGCTTAATAATAATATGCAGGGGGCAGCGATAGCGGGGGCGGCAGATTAAGGGTTAATAATAATATGCAGGGGTCAGCGATAGCGGGGGCGGCAGATTAGGGGTTAATAAGTGTAAGGTTAGGGGTGTTTAGACTCGGGGTACATGTTAGGGTGTTAGGTGCAGACTTAGGAAGTGTTTCCCCATAGGAAACAATGGGGCTGCGTTAGGAGCTGAACGCTGCTTTTTTGCAGGTGTTAGGTTTTTTTTCAGCTCAAACAGCCCCATTGTTTTCTATGGGGGAATCGTGCACGAGCACGTTTTTGAAGCTGGCCGCGTCCGTAAGCAATGCTGGTATTTAGAGTTGCAGTGGTGGTAAATATGCTCTACGCTCCCTTTTTTGGAGCCTAACGCAGCCCTTCTGTGAACTCTAAATACCAGCGGTATTTAAAAGGTGCGGGGGGAAAAAAGAATGCGTAGCTAACGCACCCCTTTGGCCGCAGAACTCTAAATCTAGCTGCAAGATTGTCCACACTTGTAAACATCAAAACAAACATTTAAATTGATTGGATGTCCAATAGGTCATGTGTGTTACTACATCACCATTTAATCATTAAAGGCACAGTCAACTTAATTTATTTTTGTTTAAAAAGATAGATACCTTCTTTTCTACCTATTCCCCAGCTTTGTACAACCAACACTGTTATATTAATATACTTTATAACTTCTAAACCTCTAATTCTCAGTGTATTTTATTAGCTTTTCACAGCCAGACAGTCCTAGTTCATGTATGCCACATACGTAGATAACATTGTACTCACTCCTGTGGAGTTATGCATGAACCAGCACAAATTGTCTAAATGCAAGCGTGTAAATGCAATGAGATAAGGGGTAGTCTGCAGAGGCTTAGATACAAGGTAATAATAGAGGTAAAAAGTATATTAATATAACAGCGTTGGTTATGCAAAACTGAGGAATAGGTAATAAAGTGATTATCTATCTTTTTAAACAATAACAATTTTCAAGTAGATTGACATTATTTTCCTTTATTTTGTATGAAATGTCTCAATGCTTTCATAAAGATGTGGACACCTGATCATGACACCTATATGAGCTTGTTGGAGATACCATTCCAGAATCCCCTCCTCTTTTTGCTGCTATAACAGCCACAACTCTTCTGGGAAGGTTTTCCACAAGACTATGGGAATTTGTGGACATTCAGCCAAAAGATCATTTGTGAGGTAAGGACAAGAAGGTCTTGCACACAATCAGTTTTTTATTTCATCCTGAAGATGCTAAATGGGTTTGTGGTCAGGGCTTTGAGCAGGCCACCCCAGTTCAACACACTCATCAAACCATGTCTTCATGGGCATCTCTTTGTGAATAGGTGCTCAGTCAGTATGGAACTGGAAAGGACATTCCACAAACTGTTGCCACAAAGCTGGAAGTGCCCAATTGTCTAAAATTAATTTATATACTGCAAACCAGAGGCAGGACCAAGTAATTGTTTTTCAAGTCACAAGTAAGTTTCAAGTCTTTGCATTCAAGTCCCAGGTCAAGACACACATCCATGTTGAGTATATATATATATGCAGAAAAAGTGGCACACACTAATAGAGCAACTACCCGGTGCACTGCAATCAGAAGTATTGCATGTAATTAAACTTTCCAAATACACACTCAGCCTAAGTGTTGTAAGTATCCGGAAACAAAGCAGGCAACACAGGGAATTCAATGAAAAGAAAAGGCTTTATTCCAATCCTTGGAAAAAAACAGCAGGGCCTTAACCCATGGGTTAATCCCTGTGTTGCCTGCTTTGTTTCCGGATACCTACAACACTTAGGCTGAGTGTGTATTTGGAAAGTTGAATTATATATATATATATATATATTTATATATATATATATATATATATATATATATATACACACAAATATTTATATATGGTGGGTGTTATTAAAAAAGGATTAAGTTAGGTATTTTAAATATATTGTTTCATTTGTCGAATTCAATGGACCAGCCTAGAGTGACCACAACTTTAATCTTTGATATAAGGAGGTACACAAAATAAAAAATTAAAAATATAAATTAAATCAGCTTAGCACCCAGGTGGGAAAGTGCTTAGCACTCAAAGGGGCCTATATATCAAGCCGTTTTTCCCAGCTTTATTTATATAATGTCACTAAACACCTCCACTATACTAAACTGTTTAACCCCTATACCGCCGCTCCCGGACACCTCTGCAACTAAATAAAGTTATTAATCCCTAAACCGCCGCTCCCGAAGCCCACCGCCACTCTAATAAAGTTATTAACCCCTATTCCTCCTCTCCCGGAGCCCACCGCCACCTACATTACGCCCCCTAATCTGCTGCCCCCTACACCGCCGCCGCCTACATTATACTTATAAACCCCTAATCTGCCACCCCCTATACCGCCGCCACCTACATTATACTTATTAACCCCTAATCTGCCGCCCCCTACACCGCCGCCACCTACATAAAGTTATTAACCCCTATCCCGCCGCTCCCGGAGCCCACCGCAACTAAATAAAGTTATTAATCCCTAAGCCATCAGCCCCCCACATCGCCATAAACTAAATTAACCTATTAACCCCTAAACCTAACAACCCGCTAACTTTATATTAAATATTAGCTCATCCCTATCTTATAATAAATTTAAACTTACCTTTAAAATTACATTAAAGGGACACTGTACTCAAAAATGTTCTTTTTCGTGATTCACATGGAGCATGCATTTTTAAGCAACGTTATAATTTACTCCTATTATCAAATTTTCTTCATTCTCTTGGTATGTTTATTTGAAAAGCAAGAATGTAAGTTTAGATGCCGGCCCATTTTTGGTGAACAACCTGGGTTGTCCTTGCTGATTGGTCAGCACCAATAAACAAGTGCTGTCCATGGTACTGAAGAAAACATTTGCTGGCTCCTTAGCTGAGAGGCCTTCTTTTTCAAATAAAGATAGCAAGAGAACGAATTAAAATTGATAATAGAAGTAAATTAGAAAGTTGCTTAAAATTGCATGCTCTATCCGAATCATGAAAGTTCAGTGTCCCTTTTAACTATATTAAACTAATAATTAACCTACCCTAACTATTATAATAAAATTACATTTAACTATACTAAATTAATAATTAACCTACCCTAACTTTTATAATAAAATAACATTAAACTATATTACATTAATAATTAACCTAACCTAACTTTTAAACTAAAATTACATTAAACTATATTGAAATAAAAATTAATCTAACCTAACTTTTATACTAAAATTACATTAAACTACAAATTAAATTAACTATATTATATATTTAAACACCTAACCCTACTCAAATAATTTAAATCTACACTAAAAAATTACTAAGTTACAAAAAACTAACAACTAAGTTACAAAAAATAACAAACACTAAGTTACACAAAAAAATAAACACTAAGTTACAAAAAATAAAAAATAAATTATCAAAGATTTAAACTAATTACACCTAATGTAAGGGCCCTATGAAAATAAAAAAGCCCCCCAAAATAAAAAAAAAAACCTAACCTACAATAAACTACAAATAGCCCCAAAGCATTGCCCCAAAGAAATCAACTCTTTTACCTGTAAAAAAAAATACAAATACCCCCCCAACAGTAAAACCCACCACCCATACAACCAACCCCCCAAATAAAAACCTAACTAAAAAAACCTAAGCTCCCCATTGCCCTGAAAAGGGCATTTGGATGGGCATTGCCCTTAAAAGGGCATTTAGCTCTATTGCAGCCCAAACCCTAATCTAAAACTAAAACCCACCCAATACACCCTTAAAAAATCCTAACACTAACCCCTGAAGATCGACTTACAGTTTTGAAGATCCGACATACATCCTCCAACAAGCCGACAGAAGTCTTCATCCAAGTGTCCGAAGTCTTCATCCAAGCCCACAGAAGTCTTCACCCAGGCGGCATCTTCTATCTTCATCCATCCGGCACGGAGCGGCTCCTTCTTCCAGACATCCAATGCGGAGCATCCTCTTCTTACGGCGTCTTCTTCGGAATGACGGTTCCTTTAAATGACGTCATCCAAGATGGAGTCCCTTAGATTCCGATTGGCTGATAGAATTCTATCAGTCAATCGGAGTTAAGGTTGAAAAAATCCTATTGACTGTTGCAATCAGCCAATAGGATTGAGCTTTCATCCTATTGGCTGATCTAATCAGCCAATAGAATGCAAGCTCAATCTTATTGGCTGATTGGATCAGCCAATAGGATTAAAGCTCAATCCTATTGGCTGATTGCAACAGCCAATAGGATTTTTTCAACCTTAATTCCGATTGGCTGATAGAATTCTATCAGCCAATCGGAATCTAAGGGATGCCATCTTGGATGATGTCATTTAAAGAAACCTTCATTCCGAAGAAGACGTCGTAAGAAGAGGATGCTCCGCGTTGAATGTCTGGAAGATGGAGCCGCTCTGCGCCGGATGGATGAAGATAGACGATGCCGTCTGGGTGAAGACTTCTGTGGGCTTGGATGAAGACTTCGGCCGCTTGGATGAAGACTTCTACCGTCTTCTTGGAGGATGGATGTCGGATCTTCAAAACTGTAAGTCGATCTTCAGGGGTTAGTGTTAGGATTTTTTAAGGGTGTATTGGGTGGGTTTTAGTTTTAGATTAGGGTTTGGGCTGCAATTAAGGGCAATGCCCATCCAAATGCCCTTTTCAGGGCAATGGTTAGCTTTGGTTTATTTAGATATGATTTTATTTGGGGGGGTTGGTTGGTTGGGTAGTGGGTTTTACTGTTGGGGGGTGTTTGTATTTTTGTTACAGTTAAAAGAGCTGATTTCTTTGGGGCAATGCCCCACAAAAGGCCTTTTTTTTTGGGGGGGGGGGCTTTTTATTTTGATAGGGCTATTGGATTAGGAGTAATTAGTTTTTATTTTTGATAATTTCGTTTTTTATTTTTTGTAATTTAGTGTTTTGTTTTTTTAATTTAGAAAATTGTATTTTAATAATTTAAATTATTTTATGTTATTGTAATGTTAGTTTTTAGTGTAAGGCAGGTTAGGTTTTATTTTACAGGTAACTTTGTATTTATTTTAACTAGTTAGCTAGTAAATGGTTAATAACTATTTACTAACTAGTCTACCTAGTTAAAATAAATACAAACTTAGCTGTGAAATAAAAATAAAACCTAAGATAGCTACAATATAACTATTAGTTATATTGTAGCTAGCTTAGGTTTTATTTTACAGGTAAGTTTGTATTTAGTTTTAAATAGGAATTATTTAGTTAATTAAGGTTTATTTAGCTTTATTTTAATTATATTTAAGTTAGGGGGTGTTAAGCTTAGGGTTACGTTAGGGTTAGGGTTATGCTTAGGGTTAGGTTTAGGGGTTAATATATTTATTTAGTGTTAGTGATGTTGGAGGCATTATCTAGGTGGCGGCGTTATCGGGGGTGGCAGATTAGGTGTTAATAACTGTAATGTAGGTGGTGGCGATATCGGGGGCGGCAGATTAGGGGTGTTTAGAGGTGGTTTTTATGTTAGGTTTAAACATAACTTTTTCTTTCCCCATAGACTTCAATGGGGCTGCGTTACAGAGCTTTTGTTTCCGCGATCACAGTTGTTAGGCTTCTTTTTTGTCGGCTCTCCCCATTGATGTCTATGGGGAAATCGTGCACGAGCACGTCACACAGAGGAAAAATTGTACAATAAGGGGGTCCTCTGAGGAAGCATTCTGTGAAACGCGCGTCAGGGGTCCAGCAGGAGCAGCTTGCTCTCTCCTGTCTGTCGCTTTTAACTGCTTACCCATGTTAAAAACAGAAATCTAGCCTCTACTAACTTTTGTTGATAACTGGTGCCCATCGTTTAAGAAGTAATAATAAAAGTAAATTCAGCCCTCGGATTGTAAGGGCTTAGCTTATTGTACAATTTTTCCTCTGTGGGCACTAGGCAAATCAATATCATTGTTGCTTACTTAATTATTCCCATGTTAACTGGGTTCAAGTGTTTTTAATTTTTTCTTGCTACTACTGTGTGAATGGTTGTTCCTAGTACCTAATAAAAATTTAAAGTATGAATGTTATGGAACATTTTTAATGTTTAGAGTAATCCTATATCCATATACAAGTTGGAGTTGGGTATTTATTATTTTTGTGGTATTCTTTTCTAAAAAATTCTAATGTGTATTTCTCTATACAATTAGTATTCTAGTTGTTTGATCCTTCTTTAATGTAGAACAAGAGACAGAGGGTGCCACATAGTGCAAATTAGAGCAACCAGAAGAATGGAAATGCAGGTAAAAAGTGAACCTACTCACGTGGTAAAAAGCACCAATGTGCAGTGACAGCAGGCCGGGTCCAAAGAGTCGCCTGGCAGACTCCCAAAACGCTTGGAACTGGTAAACTTGTTCTAGCAAGGGGATCTGAAATGTGATGCAGTTCCCACAGTGTTCACCAATTGTAGGCAAGATGAGCAGGATAACAGCTGGTCTCCAGGGCGTAGTAGGTGATAAATTGCGGCCACAGGGAGCGCCAAAAGGATAACCTACCTGATAGTGTTAAGCATTGCAGCCAATCATCCCAATATGCAGTTTAGTATGTCCCCCTTTGCAGTCTGCAAAGGGGGACATACTAAACTGCATAATTTAGAGAACTTGCTTGGTTTGCACTTTGTACGGGCAGAAAAGAGATTAAATCGCTGTTTTGTTTTTTCTTGCTTTTTTTTTTTTTTTTTTTTTTTTAAAAATCATTTTTATTGTGGTTCAATTCAAGGCATACAAACTATCGCCTAGATTTAGAGTTCTGCGGCCAAAGGGGTGTGTTAGCTACGCTGGCTTTTTTCTGGCCGCACCTTTTAAATACCGCTGGTATTTAGAGTTCACAGAATGGCTGCGTTAGGCTCCAAAAAAGGAGCGTATAGCATATTTACCGCAACTTCAACTCTCGATACCAGCGGTGCTTACGGACGCGGACAGCTTCAAAAACGTGCTCGTGCATGATTCCCCCATAGAAAACAATGGGGCTGTTTGAGCTGAAAAAAAACCTAACACCTGCAAAAAAGCCACGTTCAGCTCCTAACGCAGCCTCATTGTTTGCTATGGGGAAACACTTCCTACGTCTGCACCTAACACTCTAACATGTACCCCGAGTCTAAACACCCCTAACCTTACACTTATTAACCCCTATTCTGCCGCCCCCGCTATCGCTGACCCCTGCATATATTTTTTAACCCCTAATCTGCCGCTCCGTAAACCGCCGCTACTTACATTATCCCTATGTTCCCCTAATCTGCTGCCCCTAACACCACCGACCCCTATATTATATTTATTAACCCCTAATCTGCCCCCTTCAACGTCGCCTCCACCTGCCTACACTTATTAACCCCTAATCTGCCAAGCGGACTGCACAGCTATTATAATAAAGTTATTAACCCCTAATTCGCCTCACTCCCGCCTCAATAACCCTATAATAAATAGTATTAACCCCTAATCTGCCCTCCCTAACATCGCCGACACCTAACTTCAAACATTAACCCCTAATCTGCCGACTGGAGCTCACCGCTATTCTAATAAATGTATTAACCCCTAAAGCTAAGTCTAACCCTAACACTAACACCCCCCTAAGTTAAATATAATTTAAATCTAACGAAATAAATTAACTCTTATTAAATAAATTATTCCTATTTAAAGCTAAATACTTACCTGTAAAATAAATCCTAATATAGCTACAATATAAATTATAATTATATTATAGCTATTTTAGGATTTATATTTATTTTACAGGTAACTTTGTATTTATTTTAACCAGTTACAATAGCTATTAAATAGTTAAGAACTATTTAATAGCTAAAATAGTTAAAATAATTACAAATTTACCTGTAAAATAAATCCTAACCTAAGCTACAATTAAACCTAACACTACACTATCAATAAATAAATTAAATAAAATACCTACAATTACCTACAATTAAACCTAACACTACACTATCAATAAATGACAATACCTTCAAATAACTAAAATTAAATAAACTAACTAAAGTACAAAAAATAAAAAAGAACTAAGTTACAAAAAATAAAAAAATATTTACAAACATTAGAAAAATATTACAACAATTTTAAACTAATTACACCTACTCTAAGCCCCCTAATAAAATAACAAAGCCCCCCAAAATAAAAAAATGCCCTACCCTATTCTAAATTAAAAAAGTTCAAAGCTCTTTTACCTTACCAGCCATGAACAGGGCCCTTTGCGGGGCATGCCCCAAGAAATTCAGCTCTTTTGCCTGTAAAAAAACACATACAATACCCCCCCCAACATTACAACCCACCACCCACATACCCCTAATCTAACCCAAACCCCCCTTAAATAAACCTAACACTAAGCCCCTGAAGATCTTCCTACCTTATCTTCACCTCACCGGGTATCACCAATCGGTCCTGGCTCCAAAATCTTCATCCAACCCAAGCAGGGGGCTGGCGATCCATAATCCTGCGGCTGAAGAGGTCCAGAAGAGGCTCCAAAGTCTTCATCCTATCTGGGAAGAAGAGGCGATCCAGACCGGCAACCATCTTGTTCCAAGCGGCATCTTCTATTTTCATCCGATGAGGAACGGCTCCATCGTGAAAACCTCCAGCGTGGATCAATCTTCTTCCGACGACGTCCAACTTCAAGTTCAATCCGATTGGCTGATCCGATCAGCCAATCAGATTGAGCTCGCATTCTATTGGCTGTTCCGATCAGCCAATAGAATGCGAGCTCAATCTGATTGGCTGATCGGATCAGCCAATCGGATTGAACTTGATTCTGATTGGCTGATTCCATCAGCCAATCAGAATTTTCCTACCTTAATTCCGATTGGCTGATAGAATCCTATCAGCCAATCGGAATTCGAGGGACGCCATCTTGGATGACGTCCCATAAAGGAACCGTCATTCTTCAGTTGGACGTCGTCAGAAGAAGATTAATCCGCGCTGGAGGTCTTCACGATGGAGCCGTTCCTCATCGGATGAAGATAGAAGATGCCGCTTGGATCAAGATGGTTGCCGGTCTGGATCGCCTCTTCTTCACGGATAGGATGAAGACTTTGGAGCCTCTTCTGGACCTCTTCAGCCGCAGGATTATGGATCGCCAGTCCCCACTTGGGTTGGATGAAGATTTTGGAGCCAGGACCGATCGGTGATACCCGGTGAGGTGAAGATAAGGTAGGAAGATCTTCAGGGGCTTAGTGTTAGGTTTATTTAAGGGGGGTTTGGGTTAGATTAGGGGTATGTGGGTGGTGGGTTGTAATGTTGGGGGGGGTATTGTATGTGTTTTTTTACAGGCAAAAGAGCTGAATTTCTTGGGGCATGCCCCGCAAAGGGCCCTGTTCAGGGCTGGTAAGGTAAAAGAGCTTTGAACTTTTTTAATTTAGAATAGGGTAGGGCATTTTTTTATTTTGGGGTGCTTTGTTATTTTATTAGGGGGCTTAGAGTAGGTGTAATTAGTTTAAAATTGTTGTAATATTTTTCTAATGTTTGTAAATATTTTTTTATTTTTTGTAACTTAGTTCTTTTTTATTTTTTGTTCTTTAGTTAGTTTATTTAAGAACAAAGATCCAAGAGCGCCAACAACAAAGAGTCAAATAGACCCACTATTTAGAAATGCAGGATAAAAAATAATAATAATGAATAAACACTATAGATTCCCAGGGTCTAATACTTAATCATAAATATTTCACATATACATATATAATTAATCCTGGAAAGAAGAAAGAATATATACTCTTACCAAGTTAGTGTGCAACAAAGATAGATATAAACTGATTATTTTGTAATGATAGTTCAGAAAAAAGTCCGCAATTTTCCTCCACACTGTCCTGCTGCTCCTTATATTCCACTGGTGTACAGTCCGTGGTAGCAAAAATGAAAAGGATCCCTGTCAAAAGACACAAGAAAACAGGAGCGCAACTCCGTGCACCAAACAGTACACGGATGATCTAAGTGTAGATTTAAAACAATTTTAATGGTGATAATATATATAAAAACATCCAAACAAATGATTCCAAACTCACATAGTAACCCTCAAACATATGAGGTATGTCAGCACACAAATGAGGGGAATGTATGTCCCACTGCTGGGCTTTTCCTCTCTCTCTCCCAGATTATTCGATAGCCAGCGGGTAAACCCTCTCATGGAAAACGGACCCTCTCTGTTCACAATGCGATAGACGCTGTACTGCAAATAGCCGGCTCCAGTCCAGGTCCTAACACAAGCGTCAGAGTACGTCCTACGTAGCGTAAAGTGGGCGTGACCTAACGCGTTTCGCGAGGCTCCTCCTCGCTTCGTCAGAGGCAATGCCCACATTGCTTCTTACAACTTATTTATATCCCTCTATCCTGCGTGAGCGATATACATATGCTAATGTCCCAAACTATAGGTAGGCTGTTTCTATCACATACAAATGTGATAATCCCTATGGTTATACATGATCCACCTAATCTAATAGCAATTAAAATATACATACATCAAATACATTGCATACAAATTTCATAAAATATCACAGAACTGCTTTATATGTAAGAAATATTCTAAAAAAACAAAGCAAATAAATGTTCAAAGGCTAGTTAAAACAAATACATAAATATAAAAAATAGTACATGTGCTTAAGTAATAGGTTAAAAACTCATAAATATAATCTATCTATTTACACCTGCTAAAAAGGATACAAATATATAAACATACTAATTTTTACTGCCCATTAAGAATTAATCTAAGGAAGAAATATATGATCACTAAAATTGATAGTGCATATTATAAAAGATAGAATAATGAAGATATATATATACGGCACTAAATAAAACCTATTTGGACACTTCTATATAGAAACTCTCATAGGGAAAGTATAGATTCCTAAGAGATCTAGGGAGACTAAACCCCAGCTGGAATCAGGGCTCCACATATATGGTTATAATTTATTTCTAGAGCCCTGAATAATCTACTTTCCCTTTAAAGATGCATTATACATATAAGAACATAGTTACTAGGAGAGGTAAATTTCTATTAGGGGGCTAAATGACGTAAAATTGACTAAAAGTACCTTTGAGAGGTAGCTAAATATTGATCATGTATCCAGAAATGCTGCTAAATCTATGTCCCTATTCAAACCTCCTGGACCCACAGCTTCAAGCTTGTGGATCCAGTAGGTCTCTCGTTGCCTTAAAAGAAGTAGTCTATCTCCTCCCCTAATGGGGTTTTTTACATGTTCAATTGCTAAAACACTCAAACCTGTTTTATCGCCATCATGGGCTTCAAGAAAGTGTGCTGGTACACCATGATTATCTAAACCGTTCTCTATGTTTCTCAGGTGCTCGTTAAATCTGGTCTTCACGGGTCGTTTCGTGCGACCTACGTAGATTTTGTCACACGAACACCTTAAAAGATAGACAACATAGCATGTTTTACAATTCATCATACATCTGATTTTAAATGTATCATCACCTTTTTTCCTTCCAAAGGTACCATTATTCTTTTCCATATGGGCACAGCAATTACAATTCTTCCTACCACATTTGAAAAATCCCTCTGAGTTTTTCTTTAGCCAATTTGTGGATTTCTCCGACTTCAGCATACTAGGACTAATTCTATTTTTAACATTTGAATTTCTCTTGAAAATAACTTGTCCCCTATCGTTCAGAATATCTCTTAGTACTGGATCCTGCATGATAATAGGCCAATGTTTTTTCATGGCTTTCTCGATCTCCCTTGATGCTCTATTAAATTTTGTTACAAGTTGTATCTTCCTTTTACTACTATCATGATTCTTCTTTTTCGAATTATTACCTCCAATAAGATCATCCCTATTCATATTCCCTACGATATTTTGCACTTTAACTAATTCCTTATTCTCGTATCCCTTTGCTAAAAATCTATTTCTAATCACCCCTGCAGCTATTTCATAATCATCCTGTTTAGTACAGTTACGTCTCGCTCTCTGAAATTGTCCTAGGGGGATATTTTTGAGCCATTTATTATGATGGCCACTGCTGGCATGGAGATATCCGTTTGTGTCAGTGGGTTTCCTATATAGATTCGTGTAGACCCTTCCATTTTCTTGTATAATTTCAAGATCTAAAAAGTTAACCCTATCCTTACTCCATTCCATTGTAAATTTTAGGTTTAATAAATTTTTATTAGTATATTCAACAAATTTATTCAATTCCTCATTGGAGCCGTGCCATATCATGAGCACGTCGTCTATATAACGATACCACTCTATTATGTTATGTTTAAAAGGGTTATTTGTGCTGAAAACAAATAGATCCTCCCACCACCCCATATAAAGGTTCGCAAACGTGGGGGCGAATTTTGTACCCATAGCGGTACCTCTTATTTGGAGGAAATATTTGTTTTCAAATACAAAATAATTTTTTGTTAGAATAAACTCCATAGCCCTCTCTAGGAAACTCATTTGGGTCTCATTTATGTATCCGCTTTTATTGGCAAAATACTTCACAGCCGTGATTCCCAACAAATGTGGAATTGAGGTGTACAGCGAACAAACATCCATTGTGACCCAAATGAAATCCTGTTTCCATTCTATATCTTTCGTGAGTTCCAAAATATGTATTGTATCCCTCACATATGACCGTAAACATGGAACCATGGGTTTCAAAATTTGATCAACATATTCAGACAATTTGGTGGTGAGGCCTCCAATCCCTGAGACTATCGGTCTCCCCGGCGGGTTACTCAAACCCTTGTGGATTTTGGGGAGATGATAGAAAATAGGTAGGACTGGATTCCCCACCACCAAATACTGAAATTCCACATTATTTAGAACCAAATTATTCTTCCCAGTCTTGATTAATTCTTCATATTCTAATAGAAAATTTCCTGTCGGATTTTTCTCTAGGATTTTATATGTCTCAGAATCACCTAATAGACGATGAGCTTCCTTAATATAATCTTTTCTTCCCTGAATTACAACCCCCCCACCCTTATCCGCACTACGGACCACTATATCCATGGTCTCACTTAGATTCTTTAGTGCTTTTCGTTCATTTGGGTTTAGGTTGCATCTGTTTCTTTTCCTTTTTCTATCTCTCAGGCAAATCTCTTTTAGTTCTTTTTCTAGAAATTTCTCAAATACTGGGATAAAGTTCCCCTTAGAATGAACAGGGTAAAATGCTGAATTTTTCTTTAACTGACTGTGATTCACAGGTATGTTTCTTGCTTCCTCTTCAAGATCGTTCAAAATATTTAATAACCCTGTTTCATTAACCCCTAAAACCTCTCCATCTTCTAGACTCTCAGGGACAATTAATGACTCATCCCCTTGTATTGGGGGGCCATTATCCTTTTTGCTGTCATTCCTAAGGTTAAAATGTCTCGCAAGTGTGAGTTTCCTAATCAATTTCTTTGTGTCAATATATAACTCAAACTCATTGGGGGCTGCATCAGGAGCAAAGGATAGGCCTTTTTTAAGGAGATTCTCTTCATCTTTGGTTAAAACCTTTCTGATATATTAAAAATCTCCTGCCCAAAGGGTCTCAAAAGTGCTTCCCTTTCCCTTTTTTGTTTTTTGGCTCTATATACCACTCCTCCTCTGCATCCTCTTCTTCGTGTTCTATACCTCTTTTTGGGTTTCGATTCCCTACTCGAGGCAGGTTCTCTGAGGGGTGGCCTAAAAAACGATTTTCTACTTGTTCTTTCCTATAGGGGAAGTATCCCCCAATATCTTTCTGTTCTTTATCTTTATATCCAACATTTTGGCCTTTCTTGCTATTAGTGTTAATCTGTTTCCCACCCTCTGCATTTTTCTTATGGGTGAAGGGACCTTTCTGTGTATTACTTTTTGGTCTGGCCCCTAAACCCCATTCCTGGTAATAGCCTTGATTCTTTTGCGGGTATAGGGAGTATTGTTCATTAACACTTGATTTCCTCCTTCCTCTGTGTCCCCAGTCCCCTTCAATCTGATCATATTGATAACACTCTGAATATGTGTTTCTCTCCCTATTCGTTTGATTATTTCCCATTTTACTCTTGTTCTTATTGCTATTTCTATTATTCATATTCATCTTATGTTTGGGCTGGCCATTAACGTGGAATTTTCTACTGTCATAGCCTGTTCTTTCCGAGCTTTCATCCCCTCCCTCTGCTCCCCTAGGTGTCCCCTCAATTTTCTCTCCAGTGTTATTATCTTCCTCTCCTATCTCTTTATCTTTATTTCCATATAGGGCATTATGTAATTTCTTCTTTTTATTTTTTATAACTTCAGATTCAAAAAGTCTCAGAGCTGTTCTATTTCTCATGTCTAATTCTTTATACAGGACATCATCCTTGTACTCATTTAAGACTGTTTCAATCTGTAGTATTTCATTACTCAATTTTTCCACTTTCTTATCCCTATATCTCTTTAATATAGAAATAAATTTTCTCGAACAGGTATCCATAGCTTCCTCCCATTCACTAAGGAATTCTACCTCATCTAACTCAAATATGGATTTCTTATATAATTTTAACCCTTTAGGGATAATTCCATATTTTTCAAAGTTTTCCAAAGTTATTAGATCATACCAGCAGTTAATCTGTGACCTACTAAGTTTCTCTAGCCTTCTAAATAATAACTTTGGATCTCTCTCTTCCTCCTCCCCATCCCCCGTTGTGGATAATAATCTGCTTCTGGTGCCTTATATATATATCTTCATTATTCTATCTTTTATAATATGCACTATCAATTTTAGTGATCATATATTTCTTCCTTAGATTAATTCTTAATGGGCAGTAAAAATTAGTATGTTTATATATTTGTATCCTTTTTAGCAGGTGTAAATAGATAGATTATATTTATGAGTTTTTAACCTATTACTTAAGCACATGTACTATTTTTTTATATTTATGTATTTGTTTTAACTAGCCTTTGAACATTTATTTGCTTTGTTTTTTTAGAATATTTCTTACATATAAAGCAGTTCTGTGATATTTTATGAAATTTGTATGCAATGTATTTGATGTATGTATATTTTAATTGCTATTAGATTAGGTGGATCATGTATAACCATAGGGATTATCACATTTGTATGTGATAGAAACAGCCTACCTATAGTTTGGGACATTAGCATATGTATATCGCTCACGCAGGATAGAGGGATATAAATAAGCTGTAAGAAGCAATGTGGGCATTGCCTCTGACGAAGCGAGGAGGAGCCTCGCGAAACGCGTTAGGCCACGCCCACTTTACGCTACGTAGGACGTACTCTGACGCTTGTGTTAGGACCTGGACTGGAGCCGGCTATTTGCAGTACAGCGTCTATCGCATTGTGAACAGAGAGGGTCCGTTTTCCATGAGAGGGTTTACCCGCTGGCTATCGAATAATCTGGGAGAGAGAGAGGAAAAGCCCAGCAGTGGGACATACATTCCCCTCATTTGTGTGCTGACATACCTCATATGTTTGAGGGTTACTATGTGAGTTTGGAATCATTTGTTTGGATGTTTTTATATATATTATCACCATTAAAATTGTTTTAAATCTACACTTAGATCATCCGTGTACTGTTTGGTGCACGGAGTTGCGCTCCTGTTTTCTTGTGTCTTTTGACAGTTAGTTTATTTAATTGTAGTTATTTGTAGGTATTGTATTTAATTCATTTATTGATAGTGTAGTGTTAGGTTTAATTGTAGGTAATTGTAGGTATTTTATTTAATTTATTTATTGATAGTGTAGTGTTAGGTTTAATTGTAACTTAGGTTAGGATTTATTTTACAGGTAAATTTGTAATTATTTTAACTATTTTAGCTATTAAATAGTTATTAACTATTTAATAGCTATTGTACCTAGTTAAAATAAATACAAAGTTACCTGTAAAATAAATATAAATCCTAAAATAGCTATAATATAATTATAATTTATATTGTAGCTATATTAGGGTTTATTGTACAGGTAAGTATTTGGCTTTAAATAGGAATAATTTATTTAATAAGAGTTAATTTATTTCGTTAGATTTAAATTATATTTAACTTAAGGGGGTGTTAGTGTTAGGGTTAGACTTAGCTTTAGGGGTTAATACATTTATTACAGTAGTGGCGAGATTAGGTCAGCAGATTAGGGGTTAATAATTGAAGTTAGGTGTCGGCGATGTTAGGGAGGGCAGATTAGGGGTTAATACTATTTATTATAGGGTTATTGAGGCGGGAGTGAGGCGGATTAGGGGTTAATAACTTTATTATAGTAGCGGTGCGGTCCGCTCGGCAGATTAGGGGTTAATAAGTGTAGGCAGGTGGAGGCGACGTTGAAGGGGGCAGATTAGGGGTTAATAAATATAATATAGGGGTTGGCGGTGTTAGGGGCAGCAGATTAGGGGTACATAGGGATAACGTAGTTGGCTGCAGTGTACGGAGCGGAAGATTAGGGGTTAAAAATTTTAAATATAGTGGCGGCGATGTGGGGGGACCTCGGTTTAGGGGTACATAGGTAGTTTATGGGTGTTAGTGTACTTTAGAGCACAGTAGTTAAGAGCTTTATAAACCGGCGTTAGCCCAGAAAGCTCTTAACTCCTGACTTTTTTCTGCGGCTGGAGTTTTGTCGTTAGATTTCTAATGCTCACTTCAGCCACGACTCTAAATACCGGAGTTAGAAAGATCCCATTGAAAAGATAGGATACGCAAATGACGTAAGGGGATCTGTGGTATGGAAAAGTCGCGGCTGGAAAGTGAGCGTTAGACCCTTTCCTGACTGACTCCAAATACCGGCGGTAGCCTAAAACCAGCGTTAGGAGCCTCTAACGCTGGTTTTGACGGCTACCGCCCAACTCTAAATCTAGGCCTATGTAAGTCAATTACCGGTAGATGGAAAAGAAATAAACGTTTACAAAGCATATAACCAGTATAAGACAAGAAAAATATATGTTACATGCTCATCTGACATTTTACACTCTTGATGTACACAATATTTGCCTGAAAGACGGTATACCTCCTAATTGACTCAAGAGGCATCTCTTGGACCTCTCATCAGTGTACAAATTTAAAATTTTAGTCTGTAAACTGAAATAAGAGGAGACCGCTCATGGGTCTCGACTGATGAACCATGGTTTTCTTTTGTTTTGTTGAAATTATAGGTAGGGCTCTGCCTTTAATATAATTAGGGTAAACCTTTATAATGTTTAATTTAAGGTGGAGTTGTGCTTAAAATAAGTAAGCATGGGGGGGCGGAGCCAACTACCGCACATAACAGTTGCCACTTTACAGCGCTCCTCCAAATACATTAGCATTAAGCTACTTAAAATTGGCAAAAGAGTGGCTTTTTATTTACTAAGGGGCACTTTACTATCTAGCCATCTGTCTTGCCTCGGTGGACCGTACTTTGGGTCACTTGGGGCTTTATTGTGAGCTGAACCAGACTCGAGAGATTTGAGGACCGCAAGCGCTCCAGGGCTCTGCAGCCAGACCTTATCAGCGACCCGCCTACCCAGCACTGCAACAGCCGTAGCAACACACTGCATCTAGCTCCGGAGGGTCGGGGATCCGCTCCGGAGCCCAGCCGTGTACACAGCTGCTGCAACTAGAGACACATTTGGGACACCACGGAAGGTATATTCCTAAAATTGAAACGACAGCAGCAATAGTGAGTACTGACCGGGTGGACACTAGCTAGTGTCGAGGTAGCCCATAATTAAACACTTATACAAGCAAAGAGGTGTAACACACTTAGTATAGAGACTTTCACTTCAACCACGCTGTTACTGAGTCCTTCCTAAGCTGAGGCGCGAAGACGCCATTTTTGTTTTCCCTGCTAGCGTGCACCCAGCTCTATGTAATGCACGTTAATCTAAACAGTTAATTCTCAAACCTCAGCTGGACTTCTAAACGGAGCTCCTGAGAGGGGGTACTTTAACTTATATCTGTGCAAGAAAGACTTATAAGGTTTGCCTAAGATACCTTATCACTTACTCTTAATAAGCTACCGGTCACTATAACGGAACTCCGACGTGGGAAATACACTCAGCATAGTCGCTTTCCAACCATTTCTACAGTGACTCAGGCATAATTGTGCACTTTAAAGAATATTCCTAGTACACTGGGGAAAATACATAGTTGAAAGACAATAAATAAACCCTCTTTATTTTTGCTCTTTTTGTCTCTGGGAAATACAGCTGACTTAGCATAAGTTTACTGGTTTACACTGATACTGCTGTACATCTCTAGTACATTGTGTGTAAAGGACATTGCATCTGCAGACAAGTTGTTTTATAAGCTTCTAATAAAGGACACTTCCAAAACAAAATATTGTGGCATTGGGGAAGCTAAAATAACCCTGTCACATAAACAGCATTACCTATAACTAGAGCTACAGCAGTGCACATCTTTCCCTATATTCTCTCTTTTTTCAAACTGCAAACCTAACTAAACATGGAGTAAGCTCTCCTAGGCCTCTAACGCCTGCCTACCACTCAGTGTAAACTGGACTTTGCTGACACCCTGGTGTGTTCAAGCAAAACAAGAAATAAATACAACAACTCTCACTGTTTCAATCCCATATCTGCTTACCTGTCCTCTATAATGTCCCAATCTGCTAGGAAGAAGAATAAGCAGACGTTCCCGTTAAAAAAGACTGTTATTGACCATTTTGGGCCCACCTGTGCAACTCCTATAACTGAGACGGAGGCGCCTAATTCGCCCAGATCTGATATCTCTGAACTAACCTCAGACGCTATGCAGAGCATTCAACAATTTCCGCCAGAAGAAGCTACTCCTTCATTCATAATGGAGTCCCTAAAAAACCTACTAGATAAACATCATGCCTCTTTCACGGCTAAACTTGCAGCATCTACAGCAGAGCTTAAGAAAGAAATCTCTTCCACTAACGAGCGCATAGACTCCCTCGAGCGAAGAGAAGACCATTCCACAGAGCAATCCAATTTTCTCAGCTTTGCACAGCGCCTATCTGACCACTTTGACGTCATCGAGGATAAAATTGCAGATCTGGAGGACAGATCTCGGCGCAATAACCTCAGAATATGAGGTGTGCCCGAGACTGTCTCCTCAGCTGACCTGCAATCATACCTGCAAGATCTGTTCCATACCTTAGCTCCTCCAACCATGAAGTCAGAGGATCAAATTGATAGAGCGCATAGGTCCCTATAACCCAAGGGCCTATCGGAAGACCAACCTAGAGATATTATAGTGTGCCTTCACTACTTCACATACAAAGAGCGCATCCAAAGAGCTCACTTTCAGAAACCTACATTGCCAGACAGATTTAAGAACCTCCAAATATTCCCTGACTTGTCAATGCGGTCCTTGCAAAAAAGGAAAACCTTAACTGAAATTATATATGCACTCAGGAAGAACAATGTCAGATATAGATGGGGGTATCCCATTAAGCTCCTGATTTTCAAAGATAACCAGATGTTTACGGTTCTTCAACCATCTAAAGGATACAAGCTCCTCCAGAGGTGGAATCTACTCCCCCTAAGTAAAGAGAAATCAAAGCCTCAACATAGCCAGCTTCAAGCCTCTGCAGAGGAATGGTCAGCTCCGTCTACACCACTGAATGGACAGTCATCTCAGCAGGCTCACAGACCTGCTGACCCAGAGTGGTCGGCTACAGACTCTCACAGCCCTATCTGTCATAAGCAACTACCTGAGAGACGCAACTGGACAGCTCTTCCTCCAAGACACAGATCTGGTTCAGTATCATCCTGATGGGTCACCCCAAAGTCTAATAAAATATAACTTGCTCCTGCTGATAGACCCTTAATTATTTAAAGACTACTGCTAACTTTGTCTGAATGAGCCCACCTACTGGACGATAAGTATATGCAAGAATATATGTTTTATCTTTTTTTGCTGCTCCTACTGGTTATATGTGCTGACCTTCATATTGTTATCATTTTCTTTGTTTATTGATACCTGTACTCTTTAGTTACTCAGGCCGACCCACGAGATATTTAGTATGCACCATAACATATGTTTCTCCTCTGTATTGTTATTATTGTCTGATATGTGTGACGACCTCCACATTGTCAATCTTACCCCTACAGGCCAACTTTAGTATTACTGATTACTCCATGCAGATTCTTGTTCAGAGTAGATACTTGGATGCATTACTACTACCTTTCTCCTACTAAGGTTACCAAGCTTACTCACCCCCCTGCTATCTCACTAGTTCACATTAAAGAGGCTCTACAATTAAGATTAAGAGCACCTACCTACATCTGGTTAATTTAGCTGGCCAGTCCCTGTTAACAAGTCACTTAGGCCCTTAAGGCCTTCACACAAGCCACATTTCTCTGGCCGGCTGAGTGGAATAGAGAACTCCAGGTAAAGTATGTTTTACACTTTGTATATACTTGATTGTGTTTGTAGTTTCTTTTTGTGCTAACCTATCTGCTCACACAGGTTTATGTTTCCTAATGTATGCACAAAATCTAACCTGTTCCTGTTTGGCCTACATTTTAGCCCAAGTGGCGTCTTCTTTTCTGTTTTTCATGGGGGACAGACACAGGGGGTAATTTGCCACTGCTGATGACCTTTTGTTTCCTGTTCTGGTCTACTACACCTAAACACACTAGCTCATTTAGGCCGAGCCCTGATGGTGGTTCACATCACAGTACTTGTTTAAACACTTTAAAACCGCACTGAACTTGCTTAACTTGAACCTCATCTGTGCATGAGACCATTAGTATATTGTAGATGGCGCATAGCCCACAGGAAGACTCACACCCTCACAGAATACTAAGTATCAATATTAGTGACCCGGGTCACTGATAAAGGCAAGAACGTAGCCATATGTAGTGGTGGACAGAGATGTCCGTTCACTGACAGCACAAGTTGGACATGGTCTCATAGTATTGCATTTTGCCCCCTTGCCCAGTTTTCTTCTTCTTCCGACACCACGTTTAATTCAGGGCAGAGGCGCACTTACCGCCAAGCAATGGCCTTCCTAGATAAACATATACAACCTCATGAACACAAAAACCTAGGATGGGCTTGGTTAGGGTTCGCAGGGTCTGGAACCCAAATGTTTTATTGTTGATACCTGTGTTTATGATGTTGTATCCATCGTTAGTAATTGTTATTGGAAATAACTTGTTCCTACATGTCTCCTCTTCCCCCAATGTATCATACCTTCACAGGCAGAAGGCACTAGCTTCACTACCTATCTACTTTTCTCCCCCACCTAACTCTTGATACACTGACAAATCTCCAGTTTTTTTTTTTAAACCTGCATAATACGAGGCAGGCAGCATGGCCGTTTTGACTTACACCTCATCTCCCCTCCTAAAACTAGCCTCCTCTTCCTATAGCCTCACCCTCCTACTCCCTAACTTTTGTAAGAAAATCTAACAAACATAGTCCACTTTTAACCACCTCCCCCCCCCCTTTTCTTTCCTCACCCCCTCTATAATAGTTTACAGCTTCCTCAGCTTCCCAGCAATTCCTTCCCCTATTCCTTAAAATACAAAGAACCCCCCTCCAGAAGGGGGTCTAGCTAAGCGGTTTTTCTTGTTTATACCGCAACCACTAGAATAAGAGTAAAACCACCATAATATAGTTTTGTTTTGTTTTTTCTTTTTGTCAGATGGCCCATACTACATCTACATAGTGTCCCACCCTCTTTCTATCCCATATCTACACCCCTCCACCCCCACTCCTACTCTTTCCCCTCCCCTTTTCCCCCCTCCCCCCCCCCCTTTTTTTTAATCTTTCCTCCCCTACATTTTCCCTCCTGAGCCAACACAAACTACAATATGTCTTTCACCTGTACCTCTCAAAATGTAAGGGGTCTTAATACCCCGAACAAAAGGAGCAGATTACTAAATTATCTTGCTTTTGCAGGAAACCCATTGGGTTCAGGGAATGCCCATCCCCCTACATTGCAAACACTTCCCAATAGTGGAGACAGCTTCATTCGACTCCAAGTCGCGAGGAGTGGCAATCATGATTCACAAGTCAGTGCTTTATGAAAAAATTAGCTCCTTCACAGACTCAAAGGGCAGATACCTCATTTTGAATTGTAAGCTAGATAACATCCCATACACTCTAGCTAGCTACTATGCTCCCAATTCAGGTCAGATTAGAATGCTCAGGAAATTCTTAAGGCTATTGGCATCTCAGAGGTCCCAAAACCTTCTGCTTGCGGGCGACTTCAACATGATTACAGACACTACCTTAGACAGACGATCCCCTAAACACAAACCCTGTGACCCCCAAACCACACGGTCTGCCTGGCAATTTAATAGCCTTCTTGAACAATATAACTTGTTTGATATATGGTGGTCCCACCACCCCAGAGATTATTCTTACTATTCCACGGTTCATAATACATACACCAGAATAGATCAAGTCTATTGTGAGCCACGCCTTCTCGATCTTATCCAGCAGGTCTCTATGCCGGGTTGCTCTTGGTCTGACCACTCCCCAGTTCAGTTCTCCTTAAAAATGCCATATTCTATGTCGTCTAGGCCTTCCTGGAGACTCCCGGAGCATCTGCTCTCAACCCCAGAACAGATTCTGTTTCTTCAGATGAACATAGACGAGTTTCTAAAGATAAATGATGATGGCTCTGTCAATGACTTCTGCCTATGGAACACACTCAAGGCTTTTACTAGGGGACTGTTTTTTAAATTGAAAGCGGACCATAATAGACAATTTGGGGGATCTCCGGCCCAGTTACATACAAATCTCCGCTCCCTAACTGCCTCTCACATGGTTTCCTTAGACCCACAGATCCTCTTGCAAATAGAGGACACCAAAATGAAAATAGAAGCCCTAGAACTTAAACTCTACCAATCACAGATTTGTCGGTTTCAGCAAACTTTTTACACCAAAGGAAACAAAGCCGACCGCCTCTTAGCTAATAAGCTTAGGCAGCGCACTGCAAAAGCTCGCATCCCCTACTTAACAACGCCGCAAGGTACTGTTCGCCTCCCAATGGATATTGAGAATGCTTTCGCACACCACTATTCTTCTCTATATAATTTACAAAAATTCTCAGATGCCCCTTCCCCATCATCTCAACAAATCCAGAAGTTTTTAAATTCCTTGTCCCTACCAGTTTTATCCGAAACCCAGAAAAAGATGTTGGATTCCCCTATTTTTATTGACGAAGTGGCTTCAGTTATTAAATCCCTGAAACCCAATAAATCCCCTGGACCAGACGGATACAGCGCCCTCTTCTATAAGACCTTTTCCACGCAGCTCTCCCCGCTACTTACCAGAATCTGTTCGCTAGCCAGACAAACTAGCTCCCTTCCTCCTGAAATGCTTGAAGCGGTCATAGTGACAATCCCAAAACCAGGAAAGACCCCAGATAGATGCGAACACTTCCGCCCCATCTCATTAATTAATACAGATGTCAAAATCCTGGCTACACTCATGGCTATTAGGCTTAATCGTGTTCTTACGTCACTTATCGATGAGGACCAAGTTGGTTTTACCCCGGGCAGGGAGGGACCGGATAATACCCGTAGATTACTCAATATTTTCTTTGAAGCTAAACAAAAACGTATCCCCTGCACAGCACTGGCACTCGACGCCGAAAAAGCCTTTGATAGGGTGAATTGGGCATACCTATTTGAGGTCCTTAGTCACATCGGCTTCCCCCCCAGCTTTATCTCTTGTGTTAGGTCACTATACTCAGCCCCTCAGCCTCAGTTAAAGGCCTTGGTTTTCGCTCTACAATTTTTCAAATTACCAATGGGACCCGGCAGGGGTGTCCTCTGTCCCTGCTGATATTCGCTTTGGTCATGGAACCGCTTGGGAAGCCATTAGGAGTAACCCAGAGATTCAGGGAGTCGAGATTGAGGGGACTGTACAAAAGACTGCGTTGTTTGCGGACGACTTAACGATTTTCCTGAATGATCCTGTTCGGTCTCTCCCTGCCCTATTTTGATTATTAGACTACTTTGGTCAGATTAGTCATTATAAGCTTAACTTCAGCAAGACTGATGCTTATGCCATAAATTTAGAGGACAAAGACCTTGAGCATCTTAAAGCGACATATCCATTCAATTCGTCCCAACAGAGGATTAAACACTTAGGTGTCTATCTTTCTTGCAACATATCCACCTTCATTGAATCTAATTTCTACCCGTTATTACAGCAGTTCCAGAAGAGTGCGAATGCATGGAGTGTTCCTTGCATCTCCTGGCTGGGTCGTGTAGCAGCATTTAAAATGGTGCTGCGCCCTAAGCTGACCTACCTTTTTCGCTCGCTCCCTATTCCGATACCCAAGTCTCTCATTGGCAAATTCCAACAAGTCTGCAATAAGTTTATCTGGAAAAATAAGCATCCTAGAGTAGCTACTGGCATTATGCAGCAACCGCTATGTAGAGGGGGCGCTGGCGCCCCTAACATAGTTACTTACCATGAGGCTTCACGCTTAGCGCACATCCTCGCTTGGAATGTCGCTTCTCCTAATAGATGGCAGGCTTTAGAACAAGCCACTTTGCCCAATACACTATTGCTTCCAGACCTTATTTGGCTCCCTAAACATGTCAGATCTACATATAGCATACACAATACCATTATCCTACATGCTCTGTGTTTCTGGGATAGACTGCGCTCATTAAAGCAAATTGCCCCACATCCTTCCCCTATACATTCCCTGCCGGGACTTCTTATGGCCCTCAAAGACTCACACCCCCAACTCTAGCAAGAGTGTGGCATTTCTTATATAGCTGACTTGTTTCCCAAAGGAAGGTTTATAGCCACCTCACACTTCATATCAACCTATAACCCATCACCCCTCCTACGATTTGAATTCTGGAGGTTACGCAGCCTTTTAAAATCTTGGGGATTTCTCGACAGACCGCTACGCGAAACAACTGAATGGGAAAAGAGATGGTCGGGGAAAATTAAAATACTGCGGGGACTCTCGATCTCTTATAAAGACCTGTTGAATTCCCCTACCTTCTATAAGTCAGCCTACATTATAGCCTGGGAAAGGGACTTAAAATTCCATGCATAACAGGAGGACTGGACTAAGGCCACCATGCAAACTAAACAGGCCCTCCACTGCGTAACCCTATTAGAGCTATACGTTAAAATATGTACCCAATGGCACCTCACGCCGCTTAGACTCTTCAAAATTTCCCACTCCAATTCCCCGCTGTGCTGGAGAGAGTGTGGGATGGTGGGATCGCCAGCCCATATTTGGTGGGAATGCCCGACATTACGACCTTTCTGGACTGCAATTCTAAACAAATGCTTGACCCTTGACCCCCTGATTGGTAACTTACCACAAACCATCCTATTTCATATAGGCATTAAGTCAAACTCTGTCCCCACTGCTTTCCTGAGTATTTACCTGTTTTCGGCTGCCAAGTTAGCTGTTGCAAGACTCTGGAAACAAAGGACAATTCCAAGTTGGGTAGATGTAATTAAAATGATGTCCTACTTCGAACAAATGGAATGCCCAATATTTACCCAACAGAACAAGGTGGCCTTACACTATCAAATTTGGGACTCTTGGAGACATCTGACTGACCCATTAAATGTACCTCTAGGTAGTAACCAATCTCCCATGAGTACGGATTAAGCACTGTTAGTCTCATAACACAGCTAGCCATTAGACAAATATAGGTTATTACTCCAGAAGTTTGAGCTAGTACCTGTTTTGTTTTTTGTTTTTTCTTCTCTCTCCCTCTTTCTATTTCCTCATTTCTTCCCTTCCACTTCAACCCCCTCCCTTACCCTATGCCACCCTCCATTTGGGTCACCGAGATAGACAGATATTGTATTATATATAAGAAACTATTAGCATTGTTATCCGTTTTTCTTTTTGTAGTTATATGGTAACCCACAGTATTATCAAAAAATGTTGAGGCCGACTGTTGCAGTGATGTTATCAGCTGTTATCAACCCAGGAGGAGGTCACTAGTTATACTCCTATGGTTGTGTTGCAGCACAATATCAGTCATAGATAAGACATTATTATTGCTCCTAAAACATTTAGATGGAGAAATAGATAGCCTTTATGAATATGCTGAGGTGTAAGGCAATATCTGGGGTTCCAGTATTGAGCTCGGTAAAAATAAACAGGAAACCTCATGCTGCCACGGCCACTGGCAGCAAGGCGCCTGTTCAAAAGTTGAACTAGAGCACTAGAGATGAAAAAATAAAGCTCAAAGGCTATCATGTATACTTGGGATATAAGTGTGGAGGTGGCTGTATAAAATTGTTATAATCTTTGAGGAAATACATAAGTTGGGCAATGTATGAGCATACCACATTTGATGTTAATAAACCATTGAACATTCAAGAATAGGGCAAGAGACATGTAAATATATGCCAGATAGAGTGTTCTAATGGATTAGGTATTAGAGGGTGAGGTATGGATTACCTAATTTGTTATTCATAAATTACATATACACTTTTCTAACCTGCAGCTATGTCAGTGGCATGCACAAAATATATAGCACAATGATTACAGGGTGTAACTTTTACCTAGTGAGACCTAACTGTGATCTTCTTTAGTTTGACACCTTTAAGGGAAGAGAGAAAAAAAAGGTCAAGGGACCTGTAGATAGGGTATCCTCATGGGTTAGGCCTTAAAGGATGTACCATAAATCTTCAAGCGTATATTCATAGGTTACATATAAGCAATTTTCCACCCTGAAATTATAGCAGCAACATTCACAAAATACAGAACAAAATGGTTCTAGGATATAACTCTAATATAATGAGATCTAACTATGATCTTTAGCTTGATACCCTTAAGTGAACAGTAAAAACAATTGTAACTCATAATAGCAGCCCATTTTATTATTGTTCTGCTTAACTTGTCTTAGGTTAAACATATGATATTCGATCATTTCAGCTATGGGGGTAAACAGGAATAATACAAACCACTGACATAAGCAGAAATTATGTAGGGGCACTCCAAGCAAAATATCAAACAATAAACATGAAAGCTCTGTGAGAAGTTCAATAATAATCTGGGAGATCCCCTGGTTATGACTTGTCAAAATATTCCTAAATGGGTATAGTCAGAGACTTTGCAGACTTTAGGAAAAAAAAGTGTCACTTTTTTTGACTATATTTAGCTCACTGTTCTGTTTTACCCCACTCCTATTCTATTATATGCTCTCCTGTATTTTTGCAAGTCAGGAAGAAAATGCTTTGGGGCATAAATCCCATTGCAAGAAGTTGAGGTCTGAAAGTAGGGTTCATCATGTAGTGGCTCGTTGACATTTCCACTGGTCTCAGGAGACCCTAAAATGGGACAATCAAATGCTCTCAGTTTAGCAACTGACAATGGCGGGTTGAGTTTGGCAAAGTTAGTACTTTGTTGAATGGAAAGAATGCTCCGGCTTGTTCCGTATGTTTTCTCCTGCTCTGTGGGAGACTTAGGGAGATCAAAAGTAGAGTGTGTCACAGTAATAGTTGGTTTGTCGCTGGTATGGATCTTTGGTGAGTCAGAATGCACCCATACTTCTATGCCTAGAGATTTGTGATTTTTAAGCTTGGTCACAGGCAGCTCATCTGATTGCGCTGACTGGTTTAAGTATTCTTTAGCTACTGGGGTCTGAATATTTACCTGGTCTTGTGGTTCCATATTCTTGAGTTTGCTTTTGTTTTCAGTACCCCATGCTGCAGAAATGCTGGCCATAAGACTCTGAAAATGCTGGTCTAGTAAGTGAGTCATAGCTTTAACCAGATCCCAGTCGCAAGGCTCCATTTCATAATTAAGCACTATCAGTACTGGCTCCCCTCTTTCCTTTAAAAGATATAGTGGCAGTAGGTGATAGGTGGATGGTTAAAGCACATCAAGTGCTGCGTAACGATAGAGCCAAGAGCACCCTGTCGGGTGGTACAGTAAAGGCCGCGTTTTTGAAGCAATTCTACCAATATTAGGCACAATAGTTGTGGCTTCATAAGTGCAAAACAGTTCCAAGTAAGATATTAAGCGGATTAATTTGTGGCTGGCTAAATGTTTATGATTATCTGAGAAAGGCTGTAGCAGCATGCGGCTATGCGACTAATCATGTCCACTGCCCGGAAGTTCCCCACAAACCGATCAGTTTTGAATCCACATCGTGCTTGAATCCGTCGCCAGGGCAAAAACATTGTTTTGAATAGGGTCCATATCTTGATAAATCTGAGAGATAGATTATTAGATTTTTTTGACATGTAGACACAGGCGGATTGCTAGTTGAAGCTTTGATAAATGGAGTCCATAGAATAAAAATATACACATGAGTTCTAAAGAAAATTCTAACTCTCTCTGACCTGCTAAAATTGCTTAGATTTATTTCAACTGTCATGGCTGTGTTATTCATATTCCACAAATTCTTAAAAGTCATTAGTGCATTTTCTCTTACCCCCTGTACTACACATCTGTCATATATATCCTTCACCTACAGTATAAAGCAAAACTTCATAAGCAAAATACAACCTTCCAAATGCAGATCAAGTATTTTATCACAGCAGATTTGCTGACTTTAATGAAAACTGTGTTGGCCAATTAAAATATCAGCAGATGTACAGATTATCAAAGGTTTATTCTTTGTTATGTTTATAATTATGCTGATGTGTACGCAGGTCTGCATTTCAATAATCATTCCCATTATACATATGCCAGACCCATTATATAGATTTAAATCATATGACTTATATTCCCAAAGATATAAAATTCAGTCATACATTTTATTAACAAGGTATTTTGTTATATATTGTTTTGTTTTTATGCTGCCCTAGGCACTGGGAAATCTTCTGCCCCAACCACCATCCCAACAACTGCAGCCCTTATCTACCTACATACATTAACAACAAAAAAACATTTGGAGGGTAGAGGGAGAGCCATTGTTTAAAAGAACTAATCCCCTAAATCATGTTGCCCTCTGAATTTTCCTTGTTGACCTAGGTTTAAAGGGTCAGTATACATCAATTTTCAAATAACTGCATGTAATAGACACTATTATAAAGAAGAATATGCACAGATACTGATTTAAAAATCCAGTATAAAACATTTTAAAAATGTGCATAGAAGCTCCCAGTTTAGCACTGTTGATAAGGTTAAGCTGGGACACCCAGTAAAGGGGCTGGGAAAGCAAAAAGAGCAGCCACTCCCCCACTCCCCCCTTCCCTGCATATTAAAAGACAGATTAGATAAACAGGAGTCAGCAGGAGTCTGTAAACGAACGTATACATCTGACACTTTGGGGCTTGGTAAGGAGTCTGAAAATCAGCACAATGTTATTAAAAAATAAGCAAAACTATACATTGTTACAAAACCACTCCCATATGGACTATATACATGGATAGTTTTTATATGCCTTTCTGTTGGTTTTTATTCACTTTGAACTACAAACAATTGTCATGTAATTTGCATTGAGAACACTCACCAAGAAGTACTGACTAGTCCAGTCAGAAATGCACTGGCCAGATGCAGTTGTACAGTTTTTGTCACTGGAATGTTTGCACTGAATTGGAATAAAGAGTTTATGTAGCAGCTATAAATGTTATATTATAAAGCTCTACAGTCATAGTGAAGAAAAACCCTTACTATCACCTAGATTACAAGTCAGCCAATAGAATTTCAGTAGCTCTTATCCTATTGGCTGATTTGAACAGCCAATAGGATTTCAGTAGCTCTCATCCGATTGACTGATTTGAATTTCAAAAATCAAATCAGCCAATAGGAATGCAAGGGACGCCATTTTGAAAAGGCTCCATTGCATTGTAGATTCATTATACAGCGGCGACCGTATGAAGAGGATGCTTCAAGTCGGATGTCTTCAGGATGGACCCGCTCTGCACCATCGGGATGAAGATAGAAGCCGCCGCCGGGATAAAGATAGAAGATGCCATCTGGATGGATGAAGACCTCACCGCCTAGATAAAGACTTCTCGCTGCCTGGAAGTCTGGACTTTAAAAACTGTAAGTGGATCTTCGGGGGTTAGTGTTAGGTTTTTTTGGGTGGGTTTTTTCTAGATTAGGGTTTGGGCTTTTCTTAAAAGAACTAAATGCCCTTTTCAGGGCAAGAAAAATAGCTGGATGCCCTTTTAAGGGCAATGCCCATACAAATGCCCTTTTCAGGGCAATGGGTAGCTGAGGTTTTAGTTAGAGTTAAGTTTTTTATTTTGGGGGGTTAGTTGGGTGGTGGGTTTTACTGTTGGGGGGGTCTTTGTATTTATTTTTCAGGTAAAAGAGCAGATAACTACTGGTCTCAGATTGCGGAACGGATCGTGTCGGTATAGGTTGTAACGCAAGCTTTATAGCCTCACCTCAAAACTTGTAATGGCAGCACTATGGAAATCCCATGCAAACAATTCATTTTTTTGAGTGCGGGACTGACATTGTGTTGCAGGCTAAAATGCTTGCGGTACATCTATCCCGACAAGACTTGTAATAGCTGTAATATTGTTTTAACGCTGAAATGGACATTTTTTTCAGCGTTAAAACCCGGACGCATAACTTGTAATCTAGGTGATCGTTTGCTATAATGGCAACATGACAACATGATTGCTGATAGAAAGTCAGTTTAAAAAGTGGAAAGTACTGTAACTTACAAAAATAAAATGTGAGTAATAAATTAAAATAAACATTTTAAGAACACAATAACTCAATTTTGTTATCATAATTTCTGTTTTCTCAACTTTCCCGGAGATTTTGTTAGCTGCATGAGATATTGCATGCTAAATACTTTTAAATATATGTAAATTTCTGCCCCGCTCACTACCAGTCAACTATAAAATAATGCTAAATATAGGTTTGATGAATATAGACCATGGGGCCCATTTATCATTGTGCGGACGGACATGATCCGCTATAGCCATGTAGGCCGCATACGCTGTCGGCATTTATCATTGCACCAGCTGTTCTTGTGAATGCAATACCGCCCCCTGCAGATTTGCGGCCAATCGGCCGCTAGCAGGGGGTGTCAATCAACCCGATCGTATTCGATTGGGTTGATTTCTGTCCGTCTCCTCAGAGCAGGAGGACAGGTTATGGAGCAGCGCTCTTTAGACTTGTGTTTCTGGCAAGCCTGGAGGCTCGCCAGAAACATGGGGCATCAAGCTCCGTTCGGATAAATAGACCCCCATATATTCATATATACTGTACATCTAAAAGGGTCTGTAGCAATTCAAAAGTGTATTGCACTTGTACAACATAATACAATTATTCTAAATCTTCCTGAAATATTTGCAAATATTTAGAAAAAGTCAGTTTTGGACGGTATCAAGTTCTGGTACTATTGTGATCACCTGGAACAGGACTGTTCCGTGTTAAGTAGAGGGCCTAACACAAAAAGTTTATATCGGCAGCCGAAAACCTGATGATAATAAATATCAGCCTCTAGATTGTGACTGGCCCCTTTTATTTGTGTGTTATGACAATAAAAATCATCAAATACAATATCATTACTAAGCAAACTAGTAAATGGTATAGCCAACACAGTTGTATATATCAGTTTAAAAATAAATTTATATTCAATATATATAAATTAAAAATAAACAAAAATTCTACCAATGGTTCAGTTCAGTACTTACAATATGTGGAGACATAAAAGCTTTGTATAGACTATGCTACCTGTTTATGATATCAGGCCCCAGATCCACCATGTATAAGGTACAGAATGATCAAAATGAAAGAGATAGGGTACAATCAGTGAATTCTGGATACAGTATATGATAAAGTTCTTCAAACTTTGGACAGTGCTTATTTTATATAGAGTTATTATCAGTTCTATCATATGGGTTCCATGTACTAAGCATAATAAGCTGCTTTTGAGCCCTTGTGGGCCAGGTTTGCACTTGTGAGCCTGTTTCCCGCAATATAAGATCGCCACTTTTTACACGTATACATGTATATTTAAAAAATATGGGCCTAGATTACTAGTGGAGTGTAAAAATGTTAGTGCTATTGTGTGTTAATATCACTCAAGCACAATAAATATTGCTTCTAGTTTTTTATCCATTTTACAAGGCCATGATATTCTTTATTATTCAAGCAAGAAACTAGTGTGCGTTAAGATCTTCAAGGTTAGCACGTGAGCAATAACTGGTTTTTTTAAATGCGCACCATAGAAGTTTATGGATAGAAGACTTTAGAGCCATCACTATATCAAAAGTCCTGAAGTTAGCGTACAAAGATTTTCTCTTGTGGGCTTTTTATACTTTCTACCTGTGATACACACACTAACCCAGGCCCAGTAATCTTTTACTCTGAGCGCAGTTAGTGTGTGACCAAAAAAATATATTTAGCGTGCCACTTAAATAATAATCTGGTTTAACCACTGCCCTAATGCCATCTCCCAGAAAAGTATCTGAGATTTTATCAATCACTGCCTGTAGAAGGACTCTGTAGCATTTTTTGATATTCATGTGTCTTTAAATTAGAAACTCATTAGAGAAAAAGTGCATTTAGAGTGTGATATTGATGAATAGGTTCAAAAGGAAGTCTTGATTTAAAGGGACATTTAACACTAAATGCCTTTTACAAGCATAGACTTGAGGTTATTCCCTACTTTCTTCTAGTCATGGGTGCCGTGACTTGTAAACTTGGAACATGGTTTTAGAAATATTTTGAGGCTTGTTTCTCTGCAGTGATAAAAAGGTTAAAAATAATCTATAAATCTGCAGGAATGGAGGCATAGAGTGGGGGAATCACTTGGCCTAGAGCGATATCACTTCCTTAAAATTGGGAAGATTACCACACATGAGATGATGATCCTGACTTGGGAAGGTAAGGGATTGCAGCATAAAACACACAGATCCAACACGATCTGCATATGCCAACCCATTCTCTCCTGCCCCTCACGCTGCGTCCGCCCCATTTCCCTCCCCTCCCCTGATCCCCCCCTTGCCCCCCCCTTTTTTTTTTTTCTTTCTTTCTTTCTCCCTCTCTTCCTTACTCCATTGCATCCCTAACACTCCTTCAACGCCTTCCTTCTTACTTTTCTTTTCAATCCTCTCACACATTTGTGTGTAAATGCCAGGCATCATGATACGCTCAGCTATGTATAGTTGAAAAGCTGAGCTCCTATAATGATAGTAAATCTGCCTGATGTATAAATCGTATACTTACATAAAGCCTGTACATTTTTGTTTTGTATGTCTCGAGCATTCATGCTCGCCACAGCAAGCTCATGGACTTTGATCAGTAACTACTCTGTCTATTGGTAGGGTTGAGAATGTACAGCACGTCTCACCATAACTTGCTTTCTCGATCAGAGATTTAACATTGACCCTGTTATAAAAATATGTTATGAGAAGACATGACGATATGTTCAATGTAATGTTTATCCATGTGTGTAAACTACTGTTTCAAATAATGTTGTACAACTCGTCCTGCCATAAATAAAGCTTGTTTTCAAAAAAAAAAAAAAAATCTATAAATGTATGTTTTTAAATATAATGAAAACAGACCTGTTGATCACAACAGATCAAGTTGATCACATTGAGAAACCTTACAAAAATGCAGACCACAGTTCCCTAGTTAATGGGTATCTACAACAGGGGGAATAAGGGAGCAAAAGCCTCCCCCCTCAGATTACATCTAGAGTCTGATCCTGTGGACAAGCAATAAATGATCCAGTCAGCACCCATACCACTTATTGCATATGGCTTCTCTTCACAAAGAGAATCAGCTGCAGGTTTACTTGATCCTTGAGTTAAAGGGGCAGTATACACCAATTTACATTTAATTGCATGTATTAGGTACTACTATTAAGAATAATATGCACAGATACAGATATATAAATCCAGTATAAAACTTTTTTTTAAAACTTACTTAGAAGTTCCCAATTTAACACTGTTAATGAGATTAGCCTGGGACACCCACTGAAAGGGGCTGATAGCAGAACCTCCACCTCCCCTGCATATGAAAAGACCCATTATACAAACAGAAGCAGTTTGAAGTCTGTATACATCAGTATACATCTAAAACTTATTAAAAATAAGCAAAACTATACATTATTACAAAATACACCCAGTTAGGCTATATAAATGGATCATCTACAAAACATGTATGCAAAGAAAAATCTAGTGCATATTGTCCCTTTAAATGGCAAATCACTAACATGTGAGACGCCAGGTTAAGTGTAATAAATATGTGAGGTAACTAAAGCTACAGCTTTATTTCACACAAAAAATAAACTCGTATATTCATGAGACATTTAATTTAAAGAGGATCATTTCTTCACTCTAATGCTATGAATCTTTCTCAGGTAAAATTAAATACATACATCCAAGCCACTCATAATACAAACGGGGACTCCTTCTTCCAAATGAAGTGTGGCATAATAGATAAATAGATAGCTAGATATATAGATAGATGATTGATAGATAGATAGATAGATAGATAGATAGATAGATAGATAGAGTGCATTAATAAGTGTAAACTGGCAGGTAAATATCAGTGCCATTTTGATATAGGTAAAAGACCACCTGTTTGGAATAAAACAAAACAAACATACGGCCCTGTTTTAAATGGTACATCTAGGAAGCTATATAAGAGAATGACACTTTCTGAATAAATACACATCCCTAATGACATTTAACATTATAATAGGTTTTATACTGTGAATTTTCTTTCATATTTTCTTTTAATCAATAAATGGCTCAAGTTTGGTTCTCATATTGTATTCTACATATGTCATCTAGCTATCTTGTTAAAAGACATGTTCGAGGGATAAATATAGGTGCCTATTTTTATTATCTTAATTATGTTTATTAATTCAAGAAAAAAGATAAGAGAAAATGTAATGCAATAAATACTGTGATTTAAGCATCAATTTAAAAACCTCAAACATTTTCTGAAAACCTGTTATGCCATCTAGTGGAAGCAGGAAAAATAGTCCACAAGAACCACACAAAACAAAAGTATTTTTTAAAAATTTTTCTTTTAATATAATTTTATTAAATTTTCACATAAAATAAAGTAGGAAAACAAATGAATAGATGTAGATGTTACAGCTCAGATTAAATAATCAAGCTAAAGAAAAACACTGAAAACAAATATAAATATCACTGTATGTATATTATTAGGATACAAATCATATTCATACAAAAAACAGATTACAACCAAATTAGCGTCATAGGTTTCCCATTATGACATAGGCTTCCCATCAACACAAATTGGTCACTCTATCAGTATAATCAAAACAGAAGGAAAGCAAATACAATATATAATATATTGGGTTTAACCAAAGGGTATAACTGCCAAGGAGATTCGTATTTCAGGGCCCATTTCAGCTTGTATTGTGTCTGGGACAAAGCATGAGAAAATGATATATTTATAAATATTTTAGGTTAACTAGTTACCAAACACCTCCTGTTAGTCAGAGAAGGCACACCAGCACCCAAACCTTATTTTATACGGCACACATTTCATATTCTACAGTACTGTTACTTAAAGGGACACTGAACCCAATTTTTTTCTTTTGTGATTCAGATAGAAGGAAAGCAAATACAATATATAATATATTGGGTTTAACCAAGGGGTATAACTGCCAAGGAGATTCGCATTTCAGGGCCCATTTCAGCTTGTATTGTGTCTGGGACAAAGCATGAGAAAATGATATATTTATAAATATTTTAGGTTAACTAGTTACTAAACACCTCCTGTTAGTCAGAGAAGGCACACCAGCACCCAAACCTTATTTTATACGGCACACATTTCATATTCTACAGTACTGTTACTTAAAGGGACACTGAACCCAATTTTTTTCTTTTGTGATTCAGATAGCTTGTAATTTTAAGCAACTTTCTAATTTACTCCTATTATCAAATTTTCTTCATTCTCTTGGTTTCTTTATTTGAAATGCAAGAATGTAAGTTTAGATGCTGGCCCATTTTTGGTAAACACACTCACCTAGATTACGAGTTTTGCGCTAGCCTTAAAAAGCAGCGTTGAGAGGTCCCAACGCTGCTTTTTTCCTAACGCTGGTACTACGAGTCTTGCAGGTACAGGTGTACTCACTTTTTTCCGCGACTCTAAAATACCGCAAATCCATTTACGTCACCTGCGTATCCCATATTTTCAATGGGATTTTCCTAACGCCGGTATTACAAGTCTTCCTAAAAGTGAGCGGTAGACCCTCTCCTGTCAAGCCTGGTACTGCATTTAACCCCTAAACCGAGGTCCCTTCACATTGCAAACACTAATTTAACATTTTTAACCCCTAATCTGCGGAACCGGAGATCGCCACCACTTTAATAAATATATTAACCCCTAAACCGCCGTACTCCCGCATTGCAAACACTAGTTAAATTTTTTTGACCCCTAATCTGCCGTCCCTAACATCGCCGACACCTACCTACATTTATTAACCCCTAATCTGCCGACCCAACGTCGCTGCCACTATATTAAATGTATTAACCCATAAACCTAAGTCTAACCCTAACCCCCCCAACTTAAATATAATTTAAATAAACCTAAATAAAATTACTATCATTAACTAAATAATTCCTATTTAAAACTAAATACTTACCTATAAAATAAACCCTAAGCTAGATACAATATAACTAATAGTTACATTGTAGCTAGCTTAGGGTTTATTTTTATTTTACAGGCAATTTTGTATTTATTTTAACTAGGTAGAATAGTTATTAAATAGTTATTAACTATTTAATAGCTACATATCTAAAATTAATACAAAAGTACCTGTAAAATAAAACCTAACCTAAGTTACAATTATACCTAAAGAAAAAATCCTTTTGGCTGATGCAATCAGCCAATAGGATTGAGCTTGCATTCTATTAGCTGATTGGAACAGCCAATAGAATGCAAGCTCAATCCTTTTAGCTTATTGGATCAGCCAATAGGATTGAACTTCAATCCTATTGGCTGATTGCATCAGCCAATAGGATTTTTTCTACCTTAATTCCGATTGGCTGATAGAATTCTAGCCGCCAATCGGAATTAAAGGGATGCCATCTTGGATGACGTCACTTAAAGGTACCGTCATTTAGTCGTCGGATGAAGACAGAAGAGGATGCTCCGTGTCGGATGTCTTGAAGTTGGACCCGCTCCGCTCTGGATGGATGAAGATAGAAGATGCCGTCTGGATGAAGACTTCTGCCCGTCTAGAGGACCTCTTCTTCCCGGCTTAGATGAAGACTTCTGCCCGTCTGGAGGACCACTTCTGCCCGGTTGGGTGAAGACATCTCAAGGTAGGGTGATCTTCAAGGAGTTAGTGTTAGGTTTTATTAAGGGGAGATTGGGTGGGTTTTAGAGTAGGGTTGGGTGTGTGGGTGGTGGGTTTTAAAGTTGGGGGTTATTGTATTTTTTTTTACAGGTAAAAGAGCTGATTACTTTGGGGCAATGCCCCGCAAAAAGCCCTTTTAAGGGCTATTTGTAATTTAGTATAAGGTAGGGCTTTTTATTATTTTGGGGGATTTTTTATTTTATTAGGGGAATTAGATTAGGTGTAATTAGTTTATTTTCTGTAATTTAGTGTTTGTTTTTTTTGTACTTTATTTTATTTTATTTAATTGTAATTAATTTAATTTAATGTAGGGAATTAATTTAATTATAGTGTAGTGTTGGGTGTAATTGTAAATTAGGTTAGGTTTTATTTTACAGGTACTATTAAATAGTTAATAACTATTCTACCTAGTTAAAATAAATACAAAGTTGCCTGTAAAATAAAAATAAACCTTAAGCTAGCTACAATGTAACTATTAGTTATATTGTATCTAGCTTAGGGTTTATTTTATAGGTAAGTATTTAGTTTTAAATAGGAATAATGTAGTTAATTGTAGTAATTTTATTTAGATTTATTGTAATTATATTTAAGTTAGGGGTGCTTAGGGTTAGTCTTAGGTTTAGGGGTTAATAACTTTATTATAGTGGTGGCAACATTGGGGGCAGCAGATTAGGGGTTAATAAGTGTAGTTAGGTTGCGGCAACATTGGGGGGGTGGATTAGGGGTTAATAAATACAATGTAGGTTGCGGCGATGTTGGGGGCATCAGATTAGGGGTTCATAAGTATAATGTAGGTGGTGGCGGTGTCCGGAGCGGCAGATTAGGGGTTAATAATATTATGCAGGTGTCGGCTATGTCGGGTGCGGCAGATTAGGGGTTAATAAGTGTAAGATTAGGGGTGTTTAGACTCGGGGTTCATGTTAGGGTGTGAGGTGTAAACGTAAATTTTCTTTCCCTATAGGAATCAATGGGGCTGCGTTAAGAGCTGAACACTGCTTTTTTGCAGGTGTTAGTTTTTTTTTCAGCCGGCTCTGCCCCATTGATTACTATGGGGAAATCGTGCACTAGCACATTTAGCCAGCTCACCGCTACCATAAGCAGCGCTGGTATTGAGGTGAGATGTGGAGCAAAATTTTGCTCTTTGCTCACTTTTCTGTGGCTATTAGGCTAACGCCGGGTTTAAAAAAAACCGTAATACCAGCATTGTCTGTAGGTCAGTGGTGAGCATAAACTGCTCATTAGCACTGCACAGCCTTACCGACAAAACTTGTAATCTAGCCGACTGTGTTGTTCTTGCTGATTGGTGCATAAATTCACCCACCAATAAACAAGTGCTTTCCATGGTCCTCAACCAAAAAAATAGCTTAGATGCCTTCTTTTTCAAATAAAGAAAGCAAGAGAATGAAGAAATATTGATAATAGGAGTAAATTAGAAAGTTGCTTAAATTTGCATGTTCTATCTGAATCACGAAAGAAAAAATTTGGGTTCAGTGTCCCTTTAACATATATCTAAATTGTGTGATTTAAAAAACAGTTAAAACATAAAGAACAAGACTATGGGACATATTTATCAAAGTGCGAGTGAGCATGATACTATATATTAAAGGTTTTGTCCCTTTTTTCAACACAAGTCCTTTGTCCCCAGAACTTTTTGAAGGAATGCCAAAATATCCAGTTTTTTTATCATGACTTGGATTATATAAATGTTACAGGTAAAGTCAGAAATTGCCTAGGATTACCCAGTGACTGTGGGTAAAGCCCAAAATAAGATCAAGCTTTAGGGTTTAAGCGGGTAATCCTAGGATTAGCCAAACACTTCTGGATAAAGCTAATAAAATCATACATTTGACTTTACCTGGGTAATGCTAGGAAAACACACCAGCAGTAAAATAAACATTTTTATTTTGGATTACACAAACACTTATGTTTTCTACAATGTGTTTGTTACAACAGGAAATTAAACATTTTTATATTTCATATGTGGATTTTTCATATGTTTTGTACCATGTTTTGTTATTTCATATGTGGATTTTTCATATGTTTTGTACCATGTTTTGTTATTTCATATGTGGATTTTTCATATGCTTTGAACCATGTTTTGTTACAACAACAGGAAATTAAACATTTTTACAACATGAAACATTTTTATTCATGAAATATTTTTATTTTCAGAATTAAGATAGTCGTGGGGGGTGGGATCTATTGTTAGGTTCCCAGAGGCGGTTGCCCAAGGCTTTGATTAGAACAGAACTCTCTGGAGCATTAATGCCTGATATGATTGGTCCGTGTCTCCGTGAGGTCACTGAACCAATCAGATAAGATCATGCATTGACGACCGAGGGCATATACGCTCCAGAGAGTTCTGTTTTAATCAGAGCCTCGAGGGCTGCAACCGCCTCTGGGAACCTAACCCCCCCCCCCCCCCCCCACACAACGTGCTTTTAAAGGTTCTCGGACAGACCGGACTGTCTGTCGCACACGCATTCTATCCAAGATTAGAACCTTTAAAAGCACGTCGTGGGGGGTGAATGAAAATGTTTTATGAATAAAAATGATTAATGTTGGTTGTTGTTGTAAAATTTAAAATTTTCTGTTGTTGTAGCAAAAAATTGTACAAAACATAGGAAAAATCCACTTATGAAATATAAAAATGTTTAATTTCCTGTTGTTGTAACAAAAACATTGTATAAAACATGTGTTTGTGTAATCCGAAATAAAAATGTTTAATTTACTGTTGGTGTGTTTACCTAGCATTACCCAGGTAAAGTCAAATGTATTATTTTATTAACTTTATACAGAAGTGTTTGGGTAATCCTAGGATTACCCGGGTAAACCCCAAAGTATGATCCTATTTTGGGCTTTATCCACAGCCACTGGCCTAGGATTACCCGGATTTCTGGCTTTACCCGTAACATATATATATATATATATATATATATATATATATATATATATATATATATATGTGTGCATCGATACTACTAATATTTTTTTATGTCTATCGCATCACTATGGCATGCAATATCTGGAGCTAGTTAGCAGATCTGCAGTCAGGGAACTACAGTTCCCTGCATGCTGCGGTTGTTTTCATGTGTAAAAGGAGGCAGGAGAATTGCGCATGCTTTGTGACAGCGGTGGTACACATTGTTTGGTCCTTTGGGGGGTTCCAGAGGCCTGATATTCTGGACGGATGAAACAGCTCGGTGTAGGCTGAGAATCGTGTCATTTGATTTTTCATTATTTTAATAAAGTTTTTACTTTTCACATCTTGCAGAGACATTTTTTTATGATTTTGCCCTTCACCTCTGTGAATAAGGAGTGGCCAGTTTGCCTGGGTTTATCAGTCTGCAGTTTGCCTGGGTTTATCAGTTAAGTTTAGTAAGCGTAATCTTCCCCCATTCATCCATTATGCATGTCTTCAGCTGCGCAACTATACAGGGCCTTTGTTGCCTTATTTTGTGCTTCATAAAGTGCCACACATTCTCAGTCTGAGACAGGTCAGGACTGCAGGCAGGCCATGCTAGCACTCCCACTCTCTGCTTACTCAACCATGGGCTTGTAATCCGGGCAGAATGTGGTTTAATGTTGTCCTGCTAGTAAATGCAGGGACATTCCTAGAAAAAAACAATGTCTGGATGGCAGCATATGTTGCTAAAATGTATGCATATCTTTCTGCATTAATGGTGCCCTCACAGATGTGTACGTTACCCATGCTATGGGCACTGACACACCCCCATAGCATGACAGACGCTGGTTTTTGGACCTGACACTGATAACGGCTTGGATAGTCCTTTTACTCTTTGACCCAGAGAACAGGATGGACTTTTTTCCCAAAAACTATTTTAAATGTTGACTCGTCGAACCACAAAACATGATTCCACTGTGCTACTGTCCATCTCAGATGAGACAGAGCCCGGAGAAGTTGGCAGTGCTTCTAGACAGTGTTGATATATGGCTTCTGCTTTGCATAGACTGACAAAGGTTTACCAAAGTATTCCCGAGCCTATGTCAGGATATCCATTATAGACTCATGGCGGTTTTTGAGACAGTGACATCTGAGGAATCAGAGATCACACGCATTCAGAAGTGGTTTTCGACTTCGCTCTTTACGCACCAAGATTTGACCAGATTCCTTGAATCTTTTAATTATATTGTGCACTGTAGAAGGTGAAATGCCCAAAATCCTACCAATTTGCCTTTTGGGAATGTTGTTCTCAAAATGTTGGATTATTTGCTCATGCATCTGTTGGCAGATTGGGGAGCCTCGACCCATTCTTGCTCTTGAAGGACTTGTCCTTTTTTGGAGGCTCCTTATATACTATGATTACAAGATTGCCTCACGTGTTCCACATCACCTTCATATTGAAACTTGCCATATCGCTATTAGTCTTAAATTGCCACTGTCTCAATTTTTTTGGAACGTGTTGCAGTCATCAGATTTGAAATGAGTGTATATTTTCAAAAATACATTAAATTCATGCAAAAAAAAAATCAAATAATTGGCTAGATTACGAGTTGTGCGTTAGTCTGAAAAAGTAGCGTTAACACTACCGCTGCTATTACGAGTCTTGCAGGTTTAGGGGCACCGCACACTTCTGTGGCAAAACGACTTACGTAAAGTTCGTAAAGTCTTTTTTCTATGAGACTTCCATAGCGCTGATATTACGAGTCTGTCATGGGAGGCCAAAAAGTGAACGGTACACCCTACCCCTTCAAGAGTACTAATGCATTTAAATGTCAGTAGTTAAGAGTTTTATGTTACAACGCCGTAACATAAAACTCATAACTAAAGTGCTAAAAAGTACACTAACACCCAAAAACTACCTATTAACCCCTAAACCGAGGCCCTCGCCGACACCTACATTATATTTATTAACCCCTAATCTGCCGCCCCCAATGTCGCCGCAACCTACCTACACTTATTAACCCCTAATCTGCCGCCCCAATGTCGCCGCCACTATAATAAACATATTAACCCCTAAACCGCCGCACTCCCGCATCGCAAACATTAGTTAAATATTATTAACCCCTAATCTGCCATCCCTAACATCGTCGCCACCTACCTACATTTATTAACCCCTAATCTGCCCCCAACGTCACCGCCACTATACTAAATGTATTTACCACTAAACCTAAGTCTAGCCCTATCCCTAACACCCCCTAAATTGAAATATAATTTAAATAAATCTAGCTAAAAATTCCTATCATTACATAAATAATTTCTATTTAAAACTAAATACTTACCTGTAAAATAAACCCTAAGCTAGCTACAATATAACTAATATTTACATTGTAGCTATCTTAGGGTTTATTTTTATTTTACATTCAAGTTTGTATTTATTTTAACTAGGTAGAATAGTTATTAAATAGTTATTATCTATTTAATAACTACCTAGCTAAAATAAAGACAACAGTATCTGTAAAATAAAACCTAACCCATTTTCTGGGCAATGGGGAGCTTAGGTTTTTTAGATAGTATTTTATTTGGGGGGTTGGTTGTGTGGGTGGTGGGTTTTACTGTTGGGGGGGTTGTTTGTATTTTTTTTAAAGGTAAAAGAGCTGATGACTTTGGGGCAATGCCCCTCAAAAGTCCCTTTTAAGGGCTATTGGTAGTTTAGTTTAGACTAGGGTTTTTTTATTGGGGGGGGGGTATTTTTATAGGGCTATTAGAATAGGTGTAATTAGTTTAAATATCTTGTAATTTGTTTATTATTTTCTGTAATTTAGTGGGGGGTTTTGTACTTTAGCTAATTTCATTTAATTTATTTAATTGCTGTTAATTTAGTTAATTTATTTAATTATAGTGTAGTGTTAGGTGTTATTGTAACTTAGGTTAGGTTTTATTTTACATGTACTTTTGTATTTATTTTAGCTAGGAAGTTATTAAATAGTTAATAACTATTTAGTAACTATTCTACCTAGTTAAAATAAATACAAACTTGCCTGTAAAATAAAAATAAATCCTAAGCTAGCTACAATGTAACAATTAATTATATTGTAGCTAGCTTAGGGTTTATTTTAGAGGTAAGAATTTAGTTTTAAATATGAATAATTTAGTTAATGATAGGAATTTTTAGATTTAGTTTAATTATATTTGTTAGGGGGTGTTAGGGTTAGGGTTAGACTTAGGTTTAGGGGTTAATACATTTAGTATAGTGGCGGTGTTGTTGGGGGCGGCAGATTAGGGGTTAATAAATGTAGGTAGGTGGCGGCCATGTTAGGGACCGCAGATTAAGGGTTAATAATATTTAACTAATGTTTGTGAGGTGGGAGTGCAGCGGTTTAGGGGTTAATATGTTTATTATAGTGGCGGCAACGTTGGGGTCAGCAGATTAGGGGTTAATAAGTGTAGGTAGGTTGCAGCAACATTGGGGGTGGCAGATTAGGGGTTAATAAATATAATGTAGGTGTCGGCGATGTTGGAGGCAGCAGAATAGGGGTTCATAAGTATAATGTAGGTGGCGGCGGTGTCCGGAGCGGCAGATTAGGGGTTAATAAATATAATGCAGGTTTTGGCGATGTCGGGGGCAGCAGATTAGGGTTAATAAGTGTAAGATTAGGGGTGTTTAGACTCGGGGTTCATGTTAGGGTGATAGATGTAGACATAAATTTTATTTCCCCATAGGAATCAATGGGGCTGCTTTACTGAGTTTTACGCTGCTTTTTGGCAGGTATTAGACTTTTTCTCAGCCGGCTCTCCCCATTGATGTCTATCGGGAAATCGTGCACGTGCACGAGTACGTATGGCCAGTTCACCGCTGACTTAAGCAGCGCTGATATTGGAGTGCGGTAAGGTGCAAAATTTTGCTCAATGCTCACTTCTTGCCTTTTAACGCCGCTTTGTAAAAACCCGTAATACCAGTGCTGCAGTTAAGTGAGCAGTGAGAGAAAACTGCTCGTTAGCACCACATAGCCTCTAACGCAAAACTCGTAATCTAGCCGAATGTGTTTATAATGTGTTTTCAATATAGTAAACGAGTGAATAGAATTGTCAAATGACTCTTTTTGTTAGTTTTTTGCATTTTCCATAATGTCCTAACTTTTTTTTGGAATTCGGGTTGTAGAGTTTGATGCTTATTTTCATAACGTAACAGCGAATTATGTCTGCCCGACATTTGATAAATCGGCCCCATTGTGTGTGTGTGTGTGCTTTTTATTCTTCTCATGGTAAGCAACCTTTTTTCTATATTCTTTACTTCTTTTTTTTTTTGCTTTAGTTCTTCTGTTTTCACATTAAGGTTTCATTGCAATTATCAGACATTTTGGTCACACATCCTTTGTAAATAAAGAACATTATCAAACTCCAATTTTGCATGTGGGATAAAAATAGTATTTGTGTTTTGTATGAACAGTCTTGAAAAAGCATTAATATGACCCCAAATCGTTTTTACGTTTATTAAATGTAACATTTGAATCTTGACATTTGAAAGTTAATGTCTATAGACTTGAACATAATATTAGAATGGTATATTTAAAAATCATATGTTGACATGGGTTTAATTAGAAACATATAGAGCCAGATTACAAGTGAAGTTTATTTATTGCTCCCGCTTGAGCGTTAACTGCGCTAATTGTAAGATTTTAGTGCACGTTGGTTGGCGCTCATATTCAAAGTTAAAACTTTTCGCTCACGGGATAACCTGATACGCGTAACAAGCCAAACTTAGAATATTGCATGCCCAATAGCATATTACCCATAGAAGTCAATGGAGGGGAAAAAAACGAACACCCTACTCGTGCACAAACATGATCGCATATTCCCAAGTACTCTAACCTGGCATGAAAATATAATATTATTCCATATTTCATATTCCAATGTTCTTCACATAGACATAGAAGAATATGTTCTATTTATTCAGATAGATATATATATATATATATATATATATATATATGTCTAAACGTGGGAGGGCACTCACAGGACTTGTATTGAAGAAAAGAACAGTGCAATTTTATTTCCAAATTAGTTTCACATTAATTTTAAATGTCATTCGGAAATAAAATTGCACTGTTCTTTACTTCAATACAAGTCCAGTGAGTGCCCTCCTAGACATTTATACAGATTTATATGAGGACAGCACCCGGACCGTGAGTACACCAGTGTGGAAGGAGTGCTGGGCTAGCGGATATGTACTATATATATATATATATATATATATATATATATGTTTTTTGTTAAATATATATTTATACCTACCTATATACTGTATATATATATATATATATATATATATATATATATATATATGTATAGATAAAGACAGATATAGATAGATATTTAAAAATACATTGGAATGTGAAATTTTTACAGTAAATACACAAAAAATTTATATTAATTTTCATCTGCTTAACTGCAAAGGGCTCCAATTCGCTTATATATATATATATATATATATATATATATATATATATATATATATATATATATATATATATATATATATATATAAAAATATCCATATCCATATATATATATTTATGTGTTTATATGTGTATATATGTCTGTAAATAGATATATTTATGTGTTTATATGTGTATATATGTCTGTAAATAGATATATTTATGTGTTTATATGTGTATATATGTCTGTAAATAGATATATTTATGTGTTTATATGTGTATATATGTCTGTAAATAGATATATGTACATATAAATACATAAATACATGTATATATCTCTATGTTAAAGCCCTTTGCCTGCCTTTTTTTTCTTTATTACCTGAGACCTCATATCTTTTTTATGTAATTTTTTTTTTAAATATTTTTTTATCAGATAGTGTTATTATGAGTGTAACTGTACTTTGTAATGTCTAGTTAGCAAAACAGTTAACTAGAGCTCTGAGTTTGGGCTAACCCAACGAGCGTTAACTTCAATTGCGCCCAAGCAATCATGTATACTTTAAACATGTAATACGAGTGAAAAACCCGACATTTGCAAACAAGTGCTCCACTTGCAATCTAGCCCACAAATGGCAGAACAAATGTTGAAAAATTGTCAAATACTGAGATTTACCTATCCCTTATGCTAATGCATAGCTGATACCTTAGTCTCACTAGCTGATGTGGACTAGACTCACAGCTCTATTGCTAGACAAGGACATGCTTACATAAGCACAGAAACATTTTTCTCAATGCGCATAAATCTGTTTCTGATTATTTTTAAGAATTTTTTAAACGCTCTCTTCATGACTCAACAAAAAAAGGCTTAAATATTGCTTTAAGAAGATATCTCTACATCCTTTAAAGCTTGGCTATAGTAACTTCCATGTATACACCAGTCTTGCAATGAGGCAGCCATTAACTACCTAATGACAGTTCAAAGAAACATGTAAACAAAATGACCTCAGCAATTCCATTTTAGTCAGATAAAATTGATCTAATAAACAGTAGCTACAATTAAGTAATGGGTAAAATAAATTATGTAATTGGCATCTAGTGTTGCATTGATTTCTAAAGGTCAAGAAGTTACATCAAATATGCATCTTGTAAGATAAGGTATATTAACATTATATTAACTGTTTCTGCATATAAAAATAGAATTTTGGCGTATACCTCGAAAATATGAAAAATAGAGGAATACTAAACCATAAATCTGGTGTCCTCTAGTGAATGATACTTTTTGCTTCTTTTGAAATGAAAACATTTGACAATTTGTTGTAGTCTATACGGTTCAGATTAAATGTTACAAAAACAACAGCCTTGTCCTTCCAAGCTACCCCTTACATCGAAACTACATCACAATTCTTCCTTTCAGATATAGAAATGTAATATGTCTTTTTTCAGATATAGAAATTAATGTTACAAATTAAACTTTAGCTTATGCCCATGTTAGATGCTAGAAATAATCTATGGAAAGAGACATATGGTTGCAATTTTAGATGAACTGCCTGGTTCTGCCTTTTGTTGCTCTACCCACCTCCCAGACCATCAAGACTGCTCCCTTTGAAATCCTGGTCCCAAATGAGATATTTTTAAATATTGGGGGGGCATGTTACATGTGCTGCCAACATTATTATAATCAAAAGAAGAGAGTTGTAATACTATGAGTGACATAGACAGAACAATTAAAAGAAAAAGCATCAATAAGGACTTCCTGTTTTTTTATAGTCCCATGAAAACATTATGGCGTAGACTCCAACTCTGCTGGCTATCAAGCCAAGTGTTCCAAATTTATATATAAAGTAGCACAGAGGTTCCTTTGATAAGGGACTCAATCACCCTTTTTAGGTAAGACATTATATATATATCACTTCAACAAAGAATAACATTAGAACAAAGCAAATATTCTAATAGAAGTGAATTGGAAACTTTTTTAAATTGTATGTTCTATCTGAATCATAAAATAATAAAGTTGGGTTTCATGTCACTTTTAAAACTGTATTGTCTTACAATGCTGCATTATTAAAACCCTCCTAATTAAAATAAAGAAATATACAAAAACAATGGGGCTCTACTATATCTAAGTAGTGTGTCCAGAAATAAGGTGCGCCTAATTTATGCTATTTCAAAAAAGTGATAATATGGATAGATCCTAAGTTTTATATTTTACAAAAAATAAACAATATGAACTGTATAATTATAAATACAAGTGCATAACAATAGTCACCACAGTCATATGGTTAGGAAATATACATCCATAGATGCAAGTGAAAGTCCCAATATAGAGTGATGTCCAATCTGGAAATGATGTCCCAAACGATAGCTGCTCTCTCCAAAGATGTTGAAAAAGAGATGACTGCGTTCTGTATAGAAACAAAAAAAGAAGAGGCGCTCTGGTGCAGATGATCCTTGGCTACAAATGATTCTAAACTAACAGTTCAGAGTAATACTCACAAAGATGTTTGCACATGCAGTGCAATAACAGGTGAGCCGAAGCTTCAGAGCCGCTCGGCTGACTCGCTAGAGGGTGAAATCAGCTGTTCACTGGGTAATCACTTCACCAACGATGTGGGGAAAAAGATACCTATGACATAAAATATAGATACCGTCCTTGGTGCAGATTATCCCAGGCACAGAATACACATACAACAGGTGTCGAGAAGTTATACTCACAAACGGAGTTGCACAAGCAGTGCAATATCAGGCGTGCCGAATCTTAAAGAGCCGTTCGGCTGACTCCCTGAGGCCTGTACAGCTGCTCCTGGATCGTTGGAGGAGTGGTGGAAAATAAAGGTGGATATGCCGATAGAGGTTAATCCAAGCAAGGGATCAATAAGGCAAATAGAACAATTCACCAGCAAGGTAGACAAAATAAAAGTATTTATTAAAAATATAAAAATTACTTAGCAACGCGTTTCTCGGCTAACATGCCGTTTCATCAGGCTACATAATTCTAAGAGCTACCTTGCTGACTTAAAAGGACTGACAGGACCAATCAAAACCCTGAAAATTCACACACCTCCCTTGCTCAGGTGTACTATCTGATTACAGGGTGTCGCCCTGAGATACATAGCACTTTTGTTAAAAATGAATACAATTTATACAAACTTCAAAAAAATCTTTCTATATATACAAGGGCAATTTAACATGAATCGATAGCAAGTTTTAATCTCAATAATTGTAACAATAATATTTAGATATTTCAGTCTTACAAACAATATAACAATATAAAAGAAATACGATATAATGATCAAATATTTATAAATATAATAGATGAATTCTCAGTAATAAATTTATAATAAACATATAAATCATATAATAACAAATTATATATAAATACAAGAATAAATACTAAAAAAATATAAAAAAATAATTACTAAAAATATATATAAAGCCATATAATCGATCATATTACTACATCTAATGGTCGGATTAGAACTCACGACCTAGTGGCTGGGAAACCATCAACCCAGCCACTAGGCTATAAGCGGGCTTCTGATGCAAGTGTTCATAGTGTACTGAATGTATCTTGACAATGCTGTGACTGGTGCAAGTGGTGCATTATACAAAATAAACGTGTGTGTGAAAAAAGGTGTATAAATGTGATGTACTTGTGCCTAACAGATAGTGGTATTTACCTTTATAGTGATGTACATATAAGGGAAGCAATGATGTACCATTATGTGTTGGATTGCTATGTGTGGCCATAGCAGATATATGTGACGTGTTAGTTAACATACTAGTGTGATGGCTAAAAATAAAATAAGAATTGACTAAAAGCCAACATTGGAAGGGGATACTAGTAATTATTATAGTGCTAATATGTTAATAATTTGCTAAAAAGATATTATGAATGATTATTAAGAATACTTGGTGTATTCATATGACATATTTACTATGTTAATGTATTCTTAATGTGACAGAATTAAGCCACTATATATAATGTGATATATATTCGTATTAAACATTGACTAGATTGGATCTCCCGACCTCATAGTATAAATATCTAACAAGCTAACCGCTAGGCCATAACTGCCTGTGTGCAAAGAGTGGTCAAATAGTTAAAATACTAATGTGGTGCCTAAATATAAATATTGAATGATAGCCAATATCATAAATAATATTAATTATTAAAGTGCTAATGTATTAAAAGATTTTTAACTAAAAAGATATTGTGGGTGAATATTAAGAATGCTCCGTTTACTCGTGTGACATGTTTGATATGCTAAATATATTCCTGATATAGCAAAATTGTGCGTCTATATTGTTAATTTAAAAAATAAAATAATAAAAAATAAATAATAAATAATAATTAAAAAATAATAAAAAATAAAAAATAAAATATAATAATAATAATAAAAAATAATAAATAATAAAAATAAATAATAAATAATAAAAATAAATAATAAATAATAATAATTTATTATTATTATTATTTATTATTTATTATTTATTATTATTTTTTAAATTAACAATATAGACGCACAATTTTTCTATATCAGGAATATATTTAGCATATCAAACATGTCACACGAGTAAACGGAGCATTCTTAATATTCACCCACAATATCTTTTTAGTTAAAAATCTTTTAATACATTAGCACTTTAATAATTAATATTATTTATGATATTGGCTATCAGTCAATATTTATATTTAGGCACCACATTAGTATTTTAACTATTTGACCACTCTTTGCACACAGGCAGTTATGGCCTAGCGGTTAGCTTGTTAGATATTTATACTATGAGGTCGGGAGATCCAATCTAGTCAATGTTTAATACGAATATATATCACATTATATATAGTGGCTTAATACTGTCACATTAAGAATACATTAACATAGTAAATATGTCATATGAATACACCAAGTATTCTTAATAATCATTCATAATATCTTTTTAGCAAATTATTAACATATTAGCACTATAATAATTACTAGTATCCCCTTCCAATATTGGCTTTTAGTCAATTCTTATTTTATTTTTAGCCATCACACTAGTATGTTAACTAACACGTCACATATATCTGCTATGGCCACACATAGCAATCCAACACATAATGGTACATCATTGCTTCCCTTATATGTACATCACTATAAAGGTAAATACCACTATCTGTTAGGCACAAGTACATCACATTTATACACCTTTTTTCACACACACGTTTATTTTGTATAATGCACCACTTGCACCAGTCACAGCATTGTCAAGATACATTCAGTACACTATGAACACTTGCATCAGAAGCCCGCTTATATCCTAGTGGCTGGGTTGATGGTTTCCCAGCCACTAGGTCGTGAGTTCTAATCCGACCATTAGATGTAGTAATATGATCTATTATATGGCTTTATATATATTTTTAGTAATTATTTTTTTTATATTTTTTTAGTATTTATTCTTGTATTTATATATAATTTGTTATTATATGATTTATATGTTTATTATAAATTTATTACTGAGAATTCATCTATTATATTTATAAATATTTGATCATTATATCGTATTTCTTTTATATTGTTATATTGTTTGTAAGACTGAAATATCTAAATATTATTGTTACAATTATTGAGATTAAAACTTGCTATCGATTCATGTTAAATTGCCCTTGTATATATAGAAAGATTTTTTTGAAGTTTGTATAAATTGTATTCATTTTTAACAAAAGTGCTATGTATCTCAGGGCGACACCCTGTAATCAGATAGTACACCTGAGCAAGGGAGGTGTGTGAATTTTCAGGGTTTTGATTGGTCCTGTCAGTCCTTTTAAGTCAGCAAGGTAGCTCTTAGAATTATGTAGCCTGATGAAACGGCATGTTAGCCGAGAAACGCGTTGCTAAGTAATTTTTATATTTTTAATAAATACTTTTATTTTGTCTACCTTGCTGGTGAATTGTTCTATTTGCCTTATTGATCCCTTGCTTGGATTAACCTCTATCGGCATATCCACCTTTATTTTCCACCACTCCTCCAACGATCCAGGAGCAGCTGTACAGGCCTCAGGGAGTCAGCCGAACGGCTCTTTAAGATTCGGCACGCCTGATATTGCACTGCTTGTGCAACTCCGTTTGTGAGTATAACTTCTCGACACCTGTTGTATGTGTATTCTGTGCCTGGGATAATCTGCACCAAGGGCGGTATCTATATTTTATGTCATAGGTATCTTTTTCCCCACATCGTTGGTGAAGTGATTACCCAGTGAACAGCTGATTTCACCCTCTAGCGAGTCAGCCGAGCGGCTCTGAAGCTTCGGCTCACCTGTTATTGCACTGCATGTGCAAACATCTTTGTGAGTATTACTCTGAACTGTTAGTTTAGAATCATTTGTAGCCAAGGATCATCTGCACCAGAGCGCCTCTTCTTTTTTTGTTTCTATACAGAACGCAGTCAAAATAAAGAAATGACAGAATCCATTAATATTATTTTATTAACATTTTTAATGTAAGTGCTTTTCTTCTCTGACGGGTAAAGCCAAACCGTTTATAATGACCATGATGGGGATGAAAAGGATATGTTTGGGAAGTGACAGTCATTTATCAGCATTGACGTACCCTATATGTCTCTGGTCTTTCTTTGGGGATTGCATTACAATGTAGCACAGTGTCACTGCCAGCAGTGAGACCGCACTTTTTTCAGTGACCAGAATGTAGGAGGAATGGTATAATAGTGCGTTCCCACCCCTTGCGGCAGGACCCGTGCTATTATAAAAAAAGAAAACCCTTAACAACCAGCGATGTACATAGTAACATCACGGTCATTAAGGGGTTAAATATTTTAATGAATTAAAGTGCCCCCGGTTTTATAAATAATGTTATATAGTGTTGATTAAAAGTAGTAATGTTTACAATCACTTTAAATGTTTACTCTCATTAAGCAGAACTACTGCATGAGTCATCATTCCTCTTGTCCAGCATGTGTAACCATCTTCCATGCTACTGCATAAAACAAGAAATATAACAATACTGACCAGAAATCTGTAAATCACTTACAAGACCTACGAGCAGATCCAGTTAAAAAATTACACCCACATGCAGCACTCAGAAAATACTCTATTGGCTTACAAACCCAGCAACTCTGAAAAACCTCCACCAATCATGACCCAGTACCATTTATGTCCACTAAGCATGATGATCTGATGCTGTAGTTAGAGACATTTATGAGCAGGTTTAGGAAAAGCAAAAAGGTCTTAGACCTAAATTTTAAACCTATGCTTATAAATGAAGAGTTGTTTTATAAAGAGTAAAATTGTTATTATAATTGCCCTAGCATGCAGCTTATGTTTAATGTACTACATAATATTGTGAGATATATTTTATAGCAAGAGCACATACTTTAATATTGAATCTTTCAGTAAGTAGACACTAAAAAAACAATGTTTTAGACTTTTACAAACCTGTATGAGAACGTAGAGTTTTTTGTTTTAGTTTCTGCTTTAATAAAAAAAAAAAAAAGACATTGAATTTCCAAAGGGTTTTTTTTTTTTTACAATATTAAAAAAAAGTTTCAGAGGAATTTGTGTAGATATAGGGGCGTGGTACACTTAAGGGATGTAATTGGATTTTTAAGGAATATAAAATTTTCCAATTTGTTACTCTATAGTGCAAATTTTCAATTTATTACTGGGTCCACATAACCAATGTTTGCAAGTGTAAAGAAAAAAAGAAAAAATTGACAAAGCTTATTGTGTAAATACAGCCAAGTGTGAAGAAAGTGTTTAAACCATATAAAAGTTGTACCTTTTTAAATACTATTTTACCATTATTTATTAGTGTATTAGTGAAAAAATTAACAGAAAGTGTCTGATTTTTTTATACTGTTTATAACAGCATTTAACCTTATAAAGAAACTAAGTGATTTAGAGGGATTGTGTCTCTAGTCCATAAGAGTGCGCTAATAGTGTAAATATTCTATATTTAGAGTTTTAGGTGAAAACAATTATGTGTGATTGATAGTGTAAATTTCCTATGTAAAAAATATTAGTGTAAATGCTAAGTGACTGACTTTTTATTTAGAATATGTAAAAAACTGTAAACAACAATAATAAATGACTTTAGATAGTGAAATTAAATCAACATGAAATTTATTTAAAAGATTATTACTAAAAAGTTATCCTCATATTTGGTAATTACCACTAGATGTCAAAATTTCTCTGGGACGTCTCCCAGATGTAATATGAATATTCAAATGAACATATAGAAATTCAAACCCCAATTGGTTGGTGGGATGGAAATGTAAGAAAATGAGCGAAAATGAGCGAAAATGAGCTCTGGGAAGAGCGAAACGCGTCGAGCTGTGTGACCTTTCTTTTATCTATGAACTTACATTCAAATCATATCTGATATACAGATTATTAAAATAACCCGGGTTATCATTTTCTTACATTTCCATCCCACCAACCAATTGGGGAACTGCAAAGGACCTTCACTATCAACTGCGTGCATAGCACTAAGTGCAGCTGTAATTCTCAACCAAGGAATACAAAGTGACAGTATACATAACAGCGATCTCACTGCCATTGAAAGACGACCTCCCACGAAGGAGTGTGACGTCAGACGCCGAGAACAGACAACGGAGCGAGAGAACAGCATGGAGAAGCAGTAAGCGGCCAGAGCAGTGCGGTCTCCCATAACAGTAAGAACTGTAAGTAAAACTAAATTGATACGAACACTCTGAATTGGAAAGGTGAACGTTAAGTAATCCTTACCTTTTTGAAGGATATAATAAGCTGTTGGATTTACCGCGTGCACAGCACTAAGAGCGGTATATGAACGTTTAACTGTTTCGGATCATACATTGAAAAAGCTCCAAACAAGAGTGTTTGCAACAGCTGAATTTTGGTCTTGCTTTTGGGCATGTATAGTTACTTCTTTGCTTCTCTTGCCACATGCATAGCACTAAGAGCGGTACTCAGTAAATTATAAGAAGCAAAATATAGAAATCTGCTTTGAGTTCATCAATCCTCAATATATAATACGAGTAGATATTTGGAGTCCTTTCTCGAGTTTTTTAAAAAACTGACCTTTTTTAATTTGACTTTGTGTTTAATAATTTTTTATGCAGCAGTTTTTACACATATAGAATTTCTATATGTTAATTTGAATATTCACATTACATCTGGGAGACGTCCCAGAGAAATTTTGACATCTAGTGGTAATTACCAAATATGAGGATAACTTTTTAGTAATAATCTTTTAAATAAATTTCATGTTGATTTAATTTCACTATCTAAAGTCATTTATTATTGTTGTTTACAGTTTTTTACATATTCTAAATAAAAAGTCAGTCACTTAGCATTTACACTAATATTTTTTACATAGGAAATTTACACTATCAATCACACATAATTGTTTTCACCTAAAACTCTAAATATAGAATATTTACACTATTAGCGCACTCTTATGGACTAGAGACACAATCCCTCTAAATCACTTAGTTTCTTTATAAGGTTAAATGCTGTTATAAACAGTAAAAAAAAATCAGACACTTTCTGTTAATTTTTTCACTAATACACTAATAAATAATGGTAAAATAGTATTTAAAAAGGTACAACTTTTATATGGTTTAAACACTTTCTTCACACTTGGCTGTATTTACACAATAAGCTTTGTCAATTTTTTCTTTTTTTCTTTACACTTGCAAACATTGGTTATGTGGACCCAGTAATAAATTGAAAATTTGCACTATAGAGTAACAAATTGGAAAATTTTATATTCCTTAAAAATCCAATTACATCCCTTAAGTGTACCACGCCCCTATATCTACACAAATTCCTTTGAATATTTCACATATATATAAGTTGGAAGGAGCTTATATTTATAGGGAGTTTGGGATTTGACAGTTCCAGCGCTCTATTCACTCTAAACTAAACAATTAAAAAAAAGTTTGCCAATAAGGCTTCATGAGAAACACCATGAACAGAGATCAGATGCCCTATCTGTAGAATTATATGTACAGTCTAGACATGTGCGTATCGTTTCAGATGAATATTGTTTTCAGACGAATTTTGGCCGATGTGGGTGGTGGAGGTTTTAGATAATTTTGTTTCGGCAATAGCAAATTATGTTGGATTAAATCATTTTTTCCGGATCCTTTCTTTTTTTCGGATCCATTCTTTATTCATATGCATTATTCTATTCAAAACTTCAGAATAGAATAATGCCTATGAATAAATAAAGGATCCGAAAAAACGAACGGATCAGAAAAAATGATTAACTTAACTAATTTGCTGAAAACATTTTTTAAAAAAAAATACTTAACTAATTTGCCGAAATTTTTTTATTTATTTAACTAATCAAAACGAAATGAAACACATTTTTTAGCAACGCACATGTCTAGTACCGTCCAAATATTTTGGGTGGTATAAATATTTTAGAATAAGCTTCGATATATGATTATTTAAAAATGTGCTGTACACAACCTAAAACCACTATACTGATGAAGGACCACTCAATACAGTAGAATTGCATTGTACATAATAAAAAGACAAGGCAATAACACCTACTCTGAATTTTAAATAAGCAGTACATTTTTTTCTGACAAATGTATTTTTTCTCCCATTGTCCACCCCCCTTTATCATGTGACAGACATCAGCCAATCATATACTAGTATACGAATACCCTGTGAGGTGGTGCACATGCTAAGTAGGATCTTGTTCCCTAGAAAGTGTGTATATACAAAGACTGTGCAACATTTGATAATGGAAGTAAATTTGAAAGTGTCTTAAAACTGCACACTCTATCTCAATCATAAAAGTTTATTTTGACTTGAGTGTCCCTTTAAGTCTTTTGCAATATTTCACCATAGTATATAAAGGGAAAAAAATAAAACATTCATATTTTTTATTACATTTCCATTTTCTCTATAAACCATAAATCAAAAGTATTAACTTATTTAAAGGGACAGTCACAACTTTTTAATTTACTTCTGTTACCTAATTTGTTTTGTTCTCTTTGCATCCCATGTTGAAAACTATGCCTAATTGGGTTCAGGAGCAGCAATGCATTACTGGGAGGCTGCTGATTATTGGCTACACATATATGCTTCTTCTGTGCTCCAGTGTGCTCAGATAGTTTCCAGTAGTGCATTTAAAGTGAATGTAAATTTTCATGTTTTCAATACTAAATGTTCATTCATATTATCTGTGTCAGTCAAAACGCATTGTTTTTTTATTAAAAATGTCAAGATCAAAGATTATATTTTAATTCTAAACTTACCTCCGTTTTCGCTTATCGCTCCTCCCATCCATTACTTCCCTGTTGTCTTCCTCATAACGTCTAGAGCGGTCCCACCCGCTCTATGACGTATTTGCTAAGCTCGTTCACGGTGTCTTCTTTGTGTGCGCATGCGTCGTGCAATGTTGTGGCTTCTGGCTATATATGCGCATGCGAACAGCGTGAACGCACAGCGCTTGGAAATTCAGCTGGTTTGTTTACGCATGCGCATAGAAAAGACGCATGCGCATAAAGTAAGAGCGACGTTTGGAAAAAGGGGCTGGACGCCACGGGGTAAGGCAGATTATTAGTTGAGTAAATTGTCAATCAAAGTACTAAAAGCGGAACAAAATGGCGGGCGGAGGGAGAGAGCAGGACGATTAGAAATAGATAAGTATATAAATCGATGTAATATAATGTATTTAAAAAAACGATGACTTAAACTTAGGCTATTTTTTGGAGGTAAAGCATTTCGCATTGTCTGCTATTAGTGAGTTTACATCCACTTTAAAAAAGAATACCAGGAAAATTAATTACATTTTATAATATAGAAGCAAATTGGAAATTTGTCTAAAATTATATGCTCTATTTGAATTATGAGAGAGAAAAAAATGGGTTCATGTCGCTCTAAAAATAAGTAAAAAAAAAAGAATAATCAGGAATCAAAAATGGCTAGTAAAGTGCATGTTTTTATTTGTATTTAAACCACCTTCTATAGATATCAACATGGAGAGGGGAAAAGGGTAAGATTTTTATTTTCAAATGCACTTAGGTTTGCTGCTCTGTTGAAACAAAAATCTAATGTTCTTTGAAAGATCAAAAGCAGTTGATCTTTTTTTTTTCAGTTCATATTCCTTTGAAATCATTCCTTTTTCTTTTAAGTAATTCCATTCAGTAACATCCTTATTTCTGTGCTGCTGAAAGAAAGAATGTTCTGTACAAAAATAAAAACATTTTTAGTCAAGTAATATAAGATTAATGCATACATTAACATTTTATTAATGTATGATAACAAACAGAATTTGAGTTTAAATGTTGCAATAAATACTGTGAGTTTTCCAGTTCTGAGAATTGAAAATGCACACTGCAGACTTCACAAGTCGAATCCAGCTAAGCATCTGTTCCTAGTAGGTTTCAGTAGAGGAAATAAGATAAAATACTGGAAAACAGAGTATGTTTTGCAAAAAAATTACAGTGTCTTGTCTCTTCCAAATAAGGCAAGTGGTGGAGGGAGTCTGTTTATTGAAAACAATTGCAGCAAACAAGGTATTAATGTACTCATAATGTTTTCACACTTTACTACAATGTTAATTAATAGCAAGACTACATAAATTATTATATCTACAGGGTATTTTATATCCCTTTAAAGGGACATTGTTCACTAGAGTTTTCTTTGCATAAATGTTTTGTAGATGAACCATTTATATAGCCCATCTGAGAGTCTTTTTGTAAAAATGTATAACTTTGCTTATTTTTTAATAACATTGTGCTGATATTCCGACTCTTAGCCTAGCTTCAAAGTATTAGATGTTGACACAGGTCTACAGATTCTTGTTGCTAGTGTAATCTGTCTTTTCTTATGCAGGGGTTGGGGAAGTGTCTGCTCTGTCTGCTTTTCCAGTACATTTAACTGGGCGTCCCAGCCTAACCTCATCAACAGTGTTAAACTGGTAGCTTTTAAGCTTTTAAAAGTTTTTTTTTACTGGATTTTTAAATCAGTATCTGTGTATATTCTTCTTTATAGTAGTGTCTCTATTAAAGGGACAGTCAACACAAAAATTGTTATTGTTAATAAAAGATAGATAGCACCTTTATTACCCATTCCCCAGCTTTACACTAAAACATGGTTATATTAACATACTTTATAACATTTAAACCTCTAAATTTCTGTCTGTTTCTAAGTCTCTAAAGACAGCCCCATGATCACATGCTTTTGTATTTGCTTTTCACAGCAGGGAAATCTAGTTCATGTGAGCCATATAGATAACATTGTGCTGACACCCGTAGATTCTAACAACACATCACTAATTGGCTTAAATGCAAGTGAATAGATAAAGTCATGTGATCAAGGGGCTGTCAGAAGATGCTTAGAAACTAGGTAATCACAGAGGTAAAAAGTGTATTAATATAACCGTGTTTTCTGTGCAAAACTGGGAAATAGGTAATAAAGGAATTATCTATCTTTTTAAACAATAAAAAAATTCAGTTGACTGTCCCTTTAAATGCAATTATCTGAACATTGGTGTTTTAAGAATTCATGTGTTTCAGATTGTGTGCTACAGGCAGCTCATACGTTAAGATATGATAAAATGATTAGCTACAGAAAAAATATAGGAATGGGCAAGGGTGAATAAGCTGAAGTCTAACTTTGTAGTTTAACTTTGCAAAATTTTACATTTACACCACACTGGTAGAATTTGGATATATGGTACTTAAAGGGTGATAATAGTCAAAATATCATCTAATCCAATGGGCCAATCAGCAGCGCTAGTCATGTGACTTGGCTGTGTAACTAGTGCAGCAGTCAGCAGCAGTTTCCGCTCTGGACCAGCAGTGCTCTGTGGGTCTTGAGTGGTACTTCTACTTTGTGTTTAATCCCTCTGCAGGCGTGTTGAATTAGAGCATGTCATTTTTTACTATTATGGCCATTTTTCTGACAACAGTAAAGTGTAGTGGAATTTATAGCAGACAATTTTAATGCCCCATTACCAAAAAGAAAGATATGTAAAGGGACATAAAACTGTATGAAATAGCATACATTTCTAAATATGTAATGCAGCCAAAGCTTACCTGCAAAACAGTTTCTGTTTTAACCCCATTAACCCCTTTAATTCAGGCATAGTTTTCTTTGCAGCAAACTCTCCTCAGGCATTTCAATATATGGAAGGTGCTATCCAGGCCATAGCTTCTGCAGAATGCACATTCACGGTAGGGGGCAGAGTCACATGAAACCTGACTAAAGCAGGGCACAGTATAATGTTGAAGCTTTCACAAAGCATGTGACATTATCCCCATGGAAATGAGCAAGCCTCTTGGCAACTAACAATAGTTAGTACTTCTATTTTGTGTTTAATCCCTCTGCAGGCATATTGAATTAGAGCATGTAATTTTCTGACTATTATGGCCATTTATCTGACAACAGTAAAGCGTAGTGGAATTTATAGCAGACAATTTTAATGCCCCATTACCAAAAAGAAAGATATATAAAGGGGAATAAAACTGTATGAAATAGCATACATTTCTAAATATGTAATGCAGCCAAAGTTTACCTGCAAAACCTTTTCTGTTTTAACACTCATTAACCCCTTTAATTAAAGCAAAGTTTTGTTTGCAGCAAGCTCCCCTCTTATATATGGAAGGTTCTATCCAAAAGCTTCTGCAGAATGCACTCATTGACATGCATGTTAGGGGGCAGGGTCACAAGACATCTGACTAACGCAGTGCACAGTATAATGCATCAGCTTTCAAAAAGCATGTGACATAATCCCCATGGAAACGAGCAAGCCTCTAGGAAAACATAATTTATGTAAGAACTTACCTGATAAATTCATTTCTTTCATATTAGCAAGAGTCCATGAGCTAGTGACGTATGGGATATACATTCCTACCAGGAGGGGCAAAGTTTCCCAAACCTTAAAATGCCTATAAATACACCCCTCACCACACCCACAATTCAGTTTAACGAATAGCCAAGAAGTGGGGTGATAAGAAAAAAGTGCGAAAGCATATAAAATAAGGAATTGGAATAATTGTGCTTTATACAAAATCATAACCACCACAAAAAAAGGGCGGGCCTCATGGACTCTTGCTAATATGAAAGAAATGAATTTATCAGGTAAGTTCTTACATAAATTATGTTTTCTTTCATGTAATTAGCAAGAGTCCATGAGCTAGTGACGTATGGGATAATGACTACCCAAGAAGTGGATCTTTCCACACAAGAGTCACTAGAGAGGGAGGGATAAAATAAAGACAGCCAATTCCTGCTGAAAATAATCCACACCCAAAATAAAGTTTAACGAAAAACATAAGCAGAAGATTCAAACTGAAACCGCTGCCTGAAGTACTTTTCTACCAAAAACTGCTTCAGAAGAAGAAAATACATCAAAATGGTAGAATTTAGGAAAAGTATGCAAAGAGGACCAAGTCGCTGTTTTGCAGATCTGGTCAACCGAAGCTTCATTCCTAAACGCCCAGGAAGTAGAAACTGACCTAGTAGAATGAGCTGTAATTCTCTGAGGCGGAGTCTTACCCGACTCAACATAGGCAAGATGAATTAAAGATTTCAACCAAGATGCCAAAGAAATGGCAGAAGCTTTCTGGCCTTTTCTAGAACCGGAAAAGATAACAAATAGACTAGAAGTCTTACGAAAAGATTTCGTAGCTTCAACATAATATTTCAAAGCTCTAACAACATCCAAAGAATGCAACGATTTCTCCTTAGAATTCTTAGGATTAGGACATAATGAAGGAACCACAATTTCTCTACTAATGTTGTTGGAATTCACAACTTTAGGTAAAAATTCAAAAGAAGTTCGCAACACCGCCTTATCCTGATGAAAAATCAGAAAAGGAGACTCACAAGAAAGAGCAGATAATTCAGAAACTCTTCTGGCAGAAGAGATGGCCAAAAAGAACAAAAAACTTTCCAAGAAAGTAATTTAATATCCAATGAATGCATAGGTTCAAATGGAGGAGCTTGAAGAGCCCCCAGAACCAGATTCAAACTCCAAGGAGGAGAAATTAACTTAATGACAGGCTTTATACGAACCAAAGCTTGTACAAAACAATGAATATCAGGAAGAATAGCAATCTTTCTGTGAAAAAGAACAGAAAGAGCAGAGATTTGACCTTTCAAGGAACTTGCGGACAAACCCTTATCTAAACCATCCTGAAGAAACTGTAACATTCTCGGTATTCTAAAAGAATGCCAAGAAAAATGATGAGAAAGACACCAAGAAATATAAGTCTTCCAGACTCTATAATATATCTCTCTGGATACAGATTTACGAGCCTGTAACATAGTATTAATCACAGAGTCAGAGAAACCTCTTTGACCAAGAATCAAGCGTTCAATCTCCATACCTTTAAATTTAAGGATTTCAGATCCTGAAGGAAAAAAAGGACCTTGAGACAAAAAGGTCTGGTCTTAACGGAAGAGTCCACGGTTGGCAAGAGGCCATCCGGACAAGATCCGCATACCAAAACCTGTGAGGCCATGCCGGAGCTACCAGCAGAACAAACGAGCATTCCTTCAGAATCTTGGAGGTTACTCTTGGAAGAAGAACTAGAGGCGGAAAGATATAGGGAGGATGATACTTCCAAGGAAGTGATAATGCATCCACTGCCTCCGCCTGAGGATCCCGGGATCTGGACAGATACCTGGGAAGTTTCTTGTTTAGATGAGAAGCCATCAGATCTATTTCTGGAAGTTCCCACATTTGAACAATCTGAAGAAATACCTCTGGGTGAAGAGACCATTCGCCCGGACGCAACGTTTGACGACTGAGATAATCCGCTTTCCAATTGTCCATACCTGGGATATGAACCGCAGAGATTAGACAGGAGCTGGATTCTGCCCAAACCAAAATTCGAGATACTTCTTTCATAGCCAGAGGACTGTGAGTCCCTCCTTGATGATTGATGTATGCCACAGTTGTGACATTGTCTATCTGAAAACAAATGAACAACTCTCTCTTCAGAAGAGGCCAAGACTGAAGAGCTCTGAAAATTGCACGGAGTTCCAAAATATTGATCGGAAATCTCACCTCCTGAGATTCCCAAACCCCTTGTGCCGTCAGATACCCCCACACAGCTCCCCAACCTGTAAGACTTGCATCTGTTGAGATTATAGTCCAGGTCGGAAGAACAAAGAAGCCCCCTGAACTAAACGATGGTGATCTGTCCACCATGTCAGAGAGTGTTGTAAAATCGGTTTAAAGATATTAATTGAGATATCTTTGAGTAATCCCTGCACCATAGGTTCAGCATACAGAGCTGAAGAGGTCGCATGTGAAAACGAGCAAAGGAGATCGCATCTGATGCGGCAGTCCTAAGACCCAACATTTCCATGCATAAGGCTACCAAAGGGAATGATTGTGACTGAAGGTTTTGACAAGCTGATATCAATGTTAAACTTCTCTTGTCTGACAAGAACAGAGTCATAGACACTGAATTTATCTAGAAACCTAAAAAGGTTACCCTTGTCTGAGGAATCAATGAACTGATTGGTAAATTGATCCTCCAACCATGAACTTGAAGAAACAACACAAGTCGATTCGTATGAGATTCTTCGAAAATGAGAAGACTGAGCAAATACCAAGATATCGTCCAAATAAGGAAATACCAAAACCCTATTCTCTGATTACAGAAAGAAGGGCACCGAGAACCTTTGAAAAAAATTCTTGGAACTGAGGCTAAGCCAAACGGTAGAGCCACAAAACTGGTAATGCTTGTCTAAAAAGAGAATCTCAGACACTAAAAGTGATCTGGATGAATCGGAATATGCAGATACACATCCTGTAAATCTATTGTAGACATATAATGCCCTTGCTAAACAAAAGGCAGGATAGTCCTACAGAAACCATCTTGAATGTTGGTATCCTAACATAACGATTCAATAATGATAGATCCGGAACTGGTCTGAAGGAATTGACCTTCTTTGGTACAATGAAGAGATAAAATAAAACCCCAGCCCCTGTTCCAGAACTGGAACTGGCATAAATACTCCAGCCAACTCTAGATCTGAAACACATTTCAGAAATGCTGAGCCTTTGCTGTGTTAACTGGGACACGGGAAAGAAAAGAATCTCTTAGCAGGAGGCCTTAACTTGAAGCCAATTCTGTACCTTTCTGAAACAATGTTTCTGAAACCAGAAATTAAGAACGGAATTGATCCAAATTTCTTTGAAGAAAACGTAATCTGCCCCATACCAGCTGAGCTGGAATAAGGGCCGCACCATCATAGGTACTTAGGAGCTGGCTATAGGTTTCTATAAGGCTTGGATATATTCCAAACTGGAAATAGTTTCCAAACTGATACCGCTCCTGAGGATGAAGGATCAGGCTTTTGTTCCTTGTGAGGAAAGGAACGAAAATGATTATTTACCCTGGAAAGAAAGGGAAAGCAAAGTTGACTTAGAAGACATGTCAGCATTCCAAGTTTAATCCATAAAGCTATTCTAGCTAAAATAGCTAGAGACACATACCTGACATCAACTCTAATGATATCAAAAGATGGTATCACCAATAAAATTATTAGCATGTTATAGAATAAAAATAATGCTATAAAATTATGATCTGTTACTTGTTGCGCTAAAGCTTCTAACCAAAAAGTTGAAGCTGCAGCAACATCCGCTAAAAATATAGCAGGTCTAAGAAGACTACCTGAACATAAGTAAGCTTTTCTTAGAAAGGATTCAATTTTCCTATCTAAAGGATCCTTAAATGAAGTACTATCTGCCGTAGGAATAGTAGTACATTAGCAGGAGTAGAGACAGCCCCATAACCTTAGGGATTTTTGTCCCAAAAAACTCTAATCTGTCAGATGGCACAGGATATAATTTGCTTAAACGTCTAGAAGGAGTAAATGAATTACCCAAATTATTCCATTCCCTGGAAATTACTTCAGAAATAGCATCAGGGAGATAAAACACTTCTGGAATAACTACAGGAGATTTAAAAACCTTATTTAAACGTTTACATTTAGTATCAAGAGGACCAGAATCCTCTATTTCTAATGCAAATAACACTTCTTTAAGTAAAGAACGAATAAATTCCATCTTGAACAAATACAAAGATTTATCAGCATCAACCTCTGAGACAGAACCAGAAGAACCATTATCAGTATCAGAATGATGATGTTCATTTAAAAATTCATCTGAAAAAAGAGAAGTTTTAAAAGACTTTTATGTATACTAGAAGGAGAAATAACAGACATAGCCTTCTTAATGGATTTAAAAAATAAAATCTCTTATGTTATCAGGAACACTCTGAAAATTAGATGTTGACGGAACAGCAACAGGTAATGTAATAGTACTAAAGGAAATTTTATCTGCATTAATAAGTTTGACATGACATGCAATACAAATAACAGCTGGAGAAACAGATACCAAAAGTTTATAGCAGATACACTTAGCTTGGTAGCTCCAGCATTGTGCAGTGATTTTCCTGAAGTATCTTCTGACTCAGTTGCAACGTGGAACATCTTGCAATATGTAAAAGAAAAAAACAACATATAAAGCAAAATTGATCAAATTCCTTAAATGACAGTTTCAGGAATGGGAAAAAATGCCAAAGAACAAGCTTCTAGCAACCAGAAGCAATAAAAAATGAGATTTAAATAATGTGGAGACAAAAGTGACGCCCATATTTTTTCGCGCCAAATAAGACGCCCACATTATTTGGCGCCTAAATGCTTTTTGGCACCAAAAATGACGCCACATCCGGAACGCCGACATTTTTGGCGCAAAATAACGTCAAAGAATGACGCAACTTCCGGCGACACGTATGACGCCGGAAACGGAAATAGAATTTTTGCGCCAAAAAAGTCCGCGCCAAGAATGACGCAATAAAATGAAGCATTTTCAGCCCCCGCGAGCCTAACAGCCCACAGGGAAAAAGTCAAATTTTAAGGTAAAAAATGTTAAATTAAAATGCATTATCCCAAATATGAAACTGACTGTCTGAAAAATAAGGAAAGTTGAACATTCTGAGTCAAGGCAAATAAATGTTTGAATACATATATTTAGAACTTTATAAACAAAGTGCCCAACCATAGCTAGGAGTGTCACAGAAAATAAGACTTACTTACCCCAGGACACTCATCTACATATAGCAGATAGCCAAACCAGTACTGAAACGAGAATCAGCAGAGGTAATGGTATATATAAGAGTATATCGTCGATCTGAAAAGGGAGGTAAGAGATGAATCTCTACGACCGATAACAGAGAACCTATGAAATAGACCCCTTAGAAGGAGATCACTGCATTCAAATAGGCAATACTCTCCTCACATCCCTCTGACATTCACTGCACGCTGAGAGGAAAACCGGGCTCCAACTTGCTGCGGAGCGCATATCAAAGTAGAATCTAGCACAAACTTACTTCACCACCTCCATCGGAGGCAAAGTTTGTAAAAACTGAATTGTGGGTGTGGTGAGGGGTGTATTTATAGGCATTTTAAGGTTTGGGAAACTTTGCCCCTCCTGGTAGGAATGTATATCCCATACGTCACTAGCTCATGGACTCTTGCTAATTACATGAAAGAAACAAACAATTATAGTACCTGCTGTCCCTCCTCAACACCCCTTGCTTGCATAAGTTATTATCCTCACATGCACACTTTGTTATATGATACCACATGGTTTTGAGTAGGACACTGGTAAGGGGGGGAGGTGGAGTAGGCTACACTTGGTAACACTAAAGTGTAAGAAATTTTGCATATTTTTTTAAATTTTGTTAAAATACTTTTTGCTTCTTTTTTTTTTTACACTGGTTTTTCACACACTGTTTTAGCTCAGTTGACCCTTTTATAAAGTGCACATCATTTAAAATGTTTTATGGCACTTTAATTATATAAAAGGTATTGAGAGAAGGGGGGAAAATTCACTATTCAGTCCTAGAATATACATTAACATTAAACCCAGAAAATGTTATTGCAGTAATAGAATTTTTTTTATTTTCAGTAACAAATCATCAATATACATGTATTAAAACAGTATTCTACTTTTGTTTAAATCCTCCATTGAATTTCTAATTGTTTCCAAGCCCTGTGTGATACTCATTATTAATGTCCTATCACGGAGGGCTATCTGGGTGCCAAGCTCGTGAACATGCAGGGCACTGTGCACATGTGCTTTCCATCACTTCCAATGTCCCAGGCAATAGCGCATGCGCACATCTACAGCACTATGTGCAGATATCCACTTGCAATATGTTCATGAGATTAAGGCAGATCACTCAAAATCTGCAAATAGGTTAAAGGGACAGTCTACTCCAGAGTTTAAAAAGATAGATAACCACTTTATTACCCATTCCCAAGTTTTGCATAACTAACACAGTCATATTAATATACTTTTTTTTACCTCTGTTATTACCTTGTATCTAAGGCTCTGCAGACTGCCCCTTATTTCAGTTCTTTTGACAGACTTGCAGTTTAGCAAATCATTGCTGACTCATAAATAACTCCACGGGAGTGAGCCCTAGGTTATCTATATGACACACATGAACTAGCACTGTCTAGCTGTGGAAAAACTGTCAAAATGCACAGATATAAGAGGCGACCTTCAAGGGCTTAGAAATTAGCATATGAGCCTACCTAGGTTTAGCTTTCAAAAAAGAATACCAAGAGAACAAAGAAAATTTGATAATAAAAGTAAATTGGAAAGTTGCTTAAAATTGCATGCCCTATCTAAATCATGACTGTCCCTTTAATACATATCCTAACATGCTGTCCATGACACCCTGACCTTCAAATTAAATTAAATACATGTAAAGTAAAGCCTTGGAGGCCAATTTAATAAAGGTCTTGGGGACCTGATCCGACAGTGCGGATCAGGTCCACAAGACCTTGCTGAATGTGGAGAGCAATACGCTCTCCGTATTCAGCATTGCACCAGCAGCTCACAACGCCGCCCCCTGCAGACTTGAGGCCATTGGGCCGCCAGCAGGGAGGTGTTAATCAACCCGATCATACTCGATCGGGTTGAATTGAGGTGATTCCTGTCCGCCTCATCAGAGCAGGCGGACAGGGTTATGGAGCAGTGGTCTTTAGACCGCTGCTTCATAACTGCTGTTTCTGGCGAGTCTGAAGACTCGCCAGAAACACGGTCCTTCAAGCTCCATTCGTAGCTTGATAGATAAGCCTCTTGTACTTCTCTCAACCCACTGAAGCTAAAGACAGTGGGGCCTATTTATAAAAACGTCAACTATGTTGCATTCGCCGGCGTCAATACCCTTGCCAGACATCACTGCCGCGGACCTGAATACGATCTCCTTATTTATTAAAAAAAGCTGTCAAACAAATGCGTGTCAAGTATGGTGCGAAGAGCATCAGACTGTTTTTAACTAACAGTCATCGAAGTTGCGGTTATTCGAGTTTTTCCCAACTTTATTTATACCATTTCAATACTGTCCATGAACCCATGAACAAGCAGATTTCTCTAAAGCTAATCTATTAATTTTTTTTTTTTTTTAATTATTATTAATGCTATAATTTGTACATATATCATTCCACATACATATTTTATTTATATATATATATATATATATATATATACACACTATGTGTATATATATATATATATATATATATATATATATATATATATATATATATATATATATATATATATATATATATACTGTATGTGTGTGTGTGTTATGTCAGAAATCTTTTGCAAACATATTTACATGTCTCCTTAAGTTCCTTTTTTTTTGTTCTAAACAGTGTTGTCGGTCATAGCTCTGTGTTTATTTATACCACTATATGTATATATTGTAAATTTTTTATTATTCTGAGCAGGACTAATTGTGAATATAACATGTAATCAGAGTATCATATGTATTTATTTGCAATCAATGGATATTTTAACGGGATAGGAAAGTAAAAATTTAAGTTGCATGATTCAGATAGAGCATGTAATTTTAAAACACTTTAAAATTCACTTCTATTTTCAAATGTGCTTTGTTCTCTTCTTGTTGGAAAGGAATACACACATATCGTACACTAGTGTGAGCTAGCTGCTAATTAGTGCCTGCACACATTTGTCTCTTGTGATTGACTACATAGATGTGTGTTTAGCTAGCTGCCAGTAGTGCAATGCTGTTCCTTCAGCAAAGGATACCAAGAGAATGAAGCAAATTTGATCAAGAAGTAAATTTGAAAGTTGGTTAAAATTGTATGTTCTATCCAAATCATGAAATAATATTTTGGGGTTTCCTGTCCCTTTAAGAGCTGTGCCATGTTTCTCTCAGCACCTGTCTAACCCCTCCTGATTGCAATCTATTTTTAAACACCACCCCTTCACAGGTGTTATAAAATGGGCTGGCATATAAGATTACATTTCTTACTGAAAAAGAAATTCAAGAGAAGGAAGAAATACACTGAAAATAGCATGCCAGTAAAGAGGTGATTTTATTTTTTGCTGTATCTGAATCATGACAGTTTAAAGTTAGGTGGGCTATCCATTTGAGCTATCAGCTTAAGATTCTATTAAATCAAACATCAATTCGAATTTTAAAAACCTTGTCTAAAATATTACACTGTGTGTCCTAATGTCAGCATCAATGTTTATCTTTAATACTAATTTCACATATACATACTTTCAAAGTATAATGCACAATGTAACAAATGGCACTTACAAGTTCTGATGAGTGATCAATGACACAAGTATCAAGCAATTTGATTTGTTAGTGATAGTTTATAATGTGTATTTGAATCAGATTGGCGGATGTCATAAATTATGTGATTATGCATATTCCAATCAAAAGTGGTGTAAAAATTCACTAGTGTGTGGGTTATTTAGGAGTTTGTGTCATAATCGGTGCGAAAAGTGTTGAGTCAAATATGGGGCGAAGTGGAGAGTGGGACCTGTATTACATGGCTTAAACATGGTGCACATAGATTTTTCCAACAAATAAAAAGGAAGTTAGCTATATTATGTAGTGTGTTTATTTCATTTGTATCTCTATATCTATCAGTGTAACAAGTTTGGGGCAAAGCTTTGCACCAAATATGTAGAAATAATATTGCCCCCTTGCTTTGTAATGAGAGACAAAGTTGTAGCATAAACCATAAGTAGTAATGTATTTTTTTCATTTTTATCCTTATATCTACTAGTGCACCAAATGTGGAGCAATAATATTGTTTGATTTAGAAAGGGTATACAATTTTAATAAAGTTTCTAATTCACGTTTACTATGTAATATACTTCATTCTCTTGCAGCATCAAACATAAGCTTTCTGTGTTTTCCGACTCCCATTGAGTTCTATGACCTCAAGGGTGGCAGATTGAAAACTAGGTAGGCTGAGTCGGAAAAGATGCGAGCATAACTGTAGAATTTTTGATAACTTCTTGAGAACTTCAAAAAGTGTCGCTTAGGAGGGCAAATGAACACGATTCCGCTCGAATTCCACTGTTTTCAACTCGCATCGATCTGTGTCAGATTGAGATTGCGGGATCGTATTTTACGTCACAAATTTCAACATTTGCCGATCTTGATGCTTTGATAACAATGGCGCATCAATCTCTTGAAAATTATGACGCAGAATTCCAGAGTAGTTTCAGTTGACGCTTTGATAAATAGGCCCCAGTTAGTGGTCGGCTTTTACTCATGACAAAACCACGTCAGTGTTTACATTGACAGGAAATCTAGGTCTTATGACAGGCGCTCTATTCTGATGTTAGAGCTGACTGGTGATAAATGTGCATGTGACCACGATAGTGAGAAATACACATGTGATGGGGAGCGAGCCTGCATAACAATGGAGCTACGATTGGCTTTATTAAAAATATGCCACGTCTGGATTTTAAGGAGACCATCTTGAGTTTGGCAGACTGTATGATTAACAAGAATTTCAAGTACATTTTTTAATGTTATTCTTAGATTTATTAACATTATATGCATCTTGTATAATTCTTATTGTACTATTAATCTATATATATCAGTGTTAATTTCGTTGATGAAAATATTTTCGTCAAAGTTTTCGTCAGCGGCCGTTTACGAAAATGTGAGGTTCTGAGGGAGGGACGTCACCTGAACCTCCGCTTTTTAGTTTCCTCTGAGCTCCACCGCTGTCTGTTAGAGTGAGATGCATGCATGGGAGTCTGGGAGAGAGAGTGAGAGACGCAGCTGCAGGTGCAGGATCCCTCTGTTTGCCTCAGGGAGTCGGGACTTCTGGAACAACGCCCTGCAGTGCAACTGAGTGCAAACCACAGAAGAGGAAGTTGGAATTGGAACTCCTCCATGTCTGGAGAGTGGAATTTGAATGTGACGTGGTGAGTGACTTGTGTGTTTTTTCCCTCTGAGACTCTGAGTCCCAGGTAGCAGGCTGCAGAAGTACTGGTTAGCACTTAGCACTGATTTATTTGACGAATAAGCAGTAGCCAGTAGCCACTAGCCACAATTAGAATTTGATGTTTGACTAATGATATTGACTAGTCTACTGAATTTTTAGTAGAAAAGTATTAAGATCTCGGTTCAGTTCACATTGCCAGTGCCACATGGTTATGCCGCCATGCATCCTACCCTACCCTACTCTTAGGTGTCACGTGGTGTCAGGCTTCCTGTCTGTGTGTGTGCACTGTGTATCTCACTGTCACTGCAAAGTCCATGAATGTCTTTATTTAGGAAGGATAGGAGGATCTGGCATCAGCATGGCAGGCTCAGCTCAATGGTGGCCTGGGTGGTGGCGCAGGTGACTTTATAAGGAAGGGGCACTGATCTGATCTGATGGGCCTGAAAATGAAATAGTAGCAGAGTGGGGGCTGAGGGGATGCTGCTGAGCTGACTGACCCTTGCTTTAACAATTACAGCATTTTTCTGTTTTCTGTATTACCATGTTGTCTAGTACTAGTAATATCTTTCTTTTTGGGTAACACCAGTCACCAACAGGTAGCATACACTGCTGCACAAACTGTACAGATACAGATTACAGAAATGTTAGTGTCTGGGAGAAAGAGAAGAGAAGATCTATGGATGCATTTTACATTTGATGCTAAGGAAAACAAGACCCTTTGCAAACCATGTGGAGTGACAATCACTGGTAAAAATACAACAAACTTGAAGCGTCATTTGCAGATGAGTCATCCCGAAATTCATACAAAGGTACTATGCACTGCACAGTCAAACTTAAATGGTTGTTTAAGATAAAGTTATTTAGTCAGGTAGGCCAAACTGGTGTTTTCACTAAACTTAAAGGGACATAAAACAGGTTGGTTGGTTCAGGTTGAGATCTGTGCAACTGCATATCCATTATCCTAAAAGGGCTAATTAATAAAAACAGTTTGCATAAAAACATTGTTTAAAAATTAATGTTTCAACTCAAGTATTTTTTTTATAATTTTCAAAACTAAGCAAAATGAATTACATTATAGCTAAGCTGCCCCCTGGCCTGGAGCAGCCAACTCCACCCCCCTCAGTGTTTTACAGTCACAGGCATTGTATTTCAACTGAGTTCACACACAGCTTCTAGTTCTCTAGGCATGCTCCAGTAGATATTATGGATAATCCCTATGAATTTTGGAATTCTACCAACAACAAAAAAACACACAATATATATAGAAGGAAATGTGTGGGCTGTGGGGGGAGTTAGAGCTTTACAATTCAGAAACTAAAAAGAAAGGGTTAATGTCGACTGGCGAGGCACTGCAGTATAAAATTGCAGGTAAAGTAATTAAAATACATATTATTAATTATATTTTGCCTCTATCCTATCCCACTTGTTTTATGTCCCAATAAAAGCCTAAAGAAACCACTGCTGTCCTGTATTGATGAGATAACTAAACCTTTTGAGACATATGGTGGAACTGGGAGGAAGCAAGGGACATAAATGTAGTATAAATAGAGAGACAATTGAATTTGGTGCTGTGGATGGGTGACCGTGAGAGAAAGAAAAATCAGAATAATTTGATTTTTTTTTCCCCCACCTTATTCACCCCCACAGATACAGAAAACATCCAATGATGGGCCAAGTCAAGCCAGTGCACCACAGCAAAATATTTACACAGCTCTTGTAAGTGCTTCAAAATACAAAATTGACTCTAAGGAACAACAGGCCAGGGAGGATGCCATAGCAAAATGGATTGGGTGCACTGCATTACCAGTCAGAACGATTGAAGATGAGGACTTTGTTAACATGATGGCGACCGTAGATAGGAGACTGAGTGTTCCAAAGAAAACTAAAATAAATAATCTGATTGACAAACATTATGAAGATGAAAAACAAAAATTCAAAAAGAGACTGGCTGCTGCCTGGAGAGTATCTATTTGCACTGATTTGTGGACAAAAAAGGACTTCTTTTGTGTTGACCAAAATAAAGCTGAGCACATATTGTTGGCCCTTGAACAAGTAGCACACCCACACACTGCACAGTCAATCAAATCATGTGTGGACAAATGCTTGCAAGAGTGGGACATACCAAAGAAGAAGATCCTTACAGTGATAACAGACAATGGGAGTAATATGGTGGCAGCATTTAAACACACCACAGCAGCAGCAAAAGAACCACCCAGCTTTACTGAGGAAGACTCCCCCATAACGGAAAGTGACTCTGAGTCGTCTGAGTCTGAAATTGATGATTTGCGGTGAGCCATTTTTATTATTTTGTCAATCTTTTTCATGATGACAGTCAATTTTAACATGGATATGAGATTGATGTTGGGGGCGGGCTGTATCTTTTGTTGTTATTTTTCCATTTACACTTTGTAATCTTGTGTAAAGTATTCCCATCATTAAGATATTGAGGGTTAAAAAAATTGAATGGAAAACTTTTTTATACTTTATGCTTATTTGACTGTGCTCTGTCCTCTTGTTAGGTACCAACAGATCGACATGGACCGGACACCGTGTGTGGTGCATACCTTACAACTTGTGGTCCACATGGTGCAGAAGGAGGCAAGTGTTAAGAGAATCCTTGATAAAGCAAGGTCAGTAGTGAAACTCTTCCGCAAGTCTTCCGTTGCAACACAGAAGATATTGGAGCAGTGTGGCCTTATTGTTTTAAATGACTGCCCCCCACGCTGGTCAAGTACATTCAACATGATCGCACGACTCATCAAAGTGAAAGATTCGGTCTGCCAAATCACAAACAACATGGGATGGGACAGCTTTCTCCCTAGTGAATGGCAAAAGCTCACATCATTGCATGACCTACTGCTGCCATTTGCAGAACATACTAAAACCCTCCAGAGTGACACCATGTCCATGTCCCTGGTTGTCCCTGCCCTCTTTGATCTGCTCAGTCACCTTGATGACTTTAAACAGAACACTAGCTACCAAGACCTTGCCACAATTGCACAAAAAATGAAAGGGAATGTAAACCAGCTTTTTGCTTCATTCTTAGATACAACAGATGAAAGGTTCTCCCCACTTGCAGCTGCTGCTTGTTTTGTCAACCCTACTGTCTGTGAAACCCTTGTTGATGTGGCTGATGAAAATATTCAGGAACTGCTTAAACAGGCAGAGGAGTATGTGATAAGAAAATCAGCATTGCCCCACACACAAGATGAGGATCTGTCTGAGAAAGATGATGCACTTGCAGTTGCAGAAGAGGAGAATATTGAGAAATCAAAGGAAGAAGCCCCGCCATCCACATCAAAGCACAGAGTCTTTCGGTTTCTATCAAAATGCCGCAGAAGACCCAAGCAGAGGACCTCCCAAAACAGCATAGAGCAGCAGATCAGAAAATATAGGGAGGAAGAGCTTTTGCAACAACCCATCACTGATGACGACACTGGAACAGATTTTTGGCTGTCAAAGAATGATACTTTTTATCACCAGTTAAAACCTTTTGCATTAGAACTTTTGGCTATGCCAGCTTCTCAAGCCTTTGAAGAGAGAATATTCAGTGTCACAGGTGACCTCTCTCGAGGCCGGCGGAATAGAGCAAGGGTCATATTGGCATGAAGTGCTTTCCTTAAAATGAATCGAAACAAATAGAAATGTTTTTATTCTCCAGTTACTTATAACATGTTAAGCATTTTAGCATGCCTATACTTGTGGGTTTGGGTTGTGTTTCACTCACTGCTTATTGCTATAGGAAGAATCAATAATTCAACAGTTCTAATTGTCAAATACAGTGACAGTCATAGAAAAAATGCATAGGCTTGTGCTACAATACCATAAGTGAGTGTGTGTGTGGATTAGAATTTCTGTGGAACTATAATAACAACCACCACCAATCAACTCCTCTCTCTCTCTCTCTTAGCATTGATAATAGAGGTAAATATATCACACTAAAGAAAAAGAAAAATAGACCAGTAAGTTTAGTTACAGTAACTTTCAATTAGATGCATATTGTACTTGCTATGGATGAATGATGTCATGTCAATGAATCTAGCAGTGAATAGTATTCACTCACTCCTGACAGCGCTTCCTAAACCTATACACACTCAGTCAGATTTATAATTAGGCAGAGTAGGCACATATCATTTTTTTATGTCAGGCAGGCCCAGGTTCTGCCTCTAGGGGAGTTGGCAGCAGGACCTGTCTACAATGTGGTCTACCTGTCTACAATGTGGTGCCAGAAATATAAATCCACTCCAGCCCCTAGTAGCTAGCTATAGGTGTTCACTTGCTGTCAAATTTAGCACTGAATAAATAGTATTATCTGCTGTTTTAACAGCACTTCCTATAGCAACAATATGCATCTCATTGTAAGTTAGTGGTGTGTTCTTAGTGTGATACATATTTACCTATATTGTCAATGCTTGCTGAGACAGAGAGAGGAGTTATAAAAAGTGGTGATTGTTATATAGTTCCACACAGTACAGCTGCTAGCATTGTATTTGTAGCCTCTGCACTTTTTCTTTGAATGTATCTGAGAATTAGAATTGTTGAAATTTGAAACAATAAACTGTGAAGATGTGAACAGTCCACGTCCAGTGAGTCAGTTAGTAACTGATTCTTATTATAGAAATAAGCATTACCCCTCTAGTATTGGTTAATTACTTTAGTAGTTATGCTGTCTGTGCCTTTACTGCTGCCCTGTAGCACTTGCTGGCTGCAGAATTGATTTGTTGTGTACGGTTAACAAGTTACTTGAACTGTTAAAAGGTTTTATATTCAGGTAATAATATGTGCAATGGGATTACAGTACAGTTGCACTTCTGTTTGTCAAAATTCAAAAAACAATATTCTTGTTTGTTTAACAGTACACAACTAAACAATTCTGCAGCCAGCTAGTGCTACAAGGCAGCAGCAAAATGAAACTTGCTTTTATTTTGCTGTCTGTGCCTTTGCTGCTGCCTTGTAGCACTCGCTGGCTCTGGCTGCAGAATTGTTTTGTTGCGTACTGTGTTCAAGTTAGTAAGTTACTTGAACTGTTAAGGTTTTATATTCAGGTAATAATATGTGCAATGGGAACACAGTACAGTTGCACTTCTGTTTGTCAAAATTCAAAAAGCAATATTCTTGTTTGTTTATGAAACTTGCTTTTATTTTGCTGTCTATGCCTTTGCTGCTGCCTTGTAGCACTTGCTGGCTGCAGAATTGTTTTGTTGGGACTTGGGTACTGTTAACAATAACAAGTTACTTGAACTGTAAAAGGTTTTATATTCAGGTAATAATGTGCAATGGTATTATTACATTGAACAGTACAGTTGCACTTCTGTTTGTCAAAATTCAAAAAGCAATATTCTTGTGTTGTTTGTTTATGAAACTTACTTTTATTTATAAAGACGTTACCACAATGGCTAAAAGTAAATTTGTGTCTGTGTATTCTTTTGTATGTTCGAACCTTAATACCAATACCATAAATAATAACATTTTTAATCCAGGAGTGTATATATATATATATATATATATATATATATATATATATAATGAGTTTGGATTGGAAATTCTAGATAAATGCTTAAATAATGCACAATTTAACCCATTAGATTTTAGTTTTAGTCGAATTTTAGTTGACTAAAATCGCCAGTACGATTTTAGTCGACTAAAATTCGACTAAAACTAAAACAATTCAGATGACTAAAATACGACTAAAACTAAAATGGCATTTTAGTCAAAAGACTACGACTAAAACTAAATCAAAATTTGCTGCCAAAATTAACACTGATATTTATATATATGCACACATACATTAACATTAATATATATATATATATATATGCACATATACTGTATATATATATATATATATATCCCAAATGTAAATGGCTACATGGAATAGCCGTCAATCAAAAGTAATTCAACAAACAAAGCAATGAGAAACAAAAATATCTTTGATGAGAGGAAAGCCTGTCTGAAGACTAAATAAAACTAAACTGTTAAAAAATGTGCATACTAGCAGACAAGATAAATCTCTAAGGCTTTATAATAACTTATGTTCTGTATTTGTTAATATCTAACAATGGTGAAACATTTAAATTGACGTCTGTATAGTATTCCATTGTGTAGTATAAAAAAAAAACCACTCTAGTTTTAAAATTTGATATGACTCATAAAAAGAATGATATCACTTGGCCATTTGTTTTAAATCATTGGAGCTTTCGTATCATTGATTCTATTGTTTACATAATGAAAAGCACAGCAGGCCTCTCTAGCGGTGAAGAGTTTACATGTTTTATGAATAATATGAGTCACACTGTGCAGTTTACAGAACAGAATATGGCTCTCAGGTATCAGGTTGATCGTTATTGCTGTAAAGTGTCACAGTATTATAGGCTTGTGATCACTTAAGGGAGAGATCTTCTGCTGCTGAGCTAGCAGTGACATTTGACATATAGTATATCAAATTAATTCTTTTTATTACAAACTGCACATCTTCCTTTTGGGAAATGTCTTTTTTTTTTTTTTAAATGTGTGAAAAAAATATTGCAATATGAAAAAGTTTACATTTTTTTGCATATTAACTGTGGCAATGACAATCAAAACAGTTGATATTAATCCTCATACAGAATTAAACAAGCAACCATTTGTTTTCTAGAACTGCCCAAACCAAAAATCAAATTAAGGTTATGTGCAGGTGTACATGCTGCAAAGCAGGACAGATTTGTGAATAAGCCAAAGACCAGATGCATGCCCAATGGGCTCTTTAGACCAAACACAAGCCCAGTGCATTCTACAACACTGCAAAAGATACCACACCTGATTTCTGAACCCTGAACCCACATTATTTTTATGCCTATAAAATAATACATAACCAATGATTGTGGCCAGCATCCAGAGATGTTCTACTGGTCCTTTAACTGCTAAGTGCTCCCTGGTGGAGAACATTGACGGAGGGGAATTTGACCCCTATTGCGGAATGGAGCAGGCTGAGAGGGTGAGGCGGAGCCTGGGGCTGGGGAATTTAGGCGCGCAGCGGAAGCGGTCCTGCCTCTTTAGCCTCTTCAATCGCAAGGGGAAAGTTGGTGCAGCTTGCGAGTGAAGAGGCCTCAGAGTATGGACGCGGTCTTGCAGGAGGTAAATCGGATGGCGGCAGCACGTGGAACGGCGTGGCTCAGGGACTACCTGGCCGCCGCCAATCTTCCCGGAGCTGCGGATGGCAGGAGCAGTGACGGCCGGCCGCAGAGGAGGTCCCGGCCTCCTGTGCGGTTGTCGCCGGAGGTCGGGAGCAGTGGTGACGGAGCTCCCCGGCGGGGGAGTGGATCCGGAGGCCTGTCGGGCGATCGAAGGAGTGGCGGTGCGGCTCAAGAGCGGCTGCGGAGGAGGTCGAGGGAGGCCGCGTGCGGTGAAGAGGCTGGGATCAGGACCAGATCCACGGCAGGTAAGAGTGCCAGAGGTGGAGGGCTGGGCCTTGATCAGGGCGGACTGGCTGATGGAAGGGACATGAGGATGGCGGCCCGGGGGAGCAGCTTACGGCAGGGGAGGGGACTCCCCGGGCCTTGCGATGTGATCGGGAGCAGCAGGAGGCTAATGGGGCAGTGACAGGCACACGGAGGGGGGGTATCCAGAGAAGGGCTCACAGTGGGGTAGAGGCAGGGGACTGTGGGAGTGACAGGAGGATAAGTGGAAGGGTCGCTACTGGAGGGGAGACAGGGGATTTGTTGGTGGTGGATGGTGGGAGCCGGATGGCATCAGTTAGGGCGGGAAATGGCAACAGAGGTACAGGGACAAGGAGTAAAACGGGTAAACAATTAATGAAAGAGGGTACTCATTTAGTAGTAGGGCGAGCTAAAGATAGCAGGGTGGGGGGGGAGGGAGCAGGTCATGCAGCAGGTAGGGGGTCGCAACTAAAAGGTAAAGGGCCCTTGAGAGGAAAAGGGGGAGGGAGGCAGAAAAGAGGGGGTCAGGCAGGTAGGGGTAAAGGAAGGCAGGTTAGGGGGGAGCCTAATGTTTGTTGTTTACCCTCTACAGGTGTAGGGCAAGAGGAAATGGCCCAGGTGGCAGGTGGGACAGACATTTCTGTTGAACCAGCAGGACAGGACCTGGAGGGGGATGCGCTGTGCTTTGACTACACGTACAGCGATTTGGAGATGGATGATCCGGGGGAAGGAACGTCAGCTGGACCAGTGGGCCAACGGCAGGTAGGAGACCTGGCCATGTTACAGCAATTGATTAGAGCACTATCACCAGGTTTAGGGGGGGAAAGGGAGGAAGGGGTTAGGGAGCCAGAAGTGAGGTCTAGGGGGGGGAGTGTTAGGGGGGATAGGGGGGGGGATCAGGATAGGCCTCTCACTGTCTCCTCTCCACAGATACGGCCTCAGGGTAGGGATACCCTGGAGCGCTATAGCCCACGAAGATCAGGTGTGGAACGGCGTAGGGATCACTCTCGGTCGCCCAGGGAGAGAGCACGGCATAGGCCTGACAGACGGTCCCCGATGTGGGGAAGGCTGGAGAGAGCAACGGATAGGAACGGCAGGAGACGGAGGTCCAGGTCACCATCGCCGAGGCGGAGGGCATACAGGCCCAGGGAGCGCGAAGTCAGGCATCAGTCAGTAACGAGGGGAGCGGAGCGTGCGAAGGAATCCGGACCGGTAGCAGTGGCAACGGCGCCCAGGACCACAGGTGAGGGTGCCAGGAGTGCAGTGGGTGTGGATGGTGGTGAGCATGGTGTAGGATTGGCGCAACAGGCATTGGTGACTGGGTTAAAGGGATTATTGGCGCAATTTGAGAAGCAGTCAGAGGGACAGGGAGGAAGCGTGGCGACGGCCTGGAGTGCGGGGAAAGAAGGAGGGGCTCCCGCAACAGGAGTGGCTGCAGGGGCGGTTGTTGTTGGTCAGGTGGCTGGGGAGCTTCAGGGACAGAAGAAGGACGGGGCTGTGACAGGGGAGACTGTGAAGGTACCGGAGAGCGCATTAAGGAGGCCGTGTCTGTGTTCTATTGGACCATTAGGGATACACTTGACGCAGGATGTCAAAGAGAAGATATGGAAGAGGGAATATTTGGAGATATTTTCGTTATTACCCCTGGAACAGTCGATGGAGATCAAAGAAGACGCAAAGGACAAGGAGAAGAAAGAAGAAGACGAGAGGAAGAAGAGATACCGTAAGTTGCCTAAAACACTCTCTAACTGGTCTAGGGCTTTTTCTATTCTAGCGTCAGTGATTGGGGAGAAATACCCGGATCAGTGTTCCGCCCTTTTTTGCTACTATGATGAAATTTCGGGGGCATGTCGCACTTATGGGGGTTTGGCATGGTGGCGGTATGACGAACATTTTCGTCAGCGTATGGCAGTTAGACTTGAGATGCGGTGGGACGACCGGGACATGGGCGTCTGGTTGGAGTTGATGACTCCGTTACGGGGGTCCTTTTGTGGCTCCAGTGGGGGGGGGAGTGCCGGGGAGTGGTGGCACAGTCGGGGGAATTACAGGGGGAAGCGCAGCAGTGGCCATCAGGAAAGGGCTGTGTTTTCAATACAATGAAGGCCAGTGCAAATTCGGGAGTGGATGCAAGTACAAGCATGCATGTTCGGGCTGCGAAGGCTCTCACCCTTGGGTCAGATGCTTCAAGAAGGGTGGAAATGGAAAAGCAGGGGACCCTGCTAAGGGCCAGGACCCCAGTGAAGGTAAAAAAGATGGTGCCCTGGTTAGAACGGTTCGCTAAGGTTAGGGGGAAGGCGAGGGACGCGGAGCTTCTGTTAACGGGCTTTAGTTCTGGGTTTTGGATACAAAGAGGGTGGGGAGTGTCAAATTTCGGGGAATCTGAAGTCAGCAAGGGAATTCCCAGAGGTAGTTCAGGGGAAATTGGATAAGGAAGTGGCATTGGGGAGAATGGCGGGTCCGTTTCCTCTCCCCCCATTGGCTAATTTGAGGGTGTCCCCACTTGGGGTGGTCCCCAAGAAGGTGGCCGGACAATTCCGTATGATCCATCACCTGTCTTACCCGAAAGGGTCATCGGTTAACGACGGCATTGATCCTCAGATGGCGGCGGTGAGGTATGTTTCCTTTGATAAGGCTGTTAGCCTGGTGTCCGCAGCGGGTGTGGGAGCGTTGATGGGGAAAGTGGACGTGGAGGCGGCCTTTCGGCTGTTACCGGTGCATCCGCGGTGTCATCACTTACTTGGTTGCTTCTTTGGGGGGGCCTTCTACGTGGATCTTTGCCTGCCTATGGGTTGCTCCATATCATGTGCGTACTTTGAAAAGTTCAGCACTTTTGTGGAATGGGTGGTGAGACAGGTATCGGGTTTGAGGTCAATGGCCCACTATTTGGACGATTTCCTGTTTGTGGGTAAGGCAGATGACTCGGATTGTGCTCGGTTGATGGAGCATTTCTTTGCGGTGGCTGATGACTTTGGCATCCCGGTGGCTCATGAAAAGACGGAGGGTCCAACAACGGTCTTGAGTTTTCAGGGCATTGAAATTGATTCCGGAAGAATGGAATGTCGGCTCCCATTGGAAAAGGTGGAGGACCTTAAAATGGTCATTGTGGGGGTCTTGAGGAAGAGGAAGCTGACGCTTCGTGAGATTCAATCGTTAGCTGGCAAGCTTAATTTTGCATGCAGAATCATCCCGGTGGGGAGAGTATTTTGTAGAAGGCTGTCGTTGGCAACGGTTGGGGTGCGTGATCTGCGACATTGGATCCGGCTAGGGAAGGATCTTAAAGAGGATCTCAAGGTTTGGTTGGAATTTCTGGAAGATTTCAATGGGAGGGCACTGGTGCAAGGGGAGGCAATTTCGAACGAGGAACTTCATTTGTTCACGGATGCAGCGGGGTCAATGGGATACGGGGCATACTGTCAAGGGAGTTGGTCTGTGGGATTGTGGCCGGTGGAGTGGAAACAGGCGGGGATTACTAAGAATTTGGTTTTCCTTGAATTATTCCCATTGGTGGTGGCTTTGAGAGTGTGGAACGATAGGCTTCGGGATAGGAAGGTGGTGTTCCATACGGACAATCTAGGGGTGGTGTTCGCAATTAACAAGCTCACATCTAGTTCATTGCCGGTGGTGCGCCTGCTGAGGATGTTTGTGTTGGACTGTATGCAAATGAATGTTTTATTTCGTGCTGTTCATGTGCCAGGTTGCCAGAATGTCATTGCTGATGCTCTTTCTCGCTTCCAGTGGGAGAGGTTCTGGGAAGTGGCACCAGAGGCGGAGAAAGAAGGAGTCGGATGTCCATCGGAACTGTGGGAGCTGAAGCGGTGGATCTAATCCGAGTGGCAAGGGGAGCAGTAGCTCAAGGTACTTGGGTTGCATATGTATCTGCTTGGAGGCAGTGGTTTCAGTTTGTGATTAAGGAGGGTCTGGGATCCTCTAGGGAGGAGTGGATTCAGGGATTTCTGGTATGGATTGGGGACTGGGGTGTGTGGGGTTGGTCAAAATCAAAAGTTCGAAAAACCATAGCAGCAATGGGGTTTCTTTTCAAATTATTAGGCTGGGAGGATTTAACTAAATTGTTTGTGATTCAATTGGCAGTCAGGGGAATTAGTAGAGGTCAGGTGTCCAAAGACAAAAGGCGTCCAGTGGTGTTCAATACCTTAAAGCAGTTAGTGGATTCTTTAATGACTGTGTGTTCCTCGAAATTTGAATTCCTTCTATTCCGGGCGGCGTTTGCGTTAGCATTTTTTGGGGCGTTTCGCGTATCAGAATTGGTTGGGGCAAATAGAAGGGATGTTGGGGGTTTGTGGGCCCAGGACGTGTCCATTATGGATCGGGTGTTGTGGGTATGGTTGAGGAAGTCTAAAACGGACCAGAATGGGTTGGGGAGGTGGTTGCAGATTAAAGAAACAGGAGGGAGTTGTTGCCCTGTGGCGGTTATTGAAGCCTATTTGGCGGTCCGTCCGAACTTTAGTCAGCCGTTATTTGTTCACATTGATGGGTCGAGCTTATCTCGATTCCAATTTTTGGCAGTGTTTAGGAGGGCTTTGGCAGGTCTAGGTTATGCAGCAGAAGAGTTCGGGACACATTCTTTCCGAATCGGGGCGGCGACGGAGGCGGCTAACTTAGGCTTAGGTGAGAATGTGATAAAAAGAATTGGTGGCTGGAAGTCTGGATGTTTTAAGTCTTATGTCCGTCCAGAGTTGAGAGTTTAGTTTGTTCTTTTGTTTTGACAGGTCCAGTTCATTGTTGGATTGTGGGGCATTCCTACATTTATTGGGCTCGGAAGGCAGCGGCAGTGACAGATCAGGGCGTTCAACTAAAGCTCAATGAGGAGACAGTGGTGTTGAGATGGTTTGGGATTCGGGGGTTGAGGTGGGACCAGTTGCTTAGGAGGGTAGTGGATTATGCCAGGTTATTTCGGCCTCCAGCAATTTTGGTTATTCACGCGGGGGGGAATGATTTGGGGTTTTTATCCCAGAAGGATTTATTGGATAGAATTAAGAGGGATTTGGTTAGGTTGCGGGAGTTGTTCCCTGACCTGGTAATTGTATGGTCGGACATTGAACCCAGGTCGGTGTGGAGGGCAGCTTGGGACTTTAGAAAGCTGGAGGCCTCCAGGAAGAAAGTAAATAGGTCAATTAGTAGTTTTGTGGCTAAAATTGGGGGGGTTGGCATTCGCCACGTGGAGTTTGAGGGCGAAACAGGGCGGTGTTTCTTTCTGAAGGATGGGGTACACTTAAATGAAGTGGGCCTTCACCCCTTTAATTTTAACATCAAGGAAGGGGTGTTGAAGGCCTTAGCCCGGGTGGGGTAGGCACGTTTATGACGTGCTGTGGCGGGGTGTTTTAGATCTGGATGTTAAGTAAGTTGGTACCTCCCTAAAGAGGCGGGAGAGTTTGGGGGGGATGTACCTGGTGGTAAGCCAGTGGAAGGTACATCCCTGGGAACTAGCACCTTATGTTATCAGGTTAAATGTTTATGGTTAATAAAATCGTTGAGTTTTATGAATTGATTTATTAATTATTTAATAAATGCGGGCTGCGGCCTTTACACCCATCCATGTGTCCAGAGTTTTATTTATCTAATGCGAAATGGATACCCATATAGGGGTCAGTGCTCCCTGGAGGAGAACATTGACGGAGGGGAATTTGACCCCTATTGCGGAATGGAGCAGGCTGAGAGGGTGAGGCGGAGCCTGGGGCTGGGGAATTTAGGCGCGCAGCGGAAGCGGTCCTGTCTCTTTAGCCTCTTCAATCGCAAGGGGAAAGTTCCCGCCCTCCCTCCCTGGTATTTGGTTGTCGCAGTGGGCTTGGTTAGTCTAGATCTGGCGGGGTGTTTTAGATCTGGATGTTAAGTAAGTTGGTACCTCCCTAAAGAGGCGGGAGAGTTTGGGGGGGATGTACCTGGTGGTAAGCCAGTGGAAGGTACATCCCTGGGAACTAGCACCTTATGTTATCAGGTTAAATGTTTATGGTTAATAAAATCGTTGAGTTTTATGAATTGATTTATTAATTATTTAATAAATGCGGGCTGCGGCCTTTACACCCATCCATGTGTCCAGAGTTTTATTTATCTAATGCGAAATGGATACCCATATAGGGGTCATATGTGCACATTTTCTGTTTGTACACTAAAATCCTAAGGCCAGATTTAACAAGCAGTGGATGCTGCTGTCTCCGTATGAAGTTTCCGGCTTGCCAAAAATGAAAGTTAAGAAGCAGCGGTCGTAGGATGATTGATACCCCCTGCTAGCGACCGATTGGCCGCGAATGTGCAGGGGGTGGCATTGCACAAGCATTTCACAAGACATGCTTGTGCAATGTTAAAGGCCTACAGTGTATGCTGTCTGCATTTAGTGATGTCGGGTGGATATGATTCGCTATAGCGAATCCTATCCTCCCGGCATATAATAAATCTACCTCTTTATCTCAAGTAGTAATATTTTTGCACGTGATGGGTAGCTTGCGTATTACAAGTTGAAAGTAAAAGGTTTGCACGTGAGTGAAAGTAAATGCTCGCTAACCAAAGGACTTGGCATCCCTTGCTAGCAGCTGATTGGCCGCAAATGTGCAGGGGGTGGCATTCCACAAGCATTTTACAAGAAATGCTTGTGCAATGTTATATGCCAACAGCGTATGCTAGCTGCATTTAGCGATGTCGGGCGGACATGATTTGCTACAGCGAATACTGTCCACCCGGCATATAATAAATCTACCCCTTTATCTCAAGCAAGTAAACCTTATTCATATACTGGGGCAAACACTTGAAAAATACTTCAAATATATCTAATAACTACCCTGATTTGAATAATTTGCAATAAAGAAGTAATCGTGGGTAGCTTGCGTATTACAAGTTGAAAGTACAAAGTTTGCACGTGAGTTAAAGCCAATGCTCCCTAACCAAAGAACTTCTTGATATCATGACTACGTTAACATATTCTCCCCATAGACTTCAATGGAGAGTGCAGAAGAAAAACTTTAAAACTTATCACTCATTCGCTAACCTAACAGGAGTTATTAATAATTTACATTCCAATGTTCTTCACATACAGAAATATGTTATTTTTTGTATTTTTATTATTTTTAGATCATTCTCTTTTATTTAGGTTTTGGGCATGTAACAAGTATAACAGTACAGATCACATAAACAATGAAAATCAATATGGAATTTTGAATATGAACAATATGAATCACAAGTGTCGTTGGTTATGCTAGTTCAAAATAAAATTTGTGATCTATAATAAAAGAACCTCTATTTCTATATTTACTATACTCCACACAATTTCAAAAGTAAACAATAGCTAAGATTTAAATTGACTCTGGGGGGAGAAATTGCAGAATGCGAGATGTTTACCAGCTCCAAATTGGCCATATTGCATTTACCATTTCAAAACACGGGAATGAGCTGAAAGTAATAGATTACAATTACCAATATGATATGTCCAATTATCAAGATAATGTATAAGGAGAGATCCCTGTCTGCAACATAAATATCACACCAGATATTAGAGTCATAGGGGGAGAGAGTACAGAGGGAGGGCTCAAAACAAAAGGGAGGGAGAGAGAGGGATGGGAAGAGTTTTATCTTTGGCCATTCAATAGATATGGTTCAGTTTTATTCTCACCTTCTGGTCTAATTATTCTCTCCCGCAAAGTTCAGACAGGGTAAATCTGAAAGATGTTATTTTTAGTGTAAATATATATTCCTATAGATATCTTTTTATACAAATACCTTTATATTATTATTATTATTATTATTATTCTTTATTTATAAAGTGCCAACAGATTCTGCAGCGCTGTTCATAGGTAACAAAGATAAAAGGACAGTACAATATGAGACACCAGACAACATTTAACAAACAAATACAGGAGGAATTGGGAGCCCTGTTCCCGTGGGAACTTACAATCTAAATGGGTAGGAGGGTGAGATACAGGAGGTGGGGACTGCAAAGGTGGGAATGATGTTAGTGTGAAGTTAGATGAGGGCAACTATTAGGCAAGTGGAATTCATTAGTTACTGATTTGGTTATAAGCTTCCCTGAACAAGAAGGTCTTTAAGGAGCGTTTAAAGGAGGCGAGGTTGGGGGAAAGTCTGACAGCTCGAGGAAGTGCGTTCCAGAGGGTTAATGCCGCACGAGAGAAGACCTGTAGTCTAGCATGAGAGGAGGTGATGGTAGAAGAGGCAAGGAGTAGATCGTTGTTGGATCTTAGGGGATGGGCTGGAGTATATTTGTTGATGAGTGAGGACAGGTATGGGGGGGCTGCATTAGTAAGGGCTTTGTAGGTCAGAGTGAGAATTTTGAATTTAATTCTGCTGTGAATGGGGAGCCAGTGAAGGGACTCACAGAGGGGTGCGGCAGATACAGAGCGTCAGGAGAGGTGGATTAGCCTAGCAGAGGCATTTAGGATGGATTGAAGGGGGGAGAGGCGGGAGAGAGGAAGGCCAGTTAGTAGGTTGTTACAATAGTCAAGCCGGGAAATTACTAGGGAATGGATTAGCTGTTTAGTAGTTTCAGCACTCAGAAAAGGACGAATTTTGGAGATATTGCATAGGTGGTTGCGACAGGATGAAGAGAGCGATTGGATGTGGGGTATGAAGGACAGATTGGAGTCGAGTGTAACTCCTAGGCAGCGGACTTGGGGTGATGGGTAGATAGTGGTGTCACCGACAGTGATAGTAAAGTTAGAAACTGGAGTAGAATTAGTTGGGGGGATTAGAAGAAGCTCAGTCTTGGACATGTTGATTTTTAGGTGGTGAGAGGCCATCCAGGAAGAAATGCCAGATAAGCAGTTGCTGATGTGGGAAAGTACAGAAGGAGAGAGTGCAGGGGTGGATAGGTAGATTTGAGTATCATCAGCATAGAGGTGATAGTTGAAGCCATAGCTACTAATAAGTTTACCCAGTGAGGAAGTAGAAATAGAGAAGAGTAGAGGGCCTAGAACAGAGCCTTGAGGTACTCCAACAGACAGAGGCAATGGAGAGGATGAGTCGCCAGCAAATGAGACAGAAAAGGACCTATTAGAGAGATAAGAGTGGATCCAGGAGAGGGCAATGTCACAGAGCCCAAGGGAGCTGAGAGTCCGTAGGAGGAGGGGATGATCAACAGTGTCAAAGGCAGCAGACAGGTCAAGTAAGATAAGTATAGAATAGTGGCCATTGTTTTTAGCAGAAAGAAGATCGTTAGTAACCTTGGTGAGGGCAGTCTCAGTTGAGTGTTGGGGACGGAAGCCAGATTGCAGGGGGTCAAGCAATGAGTTGGAGGATAGGAAGTGTGTTAGGCAATCGAAAACTAGTTTTTCCAGGACTTTAGAAGCTAGCAGAAGTAGTGATATGGGGCGGTAGTTTGCAGGAGAATTGGGGTCGAGGGAGGGTTTTTTGAGGATGGGGGTGACCTTTGCATGTTTGAAGGATGATGGAAATGAACCAGTAGTAAGGGATCAGTTGAATATGTGAGTAAGAGCTGGGGTGAGGGTAGAGGACAGAGAAGGTATTAGATGTGAGGGGATAGGGTCAAGGGGACAGGTAGTGAGGTGTGAGGAAGATATTAGGGAACTCACTTCATTCTCAGTGGTTGGGGGGGAAGGTACTGAGAGTTTTGGAGGGGGTGACTGGGGGCAGAGATGAAAGGTTGCAGTTTTGTGGTGGGATGTTACTTCTTATGGTAAGTGTTTTGTTGAAAAAGTAGTCGACCAAGTCTTGAGCACTAAAGTCAGATGAGGGGGGTGGTGCAGGTGGATAGAGGAGAGTGTTGAAAGTGGAGAAGAGATGTTTAGGGTTTGAGGAGTGAGAAGATATGAGAGAAGAGAAGTAGTTTTGCTTGGCTAAGTGAAGGGCAGAGGAGTAAGAATAAAGAATGAACTTATAGTGTAGGAAATCGGGTTCAGAGCAGGATTTCCTCCAGGCACGTTCAGCAGCATGGGAGCATTTTTGTAGATAGCGTGTTTGCTGAGAGTGCCAGGGCTGGAGCTGACGACATGGGGTTTTGCGTATTTGTGGAGGAGCAAGGGTGTCGAGTGCAGAGGAGAGAGTATTGTTATAGTGGCTTGTAGCAAGGTCAGGGCAGGATACCGTGGAAGTGGGGGGAAGGCGTTTTTGAATAAGGTTAGAAAGTTGGAGAGGATCCACAGTGTGCAGATTTCTACAGGTGTGGAGGTTTGGAGGTGTAGGTTTAGCCTGTACATTGAGATTATAGGTGAGCAGATGATGGTCTGAGATGGGAAATGGACGACAGGTGACATCAGAAGGGGAGCTGAGGTAGGAGAATACCAGATCAAGAGAGTGTCCGTTACGGTGAGTAGGGAATAGGGTGGATTGTGAAAGAATAAAGGAGTTTGTGAGTGAGAGAAGTTTAGAGGCAGCAGGGGTAGATGGGTTATCAATGGGGATGTTGAAGTCCCCTAGGATTAGAGCAGGTATATTTGTAGAGAGAAAGTGAGAAAGCCAGGCAGCAAAGTTGTCGAGGAATTGGGAGGTTGGTCCAGGTGGGCGATAGATAACTGCTACCTTGAGGGAGAGGGGGGAGAAAATATATATATTCCTATAGATATATAGGTATAGATATCTATTTTAAATTTACATCATATATATATATATATATATATATATATATATATATATATATATATATATATTAATAATAAAAATTAAAAAATGTTCTATGTGAAGAACATAGGAATGTAAAATATGTGTAACGTGCTTCTTGTTTCACCATTAAGGTCTAACGCAGTGTCGTGTTAGGGCACATGAAGAATTAGTAATCTAGAAGAATATTCTTGAAATATTAAATATACAATATATTTAAAAAAAAAATATATATTATTAAAAATGATTGTACATACTGTAAAGGTATATATGCATTCTATGGATTATTTAGAATTTTCTATAGTATGTTTAATTCAAGACAGATAAATGTCTTCTTGCCCATTTCTTTCATCTGAGTGTTGCATGAAGCCTGTGAGAAAATGGGGTTCTCTGCCCCATTTTCTCACAGGCTTCATGCAACACTCAGATTCCATTACTAAATCTGATGCCCTGATCTGCTAATCTTCTAATGGTTTACCATCATTATGCTGTCTGAAGTGAGACATTGGCACATGCGGAGACAAGGGATGTAAGAGATCAGTAGGATAGGCTACTGCAGGTACAGCAGTTGGGTAGAAATAATAGAAGGGCAACAGTGTCTATGTATGCCGCAAATTAGAGGGTGTCCAAAAAAAGGTCCAGATCTTAGTTTCATCTAAAACTTGGGCTCATTAACAGATACCTACTGAAATAATCCTCTGTAATTTGTGGGCCAGATGTTGTCTCCTCTTTGCAGATTACACTGATGATGTGCTACAGCTGTTATAGAGTACATTTTCTCTTTAATTCTTTTTTACTGAGGGTAACAACAGCTTGATTTCAAACACATCCTCTTCCAAAACTCAGAGAAAATACACAGACTTTTACACTCAGCTGCTCTAACTTACAAGAGCTTGATTTCAAACACATCCTCTTCCAAACTCAGAGAAAATACACAGACTTTTACACTCAGCTGCTCTAACTTACAACAGGTAGCCTCCTGGAAAACAGCTTCATTATATTTTACCTACCAAATTGTTTTATTGTATGTGTTTGTATATTTAGTGATAATTCCTTTTGCTTTGTTTTTATTTTAAATGTATATACTACCATGACTTTGTAATTACAGGCTGTGCTAGTCATAATTTGCATACCTCTAGCTCATTGCATATTTTATCAACTTTATGTCTGCTATTATGTTAAGTTAGTTTAAGCAGCTCTTGCCCATTTATCTGTCTATTTGTTTAATGGTTTTATTTCACCCCTTGTATACCTCAGTCTGTCTTATCTCTGTAATATTTTGTTGATGCTTTTTTTTTTTTTTCTGCATGATTGACCCTTAGCTTAAATGTACCCTCCCCCTCCTTTAACACACTCTTGCTGGACCATCATTAACCTAATATCTCTCTCTCCTTCAGCTTGATTTCAAACACATCCTCTTCCAAAACTCAGAGAAAATACACAGAATTTTACACTCAGCTGCTCTAACTTACAACAGGTAGCCTCCTGTACGTGTTGCAGTCATTTACCGACCCCCTGGCCCCTAAACTCAATTTCTAGATCACTTGGCTGCCTGGCTACCCTATTTCTTTTCCTCAGACACCCCTGCCCTCATTCTTGGCAACTTCAACATCCCCCTTAACAATCCCACTGCCTCATCTGCTAAACAACTTCTGCAACTCACTTCCTCTTTCGGTCTGTCACAATGGACTGATTCTCCCACTCACAAAGACGGTCACTCTCTTGACCTGATCTTTAGCTATCGATGCACTCTCTCAAACTTCTCAAACTCCCCTTTTCCTCTTTCTGACCACATCTCCTTACTTGCAACATATCATCACTTCCTACAACTCTCCCTCCTTCTATTCCTCACACCAAACTTCACAGAAGCATTATGTCTTTAGATCAGCAACTACTTGCTAATTCCCTTAAACCGCTCCTCTCATTCTTCTCCTACTTTTCCTGCCCTGAACAATCTATCTGCCACTATAATTCCACCCTTATATCCGTCCTTGACAATCTCGCCCCTCTTACCGTTGCTCGGAAATCACACACTCATCCCCAGCCCTGGCATACTCCTCTGACACGGTACCTATGCAGATGTTCCCGTACTGCTGAACGGTAGTGATATCGCAAACCTAAAATTTTGCGTTCGCGAACGGCGAACGCGAACTTCCGCAAATGTTCGCGAACCGGGCGAACCACCATTGACTTCAATGGGCAGGCGAATTTTAAAACCCACAGGGACTCTTTCTGGCCACAATAGTGATGGAAAAGATGCTTCAAGGGGACTAACACCTGGACTGTGGCATGCCGGAGGGGGATCCATGGCAAAACTCCCATGGAAAATTACATAGTTGATGCAGAGTCTGGTTTTAATCCATAAAGGGCATAAATCACCTAACATTCCTAAATTGTTTGGAATAACGTGCTTTAAAACATCAGGTATGATGTTGTATCGATCAGGTAGTGTAAGGGTTACGCCCGCTTCACAGTGACAGACCAAACTCCCTGTTTAACGCACCGCAAACAACCGCAAACAGGCCATTTGCACAGCCACGAGATCGATAGATTTGATAGATAGATACATAGATTACATAGATCAATAGATGCAGTATACATTTGATAGATACCAATTACATAGATCAAAAGATGCAATATACATTTGATAGATACGAATTACATAGATCAAAAGATGCAATTTACATTTGATAGATATGAATTACATAGATCAAAAGATGCAATATACATTTGATAGATACGAATTACATGGATCAAAAGATGCAATATACATTTGATAGATACGAATTACATCAATAGATGCAATATACATTTGATAGATACGAATTACATAGCTCAATAGATGCAATATACAATTGATAGATACGAATTCCATAGATCAATAGATGCAATATACATTTGATATATACGAATTGCATAGATCAATAGATGCAATATACAATATACTGAGGATGGAAGTAGGCACAGTATATGCTGGGAGCCTGACACACAGGCTGGCACTAGTGGCAGGCTGGCCTGGCAAATAAAATTAAATAACACTAGCGGACTGATGTAAAAGTTTTTTTAAAAAATTTTTACACTAATGTTACACCAGATAGGAGTGGTGGCACTGAGGATGGAAGTAGGCACAGTATATGCTGGGAGCCTGACACACAGGCTGGCACTAGTAGCACACTGGCCTGGCAACTAAAATTAAATAACACTAGCAGACTGATGTAAAAGTTTTTTTTAAAAAAATTTACACTAATGTTACAACAGATAGGAGTGGTGGCACTGAGGATGGAAGTAGGCACAGTATATGCTGGGAGCCTGACACACAGGCTGGCACTAGCGGCAGGCTGGCCTGGCAAATAAAATTAAATAACACTAGCGGACTGATGTAAAAGTTTTTTTAAAAAAATTTTACACTAATGTTACAACAGATAGGAGTGGTGGCACTGAGGATGGAAGTAGGCACAGTATATGCTGGGAGCCTGACACACAGGCTGGCACTAGTGGCAGGCTGGCCTGGCAACTAAAATTAAATAACACTAGCAGACTAATGTAAAAAAATTTTTTTAAAAAAAGTTACACTAATGTTACAACAGATAGGAGTGGTGGCACTGAGGATGGAAGTAGGCACAGTATATGCTGGGAGCCTGACACACAGGCTGGCACTAGTGGCAGGCTGGCCTGGCAACTACAATTAAATAACACTAGCAGACTGATTTAAAAAAAAAATACACTAATGTTACACCAGATATGAGTGGTGGAAAACAGAGCAATTAGGCACAGTATATGCTGTGGGCCTGACACACAGGCCTGATGGAAAATGAAATTAGATTACACTAGCAAACTGATGTAAAAGTTTTTTTTTTTTAAATTTACACTAATGTTACACCAGATATCAGTGGTGGCACAGAGCAATTAATCACAGTATATGCTGTGGGCCTGGCACACAGGCCTGATGGAAAATGAAATTAGATTACACTAGCAAACTGATGTAAAAGTTTTTTTTTTTAAATTTACACTAATGTTTCACCAGATATCAGTGGTGGCACAGAGCAATTAATCACAGTATATGATGTGGGCCTGACACACAGGCCTGATGGAAAATGAAATTAGATTACAATAGCAAACTGATGTAAAAGTTTTTTAAAAAAAAATTTACACTAATGTTACACCAGATATCAGTGGTGGCACAGAGCAATTAATCACAGTATATGCTGTGGGCCTGACACACAGGCCTGATGGAAAATGAAATTAGATTACACTAAGCCGTTATGGCTAAATAAAAATGTGTTAAAAGAAATTAGGAAAAAACGTAGGGCATTTAAATTATTAAAAGAAAATAGTACAGACTCAGCATACAATATTTATAAGGAATGTAACAAAGCATGCAAAAAAGCAATCAAATTAGCCAAAATTGAAAATGAAAAATTAATTGCCAAGGATTCTAAGTCTAACCCTAAAAGGTTCTTTAAGTACCTAAATAGCAAAAAATCTAAGAAGGATAATATAGGTACATTAAAATGTGTGGAGGGTAGCATGATAAATAATGACAGGGAGAAGGCTGAGGTACTAAACCAGTTTTTTTCTTCAGTATACACAAGAGAGGAACCATTGAATGATACTTTGGAACAGAATAGAACATGCCAGTCCATACCACTAACTGGGTTTTGTTTAGAGGATATCAGGAAAAAACTAAAAAATATTAAGGTAAATAAAACTCCAGGCCCAGATGGAATACACCCAAGGGTGTTAAGTGAATTTAGCACTGTTATAGACAAACCTTTACTCTTAATTTTTCAAGACTCATTATCCTCAGGCATGGTACCCCAGGATTGGCGTAAAGCTGATGTGGTGCCACTCTTCAAAAAGGGAAGCAGGGATGATCCAGGAACCTATAGACCAGTTAGTCTGACATCAATAGTGGGGAAGATATTTGAAGGGATTATAAGGGATTATATTGATGAGCATATTCGTGTAAACAAGATTATGAGTTCTAATCAGCATGGCTTTAGGAGAAATAGATCATGTCAAACTAATCTAATTAGATTCTACGAGGAAGTAAGTAAAAATATAGATAAAGGGGAATCAGTTGATGTGATATACTTAGATTTTGCAAAGGCATTTGATACAGTGCCACATGAGAGATTAATGCACAAAATTAAGGGACTGGGAATAGCTGAAAATGTTAGCTCATGGATAAATAACTGGATAAAAGATAGGGAGCAACTAGTAGCAGTAAATGGATCATACTCAGATTGGACAAAGGTAATCAGTGGCGTCCCCCAGGGATCAGTACTGGGCCCTGTTCTTTTTAATATTTTTATAAATGACTTGGAGCAAGGATTAAATAGCGACATCTCTATTTTTGCAGATGATACTAAGTTAAGTAAGGTCATTAGGTCAGAGCAGGATGAACTCTCTTTGCAAAGGGATTTGCTAAAATTAGAACTATGGGCAAGTGAATGGAAAATGAGATTTAATACGGAAAAATGTAAGGTTCTACATTTTGGAAGTAAAAATAAGCAGGCTATGTATTTTTTAAATGGGACAAGACTTAGCCAAACACAGGAGGAAAGGGATTTGGGAGTAGTAATAGATAACAAGCTAAAGATGAGTGCACAATGCAGGGCAGCGGCTTCAAAGGCTAATAAGATACTAGCATGTATTAAAAGAGGCATTGATTCAAGGGAGGAAAGCATAATTCTGTCATTATATAAAGCCCTGGTAAGACCTCACCTTGAGTTTGGAGTGCAGTTCTGGGGACCGATTGCTAAAAAAGATATTGCAGAACTAGAAAAAGTTCAGAGAAGGGCCACAAAGCTAATAAGGGGATTGGAGAAATTAACCTATGAGGAGAGGCTAGCCAAACTGGGTCTGTTCTCTTTAGAAAAAAGGCGCTTGAGAGGTGACATGATTACTTTATATAAATATATTCAAGGCCCATATACAGAGATGGCAGAAGCTCTTTATATTCCAAGAAAATTGGTTCTGACAAGAGGTCATAATTTAAGGTTGGAGGAAAGGAGATTTAATCTCCTGCAACGGAAACGTTTTTTCACTGTAAGAGCAATAAAATTGTGGAACTCATTACCAAAGGAGGTAGTGAATGCCAATACCATAGATACATTTAAAAATAGTCTGGATAAATTTCTGTATATAAACAAAATTCATGGATATGATTGCTAGTATTAAATGGGTCACATTTTAATGGGGTTATTTAAGCTTAACTGGAGCTTTTTGTAAGTATTTTAGATTTGTATAGGTTGAACTCGATGGACTTCAGTCTTTTTTCAACCTTATCTACTATGTTACTAGCAAACTGATGTAAAAGTTTTTTTTTTTTAAATTTACACTAATTTTACACCAGATATCAGTGGTGGCACAGAGCAATTAATCACAGTATATGCTGTGGGCCTGGCACACAGGCCTGATGGAAAATGAAATTAGATTACACTAGCAAACTGATGTAAAAGTTTTTTTTTTAAATTTACACTAATGTTACACCAGATATCAGTGGTGGCACAGAGCAATTAATCACAGTATATGCTGTGGGCCTGGCACACAGGCCTGATGGAAAATGAAATTAGATTACACTAGCAAACTGATGTAAAAGTTTTTTTTTTTTTTAAATTTACACTGTTACACCAGATATCAGTGGTGGCACAGAGCAATTAATCACAGTATATGCTGTGGGCCTTACACACAGGCCTGATGGAAAATGAAATTAGATTACACTAGCAAACTGATGTAAAGTTTTTTTTTTAAAATTTACACTAATGTTACACTAGATATCAGTGGTGGCACAGAGCAATTAATCACAGTATAGGCTGTGGGCCTGACACACAGGCCTGATGGAAAATGAAATTAGATTACACTAGCAAACTGATGTAAAAGTTTTTTTTAAAAAAATTACACTAATGTTACACCAGATATCAGTGGTGGCACAGAGCAATAAATCACAGTATATGCTGTGAGCCTCACACACAGGCTGACAGGCAGGCAAATGCAATTAGATTACAAAAAAAAAAACAACGACTGAAGTTCTAGCCCTAAAAAGGGCTTTTTGGGCTGAAGTTCTAGCCCTAAAAAGGGCTTTTTGGGGTGCTGTCCTTACAGCAGAGATTAGATGAGTCCTTCAGGACTGTAGTGGACACTGAATACACTAGCCTAGCTATCAATTTCCCTATAAAATCACCAGCAGCAGCACTAACCCTCCTCTCACTAAGAATGCAGGATCGTAATGAATCTAAAATGGCTGCTGCCCAGGAGCTGGGAGGGTCTGGGAGGGAGTGTCTGCTGCTGATTGGCTGAAATGTGTCTGCAGACTGTGAGATACAGGGTCAAAGTTTACTCAATGATGACGAATAGGGGGCGGATCAAACATCGCATATGTTCGCCCGACGCGGCGAACGCGAACAAGCTAAGATCGCCGGCAACTGTTCTCTGGCGAACTGTTCGCGACATCACTACTGAACGGCATTGGAGAAAATCATGGAGTTCAGCTGATTTTCTTCATTAAAAATTCATCTTGAACTCCTACTATTCTGCCCTTAATCTCCACAAGCAACACTACTTCTCAACTCTTATCTCTAATCTTTCTTCAAACCCAAAACGTCTGTTCTCCACTTTCAATACTCTCCTCCACCCTCCCCTACTTCCTAACACAACTTCTCTGTCAGCTCAAGACTTTGCCAGTCACTTCATTAACAAAATTGACTCCATTAGACATGAAATCAGCTCTCAACATAATTCCATTCTCCCCTCAAATGCTCTCACTCAACCACAACCCTCATAACCTGAAACTTAGTTCATTCTCCCCTGTTACTGAGGAAGAAGTTTTGGCACTTATACTGCACTCTCACCTCACTACCTGTCCCCTTGACCCTATCCCCTCACAGCTACTCCCCTCCCTCTCTGCTACCCTTACCCCTATACTAACACACATTTTCAACCTCTCCCTCAGCACTGGTACATTTCCCTCATCGATGAAACATGCACTGGTCACACCTATCCTCAAAAAACCTTCCCTTGATCCTACCTCCGCATCCAACTAACGCCCTATTTGCCTCCTCCCTCTTGCTTCAAAGCTTCTCGAAAAACTAGTATATGCACACCTATCCCATTTCCTTATGTTAAACTCCCTTCTTGACCCGCTGCAATCTGGATTTTGTCCCTATCACTCCACAGAGACAGCTATTGTTAAGGTCACCAACGACCTACTTACAGCAAAATCAAAGGGCCACTTCGCTCTGCTTATCCTCCTTGATCTGTCCGCAGCCTTTGACACTGTCGACCACCCTCTTCTGCTCCAAACCCTCCAATCCTTCGGCATCTGTGACACAGCCCTTTCGTGGCTCTCTTCCTACCTATCAAACCGTACCTTCAGTGTAGCCTTCTCTGGGGCCTCCTCTGCCCCGTCACCACTTTCCGTCGGAGTACCGCAAGGCTCTGTCCTCGGTCCCCTTCTCTTCTCAATCTATACATCATCACTAGGCTCCCTAATAAATTCCCACGGTTTCCAATATCATTTGTATGCCACCTGCCACCTAGCTCCCTTACAATCCATAATGAATGCCTCTGCCAGACTCATCTTCCTTACACGTCACTCTTCATCTGCTGCTCCTCTCTGCCAATCCCTTCACTGGCTTCCTCTTGCCTCTAGGATCAAACACAAAATTCTCACTCTGACATACAAAGCCCTCAACTGCACTGCTCCCCCCCCTATATCTCAGACCTTGTCTCCAGATACTCTCCCTCCCGTCCCCTTCGCTCTGCTCATGACCTCCTACTCTCCTCCTCTCTGGTTACCTCATCGCACTCCCGTTTACAGGACTTCTGCAGACTGGCTCCCATCTTGTGGAACTCTCTGCCTCGCCCCACAAGACTCTCCCCTAGTTTTGAAAGCTTCAAGCGCTCCCTAAAGACTCTACTGTTCAAGGATGCATACAACCTATGCTAACCTTACTTTATACCAGTTCCACTCCTCCATTGCTATCCCCTGAACCCCCTTAGAATGTAAGCCTAAGAGTCCAGCTGTTTGTAGATCACCTTTTTAAGAGTGGATTACAACAGTGCAACTCTTGGCAGGGCCCTCTACCCATTTGATCCCTTTAATTGTTTTGTTGTACTCCCCTTTGTTTATAGCACTGCGGAATCTGTTGGCGCTCTACAAATAACCGATAATAATAATAATAATAATAGTATATGATGCTCCTGGGGTAGGTTTCATACTGCAGCACTTTTCACCTTCCCCCAACTGGACAGCATATTTTTTCTTTTTAATAAAGATAAACAAGTTTTATTTATACAAAAGTTATTTATTATGACATCCAAATCTATCTCTCTGCACTAGACCTATATCTCCTTCCTTGCTAACTTGTGTCACTAAGTGTCTTCCTAGTATTTCATTCCTGATGTCCTCTCACTACCTTATGCTAAATATCTCCAAAAATTAGCTAGTTATTCCCCCCTCTTACCAAATCTCGACCCCCCCTCTTAACTTTCTATAACTGTTAATAATAACATCATTATCCCCATCCACTCATGCCCAATGCCTTTGTCACATTTAATGCTTCATTTACTCCTCACATCCAGTCTTTGGCGTATACCTGCTGTGTCAACCTTAAAAACATCTCCACAATTTGCCACTTCCTCACATAAAACACAATTAAGATTTTAATCTACTCTCCCATAATTTCCTGCTTGAATATTGCAGATCCATCTTCTCTGGTCTCCTTAGCTGCTTCCATCTCCTTTACAATCCATAATAATGAATGCCTCTGCCGGTCTGTTTATCATTACACGTCACTTCTTATCAGCTGCACCTCCCTACCAATCCCTTCATTGGGTTCCTATAGTCTCCAAAATAAAAATAAAAATCCTGGCCCTTACATTTAAGGTCCTTAATAACCCTGCTCCCCTATATTTCTGACCCTGTCTCCAGGTACTCTCCCTCCGGTCCCCTTTATGACCACCTTCTCTACACCTCTCTTGTTACCTACCCACATTCCTGTCTACAGGACTTCTCCAGAATGGCCCCTATTCTGTGGAACTCTCTGCCTTGTTCCACAAGACTCTCCCGTAATTTTCAAAGTTTTAAGTACCCCTTAAAGCCTGTACTGTTCAGGGATGCATACAATGCACTCTAACCTTTTCTTTCCTCGTTTACTCTTTTTTGTCATCCACTTGAACCTTCTTAGCATGTAAGTCTACAACCCAGTTGTACTGTAGATTACATACATGTAAGGTGATCTATAACAGTTGGCAACTCTTGGCAGGGCCCTCAACCCATTTGCTTCTAATATATGTTACCTTTGCATATTATGCATATGTTTATATTTTTGCAGAATATGTTGGTGCTCTACAAAAATGATAATAATAATAATAATAATAATAATAATAATAATGTCACTCAACAGTTTCCATTAGTTCATTATCTTCTGTTTAAAGATGGAAATGCTTCTTTAAGGTGAGCAGATTATGTGGTTCTAGATGTGGATGCCATTTTCTTACATATTAGATTTGAACAGCATTTTGTCTCCTTATTTGATGGCTTACATTGGGAATTGTATACCTATTAGTTCTATCAATATAATCATTTTATTGATTTAAAAGTTAAAGGGATAGTAAAGTCCAAATTAAACTTTCATGATTCAGATAGGGCATGTAATTTCAAACAACTTTCTAATTTACTTTTATCATCAAATTTGCTTTTTTCTTTTGTTATTCTTAGTTGAAAGCTAAACATAGGTAGGCTCATATGCTAATTTCTAAGTCCTTGAAGACCACCGCTGCATTTGACAGTTTTTCACCACTAGAGGGCGTTAGTTCATGTATTTCATATAGATAACACTGTGCTCATGCACATGAAATGCAAGTCTGTCCATAGATCTGAGATAATGAGGCAGTCAGCAGAAGCTTAGATACAATGTAATTACAGAGGTAAAAAAGTTTATTTATATAACAGTGTTGGTTATGCAAAACTAGGGAATGGTAAATAAAGGGATTATCTATCTTTTTAAACACTAACATTTTTGGTGTTTACTATCCCTTTAAATATTTTTCATTAAATTATTATTCATAGACAGCTTCATTCATTTACATTAAACATACTAGTAATTAAGCAGTTTCTAATCAGTACCAAATGCATACATTTTTTAAATACTTATTTTGTTTGCATCTGGGGTTGCATATTAGTTTGCTTCATACCTTTTGTTAGTGCAGTCTCCATATAAATTTTCTTTTCTTCTCATGAGCTAGTGAATGACCTTACTTTAATCTCAAAACAATACTGTCTTATATTTTAGAAATATAATATTAAATATAAAATATAATTGGCTAGATTACGAGTTTTGCGGTGAGTGGCTCAGTACTAACTTGCAAGTTATTGCCACCGCTCACCTCCCTATAGCGCTGCTATTACAGGTTGCAAAAATCCAGCGTTAGCAGGCAATATGTGAGCGTTGATCAAAATTGAGCTCCATACCACATTCAAATACCAGCGCTGCTTTGAGCTGTTTTTACGTGCTTGTGCACGATTTCCCCATAGACATCAATGGGGAGAGCCGGCTAAAAAAAAGCCTAACACCTGCAATAAAGGAGAGTAAAGCTCCATAACGCTGCCCCATTGATTCCTATAGGGAAAGAAAATTTATGTTTACACCTAACACCCTAACATAAACCCTGAGTCTAAACACCCCTAATCTGCTGCCCCCGACATCGCCGACACCTACATTACACTTATTAACCCCTAATCTGCTGCCCCCGATACCGCTGCCACCTACATTATACTTATTAACCCCTAATCTGCCGCCCCAAATGTCGCTGCCACCCACCTACACTTATTAACCCCTAATCTGCTGCCCCAAATGTCGTCGCTACCTACCTACACTTATTAACCCGTAATCTTCAGCCCCCAACATCACCGCCACTATACTAAAGTTATTAACCCCTAAACCTAACCCTAAGTCAAAACCCTAAGTCTAACCCTAACACCCCTAACTTTAATATAATTAAAATAAATCTAATTAAAAATTCCTATCATTAACTAAATAATTCCTATTTAAAACTAAATACTTACCTATAAAACAAACCCTAAGCTAGCTACAATATAACTAATAGTTACATTGTATCTATTTTAGGTTTTATTTTTATTTTACAGGTAAGTTTGTATTTATTTTAACTAGGTAGACTAGTTACTAAATAAAATCCTATTTAAAAAAAACCTAAGCTCCCCATTGACCTGAAAAGGGAATTTGGATGGGCATTGCCCTTAAAAGGGTATTTAGCTCTTTTTCTGCCCAAACCCTAATCTAAAAAGAAAGCCCACCCAATAAACCCTTAAAAAAAACTTACACTAACCCTCGAAGATCCACTTACAGTTTTTGAAGACCGGACATCCATCCTCAACGAAGTGGCAGAAGTCCTCAGCGAAGCCGGCAGAAGTCTTCATCCAATCAGGCCGAAGTCTTCATCCAAGCCGTCAGAAGTCTTCATCCAGACGGCATCTTCTATCTTCATCCATCCGGCGCGGAGCGGCTCCATCTTCAAGACATCCGGCGCTGAGCATCCTCTTCTTTCCACAGCTAACGAAGAATGAAGGTTCCTTTAAGGGACGTCATCCAAGATGGCGTCCCATGAATTCCGATTGGCAGATAGAATTCTATCAGCTAATCGGAATTAAAGGTGAAAAAATCCTATTGGCTGATGCATTCAGCCAATACGATTGAGCTTCAATCCTATTGGCTGATCCAATCAGCCAATACGATTGAGCACGCATTCTATTGGCTGTTCCAATCAGCCAATAGAATGCAAGCTCAATCCTATTGGCTGATTGGATCAGCCAATGGGATTGAAGCTCAATCCTATTGGCTGATTGCATCAGCCAATAGGATTTTTTCACCTTTAATTCCGATTGGCTGATAGAAGATGCCATCTGTATGAAGACTTCTGCTGGCTTGGATAAAGACTTCGACCTGCTTGGATGAAGACTTCTGCCGGCTTCGCTGAGGACTTCTGCCACTTCGTTGAGGATGGATGTTCGGTCTTCAAAAACTGTAAGTGGATCTTCGGGGTTAGTGTTAGGTTTTTTAAGGGTTTATTGGGTGGGTTTTATTTTTAGATTATGGTTTGGGCAGAAAAAGAGCTAAATGCCCTTTTAAGGGCAATGCCCAACCAAATGCCCTTTTCAGGGCAATGGGGAGCTTAGTTTTTTTTAGATAGGATTTTATTTGGGGGGTTGGTTGTGTGGGTGGTGGGTTTTACTGTTGGGGGGTTGTTTGTATTTTTTTTTACAGGTAAAAGAGCTGATTTATTTGGGGCAATGCCCCGCAAAAGGCCCTTTTAAGGGCCATTGGTAGTTTATTGTAGGCTAGGGTTTTTTTATTTTGGGGGGGCTTTTTTATTTTGATAGGGCTGTTAGATTAGGTGTAATTATTTTAAATATTTGATCATTTCTTTTTTATTTTGTGTAATTTAGTGTTTGTTTGTTTTTTGCAATTTAGTTAATTGTATTTAATTAATGTAATTTATTTAATTTTAGTGTAAGCTTAGGTGTTAGTTTAAGACAGGTTTGGTTTTATTTTACAGGTAAGTTTGTATTTATTTTAACTAGGTAGTTAGTAAATAGTTAATAACTATTTACTAACTAGTCTACCTAGTTAAAATAAATACAAACTTGCCTGTGAAATAAAAATACAACCTAAGCTAGATACAATGTAACTATTAGTTATATTGTAGCTAGCTTAGGTTTTATTTTACAGGTAAGTATTTAGTTTTAAATAGGAATTATTTAGTTAATGATAGTAATATTTATTTAGATTTATTTTAATTATATTAAAGTTAGGAGTGTTAGGGTTAGACTTAGGGTTAGGTTTTGGGGTTAATAACTTTAGTATAGTGGCGGCGATTTTGGGGGCAGCAGATTAGGGGTTAATAACAGTAATGTAGGTTGCGGCAATGTTAGGGACAGCAGATTAGGGGTTAATAATATTTAACTAGTGTTTACGATGCGAGAGTGCGGAGGTTTAGGGGTTAATATGTTTATTATAATGATGGCGATGTCCAGAGCGGCAGATTAATAATTGTATTTTAGTATTTGCGATGCGGGAGTGCCTCGGTTTAGGGGTCAATATGTAGTTTATGGGTGTTAGTGTACTTTTTAGCACTTTAGTTATGAGTTTTATGGTACGCGTTGTAGCGTAAAACTCATAACTACTGACGTTCAGTTTACAGTACGTATCTTGTAGTTATAGGCTATACCGCTCACCTTTGGCCGGACAGGCAAACTCGTAATACCGGCGCTGTGGATGTCCCATTGAAAAATGACTTTTTAAAAGCTGCGGTAGTTACATTGCGTTACGGCCAAAAAAGTGTGTGGGACAGATATACCTGCAAGACTCGTAATACCAGCGGTAGTGAAAAAGAGCCATAACTATGCTTTTTCACTCAAAACTCGTAATCTAGCCTAATGTTTTCTAATTTTTTATATGAAATTGAATTTGGAAAAATTATTAAACAAACAAAACGTTTAAATGACCATGGCAAATTTACAGTTTTCTGTGCAATTTGTGCTGAGGCTACTAATGTTGTCCCGTATTGAGGTTACAGCATAGGGGGATTACTTTCACAGCACACAAGGGGAATTGAGGTTAATTAGGTTTTTTTCTTTTACCATTTAATCTGCAGTGTACTCATACATAATGTTTTTGGTTTTTTTTATATCAAAGCAATTTTAATAGCTTCCCTTTGTGTTATTTTTAGAAGTCTTTTTTTATCAAATTACACCATTTTATAATGTGTCCAAAATATAACTTAAAAAGTAGATAGATTTTATTCTACTGTACTATTTTAGCCATTTTATTACCCCTAGACAAATAACTTACTAGTTAGTTACAATAAAAATAACACTTTTTTATATTCTGAATGGATATTGAGACCACGCTAATTAATGCTCATATTACAAGTTGAAAGTTATAGGTTGTGCTCGAGCAAAAACCAAAACTGATAGAATGTTTAGCGTGACTTGAGACCTGAAGTACAAAGTAAGGGCTAAAAATAAATTTCACAAAACACATCAAAAATATATTAAGAGAAACTATAACACTCATATACATATACGCCTTTTAATAACAAATATAATTTCAGTATTGTTAAATCATTCTTAAAAGGGTTAAAAGGGATATGGTGTATGGCAAGTTGTTCGACTAGAAATGGCTCCAATGTGTGTATATACAGTATATATATATATATATATATATATATATATATGGAACAAAAGCAAATGCACTCTCAGGACTTCCACAAAATTCTTTAATGGAACGTTTTCGGGGTTCACAATCCCTTCATCAGCATCAACACAAAAGCAAAATTCAAACAATTTATAGTGTTTCTAACAATTCTCACCAAACAAGTGTTACTCCAAAGTGCGCCAAATATCGAGTGTGGAACGCATCTTGCGTTACACAGTGGTGATGCCTACCGGAAGTGATGTTGTCTCACTTCCAGTTTCGCGGCATTATAATATTAAGCATACAAACAGTGTTGTGTATTTCGTCAACATGTAATAACACATACATAATAGTGTATACTGTGTGTTAAGTAAGCAAGTGCTAATGTACACTTAGGTAAGTTAAAAATCTTCCTTAGATCGCCGTAATATTGTCTCTACTCGGCTGATCAAGTGCCACTGTGTGTACAAATCATCATGGCAACAGTAGCCATGGTTATGGTAAACAATCACAAATCGTGTCTTAACACTGTGGTAAATCGCATAGTGCAGCACACCAACATATGTGTCGATAAGTGATAAACATTCTTAGTCACATTTATACATAAATAAAAGCAATAATATATGTACATAGATAAGTATAAATTTAGATTTATATACAGAGAAATGGTGATTCTTGCTGTGCTTGTTATCAGTTAATAGGATGATGTTGAATGACTGCAACCATTAAGTGGGCTCTTTTCTGGCTGTACACCCACATAATTTATTTTCAACAATATATAAATATGTTTTCCAGTGGGAATGTGGGAAAATCAGTAATGTGCTATGACTCATTGGGCACACATTTATTTCACATTACCAAAAGGCGGTTAATATATCTATACCTCAATTCATCTATTTATTTGTGACCATATACAAATACTAAGACCAATAGAGATATTCACATAATTTTACAGTGAATTCTCAAAAGGACATAGATTATCAGGCTGATATAGAGACATATCTGCTTATATCTATAATCACGATCCAAAGGTTAGATGGATACCCCAATGTATCTCACAGAGATGCCTTATTACGTTTTCTAAGACAATACATGATAATGTGTAGGAATAGATCTTATTTACATCTGGTATATATTCCTCATTATCATGTACACATAAAGAGATAGATTAGGCCAACTTATAAGGGACCAAGTATATATTCCTCATTATCATGTATACATAAAGAGATAGATTAGGCCAACTTATAAGGGACCAAGTATGCACAAATAGAGATAGTCCATCTTGTTACTCCTTCATATTTAGAGGTAATTAAATGAATTCCCAATAAAAGGTTTAAAATGCATAAGTAGGTAATTATACCTCAGGGGCCAGGCTTCCACAACCAAGGTGGAGGGTGTCACCTCCAACCGGATGTGTCGTAAGCAACCAGCTACCACTATTCATAAGAGCAATGGGGCTGTAAGCTACACGTAGCCACAATGACCCTGGGTTGTACCCCAAGTATGTAGCACTACCTTATGGGATCAGATAAGATTTTTAAAATCTGGGGTGGTATTTAATCCACCTGGATGTATAGTTCCAAGTTTGAAGATCCACTGGGCTTCACGTTTAAGCAATGTCTTGCTCCTGTCCCCTCGCCGGTCCAATGGGGGTATGTGGTCAATGAGGATGTAACGTATGGAAGAAACAGCATGGCCTTGCTTGGCACAATGGCGTGCGACAGGTTGTTCGGAGTCTCCCTGTTTCAGTGCAGATCTTATTGCATGCCTGTGATTTGCCATTCGTTCACGTAACGTGCCTGTAGTTTTACCCACATAGAAGCACGAACATGGGCAGAAGAGGAGGTACACTACTTGTGTAGTGGTACATGTAATGGAATGTTTAATCACATATCTCCTGTTTGTGTGTGGGTGATGAAAGGTTTTGGTACTAACCAGGCCATTACACGTTGTGCAGCCTAAGCACCTATAGGATCCTTTGATATTTATTGTGGCCCCGGTACTGTAACTAGATTTCTGATCAGTATGCATTAAGAGGTCCTTTAGATTGGTGCCCCTCTTAAAACCCACCATGGGTTGTAACTGCCGGGTGAATGTTATTTAGGATCAGACGCCATTATGGGCCAGTGCTGATGTAAAATGCGTCCCGTGTTCTTGGTGGCTGGAGTGAATGTGGTAGACATAATTAACTTGTTGCTCGTATCTCTCTTAGGTGTAGGCTTAATCAGTTCATCTTGAGTAAGTGAAGATGCTGTGGTCATGGCGTCTTGGATAATCGAGGATTTGTACCCCCTCTCAAGGAATCTCTCTCCTACTCCTGTCAGCTGGGAGACCCCAGTACACATCTCTGAATTATTTCTCATTGTTCTTATGAACTGAGACTTGACTATGCCCTTTAAGAGGGCAGGAGGGTGACAGCTGTCTGCTCTCAGTATGGAATTACGGTCAGTTTGTTTATGATATAAGGTGGTACCCACTACCAGTTGGTGTGCCTTTTTAAAGACCGTCAGATCCAGGAAGTTGATAGTCTGTCTATCAACAGTCATCTTGAATTTTACATTACTGGTGGCCATGTTGTATTTCTCAAACCAAGTTTGTAGGTCCTCCATGGTCCCCCGCCACACCATGAAGATGTCGTCAATATATCTGTAATAGCATACTACTGCCGAATTAATAGTATGCCACAGATATAGATTTTCGAATTGAGACATATATATGTTGGCGTATGCGGGGGCCATGGAGGAACCCATGGCCGTACCAGCTGTCTGCAAATAAAACTTACTTTCAAATCTAAAGTAATTTTTATACAGACAGTATTCAATCAGGGAGAGGAAAAACTCAACAGGTGGACCTTCATAGAGAGAGTTATTAGTGATATGTTCCTGAACTGCTTTAAGGCCCTCAGTATGGGGGATAATAGTATACAGACTGTTGACGTCCAGACAGACCAATAGGTCATCATGTTGGACATCAACAGTCCGTATCTTCCGAATAAAGTCACCTGTGTCCATGATGTATGACCTTATTTCCCTAACTACTGGTTGTAGTAGTATATCCACCAGTTGTGCTACTGGTTGTGTCAGGGAATCCCTCGCCGACACAATGGGTCGGCCTGGTGGATGGTCCAATGTTTTGTGTATCTTAGGGATGGAATATAGGATAGGTATTTTAGGGTGAGAGGTAGAGCAGAAGTCACGAATATGTTCGGACAACCAGAACTGTTCAAAACCCATCTGGATCAAAGCATCCAATTGTGTTAAACCTCGTAGTGGGGTCATTAGGTAATTCAGTATAGGTATGTATGTCAGTCAGCTGAATCAGGATGTCAGTTTGATAATCTCTATAGTTCAGTATCACAATGGCCCCGCCCTTATCGGCGGGCCTGATAACTATAGATGAGTCATCCTGGAGGGTCTTTATCACCAGACATTCTTCCCTGGACAAGTTATGTGTCCAAAGGGACTGATGTCTGGTTGTTTCAAGGTCTTGAGTGACTAGTCTGACAAATGTTTTGGTACTCGGGCTACTGTTGGTCGGTTCAAAGGTGCTAGGGATTTTACATTTAAGTTCTACCTGTGTTTTAGTTGAACTAGATGTGGAGTTTTGAAAAAACTCCCTGATCTTAAGTGATCTGTTCAATTTGTACAGGTCCAGTTTGAGGTCAAATTCAGAAAGGGCTGTGCTAGGCACGAAAGATAGTCCTCTATTTAAAACTTGGCGTTCACTGTCAGAGAGGATATGTGTACTGAGGTTGATTACTTTGTCCTCTTTCGTGGACATCTTGGGGGTCGATGTCTTATGCCCAGCCCGCCTAATATGGGGTCTATCATGCCGCCTCCACCCCGGGAGCGGGTAGTTACCCCTAAAAAATGGTGATTAGGTGTGGAGTGTTCTCTAGATGCATGGGCCGCAAATTGATTTTGATGTCTATATGAACCAGGTGGGGTCAGAGAAATATTGGCAGGGTTCCTTTCAGTATCCATGGACTCTCCCCCACTTGTGTCTACTGTATCAAAATGAACCCGTCTATTCCTCTGTCTCCTCCTGGTTCTTGTGTCAGGTGTGGTAGTTAGCCATTTATAAACTTTTCCTTGTTTATAGTCCTGATTTACAGTTTCTAACTTCCTGTTTTTAAAGGTTATTAAATCTGTCTGATATTTGTCTATTTGGGATTTGATTTTAGATAACCAGATTTCTTGTGTATCACTAGTGAGAGTAGCCTTGTGTGTATTTTCAAAAGTCTGTATTTCAACTTTAACTCTGCCTAGGATCGCAGTAACTTCTTCTATGACAAGTAGGATTAAGTCTAAAGAACATTTGTTCAAAATAAAGCACCACTTTTTTCTGAACTCTGGATTATCTCGCCCAATAGTGGGTACATTATGGACCCTGAAACCTCGGGGTATGTGCCCTGTTCTAAAGTAATCGGATAAGTAACTACCATGTAAGGTCAGGTCAACCTCTCTTTTTTTCAGCTTTAATAAAGTATGATATAAATGAATTGGGGTCTCACCAACAGTCTTGGAGATGGGTGCGAGCAAGATCCGGACAGCATCATCTGGCGTATAAGATACAGTGCCTGTCTGGGCTTCCACAGCTTGACAGGTTAAATCCCCACTCTGTGCATCCAGGTCAATAGATGTTTGTTCCTCCTGTGTCTGTGATGTAGACATGCTGAAATCAGGAAAATAGGTGTATAAACAGAAAATTTAGTTCCTGAATTTGCTTGAGTATTTTTCCACAGGTATACAGCAAAAGAAAACAATGTCAATTAATAGTGAGGTTTTGTCAAGAGTTGAATCCCAGGTAGAAAATGTCCAGATTGGTAAACAACATAAAGTCAGAAAGATGATAACAGTCAAAGAAATCCAGATGGTAAAAAGTCACAAAGATGTACAGCAAGAATAAACCACAAATTGAAGCGCTGGAGTAAATGAAACAAATAAGGTCAAAAGCAGGGGGTTCCGCTGGTCAAAAAATAAAATCCAAATAATTTCCAGTTCAGCCCACCAAGAGACAGTAGCCTGGGTGCAAATATAAGTAGCATATGGAACAAAAGCAAATGCACTCTCAGGACTTCCACAAAATTCTTTAATGTTGTTTACCAATCTGGACATTTTGATACAGTAAACACAAGTGGGGAAGAGTCCACGGATACTGAAAGGAACCCTGCCAATATTTCTCTGACCCCACCTGGTTCATATAGACATCAAAATCAATTTGCGGCCCATGCATCTAGAGAACACTCCACACCTAATCACCATTTTTTAGGGGTAACTACCCGCTCCCAGGGTGGGGGCGGCATAATAGACCCCATATTAGGTGGGCGGGGCATAAGACATCGACCCCCAAGACGTCCACGACAGAGGACATAGTAATCAACCTCAGTACACATATCCTCTGTGACAGTGAACGCCAAGTTTTAAATAGAGGACTATCTTTCGTGCCTAGCACAGCCCTTTCTGAATTTGACCTCAAACTGGACCTGTACAAATTGAACAGATCACTTAAGATCAGGGAGTTTTTTCAAAACTCCACATCTAGTTCAACTAAAACACAGGTAGAACTTAAATGTAAAATCCCTAGCACCTTTGAACCGACCAACAGTAGCCCGAGTACCAAAACATTTATCAGACTAGTCATTTAAGACCTTGAAACAGCCAGATATCAGTCCCTTTGGACACATAACTTGTCCAGGGAAGAACGTCTGGTGATAAAGACCCTCCAGGATGACTCATCTATAGTTATCAGGCCCGCCGATAAGGGCGGGGCCATTGTGATACTGAACTATAGAGATTATCGAACTGACATCCTGATTCAGCTGACTGACATACATACCTATACTGAATTACCTAATGACCCCACTACGAGGTTTAAAACACAATTGGATGCTTTGATCCAGATGGGTTTTGAACAGGGCTGGTTGTCCGAACATATTCGTGACTTCTGCTCTACCTCTCACCCTAAAATACCTATCCTATATTCCATCCCTAAGATACACAAAACATTGGACCATCCACCAGGCCGGCCCATTGTGTCGGAGAGGGATTCCCTGACACAACCAGTAGCACAACTGGTGGATATACTACTACAACCAGTAGTTAGGGAAATAAGGTCATACATCATGGACACAGGTGACTTTATTCGGAAGATACGGACTGTTGACGTCCAACATGATGACCTATTGGTCTGTCTGGACGTCAACTGTCTGTATACTATTATCCCCCATACTGAGGGCCTTAAAGCAGTTCAGGAACATATCACTAATAACTCTCTCTATGAAGGTCCACCTGTTGAGTTTTTCCTCTCCCTTATTGAATACTGTCTGTATAAAAATTACTTTAGATTTGAAAGTAAGTTTTATTTGCAGACAGCTGGTACGGCCATGGGTTCCTCCATGGCCCCCGCATACGCCAACATATATATGTCTCAATTTGAAAATCTATATCTTTGGCATACTATTAATTCGGCAGTAGTATGCTATTACAGATATATTGACGACATCTTCATGGTGTGGCGGGGGACCATGGAGGACCTACAAACTTGGTTTGAGAAATACAACATAGCCACCAGTAATGTAAAATTCAAGATGACTGTTGATAGACAGACTATCAACTTCCTGGATCTGACGGTCTTTAAAAAGGCACACCAACTGGGTACCACCTTATATCATAAACAAACTGACCGTAATTCCATACTGAGAGCAGACAGCTGTCACCCTCCTGCCCTCTTAAAGGGCATAGTCAAGTCTCAGTTCATAAGAACAATGAGAAATAATTCAGAGATGTGTACTGGGGTCTCCCAACTGACAGGAGTGGGAGAGAGATTCCATGAGAGGGGGTACAAATCCTCGATTATCCAAGACACCATGACCACAGCATCTTCACTTACTCAAGATGAACTGATTAAGCTACACCTAAGAGTGATACGAGCAACAAGTTAATTATGTCTACCACATTCACTCCAGCCACCAAGAACACGGGACGCATTTTACATCAGCACTGGCCCATAATGGCGTCTGATCCTAAATTAACATTCACCCGGCAGTTACAACCCATGGTGGGTTTTAAGAGGGGCACCAATCTAAAGGACCTCTTAATGCGTACTGATCAGAAATCTAGTTACAGTACAGGGGCCACAATAAATATCAAAGGAACCTATAGATGCTTAGGCTGCACAACGTGTAATGGTCTGGTTAGTACCAAAACCTTTCATCACCCACACGCAAACAGGAGATATGTGATTAAACATTCCATTACGTGTACCACTACACGTAGTGTACCTCCTCTTCTGCCCATGTTCATGCTTCTATGTGGGTAAAACTACAGGCACGTTACGTGAACGAATGGCAAATCACAGGCATGCAATAAGATCTGCACTGAAACAGGGAGACTCCGAACAACCTGTCGCATGCCATTGTGCCAAGCAAGGCCATGCTGTTTCTTCCATATGTTACATCCTCATTGACCACATACCCCCATTGGACCGGGGAGGGGACAGGAGCAAGACATTGCTTAAACGTGAAGCCCAGTGGATCTTCAAACTTGGAACTATACATCCAGGTGGATTAAATACCACCCCAGATTTTAAAAATCTTATCTGATCCCATAAGGTAGTGCTACATACTTGGGGTACAACCCAGGGTCATTGTGGCTATGTGTAGCTTCCAGCCCCATTGCTCTTATGAATAGTGGTAGCTGGTCGCTTAAGACACATCCGGATGGAGGTGACACCCTCCACCTTGGTTGTGGAAGCCTGGCCCCTGAGGTATAATTACCTACTTATGCCTTTAAACCTTTTATTGGGAATTCATTTAATTACCTCTAAATATGAAGGCGTAACAAGATGGACTATCTCTATTTGTGCATACTTGGTCCCTTATAAATTGGCCTAATCTATCTCTTTATGTATACATGATAATGAGGAATATATACTTGGTCCCTTATAAATTGGCCTAATCTATCTCTTTATGTATACATGATAATGAGGAATATATACCAGATGTAAATAAGATCTATTCCTACACATCATCATGTATTGTCTTAGAAAACGTAATAAGGCATCTCTGTGAGATACATTGGGGTATCCATCTAACCTTTGGATCGTGATTATAGATATAAGCAGATATGTCTCTATATCAGCCTGATAATCTATGTCCTTTTGAGAATTCACTGTAAAATTATGTGAATATCTCTATTGGGCTTAGTATTTGTATATGGTCACAAATAAATAGACGAATTGAGGTATAGATATATTAACCGCCTTTTGGTAATGTGAAATAAATTTGTGCCCAATGAGTCATAGCACATTACTAATTTTCCCACATTCCCACTGGAAAACATATTTATATATTGTTGAAAATAAATTCTGTGGGTGTACAGCCAGAAAAGAGCCCACTTAATAGTTGCAGTCATTCAACATCATCCTATTAACTGATAACAAGCACAGCAATAATCACCATTTCTCTGTATATAAATCTAAATTTATACTTATCTACGTACATATATTATTGCTTTTATTTATGTATAAATGTGACTAAGAATGTTTATCACTTATCGACACATATGTTGGTGTGCTGCACTATGCGATTTACCACAGTGTTAAGACACGATTTGTGATTGTTTACCATAACCATGGCTACAGTTGCCATGATGATTTGTACACACAGTGGCACTTGATCAGCCGAGTAGAGACAATATTACGGCGATCTAAGGAAGATTTTTAACTTACCTAAGTGTACATTAGCACTTGCTTACTTAACACACAGTATACACTATTATGTATGTGTTATTACATGTTGACGAAATACACAACACTGTTTGTATGCTTAATATTATAATGCCGCGAAACTGGAAGTGAGACAACATCACTTCCGGTAGGCATCACCACTGTGGAACGCAAGATGCGTTCCACACTCGATATTTGGCGCACTTTGGAGTAACACTTGTTTGGTGAGAATTGTTAAAAACACTGTAAATTGTTTGAATTTTGCTTTTGTGTTGATGCTGATGAAGGGGTTGTGAACCCCGAAAACGTTCCATTAAAGAATTTTGTGGAAGTCCTGAGAGTGCATTTGCTTTTGTTCCATATGCTACTTATATTTGCACCCAGGCTACTGTCTCTTGGTGGGCTGAACTGGAAATTATTTGTATATATATATATATATATATATATATATATATATATATGTGTGTGTGTGTGTGTGTGTGTGTGTGTTTGTATACATGTCTATATTTACATGCAATATAATTTTTATAAAATGTTAATGTTTTAATGCTTTTTTACATTCCTATGTTCTACACTTAGAAAAAAAAAATTAAATAGATATTTAGATATACAATTGTAATCAAAATTATTTAACCTCCATTGCAAATCAACAGCTAGATTACAAGTTTTGCGTTAGAGGCTGTGCGGTGCTAACGAGCAAATTATGCTCACCGCTTACTTACAGACAGCGCTGGTATTATGGGTTTTTCCAAATCCGGCGTTAACTGCAAAAAAGTGATCGTAGAGCACAATTTTGCTCCACATCTCACCTCAATACCAGCGCTGCTTACGTTAGCGGTGAGCTGGCTGAACGCGCTCGTGCACAATTTCCCCATAGGAATCAATGGGGGAGAGCCGGCTGAAAAAAAGTCTAATACCTCCAAAAAAGCAGCGTTTAGCTCCTAACACAGCCCCATTGATTCCTATGGGGAAAATACATTTATGTCTACACCTAATACCCTAACATGAACCCCGAGTCTAAACACCCCTAATCTTACACTTATTGACCCCTAATCTGCCAACACCTATATTATATTATTAACCCCTAATCTGCCGCTCCGGACACCGCCGCCACCTACATTATACTTATGAACCCCTAATCTGCTGCCCCCAACATCGCCGACACCTACATTATATTTATTAACCCCTAATCTGCTGCCCCCAATGTCGCCGCAACCTACCTACACTTTTTAACCCCTAATCTGCTGCCCCAACGTCACCGCCACTATATTAAAGTTATTAACCCCTAAACCTAAGTCTAACCCTAACCCTATCACCCCCTAACTTAAATATAATTAAAAGAAATCAAAATAAATATTCCTATCATTAAATTATTCCTATTTAAAACTAAATACTTACCTGTAAAATAAACCCTAAGCAAGCTACAATATAAATAATAGTTACATTGTAGCTAGCTTAGGGTTTATTTTTATTTTTCAGGCAACTTTGTATTTATTTTAACTAGGTAGAATAGTTATTAAATAGTTATTAACTATTTAATAACTACCTAGCTAAAATAAAGACACAAGTACCTGTAAAATAAAACCTAACCTAAGTTACAATTACACCTAACACTACCACTATCATTAAATTAATTCCCTAAATTAAATAAAATTATCTAAAGTACAAAAAAAACCAAAACACTAAATTACAGAAAATAATAAAAAAAATTACAAGATTTTTAAACTAATTACAACTAATCTAATCCCCCTAACAAAATAAAAAAGCCCCCCAAAATAAAAAAGCCCCCCCAAAATAAAAAAGCCCTACCCTACACTAAATTACAAATAGCCCTTAAAAGGGCCTTTTGCGGGGCATTGCCCCAAAGTAATCAGCTCTTTTACCTGTAAATAAAATTACAAATCCCCCCCAACATTAAAACCAACCACCCACACAACCAACCCTACTCTAAAACCCACCCAATCCCCCCTTAAAAAACCTAATACTAACCCCCTGAAGATCACCCTACCGGGAGACGTCTTCATCCAACCGGGCAGAAGTGGTCCTCCAGACGGGCAGAAGTCTTCATCCAAGCCGGGCAGAAGTGGTCCTCCAGACGGGCAGACGTCTTCATCCAGACGGCATCTTCTATCTTCATCCATCCGGCGTGGAGAGGCTCCATCTTCAAGACATCCGACGTGGAGCATCCTCTTCATCCGGAGTCTTCTTACTGAATGAAGGTACCTTTAAGTGACATCATCCAAGATAACGTTCCTTCAATTCTGAATGGCTGCTAGAATTCTATCAGCCAATCGGAATTAAGGTAGAAAAATCCTATTGGCTTTAATGTTGGGGGGGGGGGGATTTGTAATTTTTTCTACAGGTAAAAGAGCTGATTACTTTGGAGCAATGCCCCGCAAAAGGCCCTTTTAAGGGCTATTTATAATTTAGTGTAGGGTTAGGGGGGGCTTTTTTATTTTGTTAGGGGGATTAGATTAGGTGTAATTAGTTTAAAAATCTTGTAATTTGTTTATTATTTTCTGTAATTTAGTGTTTGGTTTTTTTTGTACTTTAGATAATTTTATTTAATTTAGGGAATTAATTTAATTATAGTGGTAGTGTTACGTGTAATTGTAACTTAGGTTAGGTTTTATTTTACAGGTACTTTTGTCTTTATTTTAGCTAGGTAGTTATTAAATAGTTAATAACTATGTAATAACTATTCTACCTAGTTAAAATAAATACAAACTTGCCTGTAAAATAAAAATAAACCCTAAACTAGATACAATGTAACTATTAGTTATATTGTAGCTAGCTTAGGGTTTATTTTATAGGTAAGTATTTAGTTTTAAATAGGAATAATGTAGTTAATGATAGTTATTTTATTTATATTTATTTAAATTATATTTAAGTTAGGGTAGGTTAGGGTTAGGGTTAGACTTAGATTTAGGGGTTAATAACTTTAATATAGTGGCGGCGACGTTGGGGGCGGCAGATTAGGGGTTAATAAATGTAGGTAGGTGTCGGCGATGTTAGGGATGGCAGATTAGAGGTTAATAAAATGTAACTAGTGTTTGCGATGGTGTGGCGGTTTAGGGGTTAATATATTTATTATAGTGGCGGTAATGTCCGGTTTGGGAGGCCTCGGTTTAGGGGTTAATAGGTAGTTTATGGGTGTTAGTGTACTTTTTAGCACTTTAGTTAAGAGTTTTATGCTACAGCGTTGTAGTGTAAAACTCTTAACTACTGACTTTAAAATGCCAGTCTTGACAGGAAAGGGTGTACCGCTCACTTTTTGGCAGACTCGTAATACCGGCGCTATGCAAGTCCCATTGAAAAAATAGGATACGCAATTGACGTAAGTGGATTTGCGGTATTTCCGAGTCTAGCCAAAAAAAGTGAGCGGTACACCTGTACCTGCAAGACTCGCAATACCAGCGGGCATTAAAAAGCAGCATTGGGACCGGCCAACGCTGCTTTTTAAGCCTAACGCAAGACTCGTAATCTAGCCGCAAGTTTCTTATCAAAATTTACAGACTTTCAGCTGTTTGCAATGAGCAAATCAAACACAGGCAATTGAAATAGCTCAACACAACAAATGCTTCAAGTGTTTTTCCCAAATTCAACTGAAAATGTAACTTTTAATGAATTCTGCAGTCTCAAAATTATTCAGCCCCCTGAATAGAATCCTTCACAACAGCACAAATATGCAAAACAGGTTTTGCAACTAATCAAGGGCTTCATTAGTTGCACTAGGTGTGCTTGAGCTAGAACACATGAGATACCGGAACTGGGTAGGGGTTTGTTGACTGTCACATTTGAATGCATGTTACAAAATATAAGTCAAAAGAATGGTCAAAAAAGTTAAGAGAAGAGATCATTGCCCTTATCAAACAAAGAACAGGATACAAAAAGATAGCGAAGGCAATGAATGTTCCTAGAGACACAGTTGGAAGCATAGTTCACAAGTTCAAAGTTAAAGAAATACTGGTTACACTGCCTAGATGGGGCAGAAAAATGAAGCTATCAATGGCAGCAACCCGATTTCTGAGAAGGCAGGTTTAGAAAAACCCCTTGAGTGACTGCAAAAGACTTGCAGCAAGAATTGGTGGCAACATGCATTGAGGTTTCAGTTTGCACAGTAAGGCGTGTACTAAACGCAGAAGGTTTCCATGCCAGAACTCCAAGACGTACACCACTTCTGACCCAAAAGCACAAGAAAAGTCAGCTCCAATATCCTGAAAATCATATAAGCAAGCCAAAGAAGTTTTGGTATTCTGTTCTGTGGAGCTATGAAATAAAACTGGAACTTTTTGGTCCAATGGATACGTTGAAAAGAACATTCTGCCTACAGTTAAGCATGGTGGTGGCTCCGTGATGCTCTGGGGCTGCTTTGCATCCTCTGGCACTGAAAATCTGCAGTGTGTAGAAGGCAAGATAGATTAATTGAAGTATCAGGAAATCCTAGGAGAAAACGTCATTCTGTGAGGAAGCTGATGCTTGGGCATCAATAGACCTTCCAACTAGACAATGTTCCCAAGCATACCTCAAATTCCACCAAGGCTTGGTTGCAGAAAAAGTCTTGAAGATGCTTAAGTGGACATCACAGTCACCTGACTTGAACCCCAAAGAAAATCTCTGGTGGGATCGGAAGAAGGTGGTTGCAGCATTCAAACCCAAGAATATTACTGAATTGGAGGCCATTGCTCATGAAGAATGGGCTAAGATTGGTCAGGAATGCTGCCAGAAGCTGGTGTCTGGCTATGCATCTCATTTGCAACAGGTCATAACAGCAAAAGGGTGCTCTACTAAGTACTAAATGTGCTTGCTATGAAGGGGTTGAATAATTTTGAGACTGCAGAATTCATTAAAAGTTGCATTTATGAATTTGGCAACAGAAATTGAAGCATTCGTTGTGTTGAGCTGTTTCAATTGCTTTTGCTTGATTTATTTATTGCAAACAGCTGAAAGTCTGTAAATTTTGACAATAAACCCAGTTTGCCATGGGGGTTTAATAATTATGATAACAACAGTATATATATATATATATATATATTCTATTTCCTATCTTTTTCTAATCATGGGTGCTGCAATGCAGAACTCAATTTTTCACTATATTCCAGAGAGGATGTATTTCAACATGTGCAGTAAATCTCCTTCATTCAGATATCTGCAGTGTAACCTAGGTTCTATAATGGCAGCACCCATGTTTAATGGAAGTGTAGGATATGTATTTAGAGTTTAGTGTCCCGTTAAAATAAAGGTGTTTAAAGTGAAAATAACAGGATGTAGAGCTAACACCTAAGTATGTATTGGTCACTAGCTGACAGGTACAACTCCAACAGGAAAACCTGGATTGTTCAGCTCAGCCTGTCATCTGGGATTAACTGATGCAGCTATTACAACACTCTCTAGCAATACTGAGATAGTGATTCGCCCTGTGGATAAAGGTGGTGCAGTGGTAGTACAAAACTATAGTGACTACAAAGCAGAAATACTGAGACAGCTGGGTGAAGGTAACACGCACAAAAGCCTATCAGGTGACCCTACGATACAGCTGAAACAACAGATTGATACAATGGTTAATGATGCACTCTTGAGTGGATGGATTGGCATGCAAACCAGCGAGTGGCTAACGGTTTCACATCCAGTAAGGCCAATTCTGCACACACTACCAAAAATACATAAAAACCTACAAACACCACCGGGCCGACTGATTGTATCAGCCAGAGATTCCTTGCTACAACCACTGGCCATATTTCTCGATTACATTCTGCAACCGATGGTGACCAACATGGCATACTATGTGAGAGACTCTTGGGCTTTGGTGACAACATTAACGGAACTGACAGAGGTAGCGCCAGATGACCTACTGGTATGTATGGACGTTAATAGTCTATACACTGTGATTCCTCAAGAAGAAGGTGTACAGATCATCTTAACATGTCTACAAAAATATCCCTATGTGGGGCCACCGGCTGAATTTATCCAAAAGCTGTTGAGATGTTGCCTCAGTAACAAATATTTCAGGTTCGAGAAAAACTTCTACTTGCAACTTACCGGGACAGCCATGGGCTCCAATATGACACCATCATTTGCTAATATATATATGGAACATGTGGAGAAGAACATACTACAGGTTTATACGCATTCAAACATCACGTTTTACCTTTAACAACTCTGACTGCCCTACCAAGGTAAAGATATTGTCTAGCAAGACCACTATTGATTTCCTTGACCTTCGGATCTTCAAGGAGGAGGGTCGACTAGGCACAACCCTGTTCCACAAAGAAACTGATAGAAATTCAATAGTACATGCTAGCAGCAGCCACTCAAGGTCACTGGTAAAAACGATACAGAGAGCACAGATGTTAAGGCTAGTTAGAAACAACTCATCGGACATACAGAAAACAGCACAGCTACAAAAGATGAAAGAAAAGTTTACTGAAAGAGGCTACAGGAATGAGGACATCTGTAGTGCCAAAGTGGAAGCCACACGATTGACACAAAGGGACCTCATGATGACTAAAAAGGTGCATAAAGATACAAAGAGGATGAACTTCACTACTTCGTACACACCACAGCTAAGGAAAATGGGGGAGATACTGACCCAAAAATGGCACATCATTCAGAGTGACACAACACTTCCATAACATGATTTTGCACCACCTAGGGTAGGCTTTAAATGAGGAAAAAGCTTACGTGACCTCTTGGTACTGACGGACCCACAACACTGTTATAACAAACAGACATGGCTTAAATTAACTAAGAAGGGGTCATACAGATGCCCTAGTTGTGTCACTTGTCATTCCATGGTTCAAGGAAATAGTTTTAGACATCCCCATACCAACAAAAGATACCCTATCAAGCACTATCTAACCTGCACAACTCTGTGGGGCCTAACTATCAAGCTCCGTATGGAGCTTGAGTGCCCGTGTTTCTGGTGAGCCTGCAGGCTCGCCAGAAACACCAGTTATGAAGCAGCGGTCTAAAGACCGCTGCTCCATAACCCTGTCCACCTGCTCTGATGAGGCAGACAGGAATAGCCGGAATTCAACCCGATCAAGTACGATCGGGTTGATTGACACCCCCCTGCTGGCGCAATGCTGAATACGGAGAGCATATTGATCTCTACATTCAGCGATGTCTGTCGGACCTGATACATACTGTCGGATCAGGTCCGACAGACATATGATAAATAGGCCTCCGTATGTGGTCTATTTATTAAGCTGTATTTGTGGGTTGTTTTACGTGGGTAAGACCTCGGATGACATAAAGAAGAGGATGGTGAATAATCGGAGTGCCATCCACACAGCCATAGAAAAAAGGAGACAGTGACCAACCTGTAGCAAGGCATTTCGCCCATAAAGGACATACAGTGAAGGACTTGAGATTCCAATGGATCGATCACGTTCCATCTCTGCCTTGAGGGGCTGATAGGAATAAGCGACTGCTACAGGTTGAGGCTCGCTGGATACATAAATTGGACACTGTACATCCAAGGGGACTAAATGCAAGTATCTATTGGCATTGTTTTTGTGAATGTGTATAAAGATTTCTAGATCAAGGTGTTGACAGATCCATTGTCGTATATTGGTGCTAAATTAAGGTCAGATTATCTAACTCTGTATGGAATAGTGCCAGTAGAAACTGTGTAGACAGGTTCAACACCTTGTCCCTACATTATTTATCTTTGCCCTGTTTCTGCCCTTGAGATATACATAGAACATACTAATATATAGTCCCCTTTACTTCTGGTCTGTTCTATCTTTTAGATCATGCCTTGGTGCCTGCTAGTCTGCGCATATGTGATTTTGTGTCCCCGATCTTTCATAAGTAACAGGTGTTTTATATGGATGTTATTTTTTATCTATAGGCCTCTAAAGACATAACCACTTTAATATTTGATTACCCAAACAGTCTTGTTTTGCCTCTTATGCCTGGATATCTCATGCCAGATATTTTCTTGACAGTTATTTTCTGCCAATTATTTTGACCAGTTATTTATTTATGGTGTTAAAATAGCAAAAATGATGTTGCAGGTGTATGTCACATTTTTTGTGTAAGCATAACTGTTATGATGTTAATTACATACCTGTACCATTTCACTGCATATCTTCATATATTATCATATGTATTAGGTATATCTGTGTTGGATATTATGGGCTTATGAATTGATAAAGGGCTGATCTTATGGGGATGTCAATGCCCCTATTATGCACACTATTTTGATACAGTAGAGATTGGTATAGAACTTGGTCTGTTTATATTGTGTCAGTTATTTTTTTCGGCCTACTATTCTCAGCCGGTTATTTATTTGTGGTGATGAAATAGCAAAAATTAGGTTGCAATTTTATATCACGTTTCTTTAACATATAACTGCTATGTTGTCTATAACATACTTATACTATTTCACCACATATTTTTTTATTATTTTTTTAAACAGTTTTATTGATTTAAAAAGAGATTGTACAGTACATCATCGAGGTTAATCTTATCGATGGAAAATGTAAGACATAAACATAGCATTGACATTTAAGATTGTCTCCATCCTGGAACCCGGATGATTGTTAAAGTCTCAATATCTGAAGCGTTGTACCGGGTGATGATATATTATATGTACTAAAATGTTTATATCGGTGTTAATCTTGACACAAAACGTAGGAGATGTACAATCAAACAATAACAACGATTAAAACATTTGAGAAGACTAGAATAAAACAAAATAAGACATGTAATAGAAGCTAACTAAGATTAAAATAATAATGAAAATAAAATAATAACATAGAGTGAACTAATATAAAGTAGAATAAAATAAATATATGAGATAAAATAAAAATAAAATAAGATGAAATGAAATGAAATGAAATGCCTGTCAGCCACTTAAGGGGTCTCGTCATATAGAGGTGTCTTTATATAGGAGGTATTTGTGGTGTGCAGAAAAGTCAGTCCTCTCAATCCTCATTCTCTTAGGGGAAGTTTCTGTTATTTTACTAGTAATACTGGTCTCAGGGCTAATTAGAAGGGTTCAAGTAACCTCTCGCCCGCCGCCCTCCCAAATAAATGTTATATCTGCTAGCATGTGTGATTTCCTCCTTTTAGCGTAACCATATCCCTCCATAATTAGAAGATCTGTGACTTTATCTGTCCAATTTCTTAGTGTCGGTGAATAAGGGGTCTTCCAATGTAGTGCTATTAAAGCTTTGGCTGCTGTCAGACCCAATTGGAGTAAAGTGAGTCTCAGCTTACACGGTAATCTCTGCAAGTCATTCAGTAGCGCGATTCTAGATGTTAGAGAGATGTCACCCCCCAGAAGTGGCTTAAGATGATTTTCTACTGAACTCCAAAGAGTTTGGACATTTGGGCAATGCGACCACATGTGGAGGTAGGTACCCCTCGCTCCGCATCCTCTCCAGCACTTTCCTGAAGACCCAGGGTAGATAGATTGTAGTCTCACAAGAGTGAGGTACCAGCATGATAGCACTTTGAAATTAAGTTCTAATGCCTGGGGGGAGGTGGAGGCTTTCTTTGTACGCATAAAAATGTAATGCCATTCTTCACTCTGTAAGTTTGTTTGCATGTCTATGTGCCATTGTTGTGTGTATGAGGGAAGTTGTTGAGCCTGATCTCCCTGGATCATTTTTTTTGCCAATGACAGCGAGTGTTTCGCTGTTCCCTTGATGAGACAGTAACTTTCGAATGGGGTAAGTTCCCTCAAAAAATCGTGCCTGTGCGGAGATGTGTGGACAAAGTGTACCAACTGAGAGTATTTTAACCAGCCGGAATAACTGCCTCCCATTATCCCTGACAAATCTTCTCTCTTTTTAAGTTTCCCTTGTATGGTAAATTCTTTTAGTGGGGTGGTGTAACCCCAGCCTGTTATTCTCTTATAACCTTTATCTAAGCCTTCACCACATATTTTAATACTTTATCATTCTCATTAGGCATATTTATGTTGCAAATTGTGGGTTTACAAATGGCTATAGGATTCATCTTGCAATAATGCCGATATTAATGCTATGCTCTTTGTTTTGCATGCGAGCATATGGATCGGTATACTACTTGGCCCATCCTTCCCTTAGTAATTATGCTTGTGAACTGGCTACCCATTCATGCGATCAGATCATATTCCTGTTCATTAATCACCCCTGATGGTGCCTTAAACACTGTAGTACATGCTTTGAGTTTTCCACATAGCAATTTCCCAAACACTAACACATGCCCCATATGGGCGGAGCTCATTTGCTTCAGTGTCCACACTGTCACTGCCTCTTACCAGGACATACTGGAGGTGATAGATATGTTCCACACACTATTGGCATCGTTGACAACGATTATGGTAAGCAGTAGGTGTAGATTATATACAGTATGATTGCCCTCCGCCACAGTTTTGATAGAGGATACTCAGATACAATATATCCCTGTGCAAGTCTGTATTTAGAACATCTATGATTTACTGAACAACACAGACACATCGTTTGATATAGATTAGTTTATACAACTTTTTGGTAAACACTTTTTTGTAGCTGTTTTGTAACTATTTTGGAACATTCAACTTCTGTTACGATTGATCAATGTCTGATAACAAGCACCTTGGTATTCTCACATATCAACAATGATTGTTTGTATTTTGGTGGGTGAAGTTTTGTATCAACATGTGCATCACTATGGTAACCCTTTTTTGGCGCATTTTCTGTTCGGGGAGGGATCTAATTGTATTTATAAGCTTGCATGTTTTTCCTCACTCTTGTTGGTCTGATGAAGGGGTGAATACCCCAAAATGTCACTATAATATAATTGTGTTATACACTTGATAAGACCAGAGAGTGCTTCGTCTATTAGCTCTATTTACCACTCCTAGCACTCTGGCATATGAAGTTTGTTAGTGGGAGTACACCTATCTCTACAGAAATAATATATATATATATATATATATATATATATATATATATATATATATATATATATATATATATAAATATACACACACATATAAAAACAAAAAATACACATATATACACATATATTGTAAGGGCACTTTTGACCTCTGCCTGTATTCAGCTGCGGCTGCAGCTCTCTGGGAATGCATGGACACGTGCTACCTAAATTTAAAGAGGCTGTGTCCTAATTATAGGCACTCCCACCTGGAGGACTCAGGTTCAGGAATTCCTTTAAAATCTCTCCCAGCTAATCATTTTGGGCTGAGTTCTCCCAGCCCATCACTCTGGGCTGAGTTATTGCCCTCTTATTTTGTTCACCTTGCTCCTGAGACCACAGTATACTTACCTGATACCTGTGTATGCTCACCTTGCTCCTGAGACCAAAGCATAGTTACCTGATACCTGTGTATGCTCACCTTGCTCCTGAGACCAAAGCATAGTTACCTGATACCTGTGTATGCTCACTTTGCTCCTGAACACTAAAGCATACCTACCTGCTATCTGCGTATGCTCACCTCACCTTTCTCCTGAGACCAAAGCATACGTACCTGATACCTGTGTATGCTCATCTTGCTCCTGAAACCAAAGCATACTTACCTGATACCTGTGTATGCTCACCTTGCTTCTGAGACCAAACATACTTACCTTGCACCTATGTATGCTCATCTCGTTCCTGAAGCTGTGTCTGCTGTACCTATCTAGTATCCTGTGACAATCTCACCAACAGTACCCGCTTTGTATTATGTGCCTGCTGAGAAACCTGTGTTTGCCATACCAGTGACAGCCTTCTTTAAACCACTTGTACCTGCTGTACCTATCAGGTATCCTGTGTCATCAAATTGATCAGAAATACAGTGTAGGTATTGTTAATGTTGTAAATGGCTATTGTAGCTGGAAACAGCTGTTTTTTTAATGGAATACAGAGGTCCAATATCAGCAACCTCCAGTTCTGTGTCCCAATGGCACATTTGTTTGTAAATCCGAGTTTATAATTTAAAAAGGCTAATTGATCATTAGAAAACTATTTTGTAAATATGTTAGCCCAGCTGGAAACTGTTGTGCTGATTAACGAAGCAATAAAACAGGCCTTCATTAGACTAGTTAAGTATCTGGAGCATCGGCAATTGAGAGTTCGATTACAGGCTCAAGATGTCCAGAAACAAAGAACTTACTATTGCAACTCATCAATCTCTTCTTGTTGTGAGAAATTAAGGCTATTCTATGTGAGAAATTGCCAAGAAACTGAAGATCCCATAAACGCTGAATACTCAAGATCAGGGGCGAAACTACAGGGTGTGCAGAGTTTGGAGGGGGAGGGCCCAGCTTAAAAAAAAAAAAAAAAGTGTGACATGATGCTTCACTAGTGTCTCTGACTACAGGGGTTAGTGTTTCTGTTTTACCCATTGGTGTTTATGTGTGTGTGTGTGTGTGTGTATGTGTGTATGTATGTATGTGACTGTGTGTGTATTTATGCATGTATATGTATATGTTTGTGGAATCAGTAAATTACAGACCTTGTTACTACAGCATGGGGGGGGCGGGGGATAAACAGTGTCAGTCTATACAATACCCCTATATACAGTACAGGGGGGCTGGACCATGTCACAGACTACTGTGGTCGGTAGGGTCAGGCCAGCCATCTCACCAGCAGATTACAGACTGTGTCACTGACTCACTATATACAGTACTGGTGGGTTAAACAGTGTCACTATATACAGTAATAGGGGGTCAGACCATCTCACAGACTGTGGGCACAGGGTACCTCCTATTGCAGACATGTAATCAGATTCACTTTTTTTTCTGTGTTAAATGTAAAAAAAATATGTATCAAATTCCCCTTTTTTGGGGGGTGGGGTGGAGTCCTTCTTAGATTCTTGCACCTGGGCCCTGTGGTTTCTAGTTACGCCTCTGCTCAAGATTACCTCAAAAAATTGACAGCTATAATGCCAAAGATCTGCAAGGCTGTAATTACTTCACATGAAAGATTCTTTGATGAAAGCAAAGTTTAAAGGACACAATTATTATTTTCCTTAAATATATATATGTACAGCAACAGGCTTGCACTCACTGGACTTTTAAAGTGCCTTTAATGGGATGTGACATTTCTGGAGTTCAGCTCCCCTTCCTCAGACAGTGCTGAATCCCCGAAATGCCACATCACATTAAATGTACTTTGAAAGTCTATTGAGTGTAAGCCTGTTGCTGTTCATATAATTTCTTATTTGCTGGCAACCTGACAGATTACTTTGGTTGGTGAGATTGCGCTGCATTTGGATATCTATCTATCTATCTATCTATCTATCTATCTATCTATATATATATAAATATATGTATATACTATCTATATACTTTTGGCCACAATCCAGTCAAACACCTTGACATACACCATATCCCTTTTTAACCATTTTCCTTTTTTTTCAAATGGAAACATATTTTATAGTAAATAAATCTATATATGCGTGCAATTACTTTATTTTAATATGTTTTACATGTGTTTTATGAAATTTTAATTCTAGACCTAAAACTTTTCTTCGGGTCACAAGTCGTACTAATTCTTCTAGTGCTATTTTGAGTTGTGCTTGAGTGCAACCCATAACTTTCATCTTGTAATGTTAGCTATGTATAGTGTGGTCGCAATATCCATTGAAAGTATTGGGCACACTGAAGGGGTGACGACTGTACTAAACATTTTCTGGTAATTCTGTTTTAACATGAACTTGCATTATCATTTTGTTCTCTAAATTTTAGCATGGTCCAGCAACATTGATATCACACCCAAGCACTCCACTTGCAATATTCTAAATACATACAAATTATTTACTGAGATATATATGCTTCCAGATTGCATAGAACTTTATAAAACAAGAAATTCTAAATAAACTGTAATAAAAACTATAAAAATAAAATCAACTATCAGTCGCTATAAACTGTGAATAAGTGTTGCTAGACTTATATGACTGCAACTTGTCCTGATGGAACTTTTGGACAGGTTGTATTGCTTTCAAATGCATTTATCACTTCAAGTTTACAGATCATTACAACTTTACAACTATATCATGGTTAATCCAAGACTCACTGGGATAGTTCTGATAGAATAAAGAGACCCTGAGTGGACATATCCTAAGACGCTCCTGTCTATATTTGTAGAAACCTGGGGAGATTCCCACTGACTTGAAGATTACTTTTATTGACCTGGAAAGGAGAAAGATATATGTAAACTCATCTAGAAAGTCTCAGCAGGACATAGACTACATACTCACTGACCTGAAATGATTGCAGTTTTCAGCTTTGGTGGGCTAATTAACAAAGCCTTTCAAAGACAGCTTTGGGCAGGTAGAAAGTGTGTGTGCAAGATGGGTTTTTTTTTTCGTTTTTTTTTCAGAACAATGTCTATAAGAGATTGGCCCTAACTTAATGTCACAAAACTTTGTAGAAATATAAATCAATTATAGAAATTGCATTTAGACATGACCCTCACAAAATGTAGAGCACCATTATTTTGAGGAAATCAATAGTTTTTTTTGTTAAAAATACAATATATAGAAGAGAAAAGTTACGTTAAACAGTACAAATTCAGTGAAATTACTTTTGCATAGTATACAAAATATAATTTTAAAGTTTATAGTAAGATTAAATACATATATTGTATTTCTTTGTATGCTTCCATTTCAACTAAATCTGTTTTATATAGCTAAAAAAGTATGTTACTCTCAGAACTATATACATTAGGTAGGTATTTGTCTGTTTTGGAATATTATCTTGCTTTTCTGGAAGAATAAGCTTTTTTAGCACATAGCCCTGCTTCTGTGTGCTTCTAGTCTGGCCAAGAACAAAAACACAAAATATACATACATACAAAGAACATGAAATACAATAGACTCATCCTATACCAATTTATCAAAAATAACTAAATTCATGAACAGTATATCTGCTCATATAGAAAAATCAATATTTGTTCTACACACTCAAGTGAGACTGATTTCCCCCCCCCCCCCGTCCCCACTCATGTTTCTCTTTCGTTTTTGTTATTTTAACTATTCATTTGTGTATTCTTTGTATTTTCTTTACAATGACTATAATCATTGCTTCTGTAAATTTCAGTGTGCTTTCTGTTTCATTTTTGTTTTTATTTTATTTTTTTCATTTGGCCATCTTGGTATTGTATAGTATATTGTTCATACAAAATATAGGTATTATCAATACATATTTTTTGATTATGTACAAAACTTGCTTATTCATTGTAAGTCCAAAAGATACCATATTTTTTCTCCTCCCGTATGTTCATGTCTTTGTTATTGTATTGAATTATATCTTAATAGAAAATGCTGGTTTGGAAATAGAAGAAAAAAAAAAAAAGCATATTTATGGAGAGAGACGCTTTGTACAAAAAAAAATCATGTCACTATCAATAGATGCTGGATTTGGATTTATTTGATTCACATTAACATACAGTTACATTAAAAATAGTTATTTATGTGCCTTAGTGATTCACTTATCATTGCATGAAAAAGTAAAAAAAAAAACAATGTTTAGAAAGTCCACTGGTATGTCCCTGGAGTTGGAAATGCTGCGTACTGCTGGTTTATAGCTAAAGTTTTTCAGTGGGTGTTCTGTGAAACACTGTTCTTACGAAGAAGGTTTAATTAAAATTAGGCATGCAAAATTAACTTGTCATAAAGCAAATATCGATTTTAAAATAAGGCAGAGGTAGGATGTTGAATGAATATATGCCTGATGAAACGGTTCTAACCGAGAAACGAGTTGCATTTGAGGGGTGCCACTGTATACCCTTTTATCCACTCATCATAAACAACTGCTGTGTTGTTTTTTTATCTTTGTTTTTAATAAATAGCTACATTTTATTTTAAATGTACTCTGAGTGGAGTTATTTTCCTACCTTCTGCCTTTGCTGATTGCTCACTGGGACCTACACCCCTGCACAACCAAGAATCTACATCTAGGGTGAGCTGCTACACCTGTCATAAAGTTACAGCCTGCCTCTACCAGCACATAAGTGTGCTACCGGAGTATCTACACAGCAGTGATGTGCAGTCACTAGAGGCAGGTGAGGCAGTGCTTCACCTCTCATATGGGCAAAAAATATTTTTTTTTATTGGCTTTAAAAAAAAAAATTTTTTTTTTTTCCCCAGCATTTTTTTTCTCTCACAGCTATATGTTGTGCAATGAAGAGGCACAAGCAGGTCTGCCCACCATTACACAACATTCTGCGCCACCTACTGGATGCAAGTGGTTAAGATCATTGCATGGCCCATTAACTGCTTATTTGAGGCAGTCCTATTTGGGTTGAACCAATCCAGCGAGAGGCATTAGTAAGTGGAACATAGGGTTGGGGCTGGATGTTAAATCATATAAAACAAAACAAAAACTGAAAAAAACAACTTTCATATATTTTGTTGCTGTGCTGTGAACCTGCTAGCTTTGCTAAAGTGAAAAAGAGAGTTCTGTTCTTCCCCTCTAAGTGCAGTGGAATGTGCCACTGTCACTTCCTGAATCCTTACAGAGCAGGAAGAGAGGCACAGAGAGCGCTGTTTCAGCCACATCTTATTGAAGTAAGATTTTACTGAAAGGGATTCTGTTAGTGAAAATGATAATTTAATGAATGTGGTTTAGTGTTTTTTTACTCTTTTACAGCAAAGGATCGTTTTTGTATTTTGTTTACTCAAACTTTACACCCACTAACTTAGCAGCTTGCCTCTGTGTGTGTGTGTGTGTCTCTCTCTATCTATCCATCTCTCTCCTATGTGTTGTTCTCCCCCATGGTCTCTTTCTCTCTCTGTCTCTCTTCCTCCCCCTCTGACTCTCATCCCTTATGTAATGAAAGAATCTATAAGCATAATTTGCAGCATTAAAGTAAAAAGTATGTTTTAAACATATTTTAATGGGCATGGATTTCTAGATCTCATAATCAGAGCAAGCATTGTGTTATCTGGCAAGAGTTTCTGTTACAATCCTTTTAGACTAAAATCAGATGTTTACTAAGTTGACCAGTTTTCCAAGACACCATTTAAAGGGACATGAAACCCATATGAAACCCATATGCAAATTTAATTAACTTTCCAATTTACATCTAATATCTAATTTTCTTCATTCTTTTGATGTCCTTTGTGTAAAATCATATCTAAATATGCTCAGTAGCTGCTGATTGGTGGCTACACATAGATACCTCATGTGATTGTGCATTGCTATTTCTTCAACAAAGGATATCTAAAAAATGAAGGCGTATCCTAGCCACTGCCTCACCAGCCTCTGACGTCACTGCACGTCACTGCTACACAGTTTTGCCTGGAGGGTGAGCTGTCACACCTATCTGAAATTGCAGCTTGTCTCTACCAGCACATAGGTGTGCTTCAATAGTATGTGAGTACTCATTTGGCTCCATTCTGTTTGTTCTGTATCATACCATCTGATTATACCACACATGAGGCGCCCCTCTGTCTTCTTGTACTTTTTCAAATATCGATTTTAAATGGGATTATTATGTTAATTTGAATATATCGAGTCCATAAATGCAACACCCATATGTGATGGAAACTACTGGGAGCCCCTAATCTATAGCATCAACTGATCAAGCAACAAACTATTAAAGGGATATAAAACCCCAACATTTTTTGTGTGATTCAGATAGAACATACCACTTTAAAAAAGTTTCCAATTTACTTCTAATATCATTTTTTTTTTTCGTTCCCATGAAATTCTGTTTTGAAGAGAACGTTAGGTAGGCATCTGGAGAACTACATGGCAGGAAATAGGGCTGCCATCTAGTGCTCTTGCAAATAGATAACATTCTTGAAAAACTGCTGCCATATAGTGCTCCAGAAATGGGCGGGCTCGTAAGCAAATGTCCCTGCTTTTCAACAAGAGATACCAAGAGAATGAAGAAAAATTGATAATAGAAGTAAATTAGAAAGTTGCTAAAAACCACATGTTCTATCTGAATCATGAAAGAATTATTTTGGTTTTCATATCCTTTTTAATGTTGCATATGAATATCAGAGAGCACATTTTTTATATTGCCTTTTTTCCTTATAGACAAATGGTTTACAAAAGCCCATTATCAGACTTCTGCTATTTAGTATGACACGGCTTAATAAAAGCTCTACCACACAAATGATATAAATTCAATAAACCAATGAACCGAGAAGCACACAGGAAACAACAAGAATAACATATGCTAATCAGGTGCCAGTAACAATAATCTATATATTCAATACTGTTATTATAGCAAATGGTGTTTGAGTTTAGAAGTCACTTGCAGGTCATAGATAATTGATGTGTAAATCCTATTAAAACCTAAACAGGTAAAGGATGAAGTATTGGGGCATATTTATCAATGTGCGAGCGGGTATGGTACGAAGTAGCGTATCATGTCCGCTGCACATCGATAAATGCCTTTATCATTGCACCAGCAGTTCTTGTATTCGATTAGGTAGATTTCTGTCCGTGGCCTTAGAGCAGACGGACAAGTTATGGAGCAGCGGGCTTTAGACCGCTGCTTCATAACTTCTGTTTCCGGCGAGCCTTCCATACGGAGCTTGATAAATCGTCCCCATTGTCTGTCAGTTACTCTCTTCCGATGACTATCATTTTAAACAGTAATTGATATTGTAACATGGTTAAAATGGACAGAGTCCTTCTTGTTCTATCTGAATATAACATGGGTATTAGTAGTTTAAGTGTAAAATAGATCATAGTGATAGTATATAGGTTTTTAGATAATCTAGAAACCATTTATTATTATAAATATAAAATACATAAACAAATTACTCACTTTCCAAATCATTAATATTTGCTATGTAAGAGCATCATATTTATCTTGGGTGTGTCTGGTAGTCCAGTTTATAAGTGTTCTTAAAGGAATATGAAACCCAAAACATTTTCTTGTAATTCAGACAGAGCATAACATTTTAAAAACTGTTCAATTTACTTCTTTTACAAATTTGCTGTGTTCCTATGCTATTCTTTGTTGCAGAGATACCTAGGTAGCTGTTTGAAGTACTACATGGCAGGAAATAGGGCTGCTATCTAGTGCTCTTGTAAATGGATAACATTCTTGAAAAACTGCTGCCATATAGTGTTCCAAACATTTGCACACTCCTGAATAAGGAAAGAAAAATGTTGGGTTTTAATTTAATTTAAGACTATTTACCTCTGAAACATGGTAAGCAATTTTTGTAAGATACTAAAATCTGTATGATAAATGTTTAATTCCTGTCTATATCTGCATGGTGTCATAACTAGGGATGGGCAAATGTGTTTATATCCGAATTCAAATGTTAGAACGAATGTTATTGTAGAAATTCGATTTACATAATAGAATGTTGATAAGAACGAATATTCTTAAAAATTCGATTTTCAAATGTTATTTACAGTTTTCGAATATCACATTCAAATTCCAATATTACATTTATTAAACACAATTGTAGACTAGAAACACTATTTTGAATCTCACATTCGAATCAAATATCACATTTGAATCGAATGTCACATTCAAATTCGAATATTACATTTATAAAACACAGTATTAGACTAGAAAAACTATTTCAAATTCGAAAGTGACATTCGAATTCGAATGTAGCATTCAAAATCGAATATTACATTTATTAAACACAGTTGTAGACTAGAAATACTATTTCAAATTTGAATGTCACATTCGAATATTGCATTTCGAAATTGAATGAATACATAGCTAAACATTCTTTTATTCGAACGAATATATTCGAATTTTATTGAAAAGTTTGAAAACAAAAATTTGAAAATAGAATGTTAGAATGTTATATAAACATTCGAAATTCGATTAGAACAAATGAATGTATCAAATTTCGTTTTAAATTTCGAATGTTTAGAAACATTCGCCCATCCCTAATAATAACATTGAGCATTTGAACACATTTTTTTACATTTAGTGCATATATGAGTGTTAAATGGACAGTAAAGTCAAAATTCATCTTCATGATTCAGATAGAGAATGTAATTTTAGAAAACATCCCATATCACTTATATTATCAATTTCTGCTCAGCCTATTATCTGTACACTTTCTGAGGCTTCAGTTCCTACTGAGTATGTGCAAGAGTTCAGTGTACATGTACATGAGTCTGTAATTGGCTGATGCCAATCACATGATATTGTGAGCAAAGAAACAGAAGCCATCTTTGACATTTTCTTAGAAAAACAATTTACTGAAAATTTGACACTCAGAGTAAGTACTATTACATTTAGGGTTGCCACCCATCACCCTTAAAATGCAGAACACTTATAAGTTACACATGCTGTAGGGTGTGCAGGGAGGAATATGAATAGTGCTGTCCAGAAACACAATACATGTTCCTCCTTGCAAACCCTGCAGTATGTGTAACTCATAAGTGTCCAGGAAAACATGCCTAAGTTTGCAACCCTAATTACATTGTCTTTTTTTGTGCATTTGTTGACTATGCAATTCTAATATATTAACGGTCCTTTAAGTTTGCAACACTTGTTATTCTGTGCAATTCACAGTTATCTCTGTTTCAGTAGAATGGATCTCTACAATCAAGAGGAACGTCATGAATCTGAATTGTGAGACAGTTATTATCATTGTATTAGGAAGAAATGGCTGCACAACGGGTCATTCAAAATATTTCAAAATTTATTTGAACATACCAAATGGCAGGTACATACCAAGGCAGACAGATGGAACAGAAAGAGGCATCTTTCTGTTCCATCTGTCTGCCTTGGTATGTACCTGCCATTTGGTACATTCAAATACATTTTGAAATATTTTGAATAATCCGTTGTGCAGCCATTTCTTCCTTGTGTCTATCGTTTGGCGGATTGGTTCCTGCTTATTTTCTGGCTTGCACCTTGCCACTACTGTGAATTATTTTTATTATTATTATTATCGGATATTTGTAGAATGCCAACAGATTCCGCAGTGCTATTAACAAAGACGGAGTACAACAAAACAATTATAGGGATCAAATGGGTAGAGGGCCCTGCCAAGAGTTGCACTGTTGTAGTCAGCTCTTGAGAAGGTGATCAACAAACAGCTGGACTCTTAGGCTTAAGGGGGTTCAGGGGATAGCAACGGAGGAGAGGAACTGGTATAAAAAAAGGTTAGCGTAGGTTGTATGCATCCCTGAACAGTAGAGTCTTTAGGGAGCACTTGAAGCTTTTAAAACTAGAAGAGAGTCTTGTAGAGCGAGGCAGAGAGTTCCACAAGATGGGAGCCAGTCTGGAGAAGTCCTGTAAACGGGAGTGTGATGAGGTGACAAGAGAGGAGGAGAGTAGGAGGTTGTGAGCAGAGCGAAGGGGACGGGAGGGATAGTATCTGGAAACAAGGTCTGAGATATAAGGGGGAGCAGTGCAGTTGAGGGCTTTGTATGTCAATTCAATATTGGCTATCTCTTACCGATGACGACAGCACTCTCCGTTCAGCATTTCCTCCAGGACGCCGGCTGTTGCGGCTAGTTACTCACTTTGTATTATCATTGTATTATTTTTGAGTATTGCCATAAAGATTTTCTTTTGCACATACCTTTTGGGGATTTATGCACACCTTTAAAAAGTGAAGCTTCAGAACAGTTTTGTAAAGATTGTCGTGATAGGATGCATTTACCATTATCAAGGTGAGTAAAGTTTTTAAAGTATCTTCATTTTTTTGCATTAACTTTTAGGCAATGTCGTCATTTTGTTTATTCTATTTGGTTGTTTTAAATATATTATAGTTTATATTGGGCTGACAATTGTGTTAGTGTCTCTTTTAAATAATTAAAGATAAAATCTGGAATTGAAATGCATTAGTACAGGACAAGAGTTAGAAGTTCTATGAGTGAAAGCTTTTGGAGCCTCCGGAGCAGCAATGGCTGCTGGAACTTAAGATTGCCCAAGCAATTGCTTATGCAACCCTGCCCCTGGTCTCATGCAACCAGTTGAGAAAGAGCAGTACTTATCAGTCTGGATTATTTGACATCCACAACCCTGTGAAGTTAAGAAGCAGCAGTTTTAAAACCTGTAAAAACTTACTGTTGCAGGCTCATATGACCAAGCACACCAAAACAGCCCCAAAGCTCATTGTAAATGGGGAAAAGTGTTCCTATTGTATATGATTGTATTTATGCATTGAAACATTATTAATCACCTTGTTTGTGTTTATGTATTCTTTATGTATTGTAAAATATAAGAAACAATGGTGATGCTGTACTAAAGAGCTGCTGTACTCCAAGCAAATGCCTAAATTTAGATTTTTTATATAAATTATACAATATTGTTTGATCTTATATTCATAAGTAGCAGTGTGCACTCTAAGTGAATGTAGATGACTGCCTAATGTAGGAGGTTACTGAATTACAAGACATGATCCTCTAGCATTGTTAGAAGAAGAGTGGAATAAATACATTTTTCAGGTTTAGATTAAAAATAAAAGGCGATAAGATTTATAATAAAAGGGTATTGCAAGGTTGTGTTACTATGCATAATTAAACATTTTGCGTAGATTACAAAAGGAGAGGTATTTTGCGTGAGATTTCTAGAGTAAATTGAACTCATGTGAAAGTGCTATTTGAAGTATAATGTGAGCATATTTGCAATAGTATTAAAAGTTAAGTTTTCCCACTCAAGCTTTAGTATTGTTCAAGAACATCTTACCAAAGCTAAAAGTAAAACGTGATTCCCAATGTGAAATTACCAGAAACGCACCAGTCACACCTTGTACAATGGGCATTCAGCAGGAATATCCCTTACAATACAATTGTTCACATTGTTGTACAGTGTCAAAGAACAATAGCAATTTACTTGTGTAAAATGAATCTATTCACTTCCAAAAGAACAGTACAACTTTTAAATGAATTAGTCTTACATTTGAGTTTGTGCATTAAGGGTATATAATGCATGTGTCTAAACTGGCAGTGTTTATAAAACTGTTGCACTGTACCCACCACATTTATGCAAACTGGATTTCACTTTACCAAGCAATCTCAGTATTCCAACCACATTTATGAAATCCCAGTTAGTATGGTGAGATTACATAAACGTGGTTAGTAGAGTGAGATCCACTTTACATAAACACAGTGTGACGCAATTTTCATAAACCCGGTGAGAAAGAAGCAGCTCATTAATTTAAATCTTAAACAATCCAAGAATGGTGTGCGGATACACAAACTCACTTAAAGAGGTTTGGGACACGCCGTATAGACTGATCGTGGCTGGACTCCTTTAGCGGTTTGATGAGCGTGTATTATTATTATTATACTTATTTATGAAGCACCAACATATTCCGCAGCACTGTCCATGGGTACAATTTATTTAAATAAAACAATGATATCAAACTTGTAAGATACAAGACAACATTGTACAAACACATACAGGAGGAATTAAGGGCCCTATTCCCATGGGAATTTACAATCTAGAAGGGTAGGAGGTGTATAACACTAAGTAAGTGCTTTTGGCAGCAGGGATTTCCTTTGAATACATATTGCTTTGTGAATCAGAGGTGCTCTGTTCCCTCTTGTTGTTTCAGATTGCTAATGCTCCATTATACAGCACCTAGTCACATTACTAACTACAGATTATCACAGAGAGACTTGTACTGTCCATTAGGGCTGCAGATCTAGTACAAGTACATTTTTCATATTTTTTTTATTTACAAGTGTTTGTATGCTACTATTTATTTGGAATTTATTTCATATTGTTTTCCTTGAATACACTCTTTAGCAATTATCTAATATATAAGTCATTAACGTGTTATAGTTATTTAAAGGCTGTTTGGGCTAAATTATTGTTTATTCATTAATTTCAATAGTAAAAATGGCATCTTTTAACAAAACATGTTTTCAAGTGTGTGTAACGTTACACAACACACTATTGTGACCTGGCAAAGACATGGCAACTTTTTATAGGAGATATTAATATCCCATACTGCAAATCTTGTTTCTAAACCAAAAACATGACACAATCCAAAACTTTTTTTGGCATAAATAAACTTAGAAAACATTTTTACAGTGTAATAAAAACAAATTATCACCTGAGATGTTCTCTCCCATTCCTTATTACATAGTGTAGGGTGATGCCCAATGCTTTAGGGACACCCCTTTATATCATGGGTAGTGTAAGTGTGACATGCCAAGCCCCTTCTCTCGTGTACAGTATGCGATTAGCTGGCTCAGTTTTGCTGTACCCCTAGCATTTTTAGTTTGTATTTTTTAGCACACATTACCCATTGTCTTTACATGTATTTTTAGCATTATGTTGTATATAGCACTACACTAACTATGTACTCTTATTTTTGCCACCTAGGGGCGGGGCATGCACAACCAACGTTTGTGCGTTGACGTCAGGGGATGCACTTCCGGGTTCTCCACTGGAGTAGCAGCATGAGGGTCGACTGTGTCTCTGTCCGCTCCAGGGCTTCTTATAGCACTTTGTGGTGAGTACTTTCTGATATTGTTTAAAAGTGCATATACAGCGCCAACATCCAAACAAATACAAGCTCCCAAAGTGAGACCCCTAAAAACTCCAAAAAATTAATATAAATACAGAAAGAGGGAGCGCCAGCTATAGGCTAAAGTATTAGAATAACAGAATAATATTAAAATATTAAAATACATTTATTGCATTCACATAAACTTGGGTACCCTATGTACATATAACAATTTGATTGAAAACAATTAAAAAATAGTTAAAAACAATAGAGTAAGTGCCCCTCAGGAGAGAGGGGAATACCAAAACATATAAACACAAAAAAATATGTATTAAAAGTCCCAAATTATATAAAAAGTCTTAATGAGTGATGATATCCTTAACAAATGTCCTGTGTAACAGATCCGGTGCCCTTGTGAATCCAATTAATCCTTTGTGTATGATGGGGTATCCAACAAATAAAAAAATAAAAATGGAGAAAAGTGAATCAAGTGAAAAAAGTGAATAAGAAATCCAATAGGATCCAAAAATTGCAGTACCTGTGAAAAACAAAAATCACATAGTGCAATAACGCTAATATGAATATAAACTTAATTGAAAATAGGCTTACCCCATATGTAAACTCGAGCAGTGACTACTTATAACATGTAAATCAATGCGTTTCAGCCCCAAAGCTGGGCCTTTCTCAAGATGTCTACTGCTGGTAAAAATATGGCTTAAATAGCCTTTAGGGACCAATCAAGATGGGTGTAATTTCCTGTCTTAAATTGCCGTTACATATATCATGACAACTCTCTAATGCCCTTAATAAAGATGGTCGCCACTGGTTCTTTTACTTCCTGTAATTTCCCACCTTAAAATGCCATTACATGTATCATGTCAATCCTCTAATGCCCTTAATAAAGATGGTGGCTACTGGCTCTTTAACTTCCTGTAATTTCCCACCTTAAAATACCATTACATGTATCATGGCAATCCTCTAATGTCCTTAATAAAGATGGTGGCTACTGACTCTTTCACTTCCGGTTCCGGCTTTGAGGTCACAGCCGGTTACATGATGGAATTCTGGGACATGTAGTTCTGATATATAAAGAGGATATTGATTTATTGTCAATTTATACTAATATGCTCAAGTCTACATTAATTCTAAAAAAAATAAAAGCTACTAGTATTAGGGATTGTCCATATCGGTAGGTATATAAATCTAATGTAATTCACATTGTTAATAAAATACATTTATAAATAAGAACAATAGAATAGAGTACAATTAAGAGTTTATACAATTGGATGAAAGGTAATGATAAAACAACATATATTTAATAGACAGACAATCTCACTAAAAAGAAGATATTTTTTAAAACATTTTAGAAATAAAAATAGTTTTATAAATAGCATTTAAAAACGTTAAAAAACATTAGAAAACAATAAAAAAACGTGAGATGTAAAAAAATATTGATGATTTATACTGAGTAAAAGTATAAAAAATGAAAGTATATGAAGTATAAAAAAGTGAATCAAACTGTAGGAGGGGGAGTTGTGTCAATATTTTCAAATTGAAATGTATTTAAAAATTAAAGTTATATCAAAATAATTTAGTTAAAAGATGAAAGACTTCGAAATCAGCATTTAGGCCCTGTGGATATATACTATCTATGTAAAAAATCCATTTTGCCTCGGCCTGTAGTAGTCTTTTACCATAATCTCCCCTCTCCATTGTTTTGGTATTTTACATATAGCCATATATTTGAGACTTGTGTTTTTGCCTCCATGTTTGTCTTGAAAATGTTTGTATAGTGGGACATCATCTCTATTATGTTTAATAGCTAATAAATGTTCCCTGATTCTGTCCTTGACACTCTGTGTTGTAGGTGCAACATATTTGAGGTCACAACCACATTCTAACAGATAAATTACCCCTTTGTCCTGACATCGAATGATATCATTGATCTTAAAAACCTCTTGGCTAATATTTGATTTAAATGTGTCACCCTTGACACCATGCTGGCAAGCTCCGTATGGGTGCCCCTTGTTTCCAGCGAGCCTTCAATTCAGGTCTAAAGACCCCTTCTCCATAACTTGTCCACCTGCTCTGAAGTGGCGTACAGAAATCAACCCGATCGAATACGATCTGGTTGATTGACAATCCCTGCATCTGCAGGGGGCAGCATTGCACCAACAGTTCACAAGAACTGCTGGTGTAATGATAAATGCCGACAGCGTATGCTGTCGGCATTTATCGATGAGCCGCAATGTGCAGCAGACATGATACACTACTTTGTATCATGTCCGCTCGCACATTGGTAAATAGGACCCATAGAGTTTTGTTTGTCACTTTAATGACTCTAAAATTTGTAGGCCTTAATGAAAAATATCACAGTGGACTATGTAATCACTCAGAAAATATAACATCTGTTTATTTAAATTATATTACACAAAACAAATGAATCATTCTTATAAGGTAGAATTGTTTATCAGATAAAGATATTGTAAATTTAGTCTCATTCCTGATCCATTGGTCTTCTTCTTTTAGATAAACTATAACCCTATCTATGTGTAACCATAGTTAGCACAACTCATAATGAATAATAAAAGACAAAGGATGCTCTCTTTAAACTATGGTAAATAAACAAATAAGTACGTATTGCGTATTGTCCTCCTCAGGTTTAAGTATTGGGTAAAGCACTATCATTCTAGCTTTAATAGTGAGGTTAAAACACATTTGTTGAGACCCTTAAAACATTTGTTCTTATTTCATAATAGCTATATGAAAGCAACACTGTTTAATTATTATTGCTGTTGTCTTTAATATCCTAAATATTGTTTAATGGACTGTACAGGTCTGTCAATCGCATAATTTAAGTTCCATGGTCATTTTGTTTCTGAATGTGGTAAATGTACTTAGTGCATTTGCCCAAGTGGCACGTTTCATTTGACTTCTCCTCTGAGATCCATAGAGCATGGCTCATAGACTTAGATCATGTTCTTCACAGCTATACGGACTAAAATGTTATCAGCATCTAGTACTGCCGTGCCCTGAAGTCCTCTTTTTTAACAACTCTATTTGATACGCTTATTGGTCAGAATTTACTCTAAAGTATAAGAGCTTTTATGTGTATACCCACGTGGAATATTAACCTCAGCAAACTTTAAACTTTTTTTTTACACTATTTTGTTTGTCTGCAGCAGTCTAAATTCAGAAAAAGTGAGTTATGTTGATTGCAACATAAATAAAATAATTATAATAATAATACTCGCATTATTAAGTAAAAAGTGACATAGAAAAATAAACAACCTTTGTAAATACATTTTTAATAGTTGTGACATGATACTTTCTTCAATCATTTTTTCCTTTTCAATTAAAATGCAGTAGGATAAACCTCCACATATATTCTTTAGCACTGAACTTTTATTTCAGTTTATATATCTTCAATTTTTAGGTATTTTAATTTGTGCATATGTGTTTTTCTAAAAGGGACTTGATAAAATGATAATTTGCTTGACAGTTCATTTAAATACTGATATCAGTACTTCTGCATGTAGTTCATAATGAAATAAAAGTTTAAGTAAGAATTGTTTCTGTGAATAAGTAATAATAATATGTACACTTCCAATCCAAAAGTGCCTGCCATGTAAAAAAAACCTCACATGCTGGTTGGGGTAGAGACTTAAAGGGACACTCAATCAAAATTAAACTTTCATTATTCAGATAGAGCATGCAATTTTAAACAACTTTCTAATTTACTTCCATTAACAAAATGTGCACAGTCTTTTTATATTTAAACTTTTTGAGTCACCAGCTCCTACTGAGCATGTGCAAGAATAAGTGTGTATGCATTTGAGAATGGCTGATTGCTGTCACATGGTACGTGTATGCATTTGTTATTGGCTGATGGCTGTCACATAGTACAGCGGGAGTAGAAAAAACATAACTTTTAAAATTGTCAGAAAAAAAAATCTACTACTCATTTGAAGTTCAGACTAAGTGCTATTGCATTGTCTTGTTATCTTGCATTTGTTGATTATGCAAATCTACAGTGTTGACTGGTCCTTTAATTTTCTAATTCATTCTAATCCATTTGAACAGCTGCCATTTGAATTAGTTAGGCTGCCTAAATTAAGTATATGATTTTAGAGCACCCAATGGCCCCACATATTGCATGTTTGTCATGGTTAAGGAGCTATGTCCTTTTGTCCAGCTTTCCCTTCAGGACAAATGTTCTTGTTTTCCAAAGCAAAATCATGGACTGCCCCTGCTGCAGCCCATCTGCTAACCCACAGTCCCCTCAGACACACAGCAGCCCAACCCTGCCCATTATACAAATGGATTTTTGCCCTCTGGTCATACTTTCCACAGAACAGGTCTCCCTCACGCTCTGTCCCACAAGGCTTCCTGGAAATGCTAGGAGGTATGTGACTTAACAGGAAAACCTGGTTTAACATTTGAAAAACTACTAGAAAAAAACATTTCATTGGATTGTCAAGGCAGTTTCACATTTTTTTCACAAACCACCACTTATCTAACAATCTAACAAGTTTTGCGCTAAACAGGGTGCGAAAATAACGACAAAAAAGTAGCGTTTTTTTAGTATCTAAAATTACAAAAAATAATAAACACTAAATTACGAAAAATAGAAAATTCTAAGCTTACAAAAGATAATAAACTAAATTTTTTAAAAATAAAAACAATTACACCTAATCTAATAGCCCTATAAAAAAAAGCCCCCAAAATAAAACACCCCCTAGCCTACAATAAACTACGAATAGTTTTTTGGGTGGGTTTTTTTTTTAGATTAGGGCTTTGGGCTTTTGGAAAAGAGCTAAATGCCCTTTTAAGGGCAGTGAAAAAGAGCTGAATGCCCTTTTAAGGGCAATGCCCATACAAATGCCCCTTTAGGGGAGATGGGTAGTTAAGTTTTTTTTTTAGGGTTAGGTTTTTTTATTTTGGGGGGTTGATTTGGTGGTGGGATTTACTGTTGGGGGGACTTTGTATTTTTTTGCAGGTAAAAGAGCTGTTTAACTTAGGGCAATGCCCTACAAAAGGCCCTTTTAAGGGCTATTGGTAGTTTATTATAGGCTAGGGGTGTTTTTATTTTGGGAGGCTTTTTAATTTTTATAGGGCTATAAGATTAGGGGTAATTGTTTTTATTTTTGATAATTTTGTTTATTATTTTTTGTAAGCTTAGTGTTTTTTTATTTTTCGTAATTTAGTGTTTATTATTTTTTGTAATTTTAGATGTTTTCATTTTTTTGTAGTGTTAGGTTTTTTAAAATTTGTAATTTAGATTTTTTTATTGGTAGTATTTTTTTATTTCATTAGAATAGTTATGTTAGGTTAATTTATAGTTTAATGTTAGGTTTATTTTTATTTCACAGGTAAGTTTTTATTTATTTTAAGAGAGTTATATTGTACTTTTAATTTAAAGATAGGGGGCTGTTAGGTTTAGGGGTTAATAGTTTAATTTATTCTTTTGCGATGTGGGGGACTGGCAGTTTAGGGGTTAATAGGTTTATTTAGTAGCGGTGATGTGGGAAGCCGGAGGTTAAGGGGTTAATAGGTTTATTATAGTGTTGACGATGTCAGGGAGTGGCGGATTAGGGGTTAATAGCTTTATTATAGTGTCGGCGATGTTGAGGAGCGGCAGGTTAGGGGGTAATAGCTTTTTTATAGTGTCGACGATGCCAGGGATTGGCGGATTAGGGGTTAATAGCTTTATTTTAGTGGCGGTTTAAGGGTTAATAGGTAGTTTATGGGTGTTAGTGTACTTTGTAACAGTTTAGTTATGAGTTTTGTGAAACATTTTTGTTTCGTAAAATCCATAACTACTGCTCTCAGATTGCGGTATAGATCATGTCGGTATAGGCTGTAACGCAAGCTTTTTAGCCTGAACGCACAACCTGTAATACTGGCGCTATGAAAATCCCACACAAAAACATCATTTTTTTGGGTGCAGAATGGACATTGCTTTATAGCCTAAAATGCTATACCGACACGACTCGTAATATGCGTTCCTGGCCATTGCGCTGGAATTGCCATTTTTTCAGTGTTAAAAGCCGTACCGCAATACTTTAATATAGCCGAATATCAATTATGATGTATTGATTTTAGATATATATTTAAAAAAGCAGAAAACTCTTATTTGCAATCATAATTTAATTTTTTTATGATCATGCTCTAGTTGCTATCATGTTTATCAATATGCACATGCAATAAAACTTTAACATTAAAAAAACAGATACAAAGAATTGTTGAAATGTAGCACAAATAATGCAGCACTTAACTAAGCCTTTTTTCACCCCAGTGCTGAGCCAATTTTGAGCTTTTTTTGCTCCATACACTTTAACCCTATTGTAAGTCAAATTTCAGTGAGTGACCCAAACAAATTATATATTGTTTTGGGTTTTTCAGCAGTCCCAGCATCTACACAATATACCATTATTATATTTATAATTCATGGTATGTGAGATAGCTTCAACCAAAATTGGAAAAAAATTATAATGTTTGCTTAGATTTTGGTAAATAATATTGAAAATAGTAAAATGACCACTGCTGTTACTGTGATCATCTTAGTAAAACGTCATCAAGGGTAGCCACATGTGAAATAGGGGCCCATTCAGGCTTTTGGGGGTTATAATATCAATTATAGAGGCTCCATTGTACAGTACAAAAATAAAATCACTTAATTCTTCAAGGTATTCACTGTTACCACAGTGATCACCTGACTATACAGACAAAATTAATATATTTTTTTGAGGGATGTGTCTAATAGAAAATAAACTTTATTAGGGATTTAGACAAACCAGATTTTTTTTTATTGCACATATAATGACCCTTTCTGAAGAAAATCCCCAATTTTTATTTTACTTTATTTTTAAAGTTCTGTTGTGCAGTACTGCTCCAAACCATTTGAAAGAACAGACAATTCTCTTTCAAATTAAAGGTATTGGAGGTTTGTAGCTCCTGAGGGAGCTGAGATTGATGGGTTTGAAGAACCTCCCTTGCAGCTACACTAAGCTTCACGGTTCTGCTCCCTTTTTGACATAACCATGTGTTAATGGGGTGGCCTAGCAGGCAATCCCATGAAGCCTGGGATTGCCACCCATTATGTCACCATTGATCCCTGCATATAGTGCAGAGGATCGCCAATAAACAGTGTTTGATCGGCAATCCCCCTGTATGGTGAAAAGGGCGTGTCATGTACCCACAGGACGCAATGTGCTTGATAAGCTTAGCTCATCATGTGAATCAAAGTGGTTAATGATAGCAGATCCATTAAATCAAATGTATTGCCTATCTATGAACACAGCATTATACTCTCTGTGACTGAATTCTAACCAAGTAACTATAAATTGGATACGACAATTACAACCTTTTAATAATTCCAGCATTCCCCAATGAACCCTTTTAGTTTCAGCTAAACGCTTACAGAAGCTTACTGAATAATATTAGGCTGGTTCAATAAACAGGTAACTGTATTATTCTAGGAATAACCACATGTAAAATATGCCACACACAGTTATACTGAAGTTCTAAATCACACCTCTTTAGCTATTATACAAACTTTTTTATTATTACGAACTTAAAGGGACATGAAACCCACATTTTTTCTTTCATGATTTAGGAAGAGAATGCAATTTTAAACATCTTTCTAATTTACTTCTATTATCTAATTTGTTTTATTCTCTTGATATGCTGTGCTGAAAAGCATATCTAGATATGCTCAGTAGCTGCTGATTGGTTGCTGCACATAGAAGCCTCGTGTGATTGGCTTACCCATGTGCATTGCTTTTTCTTCAACTGAGGATATCTAAAAAATGAAGCAAAATAAATAATAGAAGTAAATTGTAATGTTGTTTAAATATGTATTCTCTATATGAATCATGAAAGAAAGATTTTGGGTTTAGTGGCCCTTTAAGAACCTAATCAATATGCATCTAATTACATTCCAAACCTTATATCAATGTCATATACAAATAACATTTTAATTTATTATACAATAGGAATTAGTTATTTGTCACACTGATTTTAATTACCAGTATACAAATTCTACAAACCGTCTAAAACCTATTTTAGAAGAAATTTTAAATATGATAATTTCACAAAATTCAATTGCATTAACTTTACACAGTACCCAATTCTCAACAAGGGAACAGGTTTCTACTCAGTATGGGTCAGGCTGTGTGATCCGTCTAGGTCTCCTTCTGCTCAGGATGGGCCTCACTTCCTCTCTGGGTCTATGTCTGGGTCTGGAGTGGTGTCTCCCTCTGTGTGGTTTCCACTGGGTCACTATGTGTCATATCTACCCTCTGGTCAGAATGGGTCTGTGTGATTTCTGGCCCCTGGGATGTCTGTATCTGAAGAAGTAGCCTTTGTGTTTATAGAATCTTCCCTGTGTGATGTCTATCTCTATGGAGTGTCTTTTTTGAAAGCTTTTTGTGTCCTTGTGAGCTGAGATCTGTGTACAGTAAAATCTCTGAAGTGCGTCAGGAGAGAGTTATTAGAGTATCTTTGTTAGCTGTTAGAGCGCTCTGTAGAGTTTTTAGATGTATGTAGAGAGATCCCTGTTTGTGTGTGATGAGCTCTTTGTTTAACACTCAACCCTTCCCATTTCTCAACAGCCCTTCTTCTATTTGTTGGTGGGGGGGAGGGTGTAAAGATTTTAATTGGTTGATAGTTTACCACTCCTGGTGACTCAGTAATTATCTGTATGACCTTTATTCAAACTGTGCTGCAAATACTGTCAACACCTGTGTCCTAGTTAGGTTTGTGCAAAGCTACAGGATCTCTGCAGGAATCCAAGTAGGGCACTGCCTCCAATTCAGGGCTAGGTTATGAGTGGAGTGATATTTTGAGCTTGTGTTCGAGTATTAAAACCAATAGAAGTCATTAAAGTTTACACTTTCGTAAAAGTCTCGGTAGCAAATAGACTTTGAGAAGTAGCGAACGGAAAATCGTATTTCCCCATAGACTTCAATGGAGCCGACCGAAAAGCTGGAAAAAAACTAACACCCACAAGTAATGCAAACACGATCGTGGTTATATTAAAGCACAACATAAGAAGATAATTTTGCATATTTCATAACCCATTTTTCTGCACATAGCAGAATATGTTCTTTTTATTCTTAAAGAGCTTTTTAAATATATATCTGATGGATATCTGCACAGATATATATTAATACCTATATATATATTTATACATTATTATATATAGCTATAGTTATATACAGATATACTGTAAATATGTATTTATTAATACATAGAACACATTCCACTATGTGCAGAATGTATATTATGTACAGTAAATACACAGTATAAGACTTTGTAATGCATAAATATGATATTATATGTTTTCATTTATTTGACTGCAAAGAGCTTTGACACTTATATATGTATGCCCTTTGCAGTCCCTTTTTGTTATAACCCCTTAGACCTCATATATTTAAGTCCTTATACCATTTTTGTTTAAGTTTATTTTTAATCATTTTTATGAGATAGTGTTATTATGAGTTTAACTGTACTTTTCAATGTATTTTTTATGTGTTTTGTGACACTTTTTGACTCACGTAACAGTTAACCAGAGCTCTGAAGTTGCTGTAATCATTCTAGCGTAAATTGCAAATGTGCTCAAGCATTCACATTTACTTTCAACTTGTAATACGAGTGGAATTTAACCTGCGTGCAAACGCAATATCACTTGTGCGCAAATGATATTGCGATCCGCTCCAGGGGGGATATCTATCAAGCCGTCAACTGTGTTGCATTCACTGGCATCAATATACTCGCCTCACATCGCCTAACATTGCGGGCCTGTATCTTAATACGCTCTCCTTATTTATAAAAAAAGCAGGCAAAAAGACCCGAACCAAGTACGGGGCAATGAGCGTCGGACTGTTGTTAACTAGCAGTCATCGATCTTGCGTCTATTCGGCTTTTTCCTAACTTTATTTATAAACGCTGCTACTATACTTTAATGTTTAACCCCTATCCTGCCACTCCCCGACATCGCTACAACCTAAATAAAGTTGTTAACCCCTATCCCGCCACTCCCCAAAATCGCTGCAACCTAAATAAAAGTTATTAACCCCTATCCCGCCGCGCCCTGACACCGCCGCAACCTAAATAAAGTTATTAACCCCTATCCCACTGCTCCCCGGCACCGCCGTCACTAAATAAACATATTAACCCCTAAACCTCTGGCCTCCCACATCACTACCACTAACTAAACCTATTAATCCCTAAACCTAACAACCCCCTAACTTTAAATTAAAATTACGTCACTATCTTAATATAAATTAAAACTTACCTGTAGAATTAAAATAAACTATTTTATTAATTAACCTACCCTAATTATTATACTACAATTAAATTAAAATACCAATTAAATAAACTAAATTACATAGTAAAGAAACCTAACCCTACTCAAATTATTTAAATATACTATTAAACATTATTAAAAGTACTAAATTACTGAAAAAACAAACACTAAATCACAAAAAAACACTAAATTACGAAAAACTGAAAAAACTAATTATCAAAAATAAAAAGAATTACACCTAACCTAATAGCCCTATCAAAATAAAAAGCCCCCACCCCAAAATAAAAAAACCCTAGCCTACAATAAACTACCAATGGCCCTTAAAAGGGCCTTTTGTGGGGCATTGCCCCAAAGATATCAGCTCTTTTACCTGTAAAACAAATACAAACACCCCTCCAACAGTTAAACCCACCACCCAAACAACCCCCCAAATAAAAAAGCTATTTAAAATAACCTAAGCTCCCCATTGCCCTGAAAAGGGCATTTGTATGGGCATTGTCCTTAAAAGGGCATTTAGCTCTTTTACATGCTGGGACCCTAATCTAAAAATAAAACCCACCCAAAAAACCCTTAAATAAACCTAACACTATCCCCCGATGATCCACTTACAGTTATTGAAGTCCCGCTTGAAGGATCTATCCAGCCGACAAGAAATCTTCATCCAGGCGGCAAGAAGTCTTCATCCAGACGGCATCTTCTATCTTCATCCATCTGGTGCAGAGCGGGTCCACGCTGAAGACATCCGGTGCGGAGCATCCTCTTTAAACAGTCACCGCCGTAAACTGGAACTTCAATGCAAGTGACGCCATCCAAGATGGCGTCCCTTGCATTCCTATTGGCTAAAAGATTTCAATCAGCCAATAGGATTAGAGCTGCTAAAATCCTATTGGGCTGTTCTAATCAGCCAATATGATTTGAGCAGCTCTCTTTGGGGCAATTTGGGGGGGCTTTTTTATTTTGGGCTATTAGATTAGGTGTAATTCTTTTTTATTTTTGATAATTTGTTTTTCTATTTTTCGTAATTTAGTGTTTGTTTGTTTTTGTAACTTAGTGTTTTTTTTTCTGTAATTTAGTACTTTTAATAATGTTTAATTGTATATTTAAATAATTTGAGTAGGGTTAGGTTTCTTTAATATGTAATTTAGTTTATTTAATTGGTATTTTAATTTAATTGTAGTATAATAGTTAGGGTAGGTTAATTAATAGTTTTAAAAAGTTTTATTTTAATTCTACAGGTAAGTTTTAATTTATATTTAGATAGGGATGTTATAAAGTTAGGGGGTTGTTAGGTTTAGGGGTTAATTTAGTTTTTGCCGATGTGGGGGGCTGATGGTTTAGGGGTTAATAGGTTTAGTTAGTGGTAGTGATGTGGGTGGCCAGAGGTTTAGGGGTTAATATGTTTATTTAGTGACGGCAGTGGCGGGGAGCGGCGGGATAGGGGGTTAATAACTTTATTTAGGTTGTGTCAATGTCAGGGAGCGGCGGGATAGGGGTTAATAACTTGATTTAGGTTGTGGCGGGGTCAGGGAGCGGTGGAATAGGGGTTAATACATTTTATTTAGGTTGCAACGGGGTCGGGGGAAGCAGATTAGGGGTGTTTAGACTCGGGGTTTATGTTAGGGTGTTAGGTGTAAACGTTACTTGTTTTCTACCATAGAAATCAATGGGTTATATTTCTTTATCTTACAGAATAGAAGATAAGCTTTCTCTGCTTTCAGACTTCCATTGATTTCTATGGCATCCGCGGCCTCCAGGGTGGCGGATTGAAAACCAGGTACGATGCATCCGAATAGCCGCAAGCATACCTGGTAAAAGTTTGATAACTAGGAAAAAGTGTCAGATAGAGCTGAATGTGTATTGGGAAAATCTGTAATGATAAGCATCGATCTGCATTGGATTGAGACCGGCGGATCGTATGTTACGTCACAAATTTCAACTTTTGCCAAGTCTGTAGGCTTTGATAACTAGGTTGGATCAATCTCACAACATGCAAACATAGTCATTATGTTTTGAGCGCCATGCCCTTATTCATGTCATAAAAACAATGTACAAACACAGCTTTAAATAGCGATTGAGTAACAGTTGGCTCCAATCAAATAGACCATCTATTAACTATTTATCAGCCATAAAGATCTATATTCCTTATAATACTGCCCTCCAGTGGCTATTAATATCAATATATATGAAAAAAGATGAAACATAGGATTAGAAGCCACTTCTATTAGTATCTCATTGGCACATAAGTAGAAATAACCAAAGAAATATGTACAAAAATATATACAAAAAAATATACTGTTATAGAAATAAACTTAATTCTAACTCTCTTTTTATGACTTTTCGATACAAGGGGGACGATTTATTAAGACGCTGTAGCAGATCATGTCCGCCCGACATCATTAAATGCCGGCAGCATACACTATATGGGGTTGGTTAGGTGATTAGGTTAGGCATGTATGAGGTTAAAGAAATATTGGACTTGAGGAAAGTCTCTGGCCAACTTCAATACTTAATACACTGGAAAGGTTTTCCAAGCGAGGATGACTCCTGGGAGCCTTCAGTCAATCTTTCTGCTCCTAGACTAGTTTCCATTTTTTTTAGGAGGCATCCTGAAAGACCCCGGCCTTGAACCCCGGAGCAGTTCATTAAGGAGGGAGCTCTGTGATATTTGACCCTTTAAGAGGTTTAACATTCTCTTCTTTAACCCTATTTAAGGGCCCTCCTTTCATCTACACCTCGCTTGGCATTGAAGTTTATGTGCTTCTCTTAAGCCTTACTCGCATTCCTTTAAATTGTGCTGGAATTAACTTCCTTTCACTTTCTGAATTCATCAACTTGTGTATGCCTTTCCTGACTTACAGTCCATTTGGATTTATTCCCCCTTTGTTTTACAATTTGGAACTTACCTTCCAGCATCCTGCTTGCTTCCGACAGCTTCAGCCACCTTCATCCTCCTGACATCACACCACAGAGCTGCTCAGCTGATCAGCACATCTCTCCACGCTTCCTCCACGCTAAGCCACTGTGTCCTGACCAGTGGCGTCACTAGGGTTGGTGTCACCCGGTGCGGTAAGTTATGGTGTCACCCCCCCCCCCCAGAAAGCAGACACACACAAAAACACAGGCACACACACATACAAACACTCAGACACACTTAAAAACATACTCAGATGCACACACAAACACTCGGAAACACACTTAGACACACACACACAAAAACACTGAGACACACACACACACAAAAACTCAGACACTCACACTTACAAAATATGTAAACTGCACTGCATTAATTATAAAGCGCATGCCTAGAGCTGCTCCCTGGCTCAGCAGAACATCAAATGAAAGATAAACAGAGCACTCTAAAAATAAATCACTAAAGAAAAGGTTTAGGCGCAAACTATGAAAATTCTGCTCTCTGACTCTGTTCCAAGCCTGTCAGGGTACAGCCCCGGGCCGCGTGCCTACCGCTTCTTATGGCCAATCACCTCTGCACTCTGCCCACCCCCAGACCCCTGCCCGCCCTCCTACCTGTTCAGTGTGCACTTAGTGTACCGTAACCGTAATGGTCTGGTGGGCATCATATGTGGCTCCTTCACTTTAAAGACAGTGTCAAACAGTCATGCGGTCAGGTGCCAGGCATCCCCTCATGATTTGCCAGTTCCCGTTTAGAGAGACAGCACAGCAGTGAGTGACTCCACTGCTCCACATGTCACTGAGCAGTGAGCACAGATAGGCAGGCAGGTTTAGGCTAGCAGCGCAACTTTGCAAGCCCCACGGCATGCCCACAACATTCATAGCGAAATTGGGCAGGGGAGAAGCAAAGTACAAACAAGCAAAAGCAGCCGGGAAAACTATTTGTTGAAATTGCAGCACTGGCTCAAGGGGCAAAAAAATTGTGTGTCTACAACTTCCCCAGTCCCACCAATGTTCACAAATGCCAGCCCCTCTAATAAAAAAAACATCTATGCATCTCAACATTGTATTTTTTTGAATTTCAATAAAATTTAAAAAAAAAAAAAAAAAATTTTTTTTTTTTTTTTTTTTTTGGTGTCACCCCCTGGAGGGGACGCCACTGGTCCTGACGCCTGCAGCTGCTCTTCCGAGATCAACCTGTAAAGAAGTTTAAGGAGTGAGATTATTCATTCTGAGACTAGCGGTCCTCCGTTGTTTAAGCTTTTTACATCATTATCATCTGCTTGCTATCATAATGTTATTTACTGCAGTTAAAGAGCAGGATAAACTTATTTCCTTGTGCATATATTGAATATTATTTCATGCTGTTATACCAAATCCAATCTTAGCACATCTGTTAATAAGTTACCCTGCAGAATAAACTCCACTCATATTGAGTATTAGTCATTACTGTTAAAACCAAGTTTGACTATTACTTTATCTTGAGACATATATATATAATCTGCTTATACTTTACTTATTGTAATTCTAATAGTATCACAAAATTTATCTTACCTAAAGGAATGTGTTCACTTCTTCAAAATAATTATTTACTTATTTTAAGCATTTATTACACCCTAGGTGCCTCATCAAATTGCCGTCAACATACTAAAAGGGAGACTTGATTCCTTGCACCCCGCTTGATCAGCACCCATTTTAAGAGGCCCTGAAATGGGATTAATTCTGGTCTGGTGCTAGGCCAGTAAGGTTTTGCCGGCACTTCAATGGTTGACCGCTGATGTTTAGCGCATTTCTATGACACATCATTTACCCATTGTTTATCATTTTAGCGACATAGCTTCTATAGTTATAATAGGGAGGTTTACAATATATTATACTTTATTATAGTCAGGTAGTTTGTAGGCAGTAGGCAGTATGTGGGAGTTAGATGGGCGTTCCAGGGGTGTGTATTTTAGGCGTGAAGTAGGTATAGGCTGTCAGGGGGAGTTAGCTGGGTGGTGCATGGGGAGTGTAGGTTAGCTCTGACATAGGTGTAGGCAGTCAGTGGCTGGTAGAAGGGGGAGTGTAGCTTAGATGTGATGTAGGTAACGGGGCATGCTAGGTGGAGTAGGCTGAACTTTGATTCGGAAATATTGCCACCAATGCAATATGTTTGAATCACTGAAGTGCAGGTTGTGAGGATGGAAACTGTCATGCTTGTCTCACCAGCTAATACTTACATTGCCTAATATACGGCTAGATTACAAGTTTTGCGTTATGAGGGAAAAAGCAGCGTCAAGGCTCTTTTTCACTACCGCTGGTATTACGAGTCTTGCAGGTTTAGGGGCACCGCACACTTTTTTGGCCTTAACGCAACGTAATTGCCACAGCTTTCAAAAAGTCCTTTTTCAATGGGACTTTCATAGTGCCAGTATTACGAGTCTGCCTGGGAGGCCAAAAAGTGAGCGGTACACCCTATACCGCCAAGATCAATACCGTAAACTGAAAGTCAGTAGTTATGAGTTTTACGCTACAACGCTGTAACATAAAACTCATAACAAAAGTGCTAAAACGTACACTAACACCCATAAACTACCTATTAACCCCTAAACCGAGGCCCTCCCGCATAGCAAACACTAAAATAAAATTATTAACCCCTAATCTGCCGCTCCGGACATTGCTGCAAATATAATAAATATAGTAACCCCTAAACCGCTGCACTCCCGCATCGCAAACACTAGCTAAATATTATTAACCCCTAATCTGCCGCCCCAACATCGCCGCCACTTACCTACATTTATTAACCCCTAATCTGGCGCCCCCAACATCGCCATCACTGTATTAAATGTATTAACCCCTAAACCTAAGTCTAACCCTAACAACCCCTAACTTAAATATAATTTAAATAAATCTAAATAAAACCTACTATTAATAACTAAATAATTCCTATTTAAAACTAAATACTTTTTCTGTAAAATAAACCCTAAGCTAGCTACAATATAACTAATAGTTACATTGTAGCTAGCTTAGGGTTTATTTTTATTTTACAGGCAATTTTCTATTTATTTTAACTAGGTAAACTAGTTAGTAAATAATTATTAACTATTTACTAACTACCTAGCTAAAATAAATACAAATTTACCTGTAAAATAAAACCTAACCTTTCTTACACTAACACCTAACCTTACACTACAATTAAATCAATTACCTAAATTAAATACAATTACCTAAATTACAAAAAAAAAAAAAAATTACACAAAATAAAAAAATAAATTATCAGATATTTAAACTAATTACACCTAATCTAATAGCCCTATCAAAATAAAAAAGCCCCCAAAAATAAAAAAAAAACCTAGCCTAAACTAAACTACCAATAGCACTTAAAAAGGGCCTTTTGCAGGGCATTGCCCCAAAGAAATCAGCTCTTTTACCTGTAAAAAAAAATACAAACAACCCCCCAACAGTAAAACCCACCACCCACACAACCAACCCCCCAAATAAAATCCTAACTAAAATAACCTAAGCTCCCCATTGCCCTGGAAAGAGCATTTGGATGGGTATTGCCCTTAAAAGGGCATTTAGCTCTTTTTCAAGTGCCCAAACCCCTAATCTAAAAATAAAACCCACCCAATAAACCCTTAAAAAAGCCTAACACTAACCCCCGAAGATCCACTTACAGTTTTTGAAGAACCGACATCCATCCTCAACGAAGCAGCAGAAGTCCTCATTGAAGCCGGCAGAAGTCTTCATCCAAGCCCGCAGAAGTCTTCATCCAGACGGCATCTTCTATCTTCATCCATCCGGCGCGGAGCAGCTCCATCTTCAAGACATCCAGCGCGGAGCATCCTCTGCCTTCGAAGTCTTCTAGCAGAGTGAAGGTTCCTTTAAATGACGTCATCCAAGAGGGCGTCCCTTGAATTCCGAATTCTATCAGCCAATCAGAATTAAAGGTGAAAAAATCCTATTGGCTGATGCAATCAGGGAAATCATGCACAAGCACGTAAAACCATCTCACCGTGGCTTTCAGTAACGCTGATATTGGAGTGCGGTATGGAGCTCAATTTTGCTCTACGCTCACTTTTTGCCTGCTATCGCCGGGTTTTGTAAACCTGTAATACCAGTGCTGTAGGGAAGTGAGCGGTGGTATTAACTTAAAAGTTAGCACCGCACCCCTCATAAAGCAAAACTCGTAATCTAGCCGATATTTAGTGCAGGTGTAGTGCACTTAGAATATGAATATTTCCCAATACAATGTTCTTCACATAGCAGAATATGTTCTTTTTATTCATAAATACATATTTCTACATATATCTGGTGGGTTATTTTGTAAAATATATATCTATACCTATATATACACATCTATAAAGGGTCAGCACACCTTCACAAACTTCTCTGCTGTAGTCATTCCAAATATTTATAAGAACCATGAAGACACAGCTCCTTCTTTTGCAAACATTATGTGTTTATTCCAACGTTTTGGCCCCCATTTGGGCCTTGACAAAGGCCCAAATGGGGGCCGAAACATTGGAATAAACACATAATGTTTGCAAAAGAAGGAGCTGTGTCTTCATGATTCTTATATACAGTATATATATATATATATATATATATATATATATATATATATATATATATGTGTATATATATATATATATATATATATGTATATATAATTATATATAGGAATAGATATATAAATATATATATAGGAATTTCTATTTAAAGGGATATAAAACAGTATGATTTAATAAAAATGAATATCTTTCCGAAAATGTTATATACTTCGCAAACTTTACCAATCCCACTACCAGATAAATTTCTCCCCACACTACAACAAGCATTAAGTTACTTTACCTGGAATAAAAGACATCCCAGAATAAACAAAAAAGTTATGTCCATAACTAAAACACAGGGAGGCTTAGGGCTTCCCGACTTGGCCATATACAGACATGCAATCTTTCTCCAACGTATAGTAGACTGGAATGCTTACGCAAAAAATAAGTGATGGGTAACTTTTGAACACAATATCTCTCAAAATATGACTCTAAGTAAATTTTGTTGCTTCACTAAAAAAGTAAAACATCAAATATCCATTAAAAATCCACTATTACTAGAAACATTTAAGACTTGGGGCAAAATAATGATCAACTACCCACACCTCACCTCCAGACCTTCCCCCTTAACGTCCTTGACCTCAAACAGTAAACTAAATATAGGTCTAACCCCTACAGCACATCAAGACAATATGCATCTTACTGATTTCCCAATTGTTTTGCTTATAGGCAACGAAAAAATAAAGTCACAGGGTTTCACCTGTTTAAATAATTGGTTTACCTATAAGAGAGTACATGACTACATAAAGAAACAACCTTAGACAAGAAACATGATCAAACGTCTCACAAAATTTGAACAGTTATGAGTTAGAAACCCACAAATCTGCCACACTTTGTCATTGGTCTATACAATTCTCATTACCCCACCCCCAGGGTACACTTATTCTTATATCGAGAGCTGGGAAAAAGATCTCAGAATTATTATAGCACCACAGACAAGAACAGCACTTATGCTTTTTCTACCCTTAAAACTTCTATTTTATCAGCTGTCATATAATAAATTAATAGAAAAGTTCTCCATAGATGGTACTACACTCCTCAGAAACTACATAGCTTATTCCATAAAGTAAGAAATACATGCTGGCTTTGTGGTCATGTAAATAGTGGTATGGCCCACATGTCCCCATTTAAAATCTTTGGAGATCTATTATAAAGGAAATAGAAAACAAATTGTAAACTCAGTTCCCACTAGATCCACTGATTTGGTTATTAAAAAAAACATATGAAGGTAAAATACAAACCAATCACTAAACTAATTTTTTATTATGTCTAACAGTGTAACATTTCTAATAGCCAAAAATTGGAAAACTAAAGACCCTCCCACTGTGGAAATGTGACAAAATGGAGAAAAAGAGAGCAGCACAGAGGATATGGAGTGCACGCAAGACCTAAGGATACTGTCAGATCCTCCAACAAACAATGTAAGTAAAAGATAGTCCCCAGCACTCAATCGTAATTTTAAGCAATTTATTCACAAAAAATAAGCAACGTTTTGGGGTCACATCCCCTTATTCATGCTTCCGAAACGTTGCTTATTTTTTGTGAATAAATTGCCTAAAATTACGATTGAGTTCTGGGGACTATCTTTTACCTACACTGTGGAAATGTGGATACAAAGAGTTTCAGAATTGTTATACTTAGGGGAATTATACTATTTGAAACTAGATAAAATGGGCATATATGTAGAAATTATAGAGATAACGGAATCCTACCTTAAAAAAATCACTGAGTTTTTTTGTTTTTTTCTCCTTCCTTTTCTTTTATCGCTCCCCTCGCCTGTGTCCTCCCTCACTCCCCTTCTCTATCTCTGCCAGGCCACCTAGACAGGTTTTATGCCCTGTATATTCTCTCTAGTTTGGAATGACTTTTAATATGTGTCAAGATTTCAGAGTTCTCTCCTGGAATGTAGGTGGTTTTACCTCCCCAATGAAGCGTAAACTTGTAATAAAAACTCTGGCTAAACACCATCCCTCGGTGGTGTTTTTACAGGAGACCCATTTAAAAGAGCTGGAAATCCCAAAATTTAAAATAAAGTGGGTAGGAGAGGTGTCTGCCACCCCAGTTAAAAAAAGGAAGGCAGGGGTCGCTATACTGCTGCAAAAAAACTTAGACTACAAGGTTAAAAAGGTAGAATATGATCCGGAGGCAAGATTTCTTATATTTTTTTTTTGTAATATCTATGGCCCAAATACCCATGACCCGGGGTTTTGGGAGAAGATTAAAATTAAGCTTTTCCCATTTGTCTCTCAAAACCTTATTTTAGGGGGAGATTTTAATATTGCAATGTGCCCCGAACTAGATAGGTTATCACAGAAAAAACAAGAGATTATGAGAAAAGAGCAAAATGTCTGAAACAGGTCTGTCACAAACTTAAACTCCTAGATATATGGCGTATTGAGTATCCTGACTCTAGAATTTTTTCCTGTGAGTCAAAAGTACATAGAACCTTTTCAAGGATCGATATGCTTTTAGTATCAGAATCTTTATCGATACTGAGAGCCAAATCTGAGATTGCTGACATACTTGTTTCTGACCACGCTATTATATCATTAGCTTTTCCTTCTCTAAGTAGACCTAAAGATAGGAATCAAAGTTTCATATTTCCTCGTTTTCTATATAATAGTCCCAGTTTTGGTTCTTGGTTAAAGCAAAAATGGAAAGATTATGTCACCTTTAATATCGCACAAAGCTGTAATGTCGAATCATTCTGGGAAGCATCGAAAGCGGTATTAAGAGGGGAAATAAAAGCATATATTAACATATGGAACAAGAAAACTAGAGCGACTGAAATTCAGCTCGCCTTCCAGGTTAAGAATGCACTTAGAAACTATTATAATGATAGATCAACTAGAAATTGGAGTAAATATCTGGAGGTAAAAAATAATCGGGAGGTTTATCTTAAGAAAAGATCTCAATATGAAGATCTCAAACTGAATCTTAAATTCAAAGGCTTTCATGGTATCTCGGCAAAACATTTAGCTAATCTAACTAAAAACAGGAAAAGTAAAAATTATATTACTGCCATTAAAGATGGTGAAGACAGATTCACAGACCCTGAAAAAATTAGAACGGTTTTTCATAATTTCTATCAAAAACTCTATAATAAAACAGATGTGAATGTCGCAAATCTTGAAAAATTATTTTCTCATATCATACTTCCTCAAACTCCTAAAGAATGTCTAGAAAACTTAAATGCACATATTACAGGAGAAGAAATTATTAAGGCTATTGAGAAAGCAAAATTAAACAAAGCGGCTGGGCCAGACTTCTTACCAGCTGAATTTTATAAATTACTATCCCAAGAAATTAACCATACCCTGGAGAGGCCCTATAATGTGTATTTTTCTTCCAGCAATATGATGTCGAATATTTTTACAGCAGCCAATGTTACCTTAATTCCGAAAAAAGATAGGGGAAAAGAGGACCCGGCTTCGTATAGGCCAATTTCTATTCTTAATGTAGACTATAAAATTTTAACTTCTATTATTGCTGATAGATTGGTGAAGGGTTTACATGATATTATCCACCCCGATCAGACAAGTTTCATTAAAGGAAGGAATTCGGCTAAAAATATTCGCAAAGTAGTGATGTTGTTGGATTATTTTTGGAATAGAGAGAAATTAAAGAAAGATAAACAGGCGGATCTGGCCCTGCTAACAGTAGATGCAGAAAAGGCCTTTGATTCCATCACATGGCAGTATCTTTTCACTGTGTTAGAAAGATTTGGTTTTCAAGGGCAATTTCTCAATTTTATTCATAAAATATATCGAATGCCGGTCTCTTATTTATTGATTAATGGTATATTAACTCCCAAGATAATTCTAGGTAGGGGAACACGGCAGGGGTGCCCTCTGTCTCCCTTGTTGTTTGATATCGCGTTAGAGCCTTTGGCCATTTGGCTAAGACAAAACATAAGTGGTATCTCTATCGGCTCACAAAAATTGAAGACACTGTTGTATGCTGACGACATGTTACTCTTTTTAGATACTACAGTGTATCATATACCGTTAGTTATGCAAATCTACGCTGAATTCAGCTCATTCTCGGGCTATAAAATCAATTTTGATAAAAGCGAGTTACTGTGGATTTATAAATCAAAAACAAGTTGTTCAAATCATCCCTTTAAAATCTTTGACCACTTTAAATATTTGGGTATAGTTCTACACAGAAACCCTAAAAGATGGTACGACCTGAATTTTGTATCTCTATTTAACAAGATAAAAATTGACCTGGAGGTATGGGCCTCTTTTCCCCTTTCTATAACAGCACATGTTAATATTATAAAAACTATTGTGTTTCCCCAAATTTTGTACCCTCTACAAAATCTCCCATTGTTCCTCTTAAAAGCGGATCTTAGAAAATTCGAGCAATATGTATCTAAATTTATCTGGGGCAACAAGAGAGCACGCATATCTTTGGTGAAGCTGACACATAAAAAAACTTTTGTGGGTTTAGCTCTTCCTAGTTTAAACACATATAATATTGCTACGTTAGTTAAATTTGCCTTTGATTGGATTTCGGACTCCAATAATTTTGCTTCTATTGAATTAGAAACCCAATGTATATTTCCCTTCTCTTTAAAAGCCATCTTACATAATAGAATCAAACAGCTATCTCCTAGGATTGCGAAGTTCTTGTCTATTAAAAATATAATCATAGCCTGGCATAAATTTTGCAAAGAATTGGGAATAGATCCGCACTTTTCTAAATATCTCCCTATAAGAGGTAACCCTGAGTTTGTGCCTGGAATCCAACATGGGGTGTTTAAAAAGTGGGAAGAGAATGGGTTGTCAAGGGTTTCTCAGGTTTTAGCGGACTCATGTCAATTGTATCCAGCAGATATTCTTTTTCAACAATTTAATCTATCTAGGAACAATCTATTTGCGTATTTTCAAATTAGACATTTTGTGCAGAATTCACAGTTTAGGGAGGAGTGGTTGTCTGAATGGGCTGAGATTGATATATGTATTGATAAATTTTTAAGTGGCAAAACCTCAATTTCACTTATATACGATATAATGTTAGCTAAACAGGGTGCACTGGGAGTAGAGAAAATATGCAAGAATTGAGAGAATACTTTTTCTAGCTTAAATCCGGATTTGGTTGTACAAAGTTTTGCAGCAGTATACAAATGTATTCTTCCCATCTCTGTAAAAGAGTCTCACCTGAAACTAGTCAATAAATATTATTTATCTCCATCTAGAATGGCACAGTATTACCCTTCTCAATCTTTTTTTGTGCCCTAGGTGTTCCCAGACCAAGGCCAATTTAATGCATATGCTCTGGTCATGTCCTAAGACGAAACAATTCTGGTTAAAAATACAGTATTGGGTTAATTGGTCCTTTAACGTAGTCACCCATTTTACTCCTGAGCTGGTATTTTTTCTTAGAATAGAGGACCAAGCAAATAAGTTTTTTTTAGACGCCTTTAGAGCTATTATTCTTACAGCTAGGTTCCTCTTATTTAAAAATTGGCGTCTGCATAAGGCCCCCCCTTTCTCTCTGGTTCTTAAAGAGATTCAGTCCCAGATACTGTTTGAAGCTTTTCACACTCAGTTTTCTACTGAAAAATATATTAGGAATTTTATCCATAGATGGCTGCCAATTATCATCTCCTACCCGTTGCCAGTGCAGAAAAATATTTTGTCTCCGTTTTTAAGCTCACAGACCTTTGCTGATCTAGTGGTACATGGGTTGTTTCCCCCGTTATGGGTGTCTAATGTAAGGGAAATCTGCTTTCGAGAAAGCTGTTCCCCAGAGAAGGTGGTGGTGGAGGAGGCGACAGGTGAGGGGACAAATGCAATTGTTTTTTTTGGGGTTTTTTGTTTTGTTTTTTTTTTTCTCTCTTTTTGTGCTCGGGTCTTCTTTTGCTCTGTCTAGTCTTGTTTTGTTTTGTCTTGTCTTATCTTATTATTTTCTTATTATCACTCATATCTGGGATTGTTAGAAGGTATTTGCAGGGCCTCTACGGGGGTCTGGTATGTTTATATTTACGTAGGCTAAGAGAGATCATGGGTTGTTTTTTTTTGTTTGTTTGTTTTTTGTTGTTGTTTTTCTACTTTTTTTTTTCTGCCTATGTTAACAGGTAAAAATCAAGGTAATTGTAACCATGATTGCTTGGCCTAATGTCTTAAGGCCAAGGCTTATGCATTGTTCTTTCTGCTTTTGCCTAATTTTGGTAAGAGTTTACTGTATTTTTTATTTCTATTTTATATGCTAAAAATCCACAATAAAAAAAGAATAAAAAAAAAAGAGAGTACATGACTACATAAAGAAACAACCTTAGACAAGAAACATGATCAAACGTCTCACAAAATTTGAACAGTTATGAGTTAGAAACCCACAAATCTGCCACACTTTGTCATTGGTCTATACAATTCTCATTACCCCACCCCCAGGGTACACTTATTCTTATATCGAGAGATGGGAAAAAGATCTCAGAATTATTATAGCACCATAGACAAGAACAGCACTTATGCTTTCTCTACCCTTAAAACTTCTATTTTATCAGCTGTCATATAATAAATTAATATAAAAGTTCTCCATAGATGGTACTACACTCCTCAGAAACTACATAGCTTATTCCATAAAGTAAGAAATAAATGCTGGCGTTGTGGTCATGTAAATAGTGGTATGGCCCACATGTGGTGGTGGTGTATCCCCATTTAAAATCTTTGGAGATCTATTATAAAGGAAATAGAAAACAAATTGTAAACTCAGTTCCCACTAGATCCACTGATTTGGTTATTAAAAAAAACATATGAAGGTAAAATACAAACCAATCACTAAACTATTTTTTTATTATGTCTAACAGTGTAACATTTCTAATAGCCAAAAATTGGAAAACTAAAGACCCTCCCACTGTGGAAATGTGACAAAATGGAGAAAAAGAGAGCAGCACAGAGGATATGGAGTGCACGCAAGACCTAAGGATACTGCCAGATCCTCCAACAAACAATGTAAGTAAAAGATAGTCCCCAGCACTCAATCGTAATTTTAAGCAATTTATTCACAAAAAATAAGCAACGTTTTGGGGTCACATCCCCTTATTCATGCTTCCGAAACGTTGCTTATTTTTTGTGAATAAATTGCCTAAAATTACGATTGAGTGCTGAGGACTATCTTTTACCTACACTGTGGAAATGTGGATACAAAGAGTTTCAGAATTGTTATACTTAGGGGAATTATACTATTTGAAACTAGATAAAATGGGCATATATGTAGAAATTATAGAGATATGGGAATCCTACCTTAAAAAAATCACTGAGTTGCAGCTTTCAATAGGTCCTTGGAATTTAATAAATTTTACTTTTATTTTTATTAAATATAATCATCTATATTTAAAAAGATTAGGTCACATAAGGGTAAAAAAATATTTATAAAGTGTTCTACAATCCAGGAAACAGCACTGCTGGAGGTAATACCATAAAAAAGGTTTATTGAGTAGACAAAATGTATATTTGTACCAAAAAACATAATTTATGTAAGAACTTACCTGATAAATTCATTTCTTTCATATTGGCAAGAGTCCATGAGCTAGTGACGTATGGGATATACATTTCTACCAGGAGTGGCAAAGTTTCCCAAACCTAAAAATGCCTATAAATACACACCCCACCACACCCACAATTCAGTTTAACGAATAGCCAAGAAGTGGGGTGATAAGAAAGGAGCGAAAGCATCAACAAGGAATTGGAATAATTGTGCTTTATACAAAAAAATCATAACCACCACAAAAAGGGTGGGCCTCATGGACTTTTGCCAATATGAAAGAAATGAATTTATCAGGTAAGTTCTTAAATAAATTATGTTTTCTTTCATGTAATTGGCAAGAGTCCATGAGCTAGTGACGTATGGGATAGCAAATACCCAAGATGTGGAACTCCACACAAGAGTCACTAGAGAGGGAGGGATAAAAATAAAGACAGCCAATTCCGCTGAAAAAAGAATCCACAACCCAAATCAAAAAGTTTTAATCTTATAAAGAAAAAAACTAAAATTATAAGCAGAGGAATCAAACTGAAACAGCTGCCTGAAGAACTTTTCTACCAAAAACTGCTTCTGAAGAAGAAAAAAACATAAAAATGGTAGAATTTAGTAAAAGTATGCAAAGAAGACCAAGTTGCTGCTTTGCAAATCGGATTAACAGAAGCTTCATTCTTAAAAGCCCAGGAAGTAGAAACTGACCTAGTAGAATAAGCCGTAATCCTCTGAGGCGGGGATTCACCCGACTCCACTTAAGCATGATGAATCAAAAGCTTTAACCGAGAAGCGAAGGAAACAGCAGAAGCTTTCTGACCTTTCCTAGGACCAGAAAAGATAACAAATAGACTAGAAGTCTCTCTGAAATATTTAGTAGCTTCAACATAATATTTCAAAGCTCTTACCACATCCAAAGAATGCAAAGATTTTTCCAAAGAATTCTTAGGATTAGAACACAACGAAGGGACAACAATTTCTCTACTAATGTTGTTGGAATTCACAACCTTAGGTAAAAATTTAAATGAAGTCCGCAAAACCGCCTTATCCTGATGAAAAATCAGAAAAGGAGTCTCACAAGAAAGAGCAGATAATTCAGAATCTCTTCTAGCAGAAGAGATAGCCAAAAGAAACAATACTTTCCAAGAAAGTAACTTAATATCCAAAGAATGCATAGGCTCAAACGGAGGAGCCTTTAAAGCTCTCAAAACCAAATTAAGACTCCAAGGAGGAGAGATTGACTTAATGACAGGCTTGATACGAACCAAAGCCTGTACAAAACAATGAATGTCAGGAAGATTAGCAATTTTTCTGTGAAACCGAACAGAAAGAGCAGAGATTTGTCCTTTCAAGGAACTTGCAGACAAACCCTTATCCAAACCATCCTGAAGAAACTGTAAAATTCTAGGAATTCTAAAAGAATGCCAAGAGAACTTATGAGAGGAACACCATGAAATGTAAGTCTTCCAAACTCGGTAATAAATCTTTCTAGACAAAGATTTACAAGCCTGCAACATAGTATTGATCACTGAGTCAGAGAAACCTCTATGACTAAGCACTAAGCGTTCAATCTCCATACCTTCAAATTTAATTATTTGAGATCCTGATGGAAAAACGGACCTTGAGATAGAAGGTCTGACCTTAACGTAAGTGACCTTTTACGTTTATTAGAAGGTGGTATAACAGACAAGGCCTTCTGAATAGAATTAGAAACCAATTCTCTTACATTAACAGGAATATCCTGAACATTAGATGTTGAAGGAACAACAACAGGTAATGGACTACTACTAATGGAAATATTGTCTGCTTTTGAAAGTTTATCATGGCAACTAACACAAACTACAGCCGGAGGAACAGTTACCACAAGTTTACAACAAATGCACTTAGCTTTGGTAGAACCGACATCAGGCAGCAGCATTCCAGAAGTAGATTCTGATACAGGGTCAGATTGAGACATCTTGCAATATGTAATAGAAAAAACAACATATAAAGCAAAATTATCAAATTCCTTAAATGACAGTTTCAGGAATGGGAAAAAATGCAAACAGAATAAGCCTCTGGAAACCAGAAGCAAAAAGAAAGAAAGAAGAAAGAAGACTTAAATAATGTCAAAAAAACTGGCGCCAAGTATGACGCCCACATTGACAACATTTTTTGGCGCCAAAAACGTCTGCAACAAACACGTGCATCATAGATGACGCAAGTACGTGAAAACTCTCGGCATCAACTACGACGCCAGAAATGACGACATTAACGTCAACAAACATAATTCTCGCTCCAAAAAAGTCTGGCGCCAAAAATGACGGAATAAATTCTAGCATTTTTTGCACCCGTGAGCCTAACAGCCCGCAATTTAGAAGAAAAGTCAATTTGACAAATTTTCAGGTAAGAAAAAATGTATTCATATGCATTTCCCAAAAATGAAAATGACAGTCTGTCAGAAGGAAATATACTGATTAACCTGAATCATCGCAAATATAAGTATAAAACATATATTTAGAACTTTACATATAAAGCGCCAAACCATAGCTGAGCGTGTCATAAATAAAATAAGACATACTTACCAATAGACACTCATCTACATATAGTAGATAGCCAAACCAGTACTGAAACGAGAATCAGCAGAGGTAATGGTATATAAGAGTATATCGTCGATCTGAAAAGGGAGGTAGGAGAAGAATCTCTATGACCGATAACAGAGAACCTATGAAATAGATCCCAGATAGGATGACCATAGCATTCAATAGGCAATACTCCCTTCACATCCCTCTGTCATTCACTGCACTCTGAGAGGAAAACCAGGCTTCAGCATGCTGCGAAGCGCATATCAACGTAGAAATTTAGCACAAACTTACTTAACCACCTCCATAGGAGGCAAAGTTTGTAAAACTGAATTGTGGGTGTGGTGGGAGGTGTATTTATAGGCATTTTGAGGTTTAGGAAACTTTGCCCCTCCTTGTAGGAATGTATATCCCATACGTCACTAGCTCATGGACTCTTGCCAATTACTTGAAAGAAATTGCATTTTTGTTTTCGAATATCCGAATGAATGCACCAGAAAAATTTAAAGAAAATGAAAAAATACTGTCAAAATTCGTCAGTATTTATTTGTTTCCTTTAAATTATTTTAAAGGCTTAATACTTACCTTAACGAGCTCTGGAGAGTGCAATAACCCGATCTTGCCTCGTTCCTGGCCACGCTAATCCTCCTCTTGGTGCGGCCAGACACCAGGCAAGAAGTGGATTGGGTTAGTGCGCTCTCCAGAGTGCATTAAGGTATTAAGCTTTTAAAATAATTTAAAGGAAACAAAAAAAATACTGATAAATTTCATTTTCTTTAAATGTTGTTGGTGCATTCATTCGGATATTCAAAAACAAAAATCTAATTTTCTGTACAAGTGTACAATTACACTTTAGTGCAGGTCCCGGGAGCAAAACGGCTAAGCCTCATGTTAGGATGGTCAGAAGTGGATCGGGTTAGCGCACTCTAAAAACACAGAAAGCAGGCGAAACGCATTGAGGTGAATTCTGTCCCTCGTCAACCTTCCGTAGAACTACTCGTAGACTTTCCAACATGCCACTAACATCACCTCTCATACCTGTTAGCCATTGTTCAGAGGAGGACACAAACGCTGAGGATCCAGTTGGTGCCTATTCAACCGATCTAAACGGAACTGCTGTAACCACTGACTGCAACTATCCCGGATGTGACACGCAATCACTGAGTGTGGGATGCTGTTCTGAAAACTACTGAGGAGCAGGAATACACACCACCCGGTGTAAGTAAATTTGGACACCTTTTGTTGTTGAACATTCTATCGCTGGTGACAAGTTGTTTCTCTTGTCTTTCCCTAGGAAATCGCTTATGTGTATATCATCTTGGAAGCCCGCTTTTTATGAAGCTAGCTAGAGCAATTGTTTGAGGAGCATTACTTTTTTTCTCCTGTGTACTACACTGTCTCTGAAGCTCCCTTACAAATCCTTGACACTGTGTATTTGTATGATACACATTAACGTTTGTATTTGTATTTGCATTTACATCTGTATTTATATTGCATTTTATATGTGAATGTCTGGTTGAATTTCTGTATGTTTGTATATTTATGAATCAACGGATGTACTCATTTTTGCATTGTAGCCAATCATTTTATGTATAGTTTTTAACCTTATATAATCTATTTTTTGTTTTTTAATAAATATCATTTTATAATAATATTAATTTCCATTATTAACCTCCTATAACATTAACTTTTAATATTAATTTTAGGCCATATTATGAATAGGTTCTAAGCTCTTGTTTGAGCGCCACAGATATTGGATTGTTCAGACTCCTGTCTTTCAGGAATCAGAACTATCAAATTTACCTCTAGATATTCTCCTTTTGGGTTTGGAGAAAGCCCATTTTTTATGTTGGCTCTACCTATCACATCTGCTAGCGCAGTCCAAAAACCTTTTTCCTATTTTTCTGCAGCTGGATTCAAACAGGACTACCTTTACTGTTGGGACATTACTGAAAGACAAGGTCTTAATATATATATACATCTTTATTTCCACTTATTGTCCTAATACTTGGACTTGTATAGTCGCATGACAGTTTTCCTCTCTTATATGTTTTTCTCATATGTTTCCTTTTGAGTTGTTGTATTCTTAGTTGACAATCATACCTAGGGAGGCTCAAGAGCAACAATGCACAACTGGGAGCTAGCTGTTGATTGGTGGCTGGACATATATTCCTCTTGTCTTTGGCTTACCTGATTAATTCCGCTAGCTACCAGTAGTGAAGTACTGCTCCTACAGCAAAGGATACAAAAAGAATAAGGCACATTTGGTAGTAGAAGTAAATTGGAATATTGTTTAAATTGTGTTCTCTGTCTGAATCATGAAAGAAAATGTTTGTGTTTTATGTCCCTTTAATGTTATTTACCCATGCAGAGTCAAATTTCATTGTCATCAGAAGCAAGTGAGGATTTCTCTAAGAACAGAATATGTATGTATGTTTATATAATAATGTATGTATAATCATTTTAATTTATAATAATGTATGTATGTATAATATTTTTTTTAAATTATTCTTTTTAATATGTTATATTTAATATTTCAACAGCGTGCATTGAAGTTAGCATTTCTGCAATTGCACTAACCACCGTGTTAGACCTAAATTGTGAACCTGATGAGCGTTACGTATATTTTACTCTTCACATTAAAAATAATGTTATTTTTATTATTAAAATATTTATAAATATAGGTTAAGGAGGTTGTGATATTTGGTTAGCCCGCATTAGGTTTCACGTGCGCAAATTATTTTGATTTTAGCTTATAACAAAAAGCCTCCAAGTTTATGCTAAGTAGTGCTCCACTCATAAACATGAAGAGAAAGTAAATCCAGCGAGCCGACTTCATAAAAGGGGAAACATATTTATTTTTAGGTACACACACAAACAGTTATATACGGGGTAAAAAATAAACAAAAGTAAATGAGCTAAAGTGCTGTGATACAAAGTTCCTGCTGGTCTTACGCGTTTCGGCTGTAAGAAAAAAAGCCTTATTCATCGACCACTCATAATCTAGCCCTTAATTGCTAGAGAGATTTTAATTATGAGCAAACTGCAACTGAATTAAGCATGATAGTATAGTTGTTATATAGCATGCAGCTTCATGAGATCTAACTCTCAGTAAGGCTTTAAAAAATGCTATAGCTGTAGAAAAAAAATGAAATATTTTTATCTATCCATAAATGTACTGTATGTGTGTCTGTGCATGAGTGTGTGATTGTGTGTGAGAGTGCGTGTGATTGTGTGTTTATGTGTGCATGCGTGCGTGCGTGTGTGTATATGTGTGAGAGTGCGTGTGTGATTTTGTGTTTATGTGTGCGTGCATGTGTGTATGTGTATGAGAGTGCGTGTCTGTGAGATTGTGTGTGAGAGTGCATGTGTGTGATTGTGTGTTTATGTGTGCGTGCATGTGTATATGTGTGTGAGAGTGTGTGTGTTTATGTGTGCGTGTATGTGTGTGAGGGTGCGTGTGTGTGTGTGATTGTGTGTTTATGTGTGCATGAGTGTGTGATTGTGTGTTCATGTGTGCATGCATGTCTGTGTGTTTATGTGTGCGTGCATGTGTGTATGTGTCTGAGAGTGCGTGTGTGTGTGATTGTGTGTTTATGTGTGCGTGTGTGTGTATGTGTGTGAGGGTGCGTGTGTGATTGTGTGTTTATGCGTGCATGAGTGTGTGATTGTGTGTTCATGTGTGCGTGCGTGTCTGTGTGTTTATGTGTGCGTGCATGTGTGTATGTGTCTGAGAGTGCGTGTGTGTGTGATTGTGTGTTTATGTGTGCGTGCGTGTGTGTATGTGTGTGAGAGTGCGTGTGTGTGTGATTGTGTGTTTATGTGTGCGTGCATGTGTGTATGTGTGTGAAAGTGCGTGTGTGTGTGATTGTGTGTTTATGTGTGCGTGCATGTGTGTATGTGTGTGAGAGTGCGTGTGTGATTGTGTGTGAGAGTGCGTGTGTGTGTGTGTGATTGTGTGTTAATGTGTACGTGCGTGTGTGTATGTGTGTGAGAGTGCGTGTGTGTGTGATTGTGTGTTTATGTGTGCGTGCATGTGTGTATGTGTGTGAGAGTGCGTGTGCACGTGATTGTGTGTTTATGTGTGCGTGCGTGTGTGTATATGTGTGAGAGTGTGTGTGTGTTTTTGTGTTTATGTACGCGTGCATGTGTGTATGAGAGTGCGTGTGTGTGTGACTGTGTGTGAGAGTGCGTGTGTGTGTGATTGTGTGTCTATGTGTGCGTGTGTGTGTATATGTGTGTGAGAGTGTGTGTGTGTGTGATTGTGTGTTTATGTGTGCGTGTGTGTATATGTGTGTGAGGGTGCATGTGTGTGTGATTGTGTGTTTATGTGTGCATGAGTGTGTGATTGTGTGTTCATGTGTGCGGTGCGTGCATGTCTGTGTGTTTATGTGTGCGTGCATGTGTGTATGTGTGTGAGAGTGTGTGTGTGTGTGTGATTGTGTGTGAGAGTGCGTGTGTGTGTGTGATTGTGTGTTTATGTGTGCGTGCGTGTGTGTATGTGTGTGAGAGTGCGTGTGTGTGTGATTGTGTGTTTATGTGTGCGTGCATGTGTGTATGTGTGTGAGAATGTGTGTGTGTGATTGTGTGTTTATGTGTGCGTGCATGTGTGTGAGAGTGCGTGTGTGATTTTGTGTTTATGTGTGCGTGAATGTGTGTATGTGTGTGAAAGTGCGTGTGTGTGTGATTGTGTGTTTATGTGTGCGTGCATGTGTGTATGCGTGTGAGAGTGCGTGTGTGATTGTGTGTGAGAGTGCGTGTGTGTTATTGTGTGTTTATGTGTGTGTGCGTGTGTGTATGTGTGTGAGAGTGCGTGTGTGTGTGATTGTCTGTTTATGTGTGCGTACATGTGTGTGAGAGTGCGTGTGTGTGTGTGATTGTGTGTTTATGTGTGCGTGAGTGTGTGATTGTGTGTTCATGTGTGCGTGCGTGTATGTGTGTTTATGTGTGCGTGCGTGTATGTGTGTTTATGTGTGCGTCAGTGTGTGATTGTGTGTTCGTGTGTGCGTGCGTGTATGTGTGTTTATGTGTGCGTGCGTGTGTGTATTTGTGTGAGAGTGTGTGTGTGTGTGTGTGTACATACTGTATGTATCAAGAAAAAGAGAATACATAATGGGTACCTGTGTTTAATAGCCGTACAGTGTCCATGGGTGCTATCATAAAACATAACACATGGGTTATTACACTAATGACACATTCTAGATGGCATGGCTTGATACTATAATGGTTTTAATAGTTAACATAAAATACTGATTTCCTTAATAAAACATGTTACTAGCATCCATTTGCTTTATTATAAGTTATCTTCTGTTCAAGAGTAGCTATTCAAGTTCTTGAATATTATGTTGAATTAATTTAAACCTGTAGAAGTTAATTGTCATACACATAAGTTATGATTGTTAAGCTTCCCAGGACACAACAGATGTGCAAATTTACAAGAGAAGATTCGGAAATATATACAACTGAAATGAATCCTCTAACATCTGGTTAACACTTTATGTCATATTTACAGATGGATTTTGGGTAAACTCCAAATGAACATCCTTTTCAACCATTACTGTGAAATATAGGAATCTGAGGCTTGTCGGTTCCTGAAAATAGAGACTGATGCAATGTCATCAGAATATTTCTCTTCATTTTCATCTCAAGGGAAACTGCCTGTCCTTTGGTGATACATCTTCATTGCAAAGCTCATCTCCTTAGTCTCTGTTAGTATGCTTGTGTCAAGCCATCTGTGCCTGTACAGTGTTTACTTCTCAGCATGGAAATCCGCAGTATTGAAAACAATAAAACAAACAAATAAAAAAGACAAACCATGTTGACTGTATTTATATTTAAGCACATAAACAGCTTTCACATCTATAAGGAACATCAATTTAGCAGAGATAACATTTTATAATTGAGTATTGTTATGACTGCATTCTTGATTTCTGATCCAGCACACAAAGGGGTTAATTCATGTAATAAAAACACTGTTCCAATCTAGTTACATTTTTTTCTGCTTCATTACATTAGCCCCCAGCCCCTCCTCTCCAGTCCCAGAATGAGTGCACACACTCCCTCTCAGCCTTTCTGCTTTTAGCTATAATTTGCACATAATGGAACAGCCAGAGGGGGGATTGATCAATGACCTCTGTCTCAGAGATGCTGTTGCAAGGGAAACACATCTGCCAACATAAAGTATTGGAGCAATCATAGCTCAGTGAGCGTCCTAATAAGCAACTGTTACACCGAAGCCATCAGTCATGTTCAGTTACAGACCTGAAAGGATATGGCACCTGAGGGAGCAATGTCCTTCCATAAATTTGGGCAGCAATGAAGAATGATTTGCAATCAAGTAATAAAAGGACTAAAAAAAAAAGTCCACCATGCATATTAACATTCAGTCAGCTGACAAATAAAATATTAGGGGGGGTTAGGCTTGGCATTATTTGCTCGTTATGTAAACTACAGCTGTCCAAGCAATTAAGATATGATTTGGGGAATTCTCTCATAAAAAAAATGCTAGCAGTACTTTAACTTGTGAAAGTGACATTCTTCAGTATCAGTAAAGTGCATTTCATTAAGGTAATGCAATTTCATCTTGCTTAATGGTAGCAATAGCTTAACCTTATGGTGAGAATATATAAACAACCTAAAATGAATGTCACTAAGTGCATTGTGGGAATTGATTCACATTAGGTCGATGTAGGAAATAACTGCTATGATTAGCAACCACAAGGTGTAACCACTTTCAATGCAGTACAAACTTATAGACACATGAGCTCAGATAAGTCCACCAAAAGCATTTACTTCTAGAGAGGCTTGAAAAAAAAATAATAATGAGAGGATCACATTATATCACTTGACCAGAAAGGATTATTGTACAATTTTTACATAACTATTGCCACTAGTCTATAGTATTAGGCCTAGATCCTATGTGAGCAGTACTGCTAGCCACAGAACTGCAGGGTAGTGAGAGTCTATAGTATTAGGCCTATATCCTATGTGAACAGTACTGCTAGCCACAGAACTGCAGGGTAGTGAGAGTCTATAATACTAGGCCTATATCCTATGTGAGCAGTACTGTTAGCCACAGAACTGCAGGGTAGTGAGAGTCTATAGTATTAGGCCTATATCCTATGTGAACAGTACTGCTAGCCACAGAACTGCAGGGTAGTGAGAGTCTATAGTATTAGGCCTGTATCCTATGTGAACAGTACTGCTAGCCACAGAACTGCAGGGTAGTGAGAGTCTATAATACTAGGCCTATATCCTATGTGAGCAGTACTTTTAGCCACAGAACTGCAGGGTAGTGAGAGTCTATAGTACTAGGCCTATATCCTATGTGAACAGTACTGCTAGCCACAGAACTGCAGGGTAGTGAGAGTCTATAATACTAGGCCTATATCCTATGTGAGCAGTACTGTTAGCCACAGAACTGCAGGGTAGTGAGAGTCTATAGTACTAGGCCTATATCCTATGTGAACAGTGCTGATAGCCACAGAACTGCAGGGTAGTAAGAGCCCTACTGTTATCAATAGAATAGAGTCAACCATCACACAGTGGGGCTGATTTATCAAGGGCCGAATGGCCACTGATGCCCCTGTTTCCGCGCAAGCCTTCAGGCTCGCCGGAAACAGCAGTTATGAAGCAGCTGTCGATCCTATACGATTAGGTTGATTGACACCCCCTGCTAGTGGCCGATTGGCTGCAAATCTGCAGGGGGCAGCATTGCAAAAGCAGTTCACCAGAACTGCTTGTGCAATGTTAAATGCCGGCAGCGTATGCTGTCGGCATTCAGCGATGTCTGCCGGACATGATACGCTACACCGTATCATGTCAGACAGACAATGATAAATTGGCCCCAGTGACTCAAGCACCATGGCACTCCGAAGTAATACTGTGTTTGGGAGGTACTAGAACAAAATAGTATCACTATTCTATGACAGCAGCCCGCATTACTCATGCAGACCCATTTGTTGGAGCATCATTTAGGCAGGCAATGAAAAGTAAACTATCCACTTAATTGAATTATCATTAGTTGCACTTGAAATATATCTCTGTTTGAGATAAACCTCCAATGACCTAATCCCATCTGGTACAGTATATCTGTTACTAACACTGACCAAAACCTCCACTGCTGTTAACTCTCGGCTAGATTACGAGTTTTGTGTTATGAGCGGCTCGGTGCTAACTTGCAAGTTATTGTCACCGCTCACCTCCCTATAGCGCTGCTAAAACAGGTTTGCAAAAACCCAGCGTTAGCAGGCAATAAGTTAGCGTTGAGCAAAATTGAGCTCCATACCGCACTCAAATACCAGCGCTGCTGTGAGATGGTTTTACGTGCTTGTGCACGATTTACCCATAGACATCAATGGGGAGAGCCGGCTAAAAAAAAGCCTAACACCTGCAATAAAGGAGCGTAAAGCTCCGTAACGCAGCCCCATTGATTCCTATGGGGAAAGAAAATTTATGCTTTACACCTAACACCCTAACATAAACCTCGAGTCTAAACACCTCTAATCTGCTGACCCTAACATTGCCGCCACCTACATTACACTTATTAACCCCTAATCTGCCGCCCCAATGTCTTCGCTACCAACCTACACTTATTAACCCCTAATCTGCCGCCCCCAACGTCGCCGCCACTATACTAAAGTTATTAACCCCTAAACCTAACCCTAAGTCTAACCTTAACACCCACCAACTTTAATATAATTAAAATAAATCTAAATAAAAATTACTATCATTAACTAAATAATTCCTATTTAAAACTAAATACTTACCTGTAAAATAAACCCTAAGCTAGCTACAATATAATTAATAGTTACATTGTAACTATCTTAGGTTTTATTTTTATTTCACAGCTAAGTTTGTATTTATTTTAACTTGGTAGACTAGTTACTAAATAGTTATTAACTATTTACTAGCTACCTAGTTAAAATAAATACAAATTTACCTGTAAAATAAAACCTAATCTGTCTTACACTAACACCTAACCTTACACTACAATTAAATAAATTACATTTATTAAATACAATTAACTAAATTACACAAAATAAAAAAGAAATTATCAAATATTTAAACTAATTAAACCTAATCTAATAGCCCTATCAAAATAAAAAGCCCCCCAAAATAAAAAAAAACCCTAGCATAAACTAAACTGCCAATAGCCCTTAAAAGGGCCTTTTGCGGGGCATTGCCCCAAAGAAATCAGCTCTTTTACATGTAAAAAAATAATACAAACAACCCCTCAACAGTAAACCCACCACCCACACAACCAACCCCCCCAAATAAAATCCTATCTAAAAAACCTAAGCTCCCCATTGCCCTAAAATTGGGCATTTGGATGGGCATTGCCCTTAAAAGGGCATTTAGCTCTTTTTCAGCCCAAACCCTAAGCTAAAAATAAAACCCACCCAACAAACCCTTAAAAAACCTAACACTAACCCCTGAAGATCCACTTACAGTTTTTGAAGATCGCACATCCATCCGGGAGAAGTCTTCATCCAAGCGGCAAGAAGTCCTCAATGAAGCCGGGAGAAGTCTTCATCCAAGCGGCAAGAAGTGGTGCTTCATCCAGACGGCATCTTCTATCTTCATCCTTCCAACGCGGAGCGGCTCCATCTTCAAGACATCCGGCGCGGAGCATCCTCTTCTGTCGATGGATCTTGAAGAATGAATTCTACTTTAAATGATGTCATCCAAGATGGTGTCCCTTGAATTCCGATTGACTGATAGAATTCTATCAACCAATCGGAATTAAAGGTGAAAAAATCTTATTGGCTGATTGCATCTGCTTGCATCAGCCAATAGGATTTTTTCACCTTTAATTCCGATTGGCTGATAGAATTCTAACAGTCAATCGGAATTCAAGGGATGCCATCTTGGCTGACGTCATTTAAAGGAGCATTCATTCTTGAAGATCCACCGACAGAAGAGGAAGCTCTGCGCCGGATGTCTTGAAGATGGAGCCGCTCCATGTCGGAAGGATGAAGATAGAAGATGAAGACTTCTGCCAGTCTGGAGAACCACTTCTTGCTGCTTGGATGAAGACTTCTCCCGGCTTTGTTGATTACTTCTTGCCGCTTGGATAAATACTTCTCCCGGCTTCGTTGAGGATGGATGTCTTCAAAAACTGTAAGTGGATCTTCGGGGGTTAGTGTTAGGTTTTTTTAAGGGTTTATTGGGTGGGTTTTATTTTTAGCTTAGGGTTTGGGCTGAAAAAGAACTAAATGCCCTTTTAAGGGCAATGTCCATCCAAATGCCCTTTTCAGGGCAATGGGGAGCTTAGGTTTTTTAGATAGGATTTTATTTGGGGGGTTGGTTGTGTGGGTGGTGGGTTTTTCTATTGGGGGTTGTTTGTATTATTTTTTACAGGTAACAGAGCTGATTTCTTTGGGGCAATGCCCCGCAAAAGGCCCTTTTAAGGGCTATTGGCAGTTTAGTTTAGGCTAGGGTTTTTTTATTTTGGGGGGGCTTTTTTTATTTTGATAGGGCTATTAAATTAGGTGTAATTATTTTAAATATTTGATAGTTTCTTTTTTATTTTGTGTAATTTATTGTTGTTTTTTTGTAATTTAGTTAATTGCATTTAATTAATATATTTTATTTAATTGTAGTGTAAGGTTAGGTGTTAGTGTAAGACAGGTTTGGTTTTATTTTACAGGCAAATTTGTATTTATTTTAACTAGATAGTTAGTAAATAGTTAATAACTATTTACTAACTAATCTACCTAGTTAAAATAAATACAAACTTAGCTGTGAAATAAAAATAAAACCAAAGCTAGCTACAATGTAACTATTAGTTATATTGTAGCTAGCTTAGGGTTTATTTTATAGGTAAGTATTTAGTTTTATATAGGAATTATTTAGTTAATGATAGTAATTTTTATTTAGATTTATTTTAATTATATTAAAATTAGTGGGTGGAAGGGTTAGACTTAGGGTTAGGTTTAGGGGTTAAAAACTCTATTTGTTACTCCCCCACCACACACTGACAATAAACTTAAAGGGACAGTGTACACCAATTTTAATATAACCACATGTAATAGACATGACTATAAAGAATATGCACATATGCTGATCTAAAAACCCAGTATAAAACCTTTTTAAAAACTTACTTAGAAGCTCCCAGTTTAGCACTGTTGATAAGGTTAGGCTGGGACACTGAGTGAAAGGGACTGGAAAAACAAGGAGAGCAGACCCCCCCCCCCTTCCCTGCATATGAAAAGACAGATAACAATTTACAAACAGGAGCCTGCAGGAGTCTGTAAACGCGTGTATACATCTGACACTGTGGGGCTTGGTTGGGAATCTGAAAATCAGCACAACGTTATTAAAAAATAAGCAAAACTATACATTTTTTCAAAAACACTAACAGATGGGCTTTATAAATGGATCCTCTCTAAAACATTTATGGAAAGAAAAATCAAGAGTACAATGTCCCTTTAATGTCCCACTCTTGCCCCCATTACTACTATCATAACCACAATCCCCTCAGCACCATACCCCTATAGCACTCCTTAAAATCAAACAAAGTCCCCTACACAATACACCATTACAACCTATCATTTAATCTAGCCTCACTAAATCTAACCCCTCATGATCCTTCCATTGCAAGCCCCCACTAAATGTAATATCCTTACATGCTCTCCTACATGCTGACCCCCAGTATATATAGCCATATTCCTTTCTATAAGAACCTACTTAAGTAACTTTTCTAACTTCAATGACCCGTTATTTTTAAAATAAACCTTTTGTCACCTGATTTTATTATGTTTGTGACATTTCTTTGCCCCCTCCATGGAAAAATGTTTGTTGTCACCCACAGTTATATCGACTTGTGTAATGTCACATTGAAAACTCTGTGGTATTAAACCTATTAAATATACTCTTCTTTGGGAATTTTATGAAAGCATAAAAACCTGGTATATAGCTGTGTTTTCATTGTATGTATTGGATGCACTTCTAAAGTACCATCACACCATTATTTTTATAAACTGTGTTTAATAACTGAAATATTCATTGCCTTACAAAATGTGTGCTATTTCCCAGATCTGGCATACATTTTTCCAAATATACTGATAATTTAAAGTATACTGAAATGTTGTTTTTCACAGAAAGATGATTTAAAAGGCTTATATATGCTTTTATATTTTCTAGATATAATGTTTACTTTAAAGCCATAAAACCACTTTCCAAGCAAGGTAGAGAAAAAGCTACAGAGAGCACTAACCCAGAATTTATAGTCCACAATAAATCCAAACATTGATCTTAAAAGAAATAAATAAATGGAAAGCACACACACAGCTTTCAATCTGCCTCTTACTGTTGTCAAGCAAACTGTAAATAGAAAGAATGGAAATGTAGCACACTGAAGCCTTTACTATAATGAGGTTTTGGCTTTGCTTGGCATTGCAGCTTATTTTTTTATGAGCCCCAACACAAATTGCAAGCAAGCAATTGTTTTGAATGGCTTACAGCTAACATGAGGAGTTTGTGTGATACAGTCAATATAAGTGATTGACTCTTGACTGTCTGCCAAAGAAATACTTTACCCTTGTGTTTTAAATATATCATTTTGACTTATCTTGTCAAAATATAACTCATTCTACATTTAACACTAGTTGTAAGTTGACTGTACAAATAGGGAGATGTTTTATTTAGCAACTTTGTTAACAGAGTATTTTATTTCAATAGAAATTACCTATTAGAAAAGATAGAAATGATGGCCTATGGGGAAATAAGTATCAATTATTGGGCTTCATGCACTGCTGCTCATATGAAGGTGACGACAGGAGGAAACTACCTAAAATGACCTTAAGCTGCAACAATAAAATGTTATTTTCCTTTTGCACTATTGATTGCCTATAACTATGGGGTCAATTTCAATCTCTTCAAAATGGCTCCTGATACAAAGGTTTCAGTTTTGGCCAATATGGGAAGTATGAGCTATCACAATCCAAAATGGATTCAACCAATACAAGCCCACAACCACAAAGTTGGAAAGACTGTGAAACCCTGTTCTCGATTGTTTAGTACTTGTCATTGGTAGCTGAAATGGGGAATCCAACCAAAATTGACATACAATGTGTATTTCACATCTCGTAAGGTGAGCAACACATCCCAACTTGAAATATGAGCAACATTTAGTGCAGAAGCCCTATTAATTGAAACTATAGGGCACACTAAAAAGATGTTGGATATGCTAAACATTTTCTGGTAATTCTGTATTACCATTTACTTGTAAAATTAGATTGCGTGCTATTCTGAGCATGAGCCTGCGATATTGAAAGTGCATGATGCGCTATCAGTTATGCTCCACTTGTAATCTGTGCCAATAAGCTTCTATTAGAAGGAAGTGGTCCTAACTTATCTCCTTCTCTAAAATAGGATTTTAACAGTTCTCACACTGTAAATCGTGAAAGTTTCTTCCATTGCAATATTATAGCCACAAAAATGTTGCAAAAACTGGAAAAACCCATTGTTGCAAGCGTGTTTTGTCTTTGCAATTTGTGACACAAGGTTCTGGATATTGTAAATCATATATTTTTTAAAACATGATTGTTAAGACTATATATATATGACTTTTGCTCGTGCGCAAACACCACCAGAAGTAAACTTTTAAGGTGCATAGGTTAGCATGCATTTTACAAGTTGAAATTAAAATGTCTGCATGCGAGTAAAAACCAACAAGGGCTAACTTGAGGACGTTAGATATCGCGCCTGCGTTAACTTCTCTCCATAGACTTCAATGGATGACGCAAACATTGTGTTAAACCAACTTTTCTAACCCGAAGGTAAAAAATAATATTTTTACATTCCAATGTTCTTAGCATAGAAGAAAATATTCTATTTATTTCTAAATATATATTTCTAAATATATATTTCTATATATATATCTGATGTATTTTTTTAAAAAAAGGCATATACTGTTTATATATATATTTAAAAATACATAGAACATTTTCCCCTATGGGAAGAACATTGGAATGTAAAATATTCATAACTACCATCGGGTTAGCGCAGTTGGTCTAACACGGTATCATTGTTTTTTCTTTTCAGGTATTTGAGTGGAAAGGGCTCCAAAGTATATATACATATGTAAATATGTGTATACATATGTAAATATGTGTATACATATGTAAATATGTGTATACATATGTATATATGTGTTTATATGTGTATATATGTATGTATATATACACATATAAACATAAAAACATGTGTATACCTTTATATACATATGTATATACACATACATACACACACATATTTTGAAATGTATGTGTATATTTATATATATATATATATATATATATATATATATATTGTAATATTTGTACCAGCTAGCCTTGGATATTATGGCTATGGACAAGGGCCCACAGTTTTAATATAAAAGTGAGCACCAAGGTCCACACAGAATTAAGGGCCATATCACATGCCGAAGTGAGGGTGTGGTATACGTAGCCTACTGTTCTTGCCTCCGGCTCTATGTAGGAAAAACAAATAGAGAATTTAGGGAGCGAATGAAGGAGCACAGAAGAGATATCCTTAATGAAAAAATTAAGGATAGTGGGGTAGCGAGACATTTTTATGAGGTCCATCAAAGTAGCACATAAGACTTGAAATTTATAGGCCTTAAACTCGTTGATATCACAGAAAGAGGGGGCGATTGAGATAACTTACTTCTTAAATCTGAATGTAAGTGGATTTATAATCTTAATTCACTTCAGCCCACGGGGCTAAATGAAGAATTAAATTATGCCTGTTCTTTATAAATTAATATAAATAATATTTAGAAGTAGATCTATTCTGTGTATTCAAAGGCGGGCTAGAAATGTCTATGGATTAATACCATATGTACACAATAAATATTTCTCTATTTATGTAAGTCTGTTTGAAGAATGCTTCTGTACTAAACATGTATACTTTGCAAGGAATTATTGCAATTAATTATAGATATTTATATATTTAGACTATGAGGCCAATTAATTAAAGGTCTTGCGGACCTGATCCGAAAGTGCGCATCAGGTACGCAAGACCTCGCTGAATGCAGAGAGCAATATGCTCTCCGTATTCAGCATTGCACCAGCAGCCCCCTGCAGACTTGCGGCCAATGGGCCGCCAGCAGGGAGGTGTCAATCAACCCGATCATACTCAATCGGGTTGAATTGCGGTGATTCCTGTCCGCCTAATCAGAGCAGGTGGACAGGGTTATGGAGCAGTGGTCTTTAGATCGCTGCTCCATAACTTGTGTTTCTGGCGAGTCTGAAAACTCGCCAGAAACACGGCCCTTCAAGCTCCATACAGAGCTTGATAAATGGGCCTCCCTATATGAATTGATCATGAGGCTATTTAATTTAGGACTAGACTAGAGCTTTAGCTTTTTTGAAAATGTTTATATGTTATTAGAATGAACTTTAGTCACTGAGTAAGGATACTGGTTAGCAAGTAATTTATAAATTTGTAACATAATGTTTAGGAATATCAAAAGAATACCTTTTTTGTTTCAATGTGCAACAAAGTAATTGTTTAATTTCAACTGTGGGAGACACAGTAAATATGTCTGAATCTATGCAACAGCTATCGATCATTTGTGCCTGAGGAAACCCCAAGCGACATAGGGTGAAACACGTGTAGCAGAGTCTGTATCGGACGTTGCCGATATCCACGCTGGCTGGAATTACAGCGTCCTAATTTAATTCTACACCCAGGAACTTTTTGTGAGTCTCCCTATGTGGACCATGGACAGTTCTATCATATACCTATGAACGGTAAGCGGAGCATTTTGGCCTAGGGAGTTTATAAAACCATTTCATCAGAACAGGTAAACACAAAGTAGACATTGAATGGGAAAAGCGTTGTGTGATTTCTCACCTGTTATTCTGGATCTATCTGTATATCTGTCCCTTTTTGGCATTGGTCAACTTACTATATAGTAACGAGTAAGAGTATAAACTAAGTTTTGGACAAATGATCACATAATCCCCCAAAATGGCATTTTGCTAGTCCGCTGGGACACATTTTGTCCTGCCACATAGGGAGTGAAGGAGTTTATTTGGGGATATCCAGTTGCTGTATGATTGCATGCAGTTGCCGTATATTTGCAAGAGGCAGTTTATTTACAAAGACGTTTTATGTGGAGAATTGCCTTAGTAAACGGTTTATAGGTGGAGATCTATTTGCTTTAAATATTAAATTTATATTGTTCTGGGTACCCCTATCTTTTGGGTAATGAATTGCATATGTTTATCATCTTTTGACCAATTAATGTGTGGTTTTTCTTTTTGTATATAACTTTTTTCTGCACATGATTAAGAATTAAATTTATATTATTTACCAGTATTCTTAGTAGTGTCTATTCTTGTGGGGTTACGGTTCCTATATCTATTGAATTTATAGGCCTGATATGGGGTTACTGGATAAAGTTTACTTGCAGGTGTATATATATATATATATATAGTGATATACCATATACATTTTGACCCTTATAACTTTTTTAAAATATCTATATGAATAATTTTATTACAGTGTATATATATATATATATACTGTATATATATATATGAGTGTAACGCTTTATTTTAATGTATTATGTTGTGTTTAATGCAACTTTTTTCAGCTCTAACCCTTTACGCGATGACTTTAGTTATGTTAATCCAACAAGCACATATTTAGTTTGGGCTCATGCGGTGAAATCCCTTTCATAAAGACTTGATTCTGTTCGACATTGTGTTTATAAAGATGCCTGTACTGAAACTGACAATTATTAATGCAAGTGTTAAGCACAAACAAACTTTTACAAATTGTGATTGCTACACACCATATATGTTGCGTTCTTGATTTCTGTCTTCTCTCTTTTCCTGCTGATCCCATGAGTTGTATAGGAAATCACGTTTCTGTCCTGCTTACTGTTGACAGCTATGAATAGTGATGAATAGAGCTTACATGAATTTAGACCATGGTACCGATTTAGACCATGGGGCCCCTGATGCCCCTGTTTCTGTGCAAGCCTTCAGGCTCACCGGAAACAGCAGTTCTTAAGACCGCTGCTCCATAACAGATGGCCTCTGAGGCTGCAGTCTGCAATCCGCCCGATCCTATACAATCGGGTTGATTGACACTCCCTGTTAGCAGACAATTGGCTGCAAATCTGCAGGGGGTGGCATTGCGCAAGCAGTTCACCAGAACTGCTTGTGCAATGTTAAATGTCAACAACGTATGCTGTCGGCATTCAGCGATGTCTGTTGGCGTATCATGTCAGACAGACAATGATAAATCGGCCCCCATGTCTATACATATGTATACAATATATACAAATAAACCCCTAAAACTTCATCTGTAGTCATTTCTTGCACATGTGCAGCAAAACAGAATTATTCCAAACCATCTTGGAACCGTGTCAAAAAGACAAGTTCAGGACTTTGTCAAGTGTCTTTATGTGTCAGATTTGGTAATTGTAAAGAAATCTTGAAAACCTGTTGAAAAAAGGATTGCAGTCACCAAGAACTTTATGTTAAAAATAGGGCTTTTTGAGCAAGCCAATACAAACATGTTCTTGTCTCTTAGAAATACCCAAAAATAAAAATATCCTTATAGATAAGAATTGACCTCTAAGTAGATAGATAGATAGATAGATAGATAGATAGATAAATAAATAGTGGTTGATTTAAATCTTTCCAATCTCGTTTATCAATGTTTTTTCAGGACAAGAAGTAAGTAGATTTACAGATATTTAGCAAACAAGCAGCAGGACAGGTCAGCCTTACCATGTTATGCTTAAAGTGATAGAAAACTCTCCCCTTTGTAAAAACAGATACAAAATGTTTGTGACATTTTAGATAGAGTTTAATTCATCAGTTGTAATGAAGATGCGCTAAACTTACTTTTTAATATAATTATTCAGTTCAAATACTACACTGGCACCCACTTCCAAAGTAAATTTTACTATGGGCTAACGGTTTGAATTGTTGTCCAATCAATCAGTGCTCTCCCCATATGGCACTTTTGTAGCTAGAGTGCTGATTGGAAAATAATTCAAATCAAGAAAAATTGACTTTTGAAGTGGACGGCAGACCACAGGATATTTAAATTTTATAGCACATCTTCAATATAACTGATGAATTAAACTCCATCTAAAATATCACTAATATTCCGGATCTGATTTTGAAAAGGGGAGAGTTAACCATCACTTTAAGCACAATACTTTCTTAGGCAATATATCTGATATAAGTAGAGTGGATAACAGGCAGTTGGAAATTGCAGAAGACCACAGCTAAAACAGTATAAGGAACTAATTAATCCACTATTAAACTATATGTGCACTTATGTTATATAAAAGAAGGTTGATCTGCTGTAAGATAAGATGCCTCTGTAAATACTCTTTATTATTGGCTTGTGGTATATTGTTTTGAAACGCCCTTATGAATCAAGGATAGATTAAATAACATTTTATTCCTGTCTTTAGAAAAGGGATATTTTTATGGGTGTGCATACTGTTACCTATAAAGGGCTAGATGACAAGTGCACTCTATTTAGCACTTTTGCTCTTCAGGATTTCAGATATCGATAGCGCCCCTACTTCTTCTCCCCATAGACTTCAATACATTGTAACATAGTAGATGAGGTTGAAAAAAGACACAAGCCCATCGAGTTCAACCTATACAAATCTTTAATATACTTTCGAAAAAGCTCCAGTTGAGCTTAAATTAATCCTATTATAAAAGGTGACCCATTTAACAAAAGCAATCATATCCCTGATTTTAGCCAGAAATGTATCTAAACCATTTTTAAATGTATCTAATGTATTAGCATTTAATACCTCCTCAGTTAATGAATTCCACAATTTTATTGCTCTTACAGTGAAAAAAATGTTTACGGTGCAGGAGATTAAATCTCCCTTCCTCCGGCCTTAAATTGTGACCTCTTGTCAAAGTGTTATACAAACATATTAAATAATACAAAGCAGATCAAGGTATCAAAGTATAACAATCAGTGTATTAGTAAATAAGTGGGACAATTGATAACAAAATCAGCTGATAGTCATAACCGTCACACTGTGGATTGCGTATATACTTAAGCCTCTCAATGATCACTCAGTGATGAACTGTCAATAATGCAGCCTACCCGTCTCGTCATATAGTTGCCTCTGTCATTTCAAATCCCAATAATGGGGTCAGATGTACTAGCGATCGTCACCACGTTTCCTGTGTAGTGTTATTAAATAGGTATAGATGTCGACCCTAAGATCAGCCATAATAACGGTATTAGTTCTATGTATGGAATTGCGTGTTATTACTACAACACAGTGGATGTTTTTTGTCCCCCTTATTCACTAATACACTGATTGTTATACTTGTATACCTTGATCTGCTTTGTATTATTTAATATAGTAACGGATATGTCAGGTCACAGCCAAAACTAAGACCTAAACTATATCACTAAGAAGCGCCAACCTAGAGAAACTATCTATCAAAAAAATATCTAAAATGTGTCAAAAATGTAAAGAAAATAAAATTAAAAAGTTACAATAAATAGCAACATATAAGTTCATAAAACATACAGGCCTAGATTTAGAGTTCGGCGGTAGCCGTCAAAACCAGCGTTAGAGGCTCCTAACGCTGGTTTTGGCCGCCCGCTGGTATTTGGAGTCAGTGATTAAAGGGTCTAACGCTCACTTTACAGCCGCGACTTTTCCATACCGCAGATCCCCCTACGCCATTTGCGTAGCCTATCTTTTCAATGGGATCTTTCTAACGCTGGTATTTAGAGTCGTTTCTGCAGTGAGCGTTAGAGCTCTAACGACAAGATTCCAGCCGCCTGAAAATAGCAGGAGTTAAGAGCTTTCTGGCTAACGCCGGTTTATAAAGCTCTTAACTACTGTACCCTAAAGTACACTAACACCCATAAACTACCTATGTACCCCTAAACCGAGGTCCCCCCACATCGCCGCCACTCGATTAAAATTTTTAACCCCTAATCTGCCGACCGCCACCTACGTTATACTTATGTACCCCTAATCTGCTGCCCCTAACACCGCCGACCCCTGTATTATATCTATTAACCCCTAACTTGCCCCCCACAACGTCGCCGCAAGCTACTTAAAATAATTAACCCCTAATCTTCCGACCGCAAATCGCCGCCACCTACGTTATCCCTATGTACCCCTAATCTGCTACCCCTAACATCGCCGACCCCTATGTTATATTTATTAACCCCTAATCTGCCCCCCTCAACGTCGCCGACACCTACCTACACTTATTAACCCCTAATCTGCCGAGCGGACCTGAGCGCTACTATAATAAAGTTATTAACCCCTAATCCGCCTCACTAACCCTATCATAAATAGTATTAACCCCTAATCTGCCCTCCCTAACATCGCCGACACCTACCTTCAATTATTAACCCCTAATCTGCCGACCGGAGCTCACCGCTATTCTAATAAATGTATTAACCCCTAAAGCTAAGTCTAACCCTAACACTAACACCCCCCTAAGTTAAATATAATTTTTATCTAACGAAATAAATTAACTCTTATTAAATAAATAATTCCTATTTAAAGCTAAATACTTACCTGTAAAATACATCCTAATATAGCTAAAATATAAATTATAATTATATTATAGCTATTTTAGGATTAATATTTATTTTACAGGCAACTTTGTAATTATTTTAACCAGGTACAATAGCTATTAAATAGTTAAGAACTATTTAATAGTTACCTAGTTAAAATAATAACAAATTTACCTGTAAAATAAATCCTAACCTAAGATATAATTAAACCTAACACTACCCTATCAATAAAATAATTAAATAAACTACCTACAATTACCTACAATTAACCTAACACTACACTATCAATAAATTAATTAAACACAATTGCTACAAATAAATAAAATTAAATAAACTATCTAAAGTACAAAAAATAAAAAAGAACTAAGTTACAGAAAATAATAAAATATTTACAAACATAAGAAAAATATTACAACAATTTTAAACTAATTACACCTACTCTAAGCCCCCTAATAAAATAACAAAGCCCCCCAAAATAAAAAATTCCCTACCCTATTCTAAAATACAAATATTACAAGCTCTTTTACCTTACCAGCCCTGAACAGGGCCCTTTGCGGGGCATGCCCCAAGAATTTCAGCTCTTTTGCCTGTAAAAAAAAACATACAATACCCCCCCCCAACATTACAACCCACCACCCACATACCCCTAATCTAACCCAAACCCCCCTTAAATAAACCTAACACTACCCCCCTGATGATCTTCCTACCTTGTCTTCACCATGCCAGGTTCACCGATCCGTCCTGGCTCCAAGATCTTCATCCAACCCAAGCGGGGGCTAGACATCCACTGAAGAAGTCCAGAAGAGGGTCCAAAGTCTTCCTCCTATCCGGCAAGAAGAGGACATCCGGACCGGCAAACATCTTCTCCAAGCGGCATCTTCTATCTTCTTCCATCCGATGACGACCGGCTCCATCTTGAAGACCTCCAGCGCGGATCCATCCTCTTCTTCCGACGACTAGACGACGAATGACGGTTCCTTTAAGGGACGTCATCCAAGATGGCGTCCCTCGAATTCCGATTGGCTGATAGGATTCTATCAGCCAATCGGAATTAAGGTAGGAATTTTCTGATTGGCTGATGGAATCAGCCAATCAGAATCTAGTTCAATCCGATTGGCCGATCCAATCAGCCAATCAGATTGAGCTCGCATTCTATTGGCTGATCGGAACAGCCAATAGAATGCGAGCTCAATCTGATTGGCTGATTGGATCAGCCAATCGGATTGAACTATATTCTGATTGGCTGATTCCATCAGCCAATCAGAAAATTCCTACCTTAATTCCGATTGGCTGATAGAATCCTATCAGCCAATCGGAATTCGAGGGACGCCATCTTGGATGACGTCCCTTAAAGGAACCGTCATTCGTCGTCTAGTCGTCGGAAGAAGAGGATGGATCCGCGCTGGAGGTCTTCAAGATGGAGCCGGTCGTCATCGGATGGAAGAAGATAGAAGATGCCGCTTGGAGAAGATGTTTGCCGGTCCGGATGTCCTCTTCTTGCCGGATAGGAGGAAGACTTTGGACCCTCTTCTGGACTTCTTCAGTGGATGTCTAGCCCCCGCTTGGGTTGGATGAAGATCTTGGAGCCAGGACGGATCGGTGAACCTGGCATGGTGAAGACAAGGTAGGAAGATCATCAGGGGGGTAGTGTTAGGTTTATTTAAGGGGGGTTTGGGTTAGATTAGGGGTATGTGGGTGGTGGGTTGTAATGTTGGGGGGGGGGTATTGTATGTTTTTTTTTACAGGCAAAAGAGCTGAAATTCTTGGGGCATGCCCCGCAAAGGGCCCTGTTCAGGGCTGGTAAGGTAAAAGAGCTTGTAATATTTGTATTTTAGAATAGGGTAGGGAATTTTTTATTTTGGGGGGCTTTGTTATTTTATTAGGGGGCTTAGAGTAGGTGTAATTAGTTTAAAATTGTTGTAATATTTTTCTTATGTTTGTAAATATTTTATTATTTTCTGTAACTTAGTTCTTTTTTATTTTTTGTACTTTAGATAGTTTATTTAATTGTATTTATTTGTAGCAATTGTGTTTAATTAATTTATTGATAGTGTAGTGTTAGGTTAATTGTAGGTAATTGTAGGTAGTTTATTTAATTATTTTATTGATAGGGTAGTGTTAGGTTTAATTATATCTTAGGTTAGGATTTATTTTACAGGTAAATTTGTTATTATTTTAACTAGGTAACTATTAAATAGTTCTTAACTATTTAATAGCTATTGTACCTGGTTAAAATAATTACAAAGTTGCCTGTAAAATAAATATTAATCCTAAAATAGCTATAATATAATTATAATTTATATTGTAGCTATATTAGGATTTATTTTACAGGTAAGTATTTAGCTTTAAATAGGAATCATTTATTTAATAAGAGTTAATTTATTTCGTTAGATAAAAATTATATTTAACTTAGGGGGGTGTTAGTGTTAGGGTTAGACTTAGCTTTAGGGGTTAATACATTTATTAGAATAGCGGTGAGCTCCGGTCGGCAGATTAGGGGTTAATAATTGAAGGTAGGTGTCGGCGATGTTAGGGAGGGCAGATTAGGGGTTAATACTATTTATGATAGGGTTAGTGAGGCGGATTAGGGGTTAATAACTTTATTATAGTAGCGCTCAGGTCCGCTCGGCAGATTAGGGGTTAATAAGTGTAGGCAGGTGTCGGCGACGTTGTGGGGGGCAGATTAGGGGTTAATAAATATAACATAGGGGTCGGCGATGTTAGGGCAGCAGATTAGGGGTACATAGGGATAACGTAGGTGGCGGCGGTTTACGGAGCGGCAGATTAGGGGTTAAAAGTGTAATGCAGGGGTCAGCGATAGCGGGGGCGGCAGATTAGGGGTTAATAAGTGTAAGGTTAGGGGTGTTTAGACTCGGGGTACATGTTAGGGTGTTAGGTGCAGACGTAGGAAGTGTTTCCCCATAGGAAACAATGGGGCTGCGTTAAGAGCTGAACGCTGCTTTTTTGCAGGTGTTAGGTTTTTTTTCAGCTCAAACAGCCCCATTGTTTCCTATGGGAGAATCGTGCACGAGCACGTTTTTGATGCCGGCCGCGTCCGTAAGCAACTCTGGTATCGAGAGTTGCATTTGCGGTAAATATGCTCTACGCTCCTTTTTTGGAGCCTAACGCAGCATTTGTTTGAACTCTCGATACCAGAGTTAAATTTATGGTGCGGCCAGAAAAAAACCCGCGGAGCGTTAACAGCCCTTTTACCGCCGAACTCCAAATCTAGGCCACAGTGTTAATTGAAACAATGTGTATGGTGGCACACACACACGCACAAGACTAGCAAAGTCCAGTAATTCACCAGATCTCTCCCACTTTTCTTTAATGTCCAGTCAGACAATTCAGAAGCACTAAAATACAAAAAGTAGAATGTGCCTCATGGTATAGATCAGCAATACACGATACAGGGGTGAGGGGGGTGATCAGGTCACCCCTGTATAGTGTATTGCTGATCTATACCATGAGGCGCATTCTACTTTTTGTATTTTAGTATTATTTAATATGTTTGTATAACACTGTTGTCATGACAACTGTTTGGCATTTTTTTCTCTGAGGGGGTGGGGTCACTACTTGTTTGATTGTATAAATTGGAAATCTATGAAAAAAATTACAAAGAAAGAGGGTGCCTCCTAGTGCAACACTGCAAGAGTAATGATATAGCAAATATTGTGATACAATGATACTCACAAACACAGCAGCACCAGTGTGCTAATTGGTACAAGCTGGGAAATCACAGTGACCCAGCTACACTGATCCTGCAACAGGATGATGGGTGGATCCACAGGTGATGTGGTAGGAAAAAAGGCTCAGGCTTCCATGTAATACAACATATTTATTAAAATGGTTGTTAAAAACAGAGGATGTATGAACTTCACCCAAAATATAAAAACAAGTATTGAGACAGATTGCAACGCGTTTCTCAGCCAAACTGGCTGTTTCCTCAGGCATCTGTCTAACTAGTGGAAGTTCTGACTTTTAAGACTGTAGGTAAGCCTGATAACCCCTCCCACCACATTTTAGCAATTATACTTAATTGACAATTAACTGGTAACAACATATCCTGCATATAAGGTTTAACCATTTACATAGATATACATAATATTATTATACATGATACCATACACCCAAAAATCAGGTCATCACTGCACTGTTGTCTCCCAACAAAACAACACAAACTAAATAAAAACGAACTGCAACATTGGAACAAAATGACTTACAGCTTCAAACAATATACAAATCGTAGGCTCCATAGGAGTGAATATTTGCAAAGAATGTCCTATTCCTCTGTCTTTGAATGGATCAAAGCCTTGAAGTTGTGTTACAAAGAAAAAAAGAAATATTGTATTTGTGCAATCCTTGATACTAACTAAAATCCAAGGACAATACATTTTCATCTGATACGTTTAAATATATAATTTATATGATATTATATTATTCATCATCTAAATACGTTTTTTTTGGGTGTTAAATCATTCTATAATACACTAAATATTAGAATTGTAGATATTCCATGAAGGACTGTTAGCGTGGTTAGGAAAGAATACCTTGTTTGCAAACTCAATTGAAGCTTCGATTTGTTGATGCAGTGATATCTTACATGATCGTGGGGGTGAGTCAGTTAGTGAAAAGAAGTGCGTGATTGGATATTGACCTTAGGGGAGTGTGAGACTAAAAAATGTGAGTTGATGCGCGATTGGATATATCTGTGGGGGGGGGGGGGGGGGGGGTGTGAGCTTGTCACCATAGCCTAGTGTGATGTTTCAATGAGTGCATGATGATAGGATGTAATAGGTAGTCTAACCTTCTACATAATTACTTTATATACCACATATCTATATTAAACACACTTATCTCTATCTATATTCCATCATATCCATAGATATGATTTGTTTATGCACAAACATATATACATCTCCAAGCCACTTCTATAGTAAATGTTCACAATATCATTCCCGATCCCCCTATTGTTCACATTACCATATTCATTAGTCACAACTCACAACATCATGTTGACGTACTTATATACCTCAATATGAGGTGATTGCCCCTTAAGGATTCTCAATGGCGCATATATTACTGTCATGATTTGTAACACTTTTATTCACGGTGTATATTTAATTGCGCATTATATAGTAGCATGTATTCACAACATCACCATTGTCTTTATTATTTAACATTTATTGTCTACCTACTTCCACATGATTATCTTAGCAACACACCCTTCACGTAGTTCAACCAATAGATCACATCCTATCATCATGCACTCATTGACACATCACACTAGGCTATGGTGATGAGCTCACACACCCCCACATATATATCCAATAGTGCATCAACTCTCATTTTTTAGTCTCACACTCCCCTAAGGTCAATATCCAATCACGCACTTCCTTTCACTAACTGACTCACCCCCACGATCATGTAAGATATCACTGCATCAAAGATTCGAAGCTTCAATTGAGTTTGCAAACAAGGTATTCTTTCCTAACCACGCTAACAGTCCCGCATGGAATATCAACAATTCTAATATTTAGTGTATTATAGAATGATTTAATACACAAAAAAACGTATTTAGATGATGAATAATATAATATCAAATAAATTATATATTTAAACGTATCAGATGAAAATGTATTATCCTTGGATTTTAGTTAGTATCAAGGATTGCACAAATACAATATTTCTTTTTTTCTTTGTAACACAGCTTCAAGGCTTTGATCCATTCAAAGAGAGAGGAATAGGACATTCTTTGCAAACATTCACTCCTATGGAGCCTACGATTTTTATATTGTTTGAAGCTGTAAGTCATTTTGTTCCAATGTTGCAGTTCTTTTTAATTTAGTTTGTGTTGTTTTGTTGGGAGACAACAGTGCAGCGATGACCTGTTTTTTGGGTGTATGGTATCATGTATAATAATATTATGTATATCTATGTAAATGGTTATACCATATATGCAGGATATGTTGTTACCGGTTAATTGTCAATTAAGTATAATTGCTAAAACATGTGGTGGGAGGGGTTACCTACCTACAGTCTTAAAAGTCAGAGCTTCCACTAGTCAGACAGATGCCTGAGGAAACAGCCAGTTTGGCTGAGAAACATGATGCAATCTGTCTCAATACTGCCCATCACATCTGAACAGTTTTTCACTGGCTACATTTGGATTGCCACATACAAATGAGTCATTACCACTGATGAATACACCAGGACAATTCTGATTATTGGACTTTGTCTTCTAAGCACGGTTATCAAGTAAAGTCCAGAGAGTGCAAGCCTTCTTTTGGTATGGATTTTTGCTCTGCCTGCACCCTGTCAGTTGATTTTACTAAGTGAGAGTGCACAAAATAATAGTAGCCCTGGAAGTTAATGGAGTCTGGGAAGAGCTTGACCAATTAACACCCGAATTGAGCAGCCAGGGAATATCATTAATTCTTTAAAAGACAAACTATAAGATATGGAGAATAGGGGTAGGAGGAAGAACATTAGAATAAGAGGCATTTTTAGAATCGGCCTTACCAAAACATTTCCCAGTATACCTTTCTACCTTGTTCTTACATATGAAAGGGGGCTCTACATCTACTGAAATAGAATGGGGGAGAGAGCGCATAGAGTGCTGTGCCCCAAGCTGTCAGACACCACAACACTGAGAGATGTCATCATAAAACTCAAACAATTTCAGGACAAAGAAGGGCTAGTGCTGCTTTCAATGAAAAAAAAAAGCCTATAAAGTTTAGAGGAACAGTCTTGCAAATCTTTTTGTCCGTATGATGCAGAGATGGAAAGAACCGTCTCCCCTTCTACTTTATTGCGCAATAAAAAAAGTCCCATATAGATGGGGATTTCTCCTACAGCTATTAGCAATACAAGGATCTAAGGGGTAGATTTAATAAGCAGTGGGTGCTGCTTTCTATGCCTGTAGACCTTTCTAGGCCTGAAAACCTGTACTGAGAGAGAAAAGCTGTACTTAGAGAGAAGATGTACTGAGAGAGAAGAGCTGTACTGAGAGAGAAAAGCTGTACTTAGAGAGAAGATGTACTGAGAGAGAAGAGCTGTGCTGAGAGAGAAGAGCTGTACTGAGAGAGAAGAGCTGTACTGAGAGAGAAGAGCTGTACTGAGAGAGAAGAGCTGTACTGAGAGAGAAGAGCTGTGCTGAGAGAGAAGATGTACTGAGAGAGAAGAGCTGTACTGAGAGAGAAGATGTACCGAGAGAGAAGAGCTGTACTGAGAGAGAAGAGCTGTACTGAGAGAGAAGATGTAATGAGAGAGAAGAGCTGTACTGAGAGAGAAGAGCTGTACTGAGAGAGAAGATGTACTGAGAGAGAGAAGAGCTGTACTGAGAGAGAAGAGCTGTACTGAGAGAGAAGAGCTGTACTGAGAGAGAAGAGCTGTATTGAGAGAGAAGATCTGTACTGAGAGAGAAGAGCTGTACTGAGAGAGAAGAGCTGTGCTGAGAGAGAAGAGCTGTACTGAGAGAGAAGAGCTGTACTGAGAGAGAAGAGCTGTACTGAGAGAGAAGAGCTGTACTGAGAGAGAAGAGCTGTACTGAGAGAGAAGAGCTGTACTGAGAGAGAAGAGCTGTACTGAGAGAGAAGATGTGCTGAGAGAGAAGATCTGTACCGAGAGAGAAGAGCTGTACTGAGAGAGAAGAGCTGTACTGAGAGAGAAGATGTACCGAGAGAGAAGAGCTGTACTGAGAGAGAAGAGCTGTACTGAGAGAGAAGATGTAATGAGAGAGAAGAGCTGTACTGAGAGAGAAGATGTACCGAGAGAGAAGAGCTGTACTGAGAGAGAAGAGCTGTACTGAGAGAGAAGATGTAATGAGAGAGAAGAGCTGTACTGAGAGAGAAGAGCTGTACTGAGAGAGAAGATGTACTGAGAGAGAAGATCTGTACCGAGAGAGAAGAGCTGTACTGAGAGAGAAGAGCTGTACTGAGAGAGAAGATGTAATGAGAGAGAAGAGCTGTACCGAGAGAGAAGAGCTGTACTGAGAGAGAAGAGCTGTACTGAGAGAGAAGATGTAATGAGAGAGAAGAGCTGTACTGAGAGAGAAGAGCTGTACTGAGAGAGAAGAGCTGTACTGAGAGAGAAGAGCTGTACTGAGAGAGAAGAGCTGTACTGAGAGAGAAGAGCTGTACTGAGAGAGAAGAGCTGTACTGAGAGAGAAGAGCTGTATTGAGAGAGAAGATCTGTACCGAGAGAGAAGAGCTGTACTGAGAGAGAAGAGCTGTACTGAGAGAGAAGAGCTGTACTGAGAGAGAAGAGCTGTACTGAGAAAGAAGAGCTGTACTGAGAGACAAGAGCTGCACTGAGAGAGAAGAGCTGTGCTGAGAGAGAAGAGCTGTGCTGAGAGAGAAGAGCTGTACTGAGAGAGAAGAGCTGTACTGAGAGAGAAGAGCTGTACTGAGAGAGAAGAGCTGTATTGAGAGAGAAGATCTGTACCGAGAGAGAGAAGAGCTGTACTGAGAGAGAAGAGCTGTACTGAGAGAGAAGAGCTGTACTGAGAGAGAAGAGCTGTACTGAGAGAGAAGAGCTGTACTGAGAGAGAAGAGCTGTACTGAGAGAGAAGATGTACTGAGAGAGAAGATCTGTACCGAGAGAGAAGAGCTGTACTGAGAGAGAAGAGCTGTACTGAGAGAGAAGATGTACCGAGAGAGAAGAGCTGTACTGAGAGAGAAGAGCTGCACTGAGAGAGAAGATGTAATGAGAGAGAAGAGCTGTACTGAGAGAGAAGATGTACCGAGAGAGAAGAGCTGTACTGAGAGAGAAGAGCTGTACTGAGAGAGAAGATGTAATGAGAGAGAAGAGCTGTACTGAGAGAGAAGAGCTGTACTGAGAGAGAAGATGTACTGAGAGAGAAGATCTGTACCGAGAGAGAAGAGCTGTACTGAGAGAGAAGAGCTGTACTGAGAGAGAAGATGTAATGAGAGAGAAGAGCTGTACCGAGAGAGAAGAGCTGTACTGAGAGAGAAGAGCTGTACTGAGAGAGAAGATGTAATGAGAGAGAAGAGCTGTACTGAGAGAGAAGAGCTGTACTGAGAGAGAAGAGCTGTACTGAGAGAGAAGAGCTGTACTGAGAGAGAAGATCTGTACCGAGAGAGAAGAGCTGTACTGAGAGAGAAGAGCTGTACTGAGAGAGAAGAGCTGTACTGAGAGAGAAGAGCTGTACTGAGAGAGAAGATGTAATGAGAGAGAAGAGCTGTACTGAGAGAGAAGAGCTGTACTGAGAGAGAAGATGTAATGAGAGAGAAGAGCTGTACTGAGAGAGAAGAGCTGTACTGAGAGAGAAGAGCTGTACTGAGAGAGAAGAGCTGTACTGAGAGAGAAGAGCTGTACTGAGAGAGAAGAGCTGTACTGAGAGAGAAGAGCTGTACTGAGAGAGAAGAGCTGTACTGAGAGAGAAGAGCTGTATTGAGAGAGAAGATCTGTACCGAGAGAGAAGAGCTGTACTGAGAGAGAAGAGCTGTACTGAGAGAGAAGAGCTGTACTGAAAAAGAAGAGCTGTACTGAGAGAGAAGAGCTGTACTGAGAGAGAAGAGCTGTGCTGAGAGAGAAGAGCTGTACTGAGAGAGAAGAGCTGTACTGAGAGAGAAGAGCTGTACTGAGAGAGAAGAGCTGTGCTGAGAGAGAAGAGCTGTACTGAGAGAGAAGAGCTGTACTGAGAGAGAAGAGCTGTACTGAGAGAGAAGAGCTGTACTGAGAGAGAAGATCTGTATTGAGAGAGGTGCTGAGGCACAGAGACAGCAATTAATTGAAGCAAGAAATGTGACTGAGCGTTTTATCTATCCCTTTTGCATGTTTGAACTTTTCTCTCGTTTCTCATGTTTTCTTTCCTCTCTGTTTCATCTACTGCTTTCCTCCATCATCAAGTGCTTAGCAAATTAGCTGATAGACCAGTGATTCCCCCTTGGCTTTACAACTTTTAGAAACTAGTGATTTAACCCCTTGACAGTCAGTAAATCAGAGACCTAAGCCTTTTTGTCTACACTTGGAGTTCTTAGACAGCAGACTAGACAGATGGTTCCTGAGTTATTACCTTTTGCCTCACTGATTTACACTGTGCACATTGCCCATGACTGAGGTGAGCATCAGTACTAGTGGCATGACAGAAGATATATTATAGCCATAAATTGGTGCATGTGCAAAAAAAAAAATCTTCTTGACAGACAGGTTTAACTAACCCTGCAGCTGCGACCAGTTTGTAACAGACAGGTAACTTCCAGGTGAATCTGTGACTTAGTTCAGTGGGTGCCATAGTCAACAAACACTCTCAAGTCTGTACTAAGCCCATACAATGACCAAAATCCCCTTTTAATGCCACCCACACTAGTCTATCTCAGATGCAGCCACCAGGGCTATTATAAAGGGAGTCCTCATAAAACCCAATTTAGTATATATAAAAAATGCAACACAATCTGGTAAAAAAAATCTGTATAAATAAAAACACAATGATGTTGTAACTGTTTCTTGTATATTATTGTTCAGATTAATCATAGTGCATTTGTTGTATATATATATATTGTTAAACAAAGTTTCACATTGCGAACAAATTAAAATAAAAACCATAAAATAACTTAACCTAGTAGTTGTTCAAGATATTAAAAGCAGCTGCATGGACACACTTTCAAGAGCTGAGAATGGATTATATCCAGTGACCCATTCGCTCTTGTTTGACTGTGCTGTCAGATCACCACTGGGGAAGTTTTGCTTGTTAGCTGTTTTCTGATCGTTATTTTTCTTTTTTTCTACTATTTGGCTCCACCTTCTGTTCAGGTGTTGGTTATTGCAAATTTAGGTGTTGGTTATTGCCAATCAGCCTATTAATACCTCAACCCACCTCTAGTCTAACCCATTGTATAGAGCTTGTCTCTGGGTGTGGCTTCCTGTGAATTTAGTGCTTGTATATTATCTGGATTTATATATATACCTTTGCCTGAATTTCTAACCATTCTCTTGCCTGCTGATTTGCTGCCCAACTGGATTGACGCTGCCTGACCTGAACTCTGATTTTTGGATATATATATATATATATATATATATATTTTATTCCATTTTTTAAAGAAAACAACAAAAAGAAAAAAGACCAAGAGAAAACAAAATTCCACACGTCAATATAGCCATACAAGACCAAAGTTACATTGTTTATACATAAAAATAAAGAAAATAATCTAACTTCTATGCATGCTATGATACATACATCATTTCATAATTCTATTTCATTGTATTAATTCTTGCTTTGAGTACACCTTCACTAACGATGAGTACAACTTACAACACCAAGAAATAAAAAAAACACAATGTGAGTCTTTAAATTATACCTTTCTTTTTACCCATTCCCCTCTGCCAAAAAAGGGGCAGTCCCTGTTTATTATTAGTGATGTCGCGAACCTAAAATTTTCGGTTCGCGAACGGCGGACTCAAACTTCCGGTATTGTTCGCGAACCCGCGAACCGCTCGAACCGCCATTGAATTCAATAGGCAGGCGAACTTTAAAACCTACAAGGACTCTTTCAGGCCACAATAGTGATGGAAAAGTTGTTTCAAGGGTACTAACACCTGGACTGTCGCATGCTGGAGGGGGATCCCTGGCAAAACTCCCATGGAAAATTACATAGTTTATGCAGAGTCTGCTTTTAAGCCATAATGGGCCTAAATCAACTAACATTCCCAAATTGTTTGCAATAACGTGCTTTAAAACATCAGTTATGATGTCGTATCTATCAGATAGTGTAAGGGTTACGGCCGCATCACAGTGACAGAGCAAACTCCAAGTGTTACGCACCGCAATCAACCGCAAACAGTCCACTTGCACAACCACGAGATAGATAGATTTGATAGATAGATACATAGATAACATAGCTCAATCGATGCAATATACATATGATCGATACACTGTACATAGCTCAATAGATGCAATATACATTCGATCGATACGAATTACATCGATCAATAGATGCAATATACATTTGATAAATAAGAATGTTATCAAATCAAAGATGCAATATACATTTTATAGATACGAATGACATCAACCAAAATATGTAATATACATTTTATAGATACGAATTACATCGATCAATAGATGCAATCTACATTTGATCGATACGTTTGATAGTTCGATCGATTTGATATATAAATAAATGGATTTGAAATATATATAATTCCCCTGACAGAGTATAACAATAAGACATGCGGTCTGTGACCCGTGGTGTGTTAAGTAGTACTATTCTTAACATTTTACTACAACCTGTTACTCTATGGCATGAGCAAACTGAGGATTAAGATCAACAATCAAATTTTTTTTAATTTTAATTAGTAACTATACTGTCTGTGACAACAATTATGATTGGTGTAAATAGTTGGCTAGATGGCCTGGCACAAAAGGCTGGCAGTGGCAGGCAGGAGGTAAATGCAATTCAATGGCACTAGGAGACAGAATATTTGCAGTCCAAAAAATTATGATTTTTATTTTTTTATATACTGTTACAAGAATTATGATTGGTGCCACTAATTGGCTAGTTGGGCCTGGCACACAGGCTGGCAGATATGAGTCGTGGATGGTAGGTAGGGCAGCAATTTAACACAGTATGCTGTGTAAGTGACAAAAACACAGGCCTGATAGAAAATTAAGTTAGATTGCACTAGCAAAATATTTTAAAATTTTAGATTTTAATATTAAAATTATGTTAAGAAGTGCAATGCACATATGACTCTATGAGTGGTCGCACTGGCTGGCTGCTACGTAGGGCAGCAATTAACAACAGTATGCTGTGTAAGTCAGATAGACAGTTACACACAGGCCTGATAGAAAATAAAATTAGATTACACTAGCATAATGATTTAAATACTTTTTTGGGGGAATTTAAAGAAAAAGGTTAAGCACATATGAGTCGTGGCTGATAGCCTTGGAAGGGCAGCTATTAAAAACAGTAGGCTCTGTAAGTCAGATACACACATGCCTGATAGAAAATACTATTAGATTACACTAGAAAAATTATTTAAATTATTTTTTTGGGGGGGAAATTAAAAAAAGGTTAAACACATATGAGTTGTGGCTCATAGACTAGGGAGGGCAGCAAGTAAACACAGTAGGCTCTGTATGTCAGCAAAACACACAGGCCTGATAGAAAATTATATTAGATTACACTATCAAACAAATTTAAAAAAAAAAAAAAATTATATTTAAATTAAGGTGAAGAAGATATGAGTGCTGGGTGGCTGCCTGGCACAGACCAATTAACCAAAAGACTGAAAAAAAATGAGGTATATTAATGTTGAGTGAGCCTGACAGAGACATGCCTGATAGTAAATGTAATTAGATTACACTAGCAAAATATTTTTTTATCTTTTTTTTAAAAATTTAAAATAATGTTATAAATGGATATTAACACTGGTGGCTGGCACAGAGCAATGAACCAGAGTATATGCTGTGTGACACAGGCCTGATAGAAAATGAAAAAAAATTACACTAGCAAAATAATTAAATTTTTTGATTAGTTAAATTTAAACTAATGTTGTTAGGGAGATATCAGTGGTGGCAGTAATCACAGCATATGCTGTGAGCCTTAAACACACAGCCTGAAAGCCAGGCAAATGCTAATAAAAAAAAACGGAAAAAAAAAAACGGCACAAAATATAGCCCTAAAAAGGGCTTTTTGGGGTGCTGTGCTTGCAGCAGAGATGAGTGGAGTCCTTCTGGACTGTAGTGGACACTAAATACACTAGCCTAGCTATGTTTTTCCTATTAATGTCAGGAGCAAAAACACAACACGTCCTCTCATTAAGAAAGCAAGGTCGTTATGAGTCTAAAATGGCGGATTCCGAGTAGCTGGGAGGGTCTGTGAGGGAGTGTCTGATGTTGATTGGCTCTAATGTGTCAGACGGGTGTGACATAAAGGGTCAAAGTTTCCTCAATGATGACACATAGGGGCGGATCGCACATCGCCATGTGTTCACCCACAAACGCGAACGCGAACAAGCTATGTTCGCTGTGAACCGTTCGCGGGCGAACAGTTTGGGACATCACTATTTATTATTGCCTATACATATCCTAAACAAATTTCGTTAGTCCAGCCAATAATTTGGGAATTCTCCTGTCAAGACTGACATACAGAAAAAATCTGCCTTTTTAAATGAATCAATTATTTTTTTCTGTATATTTTCAGGATAGGCCAATATTACCTTAAGCCAGTTAATAAAATATCTTTTGACTGCTGTCTCGTGTATTGAATTTGGATCACATTGTTCCAGGTAAATCTGTAATAGAACTTTCTCTTTAAATTCACTCATACTTGGGCTATATTTGGACTTCAATGAACTAAGAATAATGTTTCTGCCAATCAACACTTCTATATTAATCAGATTGTTGTTTTCCTTTACATACGATTTACCATGCAGGAATAATATATCTGAAAGGTTCAGACTTATTTGCCTTTCTAAGAATCTGTTCAGCCAATAATTGATTTTACTCCAGAATTTTCTGACCTTGGGACATGTCCAGAAGCAATGCCTGAAAGGAAAGGAACTTCTGGTACATCATGTAATGTTGTTGGGCGACCATTTAGCTATTCTGGCTGGGGGTAGATATGACTGATTGATTACTCGCATATGTGATTCTCTCCATCACTTTGTGACTTACACTTACATTTCTGCAACAATTTGAAACTCTGATCAATCACTTCAATTGGTATCTCCTTAAATTCTTTAATCCATTTATGGTGTAGTGTTTCTAAGTTTTCTTGGCCTTTCTTTTGCATTATTATGTCATACCAAATAGATATTGATGTCAGTCCAGACTTATATAATTTGATTCCTTGATCAACCACTCACAGAGACCATTCTCTCCCATATTTTTCTATTAATAAAAAGTAATACTGTCTAATCTGCAATTAAGCAAATAAATCCTTAGACGACAAATCAAATTCCTGTCTTAAATCTGGGAAGGATTTAATTGTCTTTATATTAGAATCTTCTAATTGACGTACATATTTTAGGCCTTTTTGATTCCACATTTTAAAAATATTAGTTACTAAACTTGCCTCAAATTCTGGGTTGTCCCAGATTGGTAAATGTGTGGAGAGATGATTATCTATCTGTAATTCTCTGTTAAATTTGTTCCAGGCTATGATTATATTGGATATTGTTTCTCTAGCTCTAATTGCTTTTGGAATGTATCTTTCTGAACGATGTAGTAGTCCTGCTGGTGCAGCTGGAGTAGTTAGATCCAGTTCTAATTGCAAAAGAGTAACTCAATTCTTTTCTGCTATCCAATCACTAGCTACTTTAATCATGCACCCCTATTGTAATATCTTATATTGGGAAATCCCAGCCCCCCATCCTCTTTTTTTTTGCATCAGCTATCCAAGTGCTATTCTTGAATTTTTTCCCATTCCATAAAAATTGTGTACATTATTTGTGAAAAATGTTTATGTCCTTTTCCCTCAAAAAAAGTGGCAGGTTTTGAGAGAGGAATAGCACCTTCGGTAATATAATCATTTTAATCAAGTGTACTTTTGCTGAAATTGTTAGTGGAAACTGACTCGATCTCGCTAGTTTTGATGGAACAGAGTTACACAGTTTTTCTAGCTTCCTTGAATGGAGTAAATTCTATACTATTTTCCTCTTTATTTAGCCAAAGGAACTCAGATTTGGATATGTTAACTTTATATCCTGATAAAGAGCTAAAGATATTAATAATTTCTAATAGAATTGGAATATTTTTTCTAGAGTTCCCAATAAATATCAATAAGTTGTCTGCATACAATGAAAGTACCGCTTTTGATTTCCCTATTAAAATACCTTCCAGATCTTTTCTTAAACATATTGCAAGTAAATCAATACATAAATTAAATAGTAACAGGGAAAGTGGACATCCCCATCTAGTGCCCTTAGCTATAACCAGTTTGTCAAAAATAGACCTACTTATTAGCAAAGCTTATGAGGGACTGCTATAAATTAATCTTATAAAGCTGTTAAAATGTCCAGTAATTCCAAATTTCTCTAAAGCAAAAAAGATTTGAACCCACATAATTGCATCAAATGCCTTTTCGACGTCTATTGTAATAAGAGATGCTTTTTTTTTTTTTTTTTACTATTCTGTTTATGGGAGTTAAGCCAAATATTTTCAATTACTACTAACAATCTCCTCATATTTCTTGTTGAATTCCTTCCTTGCATGAAGCCTGTTTGATCTTGGTGTATTAGTGGCTCCATTATCGACTTTAGTCTATTTGCAAGTATAGAAGTTAATAACTTATAAACAGTATTTAATAGGGAAATTGGTCTATATGACTCTGGTGCCTCCAGATCTTTATCTTTTTTAAGATTAAATTAATAATTGATTCTGTAAAATACTGAGATGTCATGTTATTTTGTACAAAATATGTATTGAAAAATTTTTGTAGTGCTGTGTTGGAACAATTTGGTCTTTTAAAATCAATAGGGAGTTGATCCAGGCCTGGTGCTTTATTTATAGATGCTACTTTAATTGATCTTAATATCTCCTCTTGTTCAATAGGTACGTTAAGTTTCTCCAATTTCTCCCTATCTAACTTTGGGATTTATATGCTTTTCCAGAAATTTTGTTTGTTATTGATATTGATATTTTGTTTTGAACATATTTTCTGGAAGTATTTAAAAAATAAATCTTTAATTTCAGAAACATTTGTGGATTTTTTTTCATTCTTTGTAATAGCACTAATGACTGTTTTCTTTCTTTTACTTTTTTTGAGCCAAGCTTTTATCTCTCCTTAAAAAAATGCTTTTGATATTTCTCAGAATATTTCTATTTTTTCTTTACATGTCCTATTGAACATGTCAAATTCATTACACTTCCCACGGATCCAGTTTTGGAATTCTCTATTATTTAAAAGATATTTAGGGGAAAAAATATTATTTGTCCTTTGACTCTGAATCTTGTTGTGCACTGTAAGAGAGATACTTGCATGATCTGATATATATATATATATATATATATATATATATATAATATTAATTTTTTAAGTTAAATCCAAATATAATAATGTCTCACTAACCAGGAACATATCTAATCTTGATAACGTCTTGTAAAATTTGGATTCACAATTATAATATCTCAGATCCGGATTATTTACGTGCCAAATATCCCTTAATTTTAAAGTTTAGGTGTTAGTGTAAGACAGGTTAGGTTTTATTTTACAGGTAAATTTATATTTATTTTAGCTAGGTAGTTATTAAATAGTTAATAACTATTTAGTAACTATTCTAGCTAGTTAAAATACAAAACTTGCCTGTAAATTAAAAATAAACCATAAGATAGATACAATGTAGCTATTAGTTATATTGTAGCTAGCTTAGGGTTTATTTTACAGGTAAGTATTTAGTTTTAAATATGAATTATTTAGTTATTAATAGTAGATTTTATTTAGATTTATTTTAATTATATTTAAGTTAGGGGGTGTTAGGGTTAGGGTTAGACTTAGGATTAGGGGTTAATAAATATAGTATAGTGGCGACAACGTTGGGGCGGCAGATTAGGGGTTAATAAATGTAGGTAGGTGGCGGCGATGTTAGGGATGGCAGATTAGGGGTTAATAATATTTAACTAGTGTTTGCGAGGCGGGAGTGCGGCGGTTTAGGGGTTAATATGTTTATTATAGTGGCGGCAATTATGGGTTAATAAGTATAATGTAGGTGTCTGCAATGTCGGGGGCGACATATTAGGGGTTAATAAGTATAAGATTAGGGGTGTTTAGACCCGGGGTTCATGTTAGGGTTTTAGGTGTAAACATACAATTTGTTTCCTCATAGGAATCAATGGGACTGCGTTACAGAGCTTTACGCTGCTTTATTGCAGGTGTTAGGCTTTTTTTCAGCTGGCTCTCCCCATTGATGTCTAAGAGGAAATCGTGCATGAGCAGATACAACCAGCTCACCGCTGATTTAAGCAGCACTGGTATTGAAGTGCGGTATAGAGCACAATTTTGCTCTACGCTCACTTATTGTCTTTTAACGCCGGGTTTATAAAAACCTGTAATACCAGCGCTGTAGGTAAGTGAGTGGTGACAATAACGTGCAAGTTAGCACTGCACCCCTCTTACCGCAAAACTCGTAATCTAGTCGTTAGTTAATTGCACAATCAATATCAAGCATACACCTGAATTTACAGCTGGTGAAATCACCTGAAACGTGCTTCCATACATATTTACCTTCTAAACAACAACTTTGTGCTTGTACAATGATGCATAAATGAAAAAATCAGGTAAACTTGTCATGTTATATACAGTGTGTCGCAGAAGTAAAAGATATAAGGAGGGTGGGGCATATAGAACATACACCACACTCCTGGGGGGCGCTAACAATAAGCAGCAAACAGTAAGCAGATATATACAGATAATTAAGATAATATACAATAAACCTAGCACACTTATATCAGATTATTAGAGATGATATGCTCACAAATGGACCCAGATGATATTGGTATAATCAAATAACAAAATGTCCACACAAAGAATAATCCAAAAAAAAGAAGGCAGCTCTCTGTCATAGGACGGTCATCCTGGTGTGGCGTGATCTATAAGAGAAAGAAGCACAGAGGCGCCAACATGGCCTAGTAACGTCACGGCAGTCGGATACAAAACATCAGCAGGATAGGAAATATACTCACAAGCGTAGCGCACCCAAATGGTGCTATTGTGGCAGCCTGGAACATCAAACAGTGGTCCAGCTCACTGGTGTCTCCAGCCAGATAGAGATGATCCTTGGCAAGGGCCTATCCTATGATGTCTATAAGGGCAAAAAAGGCACACACATAGCCCAGTAACGTTTGTACACCAGATAAAAAAGGATTCAAGGTTGTACTTACAGGAAACAAAGCACCACCAGGTGCAATATCAGCAGTACTGGGACCTCTCAGCCGCCCAGTGGACTGTGGAATCCAATTTGCAGGATGCAGAAAATCACCACTTTGGAAGATAGAACTAGCACACACACTCTGCCCCCAAACAGGAGCAGAATAATTGTGATAAAGCAAGTGTATATTTAAAAACTTTTATTTTAAAAACAGCGACATGTTTCTCAGCCACCACAGGCTGTTTCCACAGCCTGAGGAAACAGCCTGTGGTGGCTGAGAAACATGTCGCTGTTTTTAAAATAAAAGTTTTTAAATATACACTTGCTTTATCACAATTATTCAATCAATTACTGCAATCATTTACAGCTGGAGAACTTGACACTATAAAAAGGGGTTTCATTCGACACCCTTCATTTCATTATTCTTTTGCAATGGATATCATTAACATGGTACAGTTTGTCCTGTTACTACGGAGACGCAGAGCAAGACGTGTGATGATAGCTGTGGAGCGTCACTGTGCCGAGGGTTTTCCAGTCTAGGGTTGGTCTCCATGACCTCAGTGATCAAGAGGTGATCCGTTGATTTCAACTTAATAGGGCTTCTATTGAGAGGCTCTATGTCGAAATCAAGGAACCACTGACTGCAAGGACTAGGGCAATCCCTGGGATGGTAAAGTTACTATTGGTCCTCTATTTTTGGCAACTTTATCTTTCCAGGCTGTGACAGGTCTAGGCATAGGTATGAGCCAGGCAACCTTCCCCCATCATCTGAAGGTTATCCTTAATGCCTTGCACCAACGCCTAGTCCATCATGTCAACTTCCCCAATACACCTGAGGAGTGGCATGCTGTCAAGCTCCAGTTTTATCATCTTGCTGGGTTGCCAAGAGTATTGGGGGGGGCATAGATTGCATGCATATATTGGTGCAGCCTCCCAGGAGAAGAGAGGAGCCATACCTAGACAGGAAGCATAACCACTCGCTGAATATCCAGGTCATCTGTGACGCCAGGTTGAGGATAATGAGCGTCCGCTCTGAATTGACTGGTTCCAACCATGATTTCTTCATCCTCCAGAATTCTGCCATATGAAATCGGTTCCAGGAGGGATAAATGCCGAGGGAATCCTCATAGTTAAATATCTCTTATATTTTTACACATATGTGTATTATAGATTTTAGTAATTCTGATTGCTAATATCAATGCTCTATTTCTTTTACGAACGTGGTTCTGGGCATTCTTGTCTTCCATGGCTGTTCACACCCATCAACAACCCCAACAGAGTGGAAGAGGTGCACTACAATGAGGCCCACATCGCCACACGATCGGTGATTGAGCGCACTTTTGGTATATTGAAAAGCCGTTTCCGATGCTTGGACATCTTTGACGGGTTTCTTCAGTACGCCCCCTCAAAAGTCTCTTTGATTTTCCTTAAATGCTGTATGTTACACAACATTGCCATTAAAATCCCTGATATAGATCTGGAGAGCTTGGATGTCCCCGAGTATGGCGATCATTTAACATAAATGAGACATTCTTGTTTAAGGAGTATCCGCAACATTACGAGACACTCTTGGTTCATACAATATTATAGAGTTACGGATCTAGCGGACACTCTCAATGGTTCTAACTTTAATACAGTCCTTAGTTGGTGGTGTCGAGTTTCACTCCCTGGGGACGCCCTGGGAGTGTTAGTGAAGTTTTCACTTTGGATACTATTTTGATTTTCTGATGTTTTTTGTTTTATAATTTGTGCTGAGGGTTAGACACGGATGTGTTTGGTGGATGGGGTATGTGTGGATCTGAGTGAACCTATATCAGATGTTTCCTCGATGTTTGTTATAATTGCATAGTGTGAAGGATCACTTTGATCATATCCTTTGTTGAAGAATAAAAAACTTCTTGATTCTAAGACTCAGTGGCTGGGATTTATGATTTTTATTATGTATTAGATTTAGTTTATTAGTCAGTTGTAGCCTATTTCTTGTCCCTACTTTTCAGAGCCTGTGTGGTTAGGGAGGGATCAAAAGAGGGGTCATGGTACTACCTTCATCTGGGTTTACTATGCCGCACACTTCAAGAAGACACCCCAGAACCCCAGCAACTGTCAAAAAGACCATTATGGATCATTTTTCTCAAAAACCTAAAGATCCAGATCCCCAGAGGAGATCTGCCAGTGACCCTGAGTAGCAAGATGAGGGCTCCCAATTGAGTTCTCAGTCTGCTGCTCACTTACATCACTACATCACAGAAAGCACCAAGAAAAAAATGCTAGCTGCACAAACTAAATCCATCACAGCCGAGATACAACGATGCTCAGCAGAATTCAGAAAAGACATTGCTGAAATATTAGACAGAGTGGACACCCTGGAGAGGCAGCATGATGACCTAGCCACAGATCACTCAAACCTCTATCTTATGCTGAGAACCTAGCAGACCAAATAACCCAGTTGGAGCTAAAACTGGCAGATGTTGAGGACAGGGTTCAGAGAAATAATGTACATTTTCGAGGCATCCCAGAAAGTGTTGCTACAGGTGACCTGCAGGAATTCCTCAATTCTCTTTTCACTACACTGCAAGGCCCCCTGGAGGATACTTTGCATACCATGGAGCGAGCCCACAGGGCTCTGAGACCAAGGTCAATGTCAGCAAATAGCCCAAGAGATGTGATGGTATGCTTCCACAACTTCACTTTTAAAGACTGCCTCATGCAGGCTGCCTTCAGCAGACAAACCCTCCCAGACACCTTCAAAGGCATACAGCTGTTGCCGGATCTGTCATCACATACATTGCAGCAACGCAGACTCTATGCACCTATAACCACTCAGCTCAGGAGAGCTAATATTAAATATAGATGGTGTACCCCACCAAACGTATAGTGACGAAAGACAATCAAACTCATGTGGTGTCTTCCCCATCTCTGGGCAGCACTCTCTTAGTTAAGTGGGGTTTGATGACGGAGCAAGAACCCGAGGTGGCGACCCCTACCTCCAAATTGAGGGTCTTAGCCCCAGAATGGACGGTGAAAGAACAAAGATCAAAACGCCAGAGGTCCAGCCCCCTTGACCATTCTCTGAGGCCTCAAGTCTTACTGACCTGAAAGGTAGCCGGTATGTTAGAAAGAATGGTTTGTGTCTAATGTTATTATGGTTACATTTACTATGTTTTTAAATCTGTTATTGTTGTTGACTGTTTAGCGAGTTTATATTCAGATATGATAGAAAGAGAGCGGGGCCGATTTCTTTAGCCCTGGTCCCTCTTGTTCACGTTTACACTAGGGCTCTGCATAGGTGGACTTCTTCCACCAATCTTCCATACCGCTACCCTCCTCTACCCTCACCCCTACCAGTCCTCCCCAGGCACCACCTTAACCTTTAGGAGATTTAGGGCACAGAAACACATATTTTCTCCTTCAAGTTTATTACCCATAGCGTTAGAGGCCTAAATACTACAGGTAAGAGGAGCCTACTGGCAAGATCTCTTTAATTTCATAGGGCCTATGTCGCATTTCTATAAGAAACGTATGTAATAGTGGAAGGCCCCTCACTTTCATATCACAAGATTTCCCTGTTTTGAAGCAGCCTATTATTCCAAAAAAAGCTAGAGGCGTAGCCGTATTGGTGCATAAAATAATGGATTTTGAGCCAATCCACATAGTCAGAGACCCCCAGGCTAGATTCCTTATACTCATCTGTAATTTAGACCATGTCACTTACACCTTAGTCTCCACCTGCTTGCCAAATACCCTTCAGCCTAGATGCTTGTGGAAGATTCTAAGCAAAGTAGAACAGATTATATAAGGTAGGGTGATTTTGGCAGGTGACCTGATCATGGTGTGGGACAACAGACTTGATAGGAAATCTGTGTCTACTAGGGTGAGGGCTACTGCCCCTGATCTGATGAGTGGCAGATTCAGAGCACTTATGGAGCAGTATGGCTACTATGATATCTAGAGGTCTCTACACCCGTTAGATATTGGGGCCTATTTATCAAATGTCTTGCGGACCTGATCCGACAGTGCGGATCAGGTCCGCAAGACATCGCTGAATGCGGAGAGCAATATGCTCTCCGTATTCAGCATTGCACCAGCAGCTTTTATAAGCTGCTGGTGCCACGTCGCCCCCTTCAGACTCGCGGCCAATGGGCCGCCAGCAGGGGGTGTCAATCAACCCGATCGTACTCGATCGGGTTGCATTCCGGCGATTCCTGTCCGCCTGCTCAGAGCAGAGTTGTTTGCCATTCCGATACACTGGATTTAGTACACTCTACTAGCATCTCTTTCTGTCTGTGGTCAGATCACGATCAGGCCCTTATGGATCTGCACTCTAAAAACACAACAAGGCCCAGGTCGTCCTGGAGGTTGCCCCACCATATCTTATCAGATGTCCCTTTTAGGGAGGAGCTTAGGAAGGAAATACAATTCACACTACACACAAACGACACCCCCCAGGTCTGAGATGATGTGATTTGGGGGGCGTTTAAAGCTACTATCTGAGGCCTTTTTATACAAAAACTTTTCTGAGGAAACAGGCAGGCCTCCCCCTATCTCAGGCACACTGCAGATTGAGGGACTTAGAACACCAAAAGCGTACATCTGATTCCATGGAACTCAGGGATGATATTAAGGATCTTAGACAACATATTAGCCAGCTAGAATTTAAAAAACCCAAACTAATCTGTTTAAATTAAAACAACTTATGTACTCAAAGGGTAACACAGCAGACACTATTCTTGCAAGCTAAGACAGCACGCAGGGGCCTCCCGTATTCATGAACTTAAATGTGCCAAACAGACTTTTAGGCTCCCTTCCCTAATAGGTCAGCAGTTTAGTGAATACTACTCTGCCCTGTACAATATACAAGATAAGGAGACAATACAGCCAGCCTTTTTGAGGCTATAGGTTCCTTCCTACACTCTTTGAAGCTCCCTACCCTTAATGAAGCCCAAAAAGAAACCTTAGATAGCCCTATTACGTGTCAAGAGGTCAAACAAGTTATCAAAAACCTAAAATCCTTTATAGCCCCAGCCCTGATGGGTTCACCCCAGGCTTTCACAAGATGTATTTACACAAGATTTTACCCTTTCTTACAAGGTTCTTTACTCTTTAGTAAGCTGTGGGAGAGGGTAAATTTCAGAGAGATTTCCTTGAGGCCTCTATCATAACTATACCGAAGCCCAACAAAGACCGTTCATATTGCGCTAACTATAGACCTATTTCACTAATTAATGTGGACGTTAAAATTTACTCAAAAATAATTGCAAATAGGATAGCGAAGTTACTCCCCATCCTAATTGTCCCAGATCAGGTGGGCTTTATCCCAGAAAGGGAGGGTCCTGACAACACTGGAGGCTATTGAACATTTAACTAGAGTCCAGGAGGCTGAATAAACCCCTGGCGGTACTCTCTCTTGACGCTGAGATGGAGTTTTACCGAGTATGATGGGAATTTGTGGAAGGTCCTGGAAACCTTTCAGTTTCCGGAAGAAATAAATTAAAGCAGTTAGGGCCTTGTACTCTGATCCCACGGCCTCGATAAGGGGTTTGGGTTTCATCTTCACATCCTTTTCCATCTCTAACGGCACTCATCAAGGTTGCCCCCTGTCCCCCATACTATTTGCGCTAGCGATAGAACCACTAGCAGCAGCCATTAGGGAGGATAAGAAGATTGAGGGTGTCATGTTCCATGGCACGGTGCATAAGGTTGCCTTGTTTGCCGATGACACCATGATCTTTTCTACCAAACCACTACAAACAATCCCTAGACTCTTGGAGATTTTGGAGATATTCGGCAGCCTTTCTTTCTATAAATTAAACCAAAGTAAATCTGAAATTTACACAAGGGGGCTCCCAACGGATATCCCTAAATATTTACATGATAGATTCAACTTTGTAGTTAAAGACAGTCATATATCTCACTTGGGGGTAAAACTGTCTAGTGACCTCTCCCAAATAGTCAATGATAACTACAAACCCTTACTTTCCGAGCTTAGATCCATTAGACAGAAATGGCACTTCAAATCTATTTCATGGCTAGGATGCATTGCAGCCCTTTAAATGAGCTATCACCCCAAGCTGACATATCTGTTTAGATGCCTTCCGATCAGGGTGCCTAGAGATATGCTTTTGCCAAATTAAAGTAAATGTACTAAGTATATTTGGCAGGGTAAGCCCCCCGTATCACCCACAAAATACTACAGTATCCCAGAATGTATGCTCACACATATATCTCAGTGGGGCATTAGGGACTCCAATAATAATTGGAGGAGTATTGAGCAGGCATCTTTGCCCTTTAATTTACCCCTGAGGGATCTAATCTGGACACCCCGACACTGCCGAAGACATTTAGCTGTAGCTAACCCTATCATTAGAGAATGTCTTATACTTTGGGAACAGATAAGACACTACAAATAGGTAGCACCTCACCCATCCCCCATCACTTCTATTTCAGGTCTAATCACGGGCCTGCCTGACTCCCATGCTGTAACATTGGCCCGACTAGGTTTCAAGAAGGTTGCAAACCTGTGGTTCACAGTCTCGCAGGGCACCTATGTTACACTTGATCAAATTAAGGGTTCGATACATGTACCACCATTTCTGATATTTGAGTATACTAGAGTAGTTAGCCTACTTTCCAGTTGGGGATTTAAACCCCCATTCTCCCGCCAACAAACACTTTGGGAAGCTATATGGCAACAGGGGCTCAGATTGGGTAAACCACTGTCACTACACTATAGCCTAATAGAAGGAGCAACCCCTGTAGATAAGGCTACCCACATCTTGAAGTGGGAGCAAAAGCTAGAGATCTCGGTACCCACCCGAGAATGGCAGCGCACACTCTTACTAACTAAAAAGGCACTGCATTGTGTTACCATTTATGAAATTTATTTTAAACTCCTCATGCACTGGTACTATGTCCCAGATAGGTTACTTAAGCTCTTCCCTACTGCCTCTACAAAATGTTGGAGGGATTGTGAACACACAGGGAACATGACCCACATCTGGTGGAGCTGTCCCAAGCTCAAGCAACTTTGGAATACATGCTTTAATATACTTTTCAGACTAGGGATCACCCTGCCTAGAACTCCGGCGATGGCTTTACTCCACTTAGGTTCATGTAAATTTCCCAAACACCAGGGTCTTTTCTGTATATACCTATTTTCCACAGTTAAACTCTCCATCGCCAGAGCATGGAAAAGAGTGAATCCCCCCTCCTGGTCAGAAATTGTCACAACCATGGCGTATATATATATATATATATATATATATATATACTCCATGGAGAAAAATGTATTTTACACTTTATGGAAGTCGGACTTGTTTGAAAAAATTTGGTCTGATTGGAAGAATGGATTCGATACCCACTGGCTCCCCAGTATTGACACATGAGGTGGTTTCCTCTCGCCTTTGGCGAGATCCTGTTGCACCACACCATACCAGGTTAACTCGAGATACACTACTACTGACCCTGCCACTCCTATTTAAGTATTTCCAAAAATGGTGTGGGTTTTTGCCCTCCCTTTCCTTTCCTTGCCCCTCCCTTTCCCTTTCCCTCCCACACCACATGGATATAGTTAGTTTACAATTACATGCTCATATGTTTGTGTATTATTGGAAATGTAGTACGCTCAAAGGAGTATAGTTTAATAAAACATAAAATATAAAAAAAAAAAATCGGAAACTTGACTCTGTTTTTCATTTTAAAGTCTTTCTATGATTGTCAATATATATAAATATTTTTTTTTACATTTACAAAAAAATAGCATTATTATCACACATGTTGCAGGTGGCAGACACTGCACTAATTGGCTAATATGCAAGTAAAAAAATATTAAATGAAATATCATGGAATCAGAGGGCTGTCACGAGATGCTTAGATACAATGGCCCCAAGTTATCAAGGTCTGGGGGACCTGATCCGACACTGCGGATCAGGTCAGCCAGACCTCGCTGAATACGGTGAGCAATACGCTCGCTGTATTAAGCATTGCACAAGTAATTTAAAGTGAAAGATTAAAGGCATATGAAAGTAAACATATAGCTTTCATGATTCATATATAGAATATAAATGTAAGACACTGTAGTTTAACATGCACGATTGTGATAGTTAAAGTGAAAGTAAAGTTAGGCGCTTTGCTCTCCTCAGTCACATATTTGATTTAAAACCATTAGGAGTTTCATTCATGATTTCGTACAAATTTTGATTTAAATGCATTTTTTGCCACAAATAAACTCTATAATTTCCGACTTACAATTCAACCCGTTTTTTTTCTCTCATTTTACTTCCTTATCACGTTTTTAACTAAACCAATTGACTTTCTGGCCGTTAGGCGGCCGCAAGCCGATGTCATCCACCTTTGTGTTGAATTGCACATGCGGCAATTCTTTTTTGTGCTCATTGTTTAGACTTTTTCTCCCAGGCCAGCTTGTCCTTCAAGATTCTTTTGATATCAGAGAATCTTTTTTTACAATGCTCCACTGATTTTTCATGAGCGCCTTCAGCAGAGACACTGTCAGCTATATCTCTCCAGATCTGTTGATTTTTGGAGAGAGAGGTCTGCTGGGCTTTGGAACCACAAAAAAATCATAGTGATCCAGAACCTTGGTTACACCCGGTTCTTGTCAAAATTACCAGTCTCCACAGACGCCATATAAAGTCCAAAAAAAAAAAATACAAGAAAGTCGGCAAAAAAAATAAATTACTCTTACTGAGCTCACACATATAAGTTTACTAAGAAACACATATTAGACTCCATTTTCATGGACCTTTTATAGTTAATTAACCATGACGTAATCAATCAGCCGTTATCAATTTAATATACAATCAATCAATAATTAATTTGTTTTAGAGTATAATCTTTGCTTACGCAGTTATTTCATTCTTAAGGTATATCATATTTATAAGCCCGTCATTGTTGATGCATATGATATTAAATGTTCAAATAAATGTAATAGAAAAATTTACCACATTAACGGCTAGATTACAAGTTGAGAGTTAAGGTAAAAAAGCAGCGTTAAGAGGTCCTAACCCTGCTTTTTTACGCCTGCTGGTATTACGAGTCTTGAAGGTTTAAGGTCACCGCACACTTACCGCAAAATGACTTACGTAAACTTTGTAAAGTCTTTTTTCTATGGGACTTCCATAGCGCCAGTATTACGAGTCTGTTCTGGGAGGCAAAAAAGTGAGCGGTACAACCTACCCCGTCAAGAGTCCTGACGCATTTAAAAGTTAGTCAAGAGTTTTATGGTACAACGGCGTAACATAAAACTCATAACTAAAGTGCTAAAAAGTACACTAGCACCCATAAACTAACTATTAACCCCTAAACCGAGGCCCTCCCACATCACAAACACTATAATACATTTTTTAACCCCTAATCTGCCGCTCCAGACACCGCCGCCACCTACATTATATTTATTAACCCCTAATCTGCCGCTCCCAATGTCGTCGCCACCTACCTACACTTATTAACCCCTAATCTGCCGTCCCCATTGTTGCCGCCACTATAATAAACATATTAACCCCTAAACCGTCGCACTCCCGCCTCACAAACATTAGTTAAATATTATTAACCCCTAATCTGCCGCCCCCAACGTCGCCGCCACTATACTAAATGTATTAACCCTTAAACCTAAGTCTAACCCTAACACCCCCTAACTTAAATATAATTAAAATAAATCTAAATAAAATAACTATAATTAACTACATTATTCCTATTTAAAACTAAATACTTACCTATAAAATAAACCCTAAGCTAGCTACAATATAACTATCCGTGTTGGATGGATGAAGATAGAAGATGCCGTCTGGATGAAGACTTCTGCCTGTGAGGAGGATTACTTCTGCCCGTCTGGAAGACCACTTCTGCCGGCTTCGTTGAAGACATCTTGCCGCTTGGATGAAGACTTCTCCCGGTAAGTGAATCTTCGGGGGTTAGTGTTAGGATTTTTTTAAGGGTGTATTGGGTGGGTTTATTTTTTAGGTTAGGGCTTTGGGCCTGCAAACGAGCTAACTACCCTTTTAAGGGCAATGCCCATACAAATGCTCTTTTCAGGGCAATGGGGAGCTTAGGTTTTTTAAGATAGTATTTTATTTGGGGGGTTGTTTGTGTGGGTGGTGGGTTTTACTATTGGGGGGTTGTTTTTATTTTTTTTTACAGGTAAAAGAGCTGATTACTTTGGGGCAATGCCCCGCAAAAGGCCCTTTTAAGGGATATTGGTAGTTTAGTTTAGGCTATGGGGTTTTTTTTATTTTGGGGGACTTTTTTTATTTTGATAGGGCTATTAGATTGGGTGTAATTAGTTTAAATATCTGTAATTTGTTTATTATTTTCTGTAATTTAGTGGGGGGTTGTACTAATTTAATTTATTTAATTGTATTTAATTTAGTAAATTTATTTATAGTGTAGTGTTAGGTGTTATTGTAACTTAGGTTAGGTTTTATTTCACAGGTACTTTTGTATTTATTTTAGCTAGATAGTTATTAAATAGTTAATAACTATTTAATAACTATTGTACCTAGTTAAAATAAATACAAACTTGCCTGTAAAATAAAAATGAACCCTAAACTAGCTACAATGTAACTATTAGTTATATTGTAGCTATCTTAGGGTTTATTTTATAGGTAAGTATTTCGTTTTAAATAGGAATAATGTAGTTAATTATAGTAATTGTATTTAGATTTATTTTAATTATATTTAAGTTAGGGGGTGTTAGGGTTAGACTTAGGTAGGGGTTAATACATTTAGTATAGTGGTGGCGGCATTGGGGGCGGCAGATTAGGAGTTAATAAATGTAAGTAGGTGTTGGCGATGTTAGGGACGGCAGATTAGGGGTTAATAATATTTAACTAATGTTTGCGAGGTGGGAGTGCGGCGGTTTAGGGGTTAATATGTTTATTATAGTGGCGGTGATGTTGGGGGAGGCAGATTAGGGGTTAATAAATATAATGTAGGTGGCGGCGATGTTGGGGGCAGCAGATTAGTGGTTCATAAGTATAATGTAGGTGGCGGCGGTGTCCGGAGCAGCAGATTAGGGGTTAATAAATATAATTCAGGTGTCGGCGACAGGGTCGTCACTAGAAATTTTGGGGCCCCTGACTCAACCATTGATCAGGGCCCCCCCCTTCCTTTGACATGTGCAATTTTTGACCAAGTGACTAAAACGTATATGCACTTTATTTTTAATTGTCTATTTAAACTTGGAAATGTTGTAATGGTAGTGACAGACACACTCATACACTTAAACACACAAACACACTCACACATAAGGATTCACATATAGACACACTAGCAGACACGCAAAGAAACACACTCAGACACCCAAACAGACACTTAGCACTTGTTTACATTGACCTGACAAGTAATGAGGTAAACTACAGTTTTGAAAAAAAAAAGGAGATTTAGAAAACAAAATATGGAGTTCTGATTATCTTTTTTATAAAGGAAGATGACAACTAAATTATGACAACAGCATGCAGTGGCTGAAAGGAAGGGTCCTGAACTGCCTAAACAATAATTTAAAGGTTAAATGGTGGATTGGTTACTTCCGGAAAGGTCTTGTTAGTCTCAAAGTCTGTAGAAAGATGTGAATAATTAGTAGTAAGGTAAAAATATCCTAAAAAGGAACAGACAATGGACATACACACACAAACTCAAACTTGCACATACACCCAAGGAAACACCAACAGAGACAGCCTCAGAAAACACACAAAGACATACACACACACACAGAGACACCCACAGAAAACACACAAAGAAATACACACACAGAGAGACAACCACATAAAAACACAGAAAGACATACATACACACACTCTCATTGAGACATCCACAGGAAACACACAAAGACATACACACACCCTCACAGAGACACCCACATAAAACACACACCCTCACAGAGACATCCACAGAAAACACAGACATACATACATACATACACACACACACACCCTCACAGAGACATCCACAGAAAACACAGACATACACACCCATCCTCACAGAGGCATCCAGAGAAAATACACAAAGACAAACATACACACACCCTCACAGAGACACCCACAGAAAAAGCTCAAAGACATATGCACACACCCTCACAGACATCCACAGAAAATGCACAAAGACATACACACCCACCCTCACAGAGAGACCCACAGATAAAAAATGCATACACACTCCTAGAGAAACAAACCAAAGTACAAATACATAAACACAGACACCCACAGAAACACTCACAGGAGGAAACATTTATGCACCTTGCATCCCCTAAATCAACAGTGTGTGACATGCATGTTAAAAAAAATAGAAATTAAGAGATCACTTTTTAAAGAATCATATTTGTAAATGTGCAAACAAAAATAATTCTGTGAATTCAAAATTGTACATTAATGAGCTGGGTAGATGGCTAGATGAAGAAAAGTACCTTTAAAAGGTTGACATATGTTTGTTTTTTCCCCATTTTCCCCAACCAAGAGCACCACTTCAAATATAGTGTACAAATTTTCCCAGCTGTCAGCTGTACTTATGGATTTTGGAAATGCTGTACTCTATATTGTCTTGGTGGGACCATAAGCTGTGGTACTCATACCATTAGATCTGGTTAAATGCAGGATTTAGGCTTGTTGGTATGTATTTCAAAATTAAGTCAGCTGTAGTGTAAACTGAACAGTTTTAAGTTAACCTGTCTCATTTCAAACACTGAGCAATCTTAGTCTGAGAGTATAAAATGTTATGCAGATGTAAAAATCTTAGATAAAATGCCTCCTTGCATCTGGAAAGTCCTTGCATAAAGGGGCACTAAACTGGAATGTAATATATATATATATATATATATATATATATATATATATATATATATATAATGCATATCTGCCAAAAGGGCATCTACCATTTGTGTATTGAGGAGGAAACATTTCTGCATGGTTTTAAATATAGAAATTCTACAGCATTGTCAAATAATCATAAATACACTGCTGCTAAAAAAATGTGTTTTTATGGACCCCTAGCCCCACCAAACAACTACTACCACACTGAAGTTACAATCCAAAATTGCACAAAGAAATAAAAAACATTTGCTAAGTAAGTACTACCTCCTCTGCAAACGAAAGTGATCTGCCGTCTGACTCAGGTACACACTGTACAAAGTGCCAAGTCTGTCTCACACTGCGCATAGTGGTTTAGTGCACACTAAGAAATCCTCTCAAATTATAATACTTTACTCCTTGTAATAACATTTCCCATGCTCAATTAGCACTCTGGCTCATTGGGCCCCTGATTAGGGTTAATAAGTGTAATATTAGGGGTGTTTAGACTCGGGGTTCATGTTAGGGTGTTAGGTGTTAGGTGTAAACATAACTTTTATTTCCCCATAGGAATCAATGGGGCTGTGTTAAGGAGTTTTACGCTGCTTTTTCGCAGGTGTTTTTTTCTCAGCCGGCTCTCCCCATTAATTCCTAAGGGGAAACCGTGCACAAGCACGTACGACCAGCTCACCGCTGACTTCAGCAGCGCTGGTATTGGAGGCGGTAATGAGCAAATTTTTGCTCAACGCTTACTTCTTGCCTTTTAACGATGGGTTTGTAACAACCTGTAATACCAGCGCTGCAGGTAAGTTAGCGGTGAGAGAAAACTGCTTGTTAGCACCGCACAGCCTCTAACGCAAAACTCATAATCTAGCCGTTTGTTTTTTAATCAACTTATTATTGTTATATAATCAACCATGTGATCAATCCAATTAGCCAACATTGATTTAATATATGTATTTAAACCAATATACATTGAATTTGTTTTATACTTGGATCATTAGTGATACACAATTAATTATTTTATTCTTACAGAATATACTTTGCATAAGCCAGTCATTGGTGACGTATATAATATAATATGATTAAATATTTACTATGTGGATTACATATAAATGGTCAGGAACACATGATGTATATAATCCGGATGAGGCGCGTGTCTAGCATAAGACGGATGCGTTGTCTATGTCTTCATCATTTTAGTGACCTGAGGCGTCAAGACCAGGAGCGCTACACAGCTATAAGGTCACTTATTAGGAGATGTAAGTGTAATTTATTATATTGTATATTATACGTCCAAATTATGTTTCTGTGAATTTTGTATTAATGACAAACATGAAAACCACTCCATTGGTCACCTACTGCCATTAAGGCCTTTGATAGTCTTAATACTGCCTTTGCTGCCGCTACAGTTCTGGCTCATCCTAACCCTGTCCTGCCTTTCGTTCTTGAGGTTGATGCATCTGAGACTGGAGTAGCTGCCCTCTTGTCTCAATGTCCTATGCCTGACGGTCCCTTACATCCGTGTGGTTTCTTCTCTAAGAAATTGTCTCCAGCGGAGTGCAATTATGAAATTGGCGACAGGGAATTACTGGCCATAATTTTGGCACTCAAGGAATGGAGGCATCTTCTCGAGGGTACTAGCATGCCAGTGCTCATTCTTACTGACCACAAGAATTTAACTTATCTATCTGAAGCAAAACGTTTGTCGCCCCGACAGGCCATATGGGCGCTATTTTTGTCTCGGTTTAATTATGTGGTTTCCTACCTGCCTGGTAGTAAGAATGTTAGGGCTGATGCTCTCTCTCAACAATTTTCCCCTCTGTCCAAGGAGGAGTCTGTATCTACTCCAGTTATACCTCCTGACCATATTTTGGCTACCATACGTACTAATTTGACTTCTCTCTTGGGGGAGGATATCCTGGCTGTACAAACCAATGCACCTCCTGAGAAACCTAGTGGTAAGTGTTTTGTTCCTGAGAATCTTCAAACTAAACTACTTTTGCACACTTACCACTATCCTAAAGCCGCAGGTCACCCAAGCAAGAACAAAATGATTTGGTCTGTCACTCGACAATTCTGGTGGCCGGGTCTTCATTCTGATGTTGGTGTGAATGTTGCCTCCTGCTCAGTTTGTGCACAGAATACGACTCCTCGACGTCTTCCTGTGGGTCTTCTTCAACCTATTGCTAATGGTGAGCGTCCTTGGACACATCTTTCCATGGACTTCATTGTCGAGCTCCCTGTTTCCAATGGCAATACTGTTATCCTTATGGTGGTTGACCGTTTTTCTAAAATGTCACATTGCTTTCCCTTGAAAAAGTTGCCTAACGCTCAGGAGCTTGCTTCAATTTTTGCCCGGGAGGTCTTCTGTTTACATGGGTTACCCAAGGAGATAGTGTCGGACCGGGGTAGCCAGTTTGTCTCCAGATTTTGGCGTTCCTTTTGTGCTCATATAGGGATCCAGCTTTCCTTCTCCTATGCATATCATCCTCAATCCAATGGGGCTGCGGAACGGTCTAATCAAGCTCTGGAACAGTTCCTCCATTGCTATGTCTCAGATCACCACAATAATTGGTCTGAACTGTTACCTTGGGAAGAGTTTGCTCATAATAGTGCTATTAATGCTTCCTCCAAGTTATCCCCGTTCATGGCGAATTATGGGTTTCAACCATCCTTGTTGCCCGATTCATTCATGTCTCAGGATATTCTGGCTTTGGAGGAGCATCTCCGGCAACTCCACGTGGGTACAGATTCAGGATTGATAGTGTCTTATTGGTGCACAAATCCTATCCCTGCACATACACTAATCTGCACCCATAAGCAGAAATAAGAAAAAGCAATATTCAATAAATATGTGTGTGTGTGCGCTAACAGCTATGAGGATGTAGAATAAGGAATCTGTATCTATAGTCTATATAACAACTGGAATAAAAAAGAGAAAATAACTGCTAAAAATGCAAAACAATTTATTAGAATGACAATCAGTATTTCCTAAAGCAGTGTTTTTCAACCAGTGTGCCGTGGCACACTAGTGTGCCGTGAGAGATCCTAAGGTGTGCCACGGCAGACTGACAACAGTGTGACATATTTTTTAAACTTTGCTTGTTTTTTACTCCCAGTGCAGGGGTAGTTTGTAGGAGGCATGGCATAACAGCACAATACATACAGTATGTGTGTGTTTGTGTGTATGTGTATATATATATATATATATATATATATATATGCTGTATTAGGCTACAATGTGTGATTTTTTTTTTAAATTTTGGGATGGTGGTGTGCCACAGGATTTTTTAATGTAAAAAAGTGTGCCACGGCAAAAAAAAGGTTAAAAATCACTGTCCTAAAGTACATATATATGACCGGTCATAAAAAATGAGCTTATTAAAAAATATATTAAAAAGCTCTAAACATGTAATAAAAGGATAAATTCCTATTCATGAATATTGCATATTACCTAATAATACAAACAAATGTATAATGTAAAAAGGCAATAACTTTGTATTGCTCAATGAACAATAGTCCATGCACACTTGAAAAGTCACATGAAAAGGCAGTATAAACTGAATAAGGCAATATCCCTATGTTGCGTGGCAGTAACTTTGTGTTGCCTGGCAGCTAAGCTAAAGTACTTTACAATAACCAGACTTAGGTACCTTGATCTGTATAGCAGTTACCACTCCGTATCATATAGTAACCAATAGGTGTAAACTAATCTTTACCGGATGTTAGGGTTCCACTGTGTATTATAAATACCTCTGTCCTTGGTTGTCGCCAATTGTTCCAGCATTACTAAAAAGAAGAAATGTGTGTGCCTACCGCACTACAAGGCTGCTACACCTCTCTGTGCCTACCTGCTCTTCTCTGAGTATTCTCCGTTCACTCCCGGCAAGGCACAGGTGTCCACACAGCTCTTGTGTAGTCGGTGACGTCACACGTTGCATTAGTTGTTACAGGAAGTAGATCCGTCCTGTGCAATGATCTTCCACTCTGCGCAGAGTACTGTAGAGATGATGCAAAAGTAGTTCCACTTAGAATCCTTTGTAATCCTTTGATTCCTTAGTGTATTTCAGTTGGAAAAACAAATATGTGTCTTTAGTAAATAACCATCAACGTGTTTCGCCACTTCACGTGGCTTTCTCAAGATGATGTCATATCGTTGCTTCTCTCCTTATAAGTGTATAAGTGATCCATTATTGGTCTAAAGTTACTGCCTCATTTTTATATTTTTTTATATAGTTTTTTACATGCATTCATAACATTCCCAGATTACAATTAGATTATTTAGGCTATATAGGATATGGCTATATATACCCAAGTTGAAGGGTTAATATTGATTTAACAACTATATTATAGTTGCCTAATTTTTAATCCTTTAATTTGTCTATCCTTATACCTTCAAAGTTTTTTGCTAAAGATGACTAATAGATCTGATATAGAGATATGTCCTTACACAATATTTTTATGCCTTTTTAGCAATTCAATTATTTGTTCATCCAAGTTTTTATATATATATTTTTATATTTTTTTTTATATATATTTTATTTTACCACTCAGTTAGTATATAATGTCAATTATCATGTAACAATTTAAGATTGTGCACTTAATATAACATAAATAAAAATATCATGTAATTCATAACACTTATGTCACAATATATAATTTAGCGAAACCACAAATTCCACCTTAAAGAAATATGACTTGAAAATGAGGCAGTAACTTTAGACCAATCATGGATCACTTATACACTTACAAGGAGAGAAGCAACGATATGACATCATCTTGAGAAAGCCACGTGAAGTGACGAAACGCGTTGATGGTTATTTACTAAAGACACATATTTGTTTTTCCAACTGAAATACACTAAGGAATCAAAGGATTACAAAGGATTCTAAGTGGAACTACTTTTGCATCATCTCTACAGTACTCTGCGCAGAGTGGAAGATCATTGCACAAGATGGATCTACTTCCTGTAACAACTAACGCAACGTGTGACGTCACCGACTACACGAGAGCTGTGTGGACACTTGTGCCTTGCCGGGAGTGAACGGAGAACACTCAGAGAAGAGCAGGTAGGCACGGAGAGGTGTAGCAGCCTTGTAGTGCGGTAGGCACACACGTTTCTTCTTTTCAGTAACGCTGGAACGATTGGCGACAACCAAGGACAGAGGTATTTATAATACACAGTGGAACCCTAACATCCGGTAAAGATTAGTTTACACCTATTGGTTACTATATGATACGGAGTGGTAACCACTATACAGATCAAGGTACCTAAGTCTGGTTATAGTAAAGTACTTTAGCTGCCAGGCAACACAAAGTTACTGCCACGCATCATAGGGATATTGCCTTATTCAGTTTATACTGCCTTTTCATGTGACTTTTCAAGTGTGCATGGACTATTGTTCATTGAGCAATACAAAGTTATTGCCTTTTTACATTATACATTTGTTTGTATTATTAGGTAATATGCAATATTCATGACTAGGAATTTATCCTTTTATTACATGTTTAGAGCTTTTTAATATATTTTTTAGAGTTTAATAAGCTCATTTTTTTATGACCGGTCATATATATGTACTTTAGGAAATACTGATTGTCATTTAGCAGTTATTTTCTCTTTTTTATTCCAGTTGTTATATAGACTATAGATACAGATTCCTTATTCTACATCCCCATAGCTGTTGAATATTGCAGATTCAGGATTGCCTTCATTGTTCTATGCAGCGCCAAAAATTCCAGGCTGATCGTAGGCGCCTGCCCGCGCCTCCTACCAGGTTGGTGAGAGAGTTTGGCTCTCCTCCTGCAACTTGAATCTTCATGTACCTTCCAATAAACTGGCTCCCCGTTATGTTGGTCCTTTTCGAATACTCCGACGGGTCAATCCTGTGGCCTACGCTCTTGACCTTCCTCCTGCAATGCGCATCTCCAATGCTTTTCATGTCTACCTCTTGAAACCATTGGTTTGTAATCGGTTTACCACTGTGTTGCCTCATCCCTGTCCTATCTTTGTTGACAACCATGAGGAGTATGAGGTCAGCAGCATTATTGACTCTCGTATGTCCAGGGGCTGCGTACAGTATTTGGTTCACTGGAGGGGCTACGGTCTGGGGGAGCATTCTTGGGTTCCCTCCTCTGATGTTCATGCTCCCGCCTTCCTCCATGCCTTCCAATAAGCCTTTTGTCCTCCCGCGGGGGAGGGGTCATTGAGGGGGGCACTATCAGGGTTTTTTCCTGTTTTGTTTGCCATGTGCTGCTGGCACCTCTCTTGCTGACTCTGGTGCATACTGTGTGATGCTGCTCAATTCCTGCACTTCCTTTTATGGCCAGACTGGTGTACATCATCAGTGTGAGACAGGATGCAGTCTCAGAATTGTGATGTCATCACTTACTATTTAAAGGGCCTCTGTTCAGTATGCTTTGCCCTTGCTTTGTCTCAGACCTGTTTGTGAGAACTCCTGTGTATTACCTGGCTGTCTGATGTCCCTCCTGGTTCCTGATCCTTGGTTTGTTCCTGACTCTGCTGTTCTCCTTGTTCCTGATTCCGGCTTGTCTGACTACTTGCTTTGGCTCCTGACTCGGCTCAGCTGACTACCAGCTCTGGTTTTGATTCCTGGCTTGTTATTTGACTTGTGGACTTTTATTACTTTTTGCTATTAATAAAGGTGTGATTATTTTTGCACTTCCCGTCTCAGTCTGATTCCTGACACCCTGACAATATCTCAATGAAAAATATGTGTGTGTGAGGGGGGCGCTATTAAAAGTTTTAAAAACAAGTTTTTTTTTCAAAGAGGGTGGGAAGAAGCCATAATAAACATCATCTAGAAACACGGTGGGGTTTGGGTCGTATCACTTAGTCACAGAAGCCGGATTCTCCAAGGATTTTCCTTTTAATCTACGAAGTTTGGAGATCTGATCGCCCCCTGCGTACACTGGACTACTAAGTGGAGGAGGTGACAACCGGTTGTTTGTTAACTTGCGCAAGTTTGAAGAAACCGGGATAAGCGACAACTACTAGCAAAAGCATCAACTTCGGAAGTATTCAGAATCCTACCGCACACAAGAAAAGGGTGAGATTACCTGAATAGCGGGCTAAGAGAGACTCACTTTAAGGTACAGATTTTAGGGATCTATCTGCCTATTGTTATATGGTGAGATTACCTGCATAGCGGGCTAAGAGAGACTCACTTTAAGGTACAGATTTTTTTGATCTATCTGCCTATGTTATATAGTGTCTAAACACTTCCCACAGCACAAAACACCTGACAGTTCAATAGTGGCTGGCCACTACTATTTTACCTAAAGAAATTGCTGGGTTTAAAGAAGTATTTGGAAAAGTACGGCACCCTTTAAATAAAGATTGACACATATTATTCAAAACATTGTTGCACTAAGAGGAAAATCAGGCATACGATATTGTAAGACTGTAACTTTCTTTTTTACACATCAAAGACTTCATACAGAGATTGTAGTGGAAAACCTTTTGTTGCCATCCTATCCAGTTTGCGTATATACCATATATGCGTATGCGAGGAGCTCCTGTTCACACACCTGGATTGTTATACTTTGTTTTTACCCTGACCGGAGGATTGATGGCTTGGTTTTAACAATGAAAAATAAATTGTGAAGTTTTAACCTACCGGAGTTGGTCTGTGCGCCTCCTGCTTTCTTTTGGATCCTATATGCTTAAAATTATCTGGGCTCTCTCAACCTATTACTACAGACTGCCACGCTTTTTATATCAACTTAGTTTTTACTTGGGGGTCAATTATTAGAGACTGTTTACTATGCTAGTTCACACTCTCAATATGTATGTTTTTTTATTTTTAAGCTTTATATTTTTTTTATGAGGTATTGATTTGTTTTTATGTTGTCTTATCAGTAAAATTGTGAAAATATCATCTCGGTTCCCATTTCTTTTCTATTTGGAAAGTGATAAAGAGTATCCAGGTATTTTATATTTAAATATCTGCATTTAATTTATATACAGTGTATAAACAAAGCCTGATTTTAGTTCATATTCTCTTGTCTCATAGTTTTTAACACTTAGAGCTTTTATTAGCGCCCCCCTCACACACACATATTTTTCATTCTCTATTTTTTAACCTGGAAGAGGTTAATAGAGAGGAGGCTTAAGTGTTTTAAGTCCCAGCGCTTTATACTTATTTCACCCAATTGTAAATATCTAAATGAGTATATTAGAAGATATATGTACAATGGTATGAATAAAGTTGCAATAAGAAGACTAAAATGTCTTCATTTGATAGACATTCAGGGTAAAGAATTTGATAGATAAGGCTATTCACGACATCGATGACTCTTATTTATCAAAAGTCTGATGCTCAGTCCGATGCTTATCGCGCCGTACTTGACCCGCGTGTTTTTGACTAAATTTTTGATAAATAAGGGCATCGTATGCAGATCCGCGGTATTGATGCCAGTGAATGCACCGAGATTGACGCTTTAATAAATATTCCCCATAGTCTTTGTCCTTTGACTATTATTTATCACTTTGCATTCACAGTCTATCACTATAACCAATCTGTTTACCATCAATAACACATATGTATTTCTATAAGCCATCTCTTTTTATAAAAGGAATGTGTAAATATATCTTTATTATAACCCCTTTCATTTTAGACTATCAACAAATTGCTTTGCTTTCTGCTTAGATTCAAATATCTTCACTTCTGAATTATAATAAACTTGCAGCTTGGCTTAATAAATACCCATTGCCTGAATACCCTTATTTATTAGCTGTGTACATATGGGTGTTATCTCCCTTCTCTTTAGAGATGTATCTATTGAAAAGTCTTGAAATAAGGAGATTGCCTCCCCTTCTATCTTAAGTGGAAAACATTTTTTATATTGTCTTAGGATATTAACTTTATCCTGAATATTGAGATATTTGATAATTACAGATCTTCTTCCATATTTGGATTCTCTTGCTCTCTGGGCTGTCATATCCTTTGAGCTCTTTCTACCGGTATGGGACCTTGAATACAGTAACATTTCCTGCAATCTTATCGCCGCAAAATGTAGTAAATCTTTGTATTCTGTAGATTCAGGTAAACCTATGACTCTTAAGTTATTTCTATGTGATCTATTCTCCATGTCCTCTACCCTATTCTGAAGTGAGGTAAGTTTCTTCTTTTGATCTTTAATCACCTGCTCCTGTCTGTTAGTCAAATCCTCTAAATCCAAAATCCTGTTTTCTACTTCTAAAATTCTTGATGCATATTGTCTAACCTGATGAAAGTCTGGAGAATTCTTTCCGTAATTGTTTAAATTGTGGGGTGATCATCTCTTTGATCTGTCTTGCTAAGTTTTGGGGTTCTATTAGAGTCATTGTGGAACCTGAATCTAGGCTGTTGTCAATAGATGTCTCAGCATTGCTCTTTGATTTTTTGTTTCGGTGGCATCCCTGGAGATTTACCCTTTGTACTATAAATATATCTTTCCGTGAAAAACTGGGAAAACAATTTATGCCGGGGGAGTTGCTAGGAAAGCATGAAATTCTGAATGCTAACAAAAAAGAGAATTGTGTGATATTTATATTTCTCTAGAGTAGTGCTAAGTGCTAGTGCCCCAAACAGGGGAAATACTGAGTGTGCAGATATAAAAAAAACTTTTTTTTTTCTTTTTAAATGTTTATAAAAAAATATAATAAATCAAGTGGAGTGTGAAAAATTACGTATGTGAATTAAATGTGCAAAGTGCACCGTGTTTGATATATTTAGAGTTCCCCCCTCAGCTAACAGATACCTCCTTTATATTTTCTCAAACCAATTTATGCCCTAGAGCACAAGGTCAAAATGTTTTCCTAATACCTTAAGCCTATACTTGGCAATGGCTTTCTGCTATTTTATCCTTTTCCTTTTATTTTATATACAGGGCAGTATAGCTTTCCTAATTGTCTCTGGGCCATTATTACTGAAACAAGTAAGTAACTAACTCATCCATCCCCTCCTCCACTGACACAGGAACAGACCTTTCCACAGTGTGGTGATATTTTACCACTTAATGTCTGACAATTAATAATTGAATAACTGAGTGTCTAGTGAAGCTATACCCTATACTAGGGGTGCCCACACTTTTTTGTGTTTGGATCTACTTTTCAAATGACCAGCTCAACGAGATCTACCCGCTAAATATCGGCCAACTCCTAAGCTTACATTCCTGTTTTTTTTTCTTTCAAATAAAGATACCAAGAGAATTAAGAAAAATTGATAATAGGAGTAAATTAGAAAGTTGTTTAAAATTTCAGAAAAATTCAGAAAAATTCTTTGTGCCATGAGCACAAATGCTCGCAGCTTAGGAAATAAATTACCTGAACTCATTTCAATAATGACTAGGGACAACTTGGATTTAGTAGCTATAACAGAAACATGGTACAATGATTTGCATGACTGGGACATAGTCATACCTGGATACAGGTTATTTAAAAAAGAACAGAGTAGGAAAGAAAGGTGGAGGAGTTGCTTTGTATGTAAATTAAAATATAAAGGTTACTGAAATTGTAGGAATAAATGATGAGGTGGAAAGTATTTGGGTGACTTTGGAAATTTGAGATAAAAATGTTTTTAGAATAGGGGTTGTATATAGGCCTCCATTGCAGGATAAAAAACCGGACAATCTGTTATTAGAAGAAATAACCAAAATGACCATGAAGGGTAAGGTTATAGTACTGGGGGACTTTAATTTGCCAGATATAGACTGGAAGATTCCTTCTGCTAGATCGGCTAGAAGCAGGTATATTCTTGAATCTCTGCTAGGGGAATCACTTGAGCAATTAGTCAAGGAACCAACTCGTAAGGAAGCTATATTAGATCTAATACTTACAAACAGTGATACAGTTTCAGATGTGTCTGTAGGTGAGAACTTAGGATCCAGTGATCATCAATCTGTTTGGTTTAGTATTCATGTGCAGGAACTGTCCACCCAGACTAAAACAAAAGTTTTAGACTTTAGGACGGCAGATTTTTCATTAATGGGAGAATACCTAAAAAACTATTTAAAGGGGAAAACTCGTATTACAGGGGTTCAAGAACAGTGGGAATTCGTGAAAGGTGCCATTTTAGATGCAACCGCACATTGTATTAGACATGTCTGTAAAAGTAAAAGAAAGCGGAAACCAATTTGGTTTTCCAAAGAAGTAGCACATGCTGTAAAGACAAAAAAGATAGCTTATAAAAATTACAGACACACACAAGCAGATGATGATATGAAAATATGGAGGCTCCAACAAAAAAAGACTAAGCAGTTAATTAGGAAGGTTAAAGCTCATGCAGAAGAGAAGATAGCACAGTCAGTAAAACATGGGGACAAAACATTCTTTAGATATATCAGTGAAAGAAGAAAAAATAAGGTAGGAATAGTAAAATTGAAATCAGTTGATGGTAGAATAATAGAAGGAGATAAGCAGATTGCAGACTGTCTCAATGATTACTTCTGTTCTGTTTTCACAAAAGATTGTGAAGATACAATGTCTACATTAAGGGATGCTACGAAAAATAGAAACAAGCTTAACAGTAATCTTTTTACAGAGGATGAGGTTTTGTTAGCATTATCAAAAATAAATGTTACAAAGGCAGTGGGTCCTGATAATATTCATCCAAGGGTTTTAAAAGAACTTCGATCAGTGCTAACTGTCCCATTAACTGATCTGTTTAATCAGTCACTATTAACAGGAGCTGTCCCAGATGATTGGAGAATAGCAAATGTAATACCTCTTCATAAAAAGGGCAGTAGAGAAGAATCTGGCAACTACAGGGCAGTTAGTTTAACTTCAGTAGTAGGGAAATTAATGGAAAGCCTCTTAAAAGAAAGAATTATGACTTATGACATAAAGACAAACAATTTAGAGGACCAAAATCAGCATGGTTTTACTTCAGGGAGACCATGTCAGACTAATCTAATTGACTTCTTTGATTATGTAACAAACGTATTAGACAAGGGTGGAGCAGTTGATGTAGCATATTTAGATTTCAGCAAAGCATTTGACACCGTCCCACACAATAAACTTATTCACAAACTATATCTCCTTGGTCTAGATTCAAAAATTGTGAACTGGGTGGAATGCTGGCTTAAGGACAGAAAACAAACGGCTAGATTTGGAGTTTTGTCGGTAACGACCCGAAAAACTAACGCCGGCTTTTTTCTGGCCGCACCATAAAAATAACTCTGGTATCGAGAGTCCACATAAAGGCTGCGTTTGGCTCCAAAAAAGGAGCGTAGAGCATTTTTAACGCAGCTTCAACTCTCGATACCAGAGTTGCTTACGCAAGCGGCCAGCCTCAAAAACGTGCTCTTGCACGATTCTCCCATAGGAAACAATGGGGCTGTTTGAGCTGAAAAAAAACCTAACACCTGCAAAAAAGCCGCGTTCAGCTCTTAACGCAGCCCCATTGTTTGCTATGGGGAAACACTTCTACGTCTGCACCTAACACCCTAACATGTACCCCGAGTCTAAACACCCCTAGCATTACACTTATTAACCCCTAATCTGCCGCCCCCGCTATCGCTGACCCCTGCATATTATTTTTAACCCCTAATCTGCCGCTCCGTAAACCGCCGCTACTTACATTATCCCTATGTACCCCTAATCTGCTGCCCTAACATCGCCGACCCATATATTATATTTATTAACCCCTAATCTGCCCCCCACAACGTCGCCTCCACCTGCCTACACTTATTAACCCCTAATCTGCCGACCGGACCTGAGCGCTACTATAATAAAGTTATTAACCCCTAATCCGCCTCACTAACCCTATAATAAATAGTATTAACCCCTAATCTGCCCTCCCTAACATCGCCGACACCTAACTTCAATTATTAACCCCTAATCTGCCGACCGGAGCACACCGCTATTCTAATAAATGTATTAACCCCTAAAGCTAAGTCTAACCCTAACACTAACACCCCCCTAACTTAAATATAATTTAAATCTAACGAAATTAATTATCTCTTATTAAATAAATGATTCCTATTTAAAGCTAAATACTTACCTGTAAAATAAATCCTAATATAGCTACAATATAAATTATAATTATATTATAGCTATTTTAGGATTAATATTTATTTTACAGGTAACTTTGTATTTATTTTAACCAGGTACAATAGCTATTAAATAGTTATGAACTATTTAATAGCTAAAATAGTTAAAATAATTACAAATTTACCTGTAAAAGAAATCCTAACCTAAGTTACAATTAAACCTAACACTATACTATCAATAAATTAATTAAATAAACTACCTACAATTACCTACAATTAACCTAACACTACACTATCAATAAATTAATTAAATACAATTGCTACAAATAAATACAATTAAATAAACTTGCTAAAGTACAAAAAATAAAAAAGAACTAAGTTACAAAAATTAAAAAAATATTTACAAACATAAGAAAAATATTACAACAATTTTAAACTAATTACACCTACTCTAAGCCCCCTAATAAAATAACAAAGCCCCCCAAAATAAAAAAATGCCCTACCCTATTCTAAATAACTAAAGTTCAAAGCTCTTTTACCTTACCAGCCCTGAACAGGGCCCTTTGCGGGGCATGCCCCAAGAAGTTCAGCTCTTTTGCCTGTAAAAGAAAAAATACAATACCCCCCCCCCCAACATTACAACCCACCACCCACATACCCCTAATCTAACCCAAACCCCCCTTAAATAAACCTAACACTAAGCCCCTGAAGATCTTCCTACCTTATCTTCACCATACCAGGTTCACCGATCGGTCCAGAAGAGCTCCTCCGATGTCCTGATCCAAGCCCAAGCGGGGAGCTGAAGAGGTCCATGATCCAGATGAAGTCTTCTATCAACGGCATCTTCAATCTTCTTTCTTCCGGATCCATCTTGCAGACCTCCGACATGGAACATCCTGCTGGGCCGACGGACTAAAGACGAATGACGGTTCCTTTAAGGGACGTCATCCAAGATGGTGTCCCTCGAATTCCGATTGGCTGATAGGATTCTATCAGCCAATCGGAATTAAGGTAGGAATTTTCTGATTGGCTGATGGAATCAGCCAATCAGATTCAAGTTCAATCCGATTGGCTGATTCAATCAGCCAATCAGATTGAGCTCGCAATCTATTGGCTGTTCCGATCAGCCAATAGAATGCGAGCTCAATCTGATTGGCTGATTGGATCAGCCAATCGGATTGAACTTGATTCTGATTGGCTGATTCCATCAGCCAATCAGAATATTCCTACCTTAATTCCGATTGGCTGATAGAATCCTATCAGCCAATCGGAATTCGAGGGACGCCATCTTGGATGACGTCCCTTAAAGGAACCATCATTCGTCTTTAGTCCGTCGGCCCAGCAGGATGTTCCGCGTCGGAGGTCTGCAAGATGGATCCCGAAGAAAGAAGATTGAAGATGCCGTTGATAGAAGACTTCATCCGGATCATGGACCTCTTCAGCTCCCGCTTGGATGAAGACTTCAGCTGGATCATGGACCTCTTCAGCCCCCCGCTTGGGCTTGGATCAGGACATCGGAGGAGCTCTTCTGGACCGATCGGTGAACCTGGTATGGTGAAGATAAGGTAGGAAGATCTTCAGGGGCTTAGTGTTAGGTTTATTTAAGGGGGGTTTGGGTTAGATTAGGGGTATGTGGGTGGTGGGTTGTAATGTTGGGGGGGGTATTGTATTTTTTCTTTTACAGGCAAAAGAGCTGAACTTCTTGGGGCATGCCCCGCAAAGGGCCCTGTTCAGGGCTGGTAAGGTAAAAGAGCTTTGAACTTTAGTTATTTAGAATAGGGTAGGGCATTTTTTTATTTTGGGGGGCTTTGTTATTTTATTAGGGGGCTTAGAGTAGGTGTAATTAGTTTAAAATTGTTGTCATATTTTTCTTATGTTTGTAAATATTTTTTTATTTTTTGTAACTTAGTTCTTTTTTATTTTTTGTACTTTAGCAAGTTTATTTAATTGTATTTATTTGTAGCAATTGTATTTAATTAATTTATTGATAGTGTAGTGTTAGGTTAATTGTAGGTAATTGTAGGTAGTTTATTTAATTAATTTATTGATAGTATAGTGTTAGGTTTAATTGTAACTTAGGTTAGGATTTCTTTTACAGGTAAATTTGTAATTATTTTAACTATTTTAGCTATTAAATAGTTCTTAACTATTTAATAGCTATTGTACCTGGTTAAAATAAATACAAAGTTACCTGTAAAATAAATATTAATCCTAAAATAGCTATAATATAATTATAATTTATATTGTAGCTATATTAGAATTTATTTTACAGGTAAATAAATAGGAATAATTTATTTAATAAGAGATAATTAATTTCGTTAGACTTAAATTATATTTAAGTTAGGGGGGTGTTAGTGTTAGGGTTAGACTTAGCTTTAGGGGTTAATCCATTTATTAGAATAGCGGTGAGCTCCGGTCGGCAGATTAGGGGTTAATAATTGAAGTTAGGTGTCGGCGATGTTAGGGAGGGCAGATTAGGGGTTAATACTATTTATTATAGGGTTAGTGAGGCGGATTAGGGGTTAATAACTTTATTATAGTAGCGCTCAGGTCCGCTCGGCAGATTAGGGGTTAATAAGTGTAGGCAGGTGGAGGCGACGTTGAGGGGGGCAGATTAGGGGTTAATAAATATAATATAGGGGTCGGCGGTGTTAGGGGCAGCAGATTAGGGGTACATAAGGATAACGTAGGTGGCGGCGCTTTGCGGTCGGCAGATTAGGGGTTAATAAGTGTAGGTAGGTGGAGGCGACGTTGTGGGGGGCAGGTTAGGGGTTAATAAATATAATACAGGGGTCGGCGGTGTTAGGGGCAGCAGATTAGGGGTACATAAGGATAACGTAGGTGGCGGTCGGCAGATTAGGGGTTAAAAAAATTATTCAAGTGTCGGCGATGTGGGGGGACCTCGGTTTAGGGGTACATAGGTAGTTTATGGGTGTTAGTGTACTTTAGAGTACAGTAGTTAAGAGCTTTATAAACCGGCGTTAGCCCAGAAAGCTCTTAACTACTGACTTTTTTCCTGCGGCTGGAGTTTTGTCGTTAGATGTCTAACGCTCACTTCAGAAACGACTCTAAATACCAGAGTTAGAAAGATCCCATTGAAAAGATAGGATACGCAATTGACGTAAGGGGATCTGCGGTATGGAAAAGTTGCGGCTGAAAAGTGAGTGTTAGACCCTATTTTGAGTGACTCCAAATACCGGCGGTAGCCTAAAACCAGCGTTAGGAGCCTCTAACGCTGGTTTTCACGGCTACCGCCAAACTCCAAATCTAGGTCAAAGTGTCTTAGTAAATGGAGTTCATTCAGCAGAGGGGGCTCTTACTAGTGGTGTTCCTCAGGGGTCAGTTCTGGGGCCTGTTTTGTTTAACATATTTATCTGCGATATCAGCAAAGGGCTACAGGGGAAAGTATGTCTCTTTGCAGATGATACAAAAATTTGCAACAGAGTGGATGTTCCAGGGGGGGTAGACAAAATGAGAAGTGATATACAACAATTGGAGGATTGGACCAAGGACTGGGATCTAAAGTTTAACACGGCAAAGTGTAAAATAATGCATTTAGGGAAGAAAAATCCAAATGTTAATTACAGACTCAATGACACTTTACTGACTGTTACAGATGAGGAACAGGACTTGGGAATTATTATTTCAGATGATTTAAAACTTAGTAAACAATGTAGTAATGCAGCGAGTAAGGCTAGCAGAATGCTTGGATGTATTGGTAGAGGTATTTGCAGCAGAAATAGTAAGGTTCTTATGCCACTTTATAGATCATTAGTTAGGCCTCATCTTGAGTATTGTGTGCAGTTCTGGAGGCCATATCTTCAGAAGGATATTAACAAACTTGAATCTGTGCAAAGGAGGGCTACCAAAATGGTACATGGTCTAAAAAATAAAACTTACCAGGATAGGCTCAATGACCTAAATATGTATAGCTTAGAGGAGAGAAGGGAAAGAGGTGATATGATAGCAACTTTCAAGTACATTAAAGGGTTTAGTAAAACTGAGGCTGTGGGTATTTTACATAAAATGGAAAATTCAAGAACAAGGGGTCATGAGCTCAAGCTAAAGGGTAGTAGATTCAGGAGTAATTTGAGGAAGCACTTCTTTACAGAAAGAGTGATTGATTTATGGAATAAACTTCCTCAAGAGGTAGTAGCGACAAACACTGTTTGGGACTTTAAAAATGCATGGGACAAGCATAGGGCTATCCTACAAACTAGATAAGTTTATACTGTTAGGTAAGGTCGGGCAGACTTGCTGGGCCTATTGCTCTTATCTGCCGTCAATATCTATGTTTCAATGCTTCTATGTTCTGTATCTGAATAATGAAAAAAAAAAAAAAAAATGTGTGTTTCATATCCCTTTAAGGTTGCATGATTTAGCAACACATGGATGTGCAGAAGCAAAAAGATACAACAGATTAATCCTGACGACAAAAGTAGCACTGACTTTAATTCGGGTTAAAAGGAGCAACCCCTTGTGCCATGTTACAAAACACTGCATTTAAATTACTGCCACTGACCCACTTTACTTTGCATTTCGGGTTTGGCCAGTGAGGCTTACACAAATAAATTTCAATAGCGCACCATGCAGACCATTTCTTACCGGTTCAACACGTTCATTGCCACACATCAATCAGACTTGTTCCTTTAGCATAGCACAGCAGCTTCTATTTTTTATCAACTGATGCTTACCATAATAACTATAATATACCGCCATATCCATTGGGAGAGTACTCACTAAACCATGCTTTTGATAGGCCAACTGTGTTGTCATTGAAAAATCATCTATATTGATTGGTTGAAATTGATGTCCCAAAAGATCCAATCCTGTAGCACTTTCGTGCCCGACCATCAGACTGTTTAATGACCTAACCCTTAACACACTGCGGTAGATAAAGCAGTATCCCTAGCAACCATGCTCTACTCATGCCCCAGTGTTGAGATCTCATAACTTGAGCACATAATTTTGATTACATCGGCCACGATCTACCAGCAGCGTCTTCGGGATCTAACTATTGGGCACTCTTGCCCTATACCAACTAATAGCTAATTGTTTTTTAGCTCTTATATTAATCTATTCACCAATTGTTAAATTCTGATCAATAACACTCTATTATTTAATTTAGAGTCAGAAATTAAGAATTTCCTTCCGTTTTTCTGATGTATTATAACTATTAGGAACAAACATTAATCTTGTCCATACCCTCCTCCAAAACCTGGCATTCAATTTGTATGTCCTCTAGCTCATTTTATATTATACAACCTAGTGTCTTGCTGTCCTATCTTTAAATGACTTAAAATACCACACGCATAAAGCCTATGCGCAACAATGTCTAATTTACCCTTTTAGATTCAAATTCATAAGATCTATCATACAATGATATCTACTTTATAACTTCTGCAGACCCGTATAACTGTAATGCAAAAAAACAATCCATCAAGCCTGTATTAAAGTGCTATATAAGTTCACCCCACATGGGTAAAGTAATATCCATTGTATTAAGTTAAAGTTTTTCTCTTGTCTATTTCCACTAATCATGATTGAAATATAATAAGACCAGATTATTGAAGTCTCCTCTAATTTTATAGGCGATGCGCTTATCAGGCAGACAAAAAGCTGTTTCTGTAGCTGTATATAAAGAGTGATAGTTGTTAAGGAAATCTCCTATCTCTGCATCTAATACTTTAAAGGCTGACAGCGCCTATTAGTATGGTAATAGCCGACAGCTCTAAGCCTTTCCTTTAAAAAACAGTTGCAAATTTTCCATAATAGTGATGTCCTAGAACAGTCTTGATAAAAGCCTCTGAGTCGGCTGAAACGCGTTGACCTCCTGTGACATACCAGCCCGAGTTCCTATTTGTATATGGTGAGCACTTCCTTTTAGTTTAGTTAACTTGTTTTGTTTTTGTGCATTTGTTTGTATTTTCTTCCACAGGTACCATTAGATGAACCAGAAGTTTTGGATAAAAGATTTTCCTCCCCTAAATAAAAGTATTTCCCTCTCTCTTCTCTGGATCCTTCCACATTGGACCTCCACTAGATTTTTTACTCTTTTTAACTCTTTGAGACTGTATAGACTTTGGGACTATATTGTTGCTTTATATATGGGACGTCCCTTTATCTGAGCTCAGATTCATTAATATCATTCATTATTTTCTTTATTGCTCTTTTTTGTTATATCCTTATTTTGTCATAAGTTTGACATATGTTTTTCACCGTTGCTTTTTAAACATTTTACTCTAGATTGTAAATAACTCTGCTAGATTGCCACAAGGTTCTGGCAATCTTGTTCCATATATTCCTGGGATTAAAACTGTTTTTATATATAACATGTGTTTTTATATATTCTTTATTGTCTGTATTTTTAACCCTATTTCTATGCTACTTATTAATACAGTACTATGTGTTATTAATACAGTACTATGTGTTATTTCTATGCTCTTTAGTAATACAGTACTATGTGTTGTTTTTTGGCCATTATACACCCATATTGATAATCTCTTTGGGCTAGCTTTTCCACCAGCACACTTAAGCCCCCTTTGGGTGGCACTCCTATGTCCCCACAAATTAAATATTCTTCTGTACGACCCTGTTAGGTGGTCGTTTTAATAGTGAGTTTGTGTGCTTTGCTCTCCTGGCGCTGACTACTAACCATTTTTATTTTAAATACTCAGACCAGCCCACCTGGCACCAACAACAATGCCACATTCAAAGTCACTTAAATTCCCTTTCTTTCCCATTCTGATCCTCAGTTTGAACTTCAGCAAGTTGTCTTCACCACATCTAGATGCCTAAATGCTTTGAGTTGCTGCCATGCGATTGACTGATTAGCAATTTGTGTTACCAAACTATTGAACTGGTGTACCTAATAAAGTGGCTGGTGTTTGTATGCATATATATATATTCCCTGACCCCTCCTCTTCGATCAACTTCTGACATACATCTCTCAACTTCTATTATCTATTCTATTATCCGTCTCCCGCCTCCAAAACTTCTCATGTGCTGCTTCTGTCCTCTGCAACTCTCTACCCCGCTCCATCAGACTGTCTCCAACCTTCTATAGCTTCAGACGCTCCTTTAATACACACCTATTCAGAGAGGCTTACCATCTCTCCTCCACCTCTCATCCTAACCAAAATCATTCTTGAACTGCCTTGACTCACTGCTGCAACTACAATCCATGTGGCAAGCTACCCCAAACCTTATGTCTCTGCACCCTCAACCTGTAATCTGTAAGCAGCGCTATACAAATTAATAATAATAATAATCTTGCTGTTTTATCCGGCAAACTGAAACGGGGTGAGATTGTGTCAAAAAATGCAAAACAGTTTTTTATCTAAGAGAAAAACGCATACATATGAAAAAAAAAGGGACATAAAGCACTAAATAAATGTCATATCCCTTCCTCTATTTGTGGGTGCCGCCATTTTGAAACCTAATTTTCCTGAAGACATCTCATGGAGAGTTACAACACACATGCAAACACGTCAGGACTGTAATGCAGTAAAAACTAACCGCTAGATTTAGAGTTTTGTCGGTAAAGACCCACGTAGCTAATGCTGCTTTTTTTCCCAGCGCACCCTTCAAACAATGCTGGTATTTAGAGTTGTCTGAGGGGCTGCGTTAGGCTCAAAAAAGGGTGCGTTGAGCCTAATTTAGCTCCACTTCAACCCTCAATACCAGCGTTGCTTACGGTAGCAGTAAGCTGGAAAAACGTGCTCGTGCACGATATCCCCATAGGAAACAATGGGGCAGTTTGGGCTGAAAAAAAAACTAACACCTGCAAAAAAGCAGCGTTCAGTTCCTAACGCAGCCCCATTGTTTCCTATGGGGAAACACTCTCTAAGTCTGCACCTATCACCCTAACATGAACCCCGAGTCTAAACACCCCTAACCTTACACTTATTAACCCCTAATCTGCCGCCCCCGCTATCGCTGACACCTGCATTATACTATTAACCACTAATCTGCCAATCCGGACACCGCCGCAACCTACATTATCCCTATGTAGCCCTAATCTACTGCCCCTAACATCGCCGACCCCTATATTATATTTATTAACCCCTAATCTGCCCCCCCAATGTTGCCGCTACCTTACCTACACTTATTAACCCCTAATCTGCCGACCGGACCTCGCCGCCACTATAATAAATGTATTAACCCCTAAACCGCCGCACTCCCGCCTCGCAAACACTAGAATAAATTGTATTAACCCCTAATCTGCCCTCCCTAACATCGCCGCCACCTACCTACAATTATTAACCCCTAATCTCCCGCCTGCCCGCACCGTCGCCGCTACTATAATAAAATTATTAACCCCTAAACCTAACTCTAACCCTAACCCTAACACCCCCCTAAGTTAAATACATTTTAAATTAAACAAAATAATATTCCTAAAATTAAATAAATTATTCCTATTTAAAACTAAATACTTACCTATAAAATAAACCCTAATATAGCTACAATATAACTAATAATTACATAGTAGCTATTTTAGGATTTATATTTATTTTACAGGCAACTTTTTATTTATTTTAACTAGGTGCAATAGCTATTAAATTGTTAATAACTATTTAATAGCTACCTAGTTAAAATAAGTACAAAATTACATGTAAAATAAATCCTAACCTAAGTTACAATTAAACCTAACACTACACTATCATTAAATTAATTACATAAATTACCTACAATTAGCTAAACTAAAATACAATTAAATAAACTAATCTATAATACAAAAAAACAAACACTAAATTACAAAAAATAAAAAAATTATAAGAAGTTTAAACTAATTAAACCTAATCTAAGCCCCCTAATAAAATAAAAAATCCCCCCAAAATAAAAAAATGCCCTACCCTATTCTAAACTACAAAAGTAATCAGCTCTTTTACCAGCCCTTAAAAGGGCTTTTGTGGGGCATTGTCCCAAAGCAATCAGCTCTTTACCTGAAAATAAAAATACAATACCCCCCCAACATTACAACTCACCACCCACATACCCCTACTCTAACCAACCCAAACCCCCTTAATAAAAACTAGTAGGGGTATGTGGGTGGTGGGTTGTAATGTTGGGGGGGGTATTGTATTTTTATTTTCAGGTAAAAGAGCTGATTACTTTGGGGCAATGCCCCGCAAAAAGCCCTTTTAAGGGCTGGTAATAGAGCTGATTACTTTGGTAGTTTAGAATAGGGTAGGGCATTTTTTTATTTTGGGGGGATTTTTTATTTTATTAGGGGGCTTAGGTGTAATTAGTTTAAACTTCTTGTAATTCTTTTTTATTTTTTGTAATTTTGTGTTTGTTTGTTTTTTTATTATAGAATAGTTTATTTTATTGTATTTTAATTTAGCTAATTGTAGGTAATTTATCTAATTAATTTAATGATAGTGTAGTGTTAGGTGTATTTGTAACTTAGGTTAGGATTTATTTTACAGGTAATTTTGTACTTATTTTAACTAGGTAGCTATTAAATAGTTATTAACTATTTAATAGCTATTGTACCTAGTTAAAATAAATAGTTATATTGTAGCTATATTAGGGTTTATTTGATAGGTGAGTATTTAGTTTTAAATAGGATTCATTTAGTTAATTTTAGGAATATTATCTCGTTTATTTTAAATTATATTTATGTTAGGGGGGTGTTAGGGTTAGGGTTAGAGTTAGGTTTAGGGGTTAATAACTTTATTATAGTAGCGGGCGGGAGATTAGGGGTTAATAATTGTAGGTAGGTGGCGGCGATGTTAGGGAGGGCAGATTAGGGGTTAATACAATTTATTCTAGTGTTTACGAGGCGGGAGTGCGGCAGTTTAGGGGTTAATACATTTATTATAGTGGCGGCGAGGTCCGGTCGGCAGATTAGGGGTTAATAAGTGTAGTTAGGTAGCGGCGACGTTGGGGGGGGGGGCAGATTAGAGATTAATAAATATAATATAGGGGTCGGCGATGTTAGGGGCAGCAGATTAGGGGTTTATAGGTATAATGTAGGTGGCGGCGGTGTCCGGTCAGCAGATTAGGGGTTAAAAATTTTTATTATAGTGGCGGCGATGTGGGGGGCCTCGGTTTAGGGGTACATAGGTAGTTTATGGGTGTTAGTGTACTTTATAGCACAGTAGTTAAGAGCTTTATATTCACGCATTAGCCCATAAAGCTCTTAACTACTGACTTTTTTTGTTGGTAGGAGTCTTGTCGGTAGAGGGTCTACCGCTCACTTCTCCCAAGACTCCAAATACCGGCGTTAGGCAGATCCGAATTGAAAAGATAGGATACGCAATTGGCGTAAGGGGATCTGCGGTAGACTGGAGTCGCGGTATGGAAGTGAGTGTTAGACCCTTTCCTGTCTGACTCTAAATACCAGCGGGCGGTAAAAAGCAGCGTTAGGACCCCTTAACGCTGCTTTTGACGGCTAACGCCAAACTCTAAATCTAGGTGTAAATTTCCCTCTAGGTATGGTGGCACCCATACCTAGAGGGAAGTGGGGAATAACCTCAATACTATGCTTATAAAATATATTTAATGTTTAATGTCCCTTTAAACTGTGCCCCTGTTAACTTCACTCTCCTTACCAAAGTTTCCCTTTCGAACAAACTGCATTAATTACTGTCGGAGGCATCTCAAAACTCACAGGGACAAACCCTTTATTCAGAGAATTCCCTGAAGATAGCCTGAGGGTACCCTCTATGAGTGTCTGCAATAGTGTCACATCCCATCTGGTACATTTTAGATAATCAGGTCCTTGCTGTATGTATAGATGCATGTACAGTACATGCAGTAACATCCTAGGTACAGAAATCTAATACACTGCAATTAAGTATTGTGCACTTAACATACTCAAATGGGACAATCTGCCACCATAATGTATGCTTACAGCTATTGCATCATCATTTATTTCAACTAGGTAGTTAAATCACAGCACCTCTGTGTCAGTCAGTTAAACTGTCGGAGCCATCTGCTTCAGAAACAGTATCCTTCCAAAGAAGGCTATAGAATTAAGTCAGGTAAAGGTACAGGAAAAACTATAGTGCAAAAGCATAAAACAACAAGACTGACATTACTGTAGGAAATGGAGGAACATGAAATATTGCAGCTTTTATGAATTTTAAGGAACCAAGTATATGCAAAAGACAAAAGCAAAGATATAATACTAGTAAAAGACGTTATCTGATACATTGAGTCTGATGAAATTGGATCTTGTTATATTGTAATAAATAAAATGCTTTTGTCATATGAACAGTATTTTATTTGTAAATCAATTGAAGAAATGTTAGTTGTTCATTTTGCCATATTTTACCAGGGTGTTACATAATAATGTTACATAAGGGCTAAAACCCCTAAACAGACATTCTTTACCCACAGAAATAGACCAGACGAGAACTGGAGGTTAAGACCAACATGGTCGCGTTTATTTATAACAATTAAACATGACTACCATTTTAAGTAGTCATCCTCGAACGGTGGCGGCCAATGGAGTCCCTAAAACACAGAAACCCCAAACGGGGAGAGGGCGGGGCCAAAAGGTAAGATTTTCAGGTGGGGGAGCCATCGGTGGCTCCGCCCCTGCGGAACGGCTACAGACACCCTAGGGGCCCGAAAGGTCAGCAGGCCCGCGGGGTGTGGCACCCCTAGGTCACGACCCAGGGACATCACCACACCCATTAGCTCGACCCCCAGCCCCCTCTGGACTCTGCACCAACAAAACAGGCCCCGTCCTCCCGCCACAAGAGACCTTATAACAGAAAAGGACTCTTGCCGCCACCCTAAAGCAGCTTAGCCAATGCCTCCTTAACATCAGTCAAGAAGATATCAAGGCCCTCTTCTGTCAGATGCACCCCATCCGGGCGATACAAATGACGCTTATCAGCCGATAAGCCATCGTGGCGCACCACAAAACCTCCCGCAACCATGACCGCCTTCCCCAGCTCTCGGTTAATCTTTTTGCGCACTCTATAAGCTGCCCTCGGGGATGGAAATGAACGCCAGCAAAGCCGCGCCACCAAATTTGACCACCCTAGTTTTAAGCCTGGCAGTAAGGCGTGCAACCACCGCACGTCAGACTTCATAACATTGATTAAGTCCAAAGCCGGAAGCTGCCCCATATCATTACCCCCTAAATGCAAAAGGATAATGTCTGGCTTCCCCCACCGGTGACAAGCGTCCACCAATACTGAAGGCAGCTCCGGCCATGTCATGCCTCTGCGCCCAAGCCATCGCAGCAAAACCCGGGACGGGCAAAAACCCAGCTGTGAACCTCCAGGCACTGCCAGGGCCCTAAGAAAGGCCCAATGCACGTAAGAGTGCCCCACGATCCATAGACGCTTGGGGCGACTCTCCAACCCTGAAAACAAACATAAATTGAATATAAACGACTGTCCTAACTTACGCGCCCCTTTTGTTCCCCCCCCCTTTTACTACCTGCGCCTCACGCATACTAGCCATTAAGCACCGGGCGCACATAGGATTGATAACGCCTAGATTTCCACCTACCCAGTCTCTTAATTGCCTCCCCCGACCAGCCTAACGCCGCTGCGCTGGTCGCCGCGCCGATCCTAAAAGAATGAGGTGCAATTTTTTCCGCATCTAGCCCGGCTGCTTTTGCCGCGCCCTCGAGTACCTTCCTAAATTGAAATCTAGACAGCGAAAGCCCGTCCTTATGGACCAGGAACTGGATAGCTGTCTCAGGGCGCATGGCCATATATGCCCTTGTCAGCGCTACCGGGCAAACTGCTCCGTCTCCCGCCGCCGACAGGGAAAGCCAAGCCCCTCTTCCTTCTTGGTTGGTTTTGGAACGCGACACGAACAGCAACACAGACTGCTCAGATATCCGCACGTGTCTAGCCATTAGCCCAAACCCCACCTTCGTACGAGATGGAGCCACCAATTCCCCTACTCTTAGCGCCCCATAAAAAGCCAACGCAAAGGCGCAACTAAACAATGCAACCTCATATTCTGAGGCACACACTTGAACGAGTCCTGCCACTATAACCCCCAAGCGCAGGGCCGTAACAGGCTCCCTCTGATCAGTTCCACGGGGTTTCAATCTACCCCAACCTTTCAGCGACTTTCTAACTAAAAAGGAGCTACCAAAATCATTAAAACCATACAGCTTGTTAAAGAATGACAAGGCTGCAACCTTACCCTGAGAAACCCCAGCAGACACACCCCGCGCACGCAAGCTAAGCAGCCATTCAACTACTAACACCTGTGTACCTTCGGCCGGTGCCTGCCGGCGCAGCTGACAGAAATCCCACTCCTTCCAATGTCTACTGTAGGCCTGCCACGTCTTTGGAGCTAACGAAGCCCGCACCAGAGGAAGAAGTGCCTCTAAAGGCCTGCTATCTGCCAAAGAAAGATCGGACATGGTACACCATCAACATCCGCTGATGGCACTAAACGCCTAAACTGACCCCACTGAAAGCGCGACAAAGCGTCGGCCACCACATTGTTAACCCCTGGCACATGCCTCGCTTCAAACTGCAAATTAAGCTGCATGCATCTCAAAACCAGGTGTCTCAAATAGGACACCACCACTGGAGAAGCTGCTGAAAGCCGGTTCACTGTGTAGACTACGCTAAGGTTGTCTGACCAAAAGAGCACAGAGCGATTCCGCAACTTCAAACCCCACAACTCCACTGCCACCACTATTGGGAATAGCTCCAGCAATGTGAGATTCCGTACTAGACCTGCCTCGACCCACGACACCGGCCAGGGCTCCGCGCTCCAAGCCCCTTCCAAGTACGCCCCATACCCCGACGCTCCTGCCGCATCTGTAAACAAGTGGAGGGCCTGGCTGGAAACCACTGGCTCTCTCCACAGTAGCACTCCATTAAAGTGCAACAGAAACTTCTCCCACACCGCAAGATCATCCTTCATTACTCTTGTAATGCGAACTCTCCCCTTGCAGGAGACCCTCTAGCCGCCGGTTAAACACCCTCCCCATGGGTATCACCCGACAGGCAAAATTCAAGAGGCCCAGCAATGATTGAACCTGCGTAAGGGTAAGCTCAGCCACCCCCGCAGCCTCCCGCACTGCCAAAAGCAGACGCGCCACCTTGTCCCTGGGCAAGCGGCACACCGGCACGACCGTGTCAATCTCAATACCTAGGAACACCAGCCGCGTGCATGGTCCCTCAGTCTTCTCTTCCGCCAGCGTAACCCCAAACTCCCGCAGCAAAGACCGCATAACAGCCATCAGCCTTGCGCATTCCCCAGACCCCTGCCTCCCCACCAACAGGAAATCATCGAGATAATGCGCTATCAGCCCGCCCCCGGCCGCTGTTTCTACTGCCCAGTGCAAAAATGAACTAAACAGTTCAAAATAGGCACACGATATGGAGCAGCCCATGGGAAGGCATTTATCCACATAGAACCCTTCCTCAAAGCGAAAACCCATCAACCTGAAGGATTCCTGATGAATAGGAAGGAGGCGAAATGCTGATTCAATATCCAGCTTCGCCAACATCGCCCCAAACCCAGCCCCCCTGACCAAGTCTAAGGCCTCCTCAAAAGACTGATATCTCACCGAGCTGATTGCCGGATCGATAGCGTCATTAACGGACCTCCCTTTAGGGTAGGACAAATGTTGGATCAGCCGAAACTTCCCCGGTTCCTTCTTGGGCACGACCCCCAGAGGGGACACTACCAATCCCGGAACCGGGGGCACCCGGAAGGGGCCCGCAATCCTTCCCAAAGCCAGCTCCTTGGCCAACTTTTCCTTAACCACCTCGGGAAACTGGTATGCTGATTTAAGATTCCTGTGAGTGGCGGACCCCACCACCACAGATGTAACCGGAATCTTAAACCCGTCCCTGACCCCCATGAGAAGTGTGCCAGCGGCCACCCTATCCGGGTAGGCCGCCAGCCATGGCCCCATGGCGGCCAGGTTCAGAGGCGTGGGAGCCCTTTCCAGCAACCGCACCCCTTCCTGCGCCCCTGCCAGCTCCCCCATCCCTCTTCCTCTGACATTCAACCCCTGGGTGGGGACCCCCACAGTAAAGGCAGATGTGCCGAAAGGAACAATTCATTCCCTTGTCGCACTGACGGTCATTAAACCGCCAACATTCCCGCCCTTTCTTCCGAAACCCAGTGGACGACGCCTGCCCAACCCCTTTCTGCACTGCGCCCCCTTGATTCGACTTATCTGCATCCAGACTCGTCCACAGATCCACATCCTTCATCCCAAACGTCAGAATGGGATTCCCCGCCATCTTTCTACGGAACTCAGAGTCATAAGACCTCCAGGCCCCTTCCGGGTACTTCCTAAAAATTTGCTCGATTATGTCTGTATACTTCAAGACATCTAGCGCCCTATCCGGCAACTGCTCAATATAGCAAGACGCCAAGACCTTAAAGCACCGGCGCCACTCATCAAACGTCTCGGGCCGCTTGACGTTTTTGGGGCCCGTACCGTCCTCACTCCTCTCCCTGTCCCTATGAGCCTCCATAGACAGCTCAAAGACGTTAACATACCTGCCTTCCCTAATTTTTGCTACAGTCTTTGGCTTCAGATGTGCATGCAGCGAATGGACAATGCATGGGTAGGTATCCCCATGCACCGCCACCTTCCTGGCTGACACTCCGGCCTCAACTCCCCCATCTAACTGGACACCCCTCAGCCCCCCAGGTGTCCCCTGGGGCGTAACCGGCAACACCCCAGCCACTGCTGGGCTGCAGCTCCTGCCTACGCCTGCCACTGGCATCCCTGACTGAAGCGCAAGCATGCGCCTCATCATCCTGTACATCTTACGCTGCCCTTTACTATTTAGCCCCAAAGCACGCTCCCCGTCTGAGTCTGACTCGCTACTGTCTAACAGTGTAGTGTGTGTAGTGCGTGCCAATGCATGTGGAAGCGCTCCAGGAGCTGTCTCACCTGCACCCGAAATCCCAGATGTCCCCGAATTCCCAGATGGCCCAGGTTGGCCCGAAATCCCAGATGGCCCTGAACTTCCCGATGGCCCAGGCTGACTCCTCGGGGCATCCGATGCTGCCACCGCCACCAACGAGTTCCCAGCAGCAGGAACCCCACTGTCCGCTGACTCCATTGCCCGAACCTGCGAGGGAGACAAAAAAGAGATGGGAGCACCCAGAACACGAGTCCCAACACCACTCACACTTGCCCCCACTCCGGACCCGCTGGCACCCGCAGCCATCACATCCCCCACAGCAATCACATCCCTCTGCTGACTACCAGCCATTGAAACCGGCGCCACTGGACCCCACTGCTTGTGCATCTGCAATGACTGCAAACCCCCCTTTTGCTAACTGCCCCTGGAGGGTCCTGACTTTGTATGCTCTGATATCCATCATAGTGACCCCCAATCCCCCCACTGGGCCCCTGCCCGGTTGCTCTCCCAACCTCCCCAGACCTTCCCCTTGCCTCATGCCTGCTACCACTTGCCCCTTCCCTGAACACCTCTCCTCTGCTACCTCCCGCTAACTTTCGCACTTTGCCGGTACTAGCCTGCTTCCTGCCTTTTCCCCTTAGTAGTAAAGCAGCCCCCCTCACCACCCGACGTGACCGATCCGCACCTGAACCCTGCCTGGGTGCCCCCACCTCACCTGCAGGCCTTTTCACCGCCGGTGAATCACCTCCCTGCTCCGGACGTCTGCGCGCTAGGACCCTGCGCTCCTGCCCGCTCCTACCCTGGACCTGCCTCTGACGCTCCCTGCCTCTCTGCGCAGCTGCGTCCCCTTTCGCCGCCGGACCGGAAATGACGTCACCCGGAGGACCGGAAGTGACGTCACCCGGAGGACCGGAAGTGACGTCACCCGGAGGACCTGCAGCCCCAAGCACCACCACGCCTCCGCCCGACGCCATCCTTGAGGGCCCAGCATCCGGTGCAGCCTGCGCTATAGTTTGGCGCGAACGCACCTCCCGGCCTTCAACACCACCGGAACCACCACTGACGGCGGCCATGATACCGGGGTTGTCGGCGAAAGTCCTTACCAGCGTGAGGATCGCCGCCAAGGCCTCGGGTGGGAGTAAGTTCAAAACTCCCTCTGGGCTACCCGTCGCCCCACCGCCTCCACCCCCAGCCAAATCCCTTGACCCACCAGGCCTCCCTTCCCCACGCCTAACCTCCGCATCCACACTAGCGCTACCACCCGCCATCGCTGCGCTGCTCCCTGGAGACTCCCCTATAGGCCTCAAACCCTCCCGGCCCCCCACTACCACCCGCTCCCCTGACTGACAAGCCTGACCTAACCTGCCCTGCCGCAAAGGCCCCGACACCACCTCCTGACTAGAAGGTACAAAATCCGCATCCTCAATACTTATCTGCTCTCTTGCAGGCAACCCTTCCCGCGGAGCATCATCCACACCATCCCTGAACCTGAGAGGAGGAAGAGATGAACGACGCGACCGGTTCATAGCTGCACAGGAAAAAATTTCACCACGACAGCCACCAGGAAAAGAGGGAGAGAAAATGGCCACCGCAGCTTAAATAGGTAAGCTTATTCCCCACCCCTAACATTGCAACAATGTTGCACTACCCAACCTAACACTCATTGCCTGTAGTGGTCAGGCCCTTAATTTGTTTCAGGCTGACAGGCAGCCTTCCACTTTCATAATATTGTTTTATCAATTACAATTAAAAGGACAGTCTATTCAAAATTAAACTTTCATGATTCAGATAGGGCAAGCAATTTTAAACAACTTTCCAATTTACTTTTATTATCAAATTTGATTTGTTCTCCTGGTAAGCTTATATGCTAATTTCTAAGCCCTTGAAGGCCGCCTCTTATCTCCATGCATTTTGACAGTTTTTCACAGCTAGATGACGTTAGTTCATATGTGTCATATAGATAACATTGTGCTCACTCAGGAGTTATTTATAATTCAGCACTGATTTACAAAAGTGCAAGTCTGTCAAAAGAACTGAAATAAGGGGGCAGTCTGCAGAGGCTTAGATACACGGTGATCACAGAGGTAAAAAGTATATTAATATAACTGTGTTGGTTGTGCAAAACTGAGGAATGGGTAATAAGGGGATTATTAAGTAAAAATTCTGGAGTAGACTGTTCCTTTAAAGTAATTTGAAATTATTAATTACAAAAGCAGAGTAAATATATAAATATGTCAAAAAAAGCCTACATCAAAAGCTGAGTAAACTAAATGAGGTATAAAACTGGCAGTTTTAGGAGGTGCTGGGGGGTTCTATGTAGCCCAGTTTACTTCTATAGCACCCCTAAACTTGCCATCTGCCCTAAATGTGGAGGTACTGACTTACATGTCCAGTTCTCTCTGTATAGCAAGGAAAGAGGTAGAAGGGGGATTTGAAAAGTAAAGGTAGGAATAGGTAGTAGGAAATAATGCTCCACCTTTACTCCATACATCCTTAAAGGAACATTATATTTTTGTTTTTATATAGAACATAACATTTTAAAAAACTTTCCAATTTACCTATATTATTTAATTTGCTTTATTCCCTTAGTATCCTTTGTTGAATGAGCAGAAATGCACAATTGCGAGTTAGCTGAACACATCGGATGAGCCAATGACAAGAGACATATATGTACAACCACCAATCAGCAGCAAGCTCACAGTATGCATGGCTGCTCCTAAACCTACCTAGTTTTCCTCATCAACAAATGATAGCAACAAAACAAAGCAACAGAATACCATTGGAAAGTTGTTTAAAATTGCATACTCATCATGCACCCCCATCCCTAAAGGTTTGATTCATTTACTGATTATAAAAGAATATGATCTGTTATTGCTCAGTCACAAAGCCTGAGGCCCCTACATTATTGATTGATTTATTGATTACAAAACTAGATAAAAGGTAAACATTGCTTTCACCTATAAATTTGGTTCCACAAAACCATCAAAAACCTTATTATGTATTAGAGCAAAAAGACTGTTGCCTACACCATGAACATAGCCCAGTGCATCTGATTTTATATAAAATATATATTTGTCCAATTATTTGCATTTACTACATTATGTTTATCAAAAACCCTTTAAAACCTAGGCTTGAAAACATATTAACAGCAAGGGAGACAGTGGGTCTAATTGTGTATTTGTAGTTCAGGTTTTGTGTATCTATCTAGTTATTTTAAAGCAAGAAAAAGAAAAAATGTGCTGGGTTCTTACACAGATGAAAAAAAGAGAAATTTCTTTATTTAAAGGGACAGTAAACACCTTGAGATATTTTTATATAAAATGTTTTGTTTGTATAATAAAACAACTTTGCAATAAACTTTAATTATTAATTTGCCCCATTTTCCTTTTAATTTAGCTCTAAAAATTAAAGGGCCATAATACCCAAATGTTTAAACACTTGAAAGTGATGCAGCATAGCTGTAAAAAGCTGATTAGAAAATATCACCTGAACATCTCTATGTAAAAAAGAAAGATATTTTACCTCAAAAGTTCCTCAGTAGCCACCTCCCATTGTAAAGGATTTCTAAGCAGCATTTTAGTGTGTTTGTCCCGGGACATCTGAAGGGACTAGCATCGTGCACTCTCATATTATTTCACCAATCAGGTAAAGGAAGCTTACTATGAAATCTCATGAGAGTTAAGTCAAATCTCATGAGATCACAGTAAGAGTTCATGACCTCAGCACTGCTGATGCTGATTGGCTGCTGTTCATTTCTTTATTTTTTTTAATTTTTTTACCTGCAGCTGGGAGCAGCTGAGTATAACTTTTTACACAGAACTTACTCTGCTGAGCTGAGGAAATTGTGAGGTAAAATATCTTCCTTTTTTACATAGAGATGCTCAGGTGATATTTTCCTGTCAGCTTTTTACAGTTATACTGCATCAGTTTCAAGTGATTTAGCATATGAGTATTATGTCCCTTTAAGGATTTATAATGTTTAGAATTTAAAATGCACCATGACTTTTCATGCCTATCCCTGCTACATGTATTTCTCTTATTGGCTTTAGCTGATAACAACTGCCAAACACACTTTATACTGACATAATGGTGGGCCCCGTAAACGGGGAAACATAGTGGGAGGGGCCCTTTGACCGGATGGGAGGAGGAGGCCCCAGTGTTGTAGGAGGAGAAAAGAGGAAGCAGTTGAATGCGAAGGGCGTGGTGAGGCCAGTAAAGTTTCTTACCTGGTCACGGAAGGAGCTCTTGAAGATTTTTTGCTTTTATGCTTGGAAGATTTGTAGCGTAGCAAGCTCATTTTCCTCCTCACATGCATGAGGGTTAAGGTTCATTCAGCCGTTTATTGCTTTACAGACAAGGGGATCAATTTGAAGACTTTGATAGCGCGACAAGCGCTGATTGCAAGTAGAGTATGCTAACGGCAATAGTGGATGGGGAGAGCTCCTTCCTTAAGATATATGTTTTTTTGGGATCTGGGTAGGGGTCTGGGTCTGATGGTCTGCAGAACAAGCCTTTGCCACTTTAGAGAGACCGTTCTTTCTTTCCCACGCATCTGTTGGAGTTGCAGGTTGAGAGCGGTAAGGAATTTGTTTGTTTTACCCCTCTCTATATAACAAATATACCTCACAGGCAGAGAGGTTATTGTACATTCAGCCTTTTATGGCCTGCTAGACCAAAGGGTTATTTTACATGTTTTAATTTTGCCGTAATGGCTATACAGAGTCAGTGCTTTTCTTTCCCACACATCTGTTGGGTTGCAGCCTGAGAGCAGTAAGCGGTTGTTTTTGTACTTTGTAGTTCTACTGTGTTCCCACGTGGTAGAGGCAGTCAGGGGACAAAGACCGCGAGTGTGATTGGCAGTGGGGTTCCTTTGTGCTTAGTCCTATGAACGATGGAAGCGGGTAGCCGAGCACACAAAGTTTGGATATATTATTAATGCGCTGGCCATATGCCTATCTGGAGCTGCAACGCCTTTGCTAATATGGGGTTGGCACCCGCTCCTTCTTTATGTCATGCAGTGCCATTTAGAAATTTTGAATTATGTTATAATCTTTGTCTGTAGAGTTCCTGGTATGTCCTGAATTTGTTTCCAGCGCTTTGGGTACATGTCAATTACATTTCCATGTGTTGTACTGACTTTTAGATTGTACTTTTTGTGTTTAAAACTGCTCCTATAATTGTGTATGTGGGTATGCATAGTGGGGGGATGTTCTTTACACTGGGGCTTAGTTCTGTAATATTTTACTATTTATAAAGGGAATCTTACACCTGCACATTAATAGAGTACACGTTTATATGTTGTGGTTGTCGCTAAAGGGAGACCCTATTGTTGTACAGCGAACGCTGGGTTAACTTTCCCGCCACTCACTTATCATGTATTTGTTTGTTAGTATTCATTCTCATGGGGGGATGGTTTACACTCGTTGCTCTGCCTTAAGAGCTTTGATTGATTTTGCTCTTATGTCCTAAGATCCCTTTGTTTTGTCTGCCATCTAGTGGCAGTTAACTGTATTTTGCACCTAATTTTCTTAAGGTGCAGTCCAGTCTAAGTGAAACTTTCATGATTCAGAGGGGGAAGAAAATTAAATCAACTTTCTAATTGACTTTTATCATTCTTTTTGCTTTGTCCCCTTGGTGGTGTTTTTTGGAAAACTAAGCTTAACTAGGCTCAAACTGAATTCTGAACTGTTGGTAACCGCCTCTTAGCTTGGAGCATTTTAAAAAAATTTCAGTTAGACAGTACTTGTTTGTGTGTGTCATAGGTATTACATTGTGCTAACTCCAGGGGAGTTGTTTAGGAGTCTTCAATGATTGGCTAATTTGCATGTCTCTCAAAGCAATGACGGATGGTTGCTCTTATTTCCTAGGCTCTTTTTGTTTGGTTAACTGTATTTTGCAGCAATTAATTTTGAACAACTTTTTAATTAATTTTATCAGGAAATTTGCTTGTTCTCTTGTTGGTATTTTTGAAAGCTAAACCTTGGTAGGATCAAACTGATTTCTGAACTGTTGGTAACCGCCTGTTAGCTCAGAGCATTTTGACATTTTCACAGCTAGATAGTGCTAGTTCATGTGGTCATATAAATAACATTGTGCTCACTCCCGTGGAATTATTTAGGAGTCTGCACGGATTGGCTAAACTGCATGTCTGTCAAAGCACTGTGATAAGGGAGCAGTCTGCAGTGGCTTTGATTCAAGGTAATCACTGAGAACACATCTTAATATAACTGTGTTGGTTATGCAAATCTGGGGAACTAGTAAGGGATTATCTAGTTGTTTCTTTTTTAAATAACGAAAATCAAGGTGTACTCTGTCCCGTTAAGTCTTTTACATGTTTTGTTGCCTATGGAGGATATATATTATCTGCGTATGTGATGTCATACATATATTCCTATAATTTATAGTATTTAATAGATACATTGTATATGTGGTCATTACCATTATTTCTTGTTGGAAACATCCTTCTCTAAGGATGTCTACTTTTATTTCTCTGAAGGATTTATGTCATGATATGGAGGATAATTTTTCATCTATACGGTTGTATGGGAACTCAGATCTTGCATTGCAACCGCTATGATTTTACGGTTTTGGGATCAATCATTTAATTGTATTCTCTCTGGTTAGGAGATTGCCAGGTCTGGGTCCGATCCTATTGGTGGTATTTCCCATACTTTTTTATCAGGAAGGGACAGTTTACTCAATGTGCCACCTATAATTTTCTTCCTAATGATCCACTCTGCCTAATGGAATGTATTGAATTTTACAAGTATTTTCATTACCCTTATATTTGCAGAGGTAAATGGGTATTTCCCCTGTGGTACCCCAACCCGGCCTTAAAGTTTTGGCATCAAGTCCAAGCTGTGTTAACAATAGCTTGTAGTGGACATTACACTCCCAGTGGGGTATAGAAGAGATGAGGTAATAAATGTTAATTTCACATTGTTCTTCACAAGTATTGGTGATCAGTTTATGGACAGATATAAGTTAAAGTAGCAGGTATATGTACACAACGTAATAAAGTAATGAGATCTGATTATACCTACAAGCAACCCATTTTGTTAGGTTATGGCTTTAATACATGGAATCAGCTGGTCCATGTACGTAAATAAGCCCTAATGGAGCAAATGTAATATTTTAATAATGTTCGGCTTTCTGTTTGCCTGGCCTGCCAATACCCTTGCCTGCTTATGCATCAGGGGTAATTTTATAGAATGGCTGAGGATTGTGGGGGTACCTAGCATTTGATAAGCCGGTAGGTCTAGTTGAAGCCGAGTTGAAACAGCCTCATCATTTTATCAGTCTTTAAAAGGATGTCAAACGGTGACTTAGTTTGGGTTTTTTAATCCTTATTCTAACGGGTCTGCAATAACTCAGATGCCCAGATTTCTTGGGAGGGGTGGGGCTGAGCGGCTGGAAGGGTAGGCGTGGGTGTGGTTTTGAGTGTGCACCTGAATGACCAGCAAAATGAAAGAAGGTAGGATTGGTAATGACAGTTTTCTTGAGTTATTACAGTGCTGGGGGCCACGTTTGGATGGGCAGATTCTTTTAAAAACGGGTCAGTGCTCTCCACACTGACAAGGGGGTGGTATCAGCAGTTGACATATTATCTGCCCCTCGCCCCTAATCCCACAGTCATTGAATGTTTTGAGGGCATTCGGGTTGCAATGCCTGTGTTTCCATGCGTTGGTGGAAGCTAAACACATTCCTGGGGTTCATAAATCACTGGCCAATGCCTTTCATGTTTTTTCTATGGCATTGCTCCTGGGCAAACAGAGTGGGGAGAACATTCCCAGGGTGAATGGGTACCTTGGTATGGATGACCAGCCCACTTGATGAGGTCTTACATAGCGCAAAAACGTGGTCGGCCTATGCGAAAGTTTGAGCAAAACGGGAAGGATTGTTTTCAGTTCGGAACTTTAGAGTTGGCGCAATGCATGTGTTTTGTGGTTTTTTTTGCTTCAAGGGTTGTGGAGGATGGTACTCCTGCGGGTGGTCAGTTATAATGTTTAGCCCCATGGGAAGCTGGGTTATGGGGATGTGGTATCCACGGTCTTGCAAGTGTTCATTTGCCTCGAGGATTTGTGCAGCCACTGAAGCTGCTGTATTGGTTTTGGTGTCTTCTTTGTTGGGGGTGTCTTATATTTGGGTGTTTAATTTGTTTATGGTTGTTCCATTCATACAGTGGTAGGTCTGGTACACATGTGGGTAGTGGGCCAATTTGTTCAATTATTGGGCCCGGCGTGCAGCTGCGTTTCTGATGGAGGGCCTCCAACCAGGGTTTTTGATAATAAGATGCTATTGGAAGGTTTTGGTGTACAGGGCCCCAGATGGGTGCGCGTGTTGCCGCGGGTGGTGGATTATGCTGAACTGTTCCAGTCTATGGGGTACTAGTGGTTCAGGTCGAGGTAATGATTTAGGTTGTTTGCCTCAGAGAAGCCTAGTGAGTAAGATTAAGGAGGCTCTGAGAGGTTTTTGTGGGCTTGTCCAGGGTTTAACTGTCGTATGGTCTGCCATGTTACGAGATTGGTTGGACGGCAGTATGGCTCAATTATAGACTTACAAGGAGGAGGAAGGTGAACAAGCTGGTTGCAGCCTTATGCATGGAGTAAAATGGGTGGTTGTGCATCAATGATTTGGAGGATGCGGGTACTGGTGAATTTTGTTTGCAGGTTGGAGTACACCTTAATCTTTTAGGTTTCCGGTTTTCTCTTGGGGCCACAAGAGAATTTGGTTTCCTTGGTGTGAGGGGTGGCGGGCTGGTCTGCCTGGCAGTCAGTCCAGTCTTTAGCGGGTGCTAGTTCCCTCACGTTTGCAATTGGACTATGGCCATAAGTGAATGGGTTAACCTCCCCACGGGGTGGGAGAGCAGGTTAAGTAGCTCCTTGGACATGGGGTTCCTTGGAGCTGGAGGTTTTAAAGAAATAACAGACTTATTTAAGTCCAGGTGAATTTATATACGGTTGTGTTTTCCGTTGTGGGTTATTCCAGACAATTTCCCCGTCCCAACATTTTGGTGATTCACGCTGAGGGCAACGATCTGGTTTTCCTGCCACAAAAAGAACTGGTTAGGAGGATTAAGAGGGATTTGTCGCGTTTACGGGAGTTATTTCCTGGATTGCTGATTGTGTGGTCCACAATGGTGCCACGATTACATTGGTGAGCGGCCTGGGATCAGAGTCGGTTGGAGAACAGCAGGCGTAAAGTGAACAAGTTGGTCTCTGCATTTATGAAGAGAATTAATGGGGCAGTGGTCCATCATGAGGACTTAGAGGACGTGGGGAAGGGTGAGTTTTATTTACAGGATGGCGTTCACTTAAACGAATTTGGTTCACAAGGTTTTTTTTATTCTGTCCATTCAAGAAAAACTTCAATTGATGATGTGAGGGGTGGCGGAACTGGGGAAGTGGTGACTTCCCAGTTTTTGGCGGTGTGCTAGCATCATCAATTTTCAGACCAAGGCAGAAAAACGGCTGGTTGTTAGCCTCCCCAAGGGGTGGGAGAGCTAGGTAATTTGCTTCTTGGGCATGGGGTCCCTTGGAGCTGGTTATAGGTTGGATGGAACGGACTTAGTGCCTTGCTAAGTCCAGTGGAGCGAAAAGATGGCCTGGTCTTGGATAAAGTATTAACCTTGGGTTGGTTAAAAGTTATGTAACGTGATGCTAGCGCAATAATAGTAATGAGGGGTACACACAATAGGTGGGTTTGTGTATTATTGCACTTTGTTATTTATGATGTTATTTAAGTTTATGTTAAGTTAATAAACAGGCTGTGGCCAGAATTTTATACCACGATTATGTGTCTGTCTTCTGTTAAATGTTAAGTTAATTATTATGTGCTTATGGGGGCCGGTTAATAGACGACTCAGAAGGTCATGGTGGGCCCCGTAAATGGGGGAACATAGTGGGAGGGGCCCTTTGACCGGATGGGAGGAGGAGGCCCCAGTGTTGTAGGAGGAGAAAAGAGGAAGCAGTTGGATGCGAAGGGCGTGGTTAGGCCAGTAAAGTTTCTTACCTGGTCACGGAAGTAGCTCTTGAAGATTTTTCCCTCCCGCCCTCCCCTTTTTTCTTTTTCTTTCTTGTTTGTAGAAAGGTCACTGCTTTTGGGGGGCGGTGTGCTAGCATCATCAATTTTCAGACCAAGGCAGAAAAACGGCTGGTTGTTAGCCTCCCCAAGGGGTGGGAGAGCCAGGTAATTTGCTTCTTGGGCACGGGGTCCCTTGGAGCTGGTTATAGGTTGGATGGAACGGACTTAGTGCCTTGCTAAGTCCAGTGGAGCGAAAAGACGGCCTGGTCTTGGATAAAGTATTAACCTTGGGTTGGTTAAAAGTTATGTAACGTGATGCTAGCGCAATAATAGTAATGAGGGTACACGCAATAGGTGGGTTTGTGTATTATTGCACTTTGTTATTTATGATGTTATTTAAGTTTATGTTAAGTTAATAAACAGGCTGTGGCCAGAATTTTATACCACGATTATGTGTCTGTCTTTTGTTAAATGTTAAGTTAATTATTATGTGCTTATGGGGGCCGGTTAATAGACGACTCAGAAGGTCATGACTGTGGTTAGCCTTGTTGTATGTGGACTAATTGGCTCCTCCAAATAAGGCAAATAATTGGTGGAGTTTTGCTATTGATATCCAACTGCTTTAAAAAAGATGTTAATTTGGTTTAAAAAACATTTAGACTTGGCTGACAATAAAACAACTGAAATGTGTTGTAATTATAAGGTGTTTACTGTCTTTTTAAACTTTTTCTTATTTAAAATGTAAAACATAAACAGAGGCTTTGCATTCAAGCAGTTACATTTATGTGAGCGAGCAAGTTTTGTATACATAAATACCACCACCCCCAAGAAAAAAAAACACACTTGTTATTCTCATTTAATTGTTTGCTCATTCCTGCATAGGCTCTAATACACAATTATTACAAACAAAGATTTGATCCTGTAAATTTCAACACTACAGTGAAGTACTTAATCTGCTGATCTATTTCAACATTTGATAAGGAGGCAGATAAACACTATGTTTAGATTGTAATATAAAATGCTTAAAGGGACATTGTACACTAGATTTTTCTTTGCATAAATGTTTTGTATATGATACAGTTATATAGCCTTTCTGGGAGTGTTTTTGCACAAATTTATAGTTTTGTTTATTTTTAAAGAATATTTTTTTTTGCTGATTTTTAGACTCTTAACCAAGCCCCAAAGTTTTAGATGTATACTGATGTATACATACATCAGATTGCTTCTGTTTGTATAATGGGTCTTTTCATATGCAGGGGAGGGTCTGCTTTCAGCTCCTTTCAGTGGGCATCTTATATCAGTGGGTTTTTATATCAGTATCTGTGCATATTATTCCTTATAGTAGTGTCTATTACATGCAGTTAAATGAAAATTGGTGTACACTGCCCCTTTAAGTATGCATAGTAAAACAACTTTGCTATATACCTTTATTATTTACTTTGCCCCTTTTTCCTGTGATTTAAGTCTGAAAAAGTGGATTTTCCTGTCCTGAAGACTAAGAGCACATGGCAAGCTTCACCTTGGGTACTAATCTTTCTGAATTTTCAAATCACTATGCTGAGTATGACATTTTTCTTTCATGTAAGTGGCAAGAGTCCATGAGCTAGTGACATATGGAATATACATTCCTACCTGGAGGGGAAAAAGTTTCCCAAACCTCAAAATGCCTATAAATACACCTCCCACCTCACTCATACTTCAGTTTTATAAACTTTGCAGGAAGGTGAAGCAAGTCGTGCTTGATTTCTTCTGTGAAAAGCGCTTATAAGTATTTTGAAGCCCAGTTCTTCTCAAAGTACAGTGTTTGTCTAAGGGATGTGAAGGGAGTATTTGCCTAATGATGCCATGTTTTCACCTATGGGAAATCTATTCTAAGGCTCTCTGTAAATTCAGTTGTGGGAAATCATCTGTCACCTCCCTTTATAGATCATTATACTCCTCTACCATTACCTCTGCTGATATGTTTCAGTACTAGTTTGGCTGTCTGCTATATGTGGATGGGTGTCTTCAGGTAAGTATACATCTTTTTTTAAGAAACTCTCAGCTATGTTTGGCACTTTATATTTTTAAAGTTTTAAATACTGTATATATTGCATATTTTTCCCATGAGTCAGGTCTATGTTTATTTTACAGTCTAATAGTTTCAGCATGGAAAATGATGTCTGGGAGAAATTTAGTATTTTTATTTTTTTTCCTTACCTGAGGTTCCAGCTAGATGTAACTTTGGCCTTGTTTTTTCAAATTTTCACAGTCAAATTAGGCTTGCAATGTCGCAAAACGCTTCTATTTATTGCGTCATTTTTGGCGCAAATTTTTTTGGCATGAAGGTTGCATTTGTTGTGATGCGAGTCACGTCACTTTTTGTGTCTTTGTTGACGACATTTTTTTTGGCGCGAAGTCACGCCGGTTATGTCGCGAATCGTGTCATTTCCTGTTAACCTTTGCGCAAAAAGTTTTTTTCTCAGCAATTGCGTCATCTTTGTTGGCGTCATTTTTTTGTGCCAAAAATGTTGTTATAATAAGTCTCTCTCTCTTTTGCTCTCTGCTTTCATTTGTTACAGAGGGCTGTGATATTTGCTTTTATTTTTCATATAAGCATTTTTTCCCATTCCTGAAACTGCTATTTTGTGGAAATTGGATATTTTGTTTCAATGTTATTTTTTCTTTTTTGTTACATTTTTAAAGATGTCTCAAACTGATGTTACTGTAGAAACTATGCTGCTTGTACACTATTTCTACCAAAGCTAAGTGTGTATATTGTTTAATTAGCTGATTTTATTGCTTAAGGTCAAATATGTGTCACTTGTTATGTTTTATTATTAATACTGATAATGTTTCTATAGTACATATACATATACTGTTTTACCTTCACAGTCTAATGTACATGATATTACTGTTGATATAAAGTATTATATTGCAAAAGATATAGAGAAGGCTATGACTGCTATTCCGCCTTCAAATTAACGTAAACAATCTCTCCTAATTTCTCATAAATCTTTGACGTTTGTATTGATTGACAGCATACTACAGTATTTCTGCTGATGTGGTTTTCTCTGACTCAGAAGATCCTATTTCAGAGACTGATTTTGATAAATCTAACTGAATGTATTCATTCTTGAATAACAAAGTATTGTTTACTTTGAGTACTGAGGAATCTAGTCCTCTTGATAACAAGAATAGCAAATGTTTGAATTCTGTTTTTTTAAGCTTCCAAAGTAACTCTTGAATCTAAACTTAGTGCTTCTTTTTACCTTTTTTTCTAGGTTTAAAAAGCTATATCCTTTACCTATGGCTAATTTAGTGTGTTTAGGTAAAAGTCCCTTAAGGTGGGGCTATTTCTTCTCTTGCCGAATGTACATCTATCCTATGGAAGATATTTCTTCTTTTAAGGATCCTTTAGATAGGAAGTTTGTTTCCTATCTTAAGAGAAGCATATTTACATTTTGGACATATTTTTTAACCTGCCATTTCTATGATTAATATTGCTGCTGTTTCAACTTTTTGGTTGGACAGTTTAGTTATCAGATCTTGATTTGTTTAAGCATTGTTCTTTTACTTCAGCATGCTAATCATTTCATTTATGATGCTATATTTTATGTCATTGTATCTGATAATAAATCTTTGTTTTTAGCCATTTTTACCAGAAAAGTTTTATGGCTTAAAGGGACAGTCTAGTCAAAATTAAACTTTCATTATTTAGATAGGACTTGTAATTTTAATCAACTTTCCAATTTACTTTTATCATCAAATTTGCTTTGTTTTCTTGGTATTCTTAGTTGAACTAAACCTAGGTAGGCTCATATGCTAATTTCTAAGCCATTTAGGGCTGCCTCTTATCACATGTTTTTAAAATTGCTTTTCGCAACAAGAGACTGTGGGACATATAGATAACACTGTGTTCAGGCACAGGGAGTTTTTTAAGAATTAGCACAAAACAATACTAAATGTAAGTCAATAGATAATAAATAGTCAAAGTCATGTGATCAGGGGACTATCAGAAGAGGTAAAAAGTATATTTTTATAACTGTGTTGGTTATGTAAAACTGGGGAATGGGTAATAAAGGGATTATGTATCTTTTAAAACAATAACAATTCTATTGTAGACTGTCTCTTTAAATCTCTGATATGGTGTTTAAATTTAGATTACTATCTTATTATTTTAGGATAGTAATTTGTAATGGTTTTCTATTAGATTTTATTATCTCCTCTATTACTGGGGGAAAGGGAGTCTTTTCTGCCCCAAGTTAAGAAATCTAAGGGTAATTTTTAAACTCCCACTTGTTTTTCCATTCCCCTAAGGCCTCTGGCTCTGATTTCAGTTTTTTTTCTGAATTAGAACAATTCCAAGCCTTATAATTAAACTAATTTCAGCCCTTAAAACTGCATGAAGGTGCGGCCTTTTAACCAGTTCTACTGGTGGGGGGGGGGGCAGATTGAATTTGAGTCCCAACTTTCAAAATGGTGACTATAGGGACGATTCTGCCTTTCTGTTTAGCAAGGTTACTTCATGTCCACAATATACTTACAGGACGCTTATTTTCAATTCATTTAGACCACTATTGTTTTCTGAGATTCACTTTTTGAGATAAACATTACCAATGTGTTGCTTGTCCTTTTGGTCTAGTGGCAGCTCAGAGATTCTTTTCAAATATTCTTGGTGCCCTTCTATCTGTATTCAAAGAGCAGGGTATTGCGGTGTTTCCTTATTTAGATGATATTTGGTACTAGCTTTTATCTTTTCATTCAGCAGAATCTCACTTGATACAACTAGTGTGGTTTCTTCAAGACATGGTTGGAGGATCAATTTACAATAGTGTTTCTTGATTCCTTAGACAAGAGTCACCTTTTTAGGTTTCCAGATACATGTTAGTATCTATGGTTCTTTCTCTGATAGACTAGAGACGAGACGAATTAAGTTCATTTTAGTTTGTCTAAACCTTCAGTCTCTATTTTTTCCTTCAGTGGTTATGTGCATGGAATTTTTTGGTCTCATGACGGCAGCATCAGGTACAATCCTCTTTGCTCGTTTTCGTTTGGGGCCTCTATAGCTTTGTATGTTGCACCATAGGTGCAGGGATTATTTTCAGTTATCACAACTGCTATACTTAAATCCCAACACTTTTTTTCTCTCTGATTTGGTGATTGGACTATCACCTTATTGTTCAGGGGGCCTCATTTTCTCTTCCTACCTGGACTGTATTCTCAACAGATGCAAGTTTTTCAGGTGGGGGAGCTGTCTGAGAGTCTTTGACAGCACTTGGGGTTTGGAAACCTCAGGAGATGAGTTTTCCAATCAATATTTTAGAACTTCATGCTATTTTCAAGGCTCTTCAGGTGTGGCCTCTATTGAAGAGAAAACTTTTACATTTGTTTTTTAAACAGACAATATCACAACAGCTGCATTTTTCAATCATCAAGGAGGGACTCTCAGTCCTTCAGTTATGGATGAAGTATCTCACATACTTTCTTGGACAGAATCCAACTCTTGTCTAAATTTTTGTGATTCATATATCAGGTACAGACAATTGGGAAAGGGATTATCACAGCCGTCAGACTTTATATCTGGGGGAGTGCTCTCCATCCCGATGTGTTTTTTTCCTTTTGTTCAGATGTGGGGTCTTCCAGAAATAGATCCAATGGTGTCTTGTCTAAACAAGAAGCTTTCCAGACGCATTTTCAGGTCCAAGGATCCTCAGGCAGAAATGGTGGATGCTCTAGCAGTTTCTTAGTTTTTACCAACCTGCTTACTCTTTTCCGCCTCTAGTTCTTTTTCCAAGGGTGATCTCCAAGATCACCCTTGGAAAACCTCTCAGGTTTTGGTATGCAGACTTTGTCATGATGTCCAGTTGCCAGCCATGGTTTCTTCCTTTAAGGCCACACCTTCTGTTTCAGGGGCAGTTTTTTACATCAGGATCTAAAATCTCTAATTTTGAAGGCATGGAAATTAAACGCTTAAGTTTTTAGTCATAGAGGTTTCTCTGACTCATTTGTAAGCAATATGATACAGGCTTGTAAGTTTGTTTCTAGGAGAATTTATTTTCGGGTTTGGAAAACCTATATTTCATGATGTTCTACTCATGATTATTCTTGGCATTCTTTTAGAATTCCTAGTATTTTACAGTTTCTTCAGGATGGTTTGGATAAACGTTTCGTCTGCAAAATCTTTAAAAGGACAAATACAGTTGTGCTCATAAATTTACATACCCTGGCAGAATTAATGATTTCTTGGCCATTTTTCAGAGAATTTGATTGATAACACAAACACTTTTCTTTCACTCATGGTTAGTGTTTGGCTCAAGCCATTTATTATCAATCAACTGTGTTTACTCTTTTTAAATCATAATGACAACTGAAAATACCCAAATGACCCTGATCAAAAGCTTACATACCCCACTTCTTAATATTGTGTATTGTCCCCTTTAACATCAATGACAGCTTGAAGTCTTTTGTGATATTTATGGATGAGGCTCTTTATCTTCACAGATGGTAAAGCTGCCCATTCTTCCTGGCAAAAGCCTCTAGTTCCTGTAAATTATTGGGCTGTCTTGCATGAACTGCACGTTTGAGATCTCCCCAGAGTAGCTCAATGATATTGAGGTCAGGAGACTGAGATGGCCGCTCCAGAACCTTCACTTTATTCTGCTGTAACCAATGACAGGTCGACTTGGCCTTGTGTTTAGGATCATTTTCATGTTGAAATGTCCAAGTACGTCCCATGCACAGCTTCCGGGCTGATGAATGCAAATTTTCCTCCAGTATTTTTTTATAACATACTGCATTCATCTTGCCATCAATTCTGACCAAATTTCCTGTGCCTTTGTAGTTCACACATCACAAAAACATCAGTGATCCACCTCCGTGTTTCAGAGTAGGAATGGTGTACCTTTCATCATAGGCCTTGTTGACTCCTCTCCAAATGTAGCGTTTATGGTTGTGGTCAAAAAGCTCAATTTTATTCTCATCACTCCAAATGACTTTGTGCCAGAAGGTTTGAGGCTTGTCTCTGTGCTGTTTGGAGTATTGAAAGTGGGATACTTTGTGGCATTTGCGACCATGAGCCCATATTTCTTCAAGTGCCTCCTTATTGTGCATCTTGAAACAGCCACACCACATGTTTTCAGAGAGTCCTGTATTTCACCTGAAGTTATTTGTGGGTTTTTCTTTGCATCCCAAACAATTTTCCTGGCAGTTGTGGGTGAAATTTTAGTTGGTCTACCTGACCATGGTTTGGTTTTAACAGAACCCCTCATTTTCCACTTCTTGATTAGAGTTTGAACACTGCTGATTGGCATTCTCAATTCCTTGGATATCTTTTTATATCCCTTTCCTGTTTTATACAGTTCAACTACCTTTTCCCGCAGATCCTTTGACAATTATTTTGCTTTCCCTATGACGCAGAATCCAGAAACGTCAGTGCAGCACTGAATGAAATATGCAAGGGTCTGTCAGGAGTCTGGAAACTCATTGACCTTTTATACACACACACACTAATTACAAGAAAGCAGATCACAGGTGAGGATGGTTACCTTTAATAGCCATTCAAACCCCTTTGTGTCAACTTGTGTGCATGTTATCAGGCCAAAATCACCAGGGTATGTAAACTTTTGATCAGGGTCATTTCGGTAGTTTCTGTTGTCATTATGATTTAAAAAGAGTAAACACAGTCGATTGATAATAAATGGCTTCAGCCAAACACTAACCATGAGTGAAAGAAAAGTTTTTGTGTTATCATTCATATTCTCTGAAAAATGGCCAAGAAATCATAAATTCTGCCAGGGTATGTAAACTTATGAGCACAATTATATCTGCTCTTTCTGTCTTATTTCATAGAAAGATTGCTAAACTTCCTGATATTCCCTGTTTTATTCAGGCTTTGATTCATATTAAACCTGTTTTTAAATCTATTTCTCCTCCTTGGAGTCTCAATTTTAACATTTTACAGGCTCCTCCTTTTTAGTCTATGCATTTTCCGGACATTAAATTACTTTCTTGGAAAGTGTTATTTCTTTTGGCTATTTCTTCTGCTTGAAGAGTTTCTGTATTGTCTGCTTGCTCTTGTGAGTCTCCTTATCTCATTTTCCATCAAGATAAAGCTGTTTTGTGGACTTCATTTTAATTTTTGCCTAAAGTTGTGAATTCTAACAACATAAATAAAGAAATTGTTGTTCCCTTTTGTGTCCTAATTTTAAGATTTCTCTTGTAGGGTCTTTACATTCTTTGGATGTGGTAAGAGCTTTGAAATATTATGTTGAGGCTACTTAAAGACCAGTCAACACATTAGATTTGCATAATCAACAAATGCAAGATAACAAGACAATGCAATAGCACTTAGTCTGAACTTCAAATGAGTAGTAGATTTTTTTATAACAAATTTCAAAGTTATGTATATTTCCACTCCCCTTGTACCATGTGATAGCAATCATCCAACAACAAATGCATATACATATAGTCTGTGAATTCTTGCACATGCTCAGTAGGATCTGGTGACTCAAAAAGTGTAAATATAAAAGACTGTGCACATTTTTTTTAATGGAAGTAAATTGGAAAGTTGTTTAAAATGACATGCTGTATCTGAATCATGAAAATTGAATTTAACCTGAGTGTCCCTTTAAGATTTCAGAAAGACTTCTAGTCTATTTGTTATTTTTTCTGACTCCAGGAAAGGTCAGAAAACCTCTGTTATTTCTCAGTTTTTTTGGTTGAGATTTTCAATTCACAAAGCTTAGAGAATTACAGCTCATTCTACTAAATCAGCTGCCACTTCTTGGGTTCTCAAGAATGAAGCTTCAGTTGATCAAATTTGCAAAGCAGCAACTTGGTCTTTGCATACTTTTTATAATTTTACCTTTTTTATGTGTTTGCATCTTCAGAAGCAGCCTTTGGTGGAAAGGTTTTTCCTGCAGTTGTTTCAGCTTGATTCTAATGCCTTTTGATTTGAGTTTTTTTCTAAATTTTAAGAAAACTTAATTATTTCGGGGATTTTATTTCTCAGCGGAATTAGCTGTTTTTATTTTTTCCCTTGCTCTCTAGTGACTCATGGACTTCCACATCTTGGGTATTATATCCCATATGACACTAGCTCATGGACTCTTGCCACTTACATTGAAGAAAACATAATTTATGTAAGAACTTACCTGATAAATTCATAGTGGCAAGAGTCCATGAGACCCACCCTATTTTTTGTGGTTATGTTTTTTTTGTATAAAGCACATTATTTTTTCCAGTTACTTTTTGTATGCTTTTTACTCCTTTTTATACACCTCACATCTTGGCTATACGTTACACTGAAGTATAAGTGAGGTGGGAGGTGTATTTATAGGTATTTTGAGGTTTGGGAAACTTTGCCCCCTCCAGGTAGGAATGTATATCCCATACGTCACTAGCTCATGAACTCTTGCCACTATGAAAGAAATTAATTTATCAGGTAAGTTTTTACATAAATTATGTTTTTTTCTTTTTCCAAAAAATTATTAGTTAACTTTTATGTATAAGTTTTATTGAATCAATTCTAGTGCCCTCTTCTTTACCCCCTAAAAATATTAACCCATTAAAGGGATAGTGTACTATTAAATAGTTTTTTCCCTTAATGCATTTCCAGTGATTTGTTGAAGTAGTTGCAGAGTATAAAACATATGAAAATTTGCTTATTTGTGTTTATTATTGTGTATGAAATAACTGGTTTTATTAAAATGGGTTGAGTTTGTAGGGAAATCAAATCTCCATAGTTTATCAGGTTCTGTACACACACACACATGATTCTTTATATCAGTATACCAAAGCCCAATGTTTAGGCTCCAATGATCGAAAGTGCTACAAGTCGATATATATTCAAAAAGGATCCATCGCCATGTTGATAAAGGTCTGACATTACTAATTAATTGCTGCATCATCAAGAAGCATTTTTACTATACATTTCAGGGGGTGTTGATGCTTTTCTGATACTGTCAATATATTCAAAGCAGCATTGCCAACTACATCGAAGGTATAATGTAAATGATCCCTTTACACAGTACAGTATGACAATACAATTTACACAGAAACTCTACCACTGTTCCTACAATACAATAGTGACTTAAATAGTGACTTAAACAAATAAAAATTACACGTATAGGAGCTGGGGGATTGTGAGTATATGATAAATGTATATACAATGTTTATTGTATATGTATTGTATAGCATGGTGTATTGCATGTATGTAAACTTTAGGCATGATTGTACAAATATTGTATTGTTTCCATCGGCGTGTTTTTTTAACTTATTTTAAGAATGCGTTTGTGCATTCGTAATATTAATATTTCATAATATTGCGAACGCACTGTAGCAAATGTGTCAATAATAAAAAACTACAAAAATGCTAATTCATTTCCTCATTTTGTCACGCATTGATTATTGCAATATACTTTTAAATTGCCTTCCAAATCACCGCCTTTCCTCCCTCCAATCTGTTATGAATGTTTCTGCTAGACTCATCTACCTAAGTTGCCGATCTACACCAGCTGCTACGCTCTGACAGCCTCTACACTGGCTCCCCATACACTCCAAAATACAATTTAAAGTATTAAACCTAACTTACAAAACACTTAACAGTCCAATGCCCAACTATATTTCCTCTCTTATCATGAAATATTCCCCATCTCGTCAACTTTGATCATCCTCTGACCTACGTCTCTCCACTCCTGTTATCTCTACGTCCCACTCCCATCTCCAAGACTTCTCACATACTGCTCCTGTCCTCTGTAACTCTCTACCCCACTCCATAAGACTGTCTCCAACCTTGTATAGCTTCAGACACTCCTTGAAAACCCACCTATTCAGAGAGGCTTACCTTCTCTCCTCCATCTTTTATCCTAACCAAACTAATATATAAACTGCCTGACTCACTGCTTCAACTACAACCGATGTGACAAGCTACCCCAACCTTATGTCTCTGCACCCTAAACCTGTAGACTGTGAGCTCTCCGGAGCAGGGCCCTCTTCCTCCTGTATTAGATTTATTTAGTTTTTTTATGTTTTGTATTTTATCACAAATCCTTTTCATTGTATACCCTATAATTGTACCCAGTGCTACGGATATTTGCGGCGCTATACAAATAAATGATAATAATAACAATAATAATAGTGTTAGTGTTTTGGGTTAGAAACTGAAGATAGGCCTAGGGTTAGTGTTTTGGTTAGAGATTGGGGCTAGGGCTAGGGTTAGTGTTTGGGTTAGAGAATTAGGATTGGGCTAGGGTTAGTGTTTGGGTTAGAGATTGGGGATAAGGATAGGGTTAGTGCTTGGGTTAGAGATTAGGGATAGGGCTACGGTTAGTATTTTGGTTATTTTGGAGCTAGGGTTATTGTTTGGGACTGGAGTTAGGGCAAGGATAAGAGATTCATGTCAAACAGAGGTCTGAAAGAGGAGGTGTCATAAGGACAGAATAGCAAAGATCAGTTAAAGATAATTTTTAAACTAAGAGACAGAGTAAGGCAGCACAGAGACATGATACATGATCACTTTTGCACATTTAAACTTTAAAAAAAAAATTGCCCTTGCTGTGCTTTAGCAAGTCTTTACTAATGTAATTCCACCAATATTCACCAAAATATGGCCTAGTTTCCATTGAGGTGGTAAATTGTGGAAACTGGTGATCAAAAAATATATCTCCATTAAAGTCTATGGAGAATTTTTTGTTAGCACCAGTTTCCACACTTTACCACCTCAATGGAAACTAGGCCTATGTTGGTATGTTGAGTACATTAGAGAGACATGAAAGCTATTTTTAAACATATGCATCGTTTATATAAGCAATTAAACGCCCCGCTGCAAAAATGTTTTAAATTCATTTCAAACTGTCATTGTGCTAGCAAAGTGTGGCCAATTAGTGACAGATATACATGAGTCCTGCCTTAATCAACTAAACACTGTTGGAGGAATTAAGGTCTGAAGTATATAGTATACACTAAGCCTATGTGGTAAACAGAGGTAAACTGTATGAAGATCATCCAAAATAAATTATAAAAGCAATTGCTAACTTTTATTCACTATGCATTATTGAACATTTTATGTGGCATTCAATGTTCAGTTTAATATCCCTTTAAATTATGCAGGATACTGCGGTGGTTGTGGGTAATTTTGAGGTAATGGACTATAACACTCTCCCTTTTATAATATAGGCACCATAGAGATATATGTGATACATTTTGCTTGAGATAAATCATTATTTTTGAACTTTGTAAAATGTTTGTTTTCATTAGAAAATGTGTTATAGAACTTCATTCTGTTCTTAGGGAGGCTAGGTTAAGTAAAGGAAGATCACTAGTATTAGTACGAGAATGTTGTTCCAAAGTATTTTTTAAGAACGTATCTCTAATCTTGCTTATGGTATGCAAGGAAGCATGTTGTGATCTTTAAGGGACATAATACTCATATGCTAAATCACTTGAAACTGATGCAGTATAACTGTAAAAAGCTGACAGGAAAATATCACCTGAGCATCTCTATGTAAAAAAGGAAGATATTTTACCTCACAATCTCCTCAGCTCAGCAGAGTGACTCCTGTCATACAAGGTTGGAGACAGTCTTATGGAGTGGGGTAGAGTTATACTCAGCTGTTCCCAGCTGCAGGTAAAAAAAAAAAAAAAAATGAAGAAATGAACAGCAGCCAAACAGCATCAGCAGTGCTGAGGTCATGCACTCTTACTGTGATCTCATGAGATTTCACTTAACTCTCATGAGATTTCATAGTAAGCTGAATAGGGAAATAATATGAGAGTGCACGATGCTCATCCCCTAAGCTGTCCTAGGACAGGCATACTAAAATGCTGCTTAGAAATTCTTTGCAATGGGAGGTGGCTACTGAGGAACTTTTGAGGTAAAATATCTTTCTTTTTTACATTGAGATGTTCAGGAGATAGTTTCTAGTCAGCTTTTTACAGCTATACTGCATCACTATCAAGTGTTTAAACATTTGGGTATTATGGCCCTTTAAGCAAAGAGTGGCAGTGTGCAACATAATGATATTGCAGCATTTTACTAGCTGGTAACAGGATACCCAGATATCAGGTATGAAACAACACTACTAAGTAGCCTACTTCATGTTATAGAATATTGAGATGAATTTGACAGTAACTAGGGTGCTTTTCTATGGTTACAACACTCGGTTGTTGGCTGCCTTAGGAAAATGCAGTCAAAGGATGGAAGGACAGAAGACAGTGAGGGCATGTGAAGTGCTGTAGCAGCATTATCTTGGCCAGTAAAAGGACACCTAATATTAGGTGTCGACAGCCCAAACAGTCATAGAAATAAAAAGGTGGCATGACTTTGTCACCAAAGGTGTTGTCTTCCTATGAACATAGAGTTCCACTGCATAGATAAAAGAGTTCCTTCAGTGTGGTAGAAATGTTAAAAGCACAGGCATTAGAGAAACTCTCTGCAAGGGTATACTGTACTATAATTTAAAAGTAGAAACATTATTGCTTGTTGATTATAAGTTTACTAAGGCCGAGTTTAGATTGCTGATGTTTATTTTGAGAAGTAAGCATTAAACTATTCAGCTTGTGTAAAAAGTATTATTGGCTTCCATCTTCAAGAATATATATTTTATCATTCTGTTTTTCAAGCGCAAGAAGATTTTATCAAGTGTTAAGTATAACCCTACACACATTTTCCTTTAATAGTCAGCACCTTGGTAGTTTTTAAATTTTTTTTTTATCTCAGAGCATGTCACTTAGCAAATAGGCATGTGCATTTGTTTCTTTTGGGAAGCAACGCATGCTGCAAATGGCCACCTCAAGCAGATATCTGCTTGTGAAAGTGCAACACCATCTGTGAAAATCCAGATCATTGTGTAATGCATTTTCACAAGAAGAAATCCTGCTCCAAAAAGAATTGAATCCTGCTGGCAGCAGCCAGTGTCTGTATTTAAAGCTACCTGAAAGCAACAAATCATCCCTATTAGCAACGCTAATCTGATAGTATAAAGAATTGTTTGGTACCTTTACCTATGATCGACTCAGTCACCATAGACAAGCAAATTTATTTAAATTGTTTAATAAAATGTTTAGTTTACAGCTACGTTTCATTCATATATGCATTGAAAGCAAATGTAATAGCTTCATTAAAGGCAAACATATTTCAGAATCATCCTGGAAATTCTTACTATGTCAATTTTCTCCACTGAAAAGTTTAATTTAAAACAATGATATCCCCCATCATTTTTGCTCTATGAATACATAAAACATACATTAATAAAATAGTTTTTGTATCTAGAAAAGAAGTTAGCCCCAAAGGTCTAAACAAGTACATCAGCTCTTCCCTAAAGGTAGATTAGGTCTTCCAGTATATGCCGATGTTCTGGCCAGTAGATGTCAAGATTGTCTTGAAATTTTTAAGTAAGTTCTGATGCAAGGGGCATTAAAGTCACTTTTTGATTCATACATCAGAAATGAATAACTGCATTGTAAAAGCTCTAGGTAAAAGTGTCTTAAAAGCATTTTGAACTGTCAGTTTGCTACTAAACTTTGCTTTGTTTTTCCAATGATTCACCACTTGAAAAGCTTTTTGTTGTTGTTTATCTAATATCTCCTCCATGAACATGTAGGAGGGTTAGTAATCTAGATTTTTTATAATATGCCCTCCAGTTTCTCTGGGGGCAGGGCAAAATAATGTAAGATTTAAATTAAAGGAAAAAGAGTCTGTCTCTCTCTCTTTCTGTATATATGTATATAAATGTATATATATATATATATATATATATATATATAGATCAGTATAGAAGAAGGGGACTCTCAGGATTTGTAGAAGGAAGAATATTTTCTTTATTCTTAGAACATTAATACATGGTCGACGTTTCGGCCCTCAGTTGGGCCTTCATCGGGACAAGTACAATCTTTGAACTGCCGAATGGCAATGATCCTAGATCCAAAATAGACAAGTCTATTTTGGATCTAGGATCATTGCCATTTGGCAGTTCAAAGATTGTACTTGCCCTGATGAAGGCGCAACTGAGGGCCGAAACGTCGACCATGTATTAATGTTCTAAGAATAAAGAAAATATTCTTCCTTCTACAAATCCTGAGAGTGCCCTTCTTCTATACTGATCCCTATAATTATTCCTCATAAGGATTGCACCCAGGTCGTGACTGCTCCACCTGGTTGGAGTGCTGGGCTACAAGCTATTTGACTTTTGATATATATATATATATATATATATATATATATATATATATATATATATATACCTTTTTTGTAAAATTCAATTTTTAGACTTTCATTTTAAATATATGAATATTAGGGAATTCAGAACATAATATGCAAATGCTCAAATTTCTTTGTATTCAGCATTTGCAAACACTAATGGACTTCCTTAAAAAGTAGATACATTTTCACTAAAATATGGCCACCATTGAATTATATATTATGTATACAAATACCAAACAGGGCCTTAGTCAGCACCCTCAGTATGACGTTAAAGAGACATTAAACACATTGAGATGGTAATATATAATGATAAATCGAATATGTAAAAAAACTCTGCAATATACTTTCATTATTTATTTTGTCCCCTTTTCCTGTAATTCAGAACACTGTTATATTCCGCTCAGCCATTGGCTGCACACTCTAGTGACCTATTAACAACTGTTTCTAAAAGGCCAAAGCATTGCTTTCTAGCCACAAAAACTTTACACTTTATTTGTCAATATTTAAACAACTAATGAAACTTTAAAAAATACTTCAACATGTTAATCTTATCTTTTCATTTCTTTGAATGCATCAGTCTATCTAGTATTTATTTAGCGTTTAAGGTCCCTTTAATAGCCTCACTGCAGTAAGAAAACAACTTTATTGTTCTTAATAAACAAACGCTGTTGACATTCCCTAGGGTTTAAGATATAAAAATAAAACTTTAATTACTTTGTTTTATAAGCTAAAGCATAAATAAATAAAAATATTGAGCTTTTATCTTACAAACATGAGCAAAAAAACAATAGATTCATCAGAAATACCCACCAGGCTCTAAAAGACTTACAAGAGAATTACAGGATCATCATCTATAAAGAAACATATTGAATATTTAAAACATAGCCCATCCGTTACTGCTTCACTTGGCTCCTTTGTTTACATACTTCTGCCATTCTTCTTTGTGAATTGAATGCTAAACTTTCTCAAGGGAGACATTTCAGTGCTCACAGAATGTTTCAACAGATGGTGCTTCCTGTTGCAACAGAAGGCTGTGATTACACCTGAACTTCTCAAGAACTCCAAGCTGAACAGACAAGCAAGATGACATCCTGTGAAGTTTCACCTGACGATTTCTTATGTATTCCATACTAGAAAATAGGCATGCATATTTTATAACTGATAAAATACTCACTGTCGAATGCTGAAAATTGAATTATGCATTATTTACCTGTCCCCAAAGTTCTATTTTTATTCAATCTTATTGCTTTTTGTCTGTCATAGATATGTTCCATAAATTATATAGTAGAAATTAATTGCACAATTTAAGGAAATAATGTTAATAAACAAGATAGCATTCTGTAAACTCTATCTGATATTTAGTACGTTTATGCCACATATATATTTTTAAATGCTTATACAATAACATAATTTTCTTTAATCTCTTGTATGCAATACAGTGTGTTGCAGCCAATGTATTAACCAATAACATATTCATCAGAAGTCAGGTACTCAAGACTTATGCAAACTAAAAAAGATGCTTCTAGAAGGTTATAATTTTTCAGAAAAACCTCTAAACATTTTGAATCCTGACCATGTACAAAAAAGTACATTTGAAAGGCACAGATTAACAACTGATGAATTACATGAAGTAGATTTGTTATCATCCTGCTTGATGAACTCTGAAATATTTTTTTTATCTACACATTACTGCAGATAAGTGCATCCTACACATCTGAAATGTGTCCACAAATAAACACTCACTGCAAAAGATATCCCTAAAGATTTGCTTATACTTAAACCATTCATATAACTATATAATTATAATATATATATTTATGGCCCAGTCAGCTGAGAGTCCACCATGTTTTTGACATCACCTGGAAGTAATCATATACAGTGCTCTCTGTCCTAAGATGGCAGACACTAGTTAGGGGGGTTATAGACCTGTTTGGGAGGGATTAGGGAGGTTGGAGGGTAAGGGTATTCTACACTGCAGAAAATAAAAATATAAATCTTTAAAACTTTATATTGGCAGACTGTCTGCCAGTACCTAAGATGGTGGTGACCACTGGGGGTTGAGGAAGGGAAGAGAGCTGTTTGAGAGAGATCAGGTAGGGATCAGGGAGTGGGAGGTGTCAGCTGGGAGGTTAATCTATAAACAAAAGCTAAACTTAACCTTACAAGCCACCTGATTGTCTCCTCTTCATTGCCAGGAATAATAGAAGTGTGGTGCGCAAATGCAATTAGCGGCCTTCTAATTACCCAAAAGCAATGTCAAAGTCATGTATGCCTGCTATTTCTGAACAAAGGGGATCCCAGAGAAGCTTTTACAACCATTTATGTTATGACTACATAGGTGGTATGTAAAGAATTACAATGAGAACCCAGAAGTTTGTGAAAAAGTTAATATATTTTTTAATATAGCCGCATTATGTGGTGAAGCAGTGGCATGAAATATACCAAAATGGGCTTAGGTCAATACCTTGGGTTGTCTACCAAAAAAAAAAAAAAAAAATATATATATATATATATATATATATATATATATATAAAAATATAGTTTTGATAGGTAAATACAATTTAAAAAAAAAATCTGTTTCTGTTTAACTTTGAGTGCTAAGCACTTTCCCACCTGGGTGCTAAGATTTTTTAAAGTTTTTTTTTTTTTTGAACAATTTTTTTTTTAAAAATTTAAGTTTTTTTTCCAGACCCCCAAGACTTAAACTGAAAGGTTAGGCGATTACCTTTCCAATGGTGGGTTTTGGGGGTCTGTAGCTGCTTAGATGCCTGAGATACAGGCTTCTAAGTAGCATGCCCCCTGCTCCTATACTTAACATTGTTAAGTATAAATAAATTTGCGCGGTGACGTTATCACGTTATTGCATGTGACATCACTACGCAAAACAGGAAACCCCAACAATGCCTGTCACTCTACAGGAACGATTGCCGGGGTAGGAGCGGGTGGGAGCCCCCAGATCTCCCTCAAGATGGGAGAGTGCTAGTGACGGCTCTGAGCCGTCATTAGCACCAGAGTGGGAAACTCTGTGATGGCTCAGAACCGTCATTAGCACTCAAAGGGTTAAGTAAAGTGATAGCAAAAATGCTAAACATCTTTTGTTTTTCTCTAAACAGGGTGGGTATGCAGTTTCTCTTTATTAATCCTTAGTTTAGTTCCCACAGTTTGTTGTAGTTTAATTTTTTTGCACAGACTTATACCTGGTAATCAGTTTACTAACAAGACTTGGCAAATCATTTTACCAAGATATATTGCTGGAATATAAATCTCCATTTTAGAGTTAGAAACTAACATTTTACTGACATAAGGGAATCGATATCAGTCAAACTAATAAAGTAAAAAGTGAGACATTGTAATGTATGTATATATGTTATGTATGTATGTAATGTATGTATGTATGAATGTGTGTATGTATTGTATGTATGTAATGTATATATGTATGTAAGTATGTAATGTATGTATGTGTGTATGTAATGTATGTATGTAATGTATGCATGTAATGTATGTAATGTATGTATGGGTTGTATTTATTGATGTATTTATGTAATATATGTATGTAGAAGGAGGTGCTGGTTCATGGGGGGTTCCCAAGGATTCTGCTCTGTCCACGGCTCTTCCAAGAGGACTGTATCAGTGTCTGCTAGTGGGTTGTTATGAGATTGCAATTTCTCCCTCCAGTTTCTATCTCAAGTTGCTAACTCTGCTTGCCACATGTAACAGGGCCACATATAAAACCTCTAGGGGACTTAAATGTATCCCCACATAAAGAGTTAACTCATTTAAGCTGTTCATTGATGCACAAAAATGCATAAGAAATTTGACTATTAAGAGGTTCTATGTCAAACAACCATCAGTAGCTTACAATCCTCCAGCAACCATGCAGGTTAATGACTCTAGGATTAAATTTTAAAATGCCTCAAGATTCTACCCTAGTCACAGTAAAGGTCCAAATATTGAAGTTTTTGGTAGAATGCTTATAAGGGATGTAGAGGAAATACCCAAGACCAATAAAAATTGTAATCTTAGTAAACAAGAGTTTGACATCCTCAATCACCTGAATAAAAGGGAGGATATAATCATCAAGGAGGCCGACAAAAGAGGAGGGATTGTCATAATGGACAGGGAATATTACACAGAAGAATCTAATAGAATTTTGGGTGACAACCACATATACAGTTCTATGGAACAACCCTAAGAGGGAGTTTACTTCCAAATTGCATAACTTCATATTGGAGGTACTTAATCAAAAACGTATCTCAAAAGAGATGACAATTTTATTTAGGGAGGACTCTAGAACCCCCATTTTTTATTTTTTACCCAAAGTCCACAAACATGCCACTAGACCTCCAGGCAGACCGATTAATAGTGGAATAGATTCCCTTACCTCTAACTTGTCGGCCTTCATTGACTACTTCCTCCAGCCCTATGCTCAACAAGCGAAGTCTTATTTAAAAGACACCGACATGTTTTACAAATACTGAATGAAACAGTTTGGCAAGATAATTATATATGGGTAACAATGGATGTTCACTTTACACTATAATTGACCACAAAAGGGGATACAAGCAATTAAATGGAAGCTTTTAAATTATCCACATTTACAACCCAAACTTCTAGATTTTTATATTAGGGCTATAGATTTCCTTTTACACCATAGTTTCTTCTTCATGGGCACCAGGTTTGTGCCAAGCTATGCCAATATTTACATGGATCTTTTTGAAAATACTCATGTCTGGCATAATGTTGAGTTTGGTGTGGACCTGGTGACCTGGCATAGATATATTGATGATGTGATCTGTATTTGAAATGGAGGGGAATCCAAACTAACTCAATTTGTGGCTAATATTAATGACAATAATATGTAAATTCTCTTAACTCCAGAATATAACAAGCATAAAATAAACATCCTCGATCTTTGCTTATATGTAGAAGACAATGTAATACATAGCAAGACCTTTTTTAAGGAATGCAATACCAATATTTATATCAAACATGATAGTTGTCATCATCCAAATTGGCTAAAAGCAGTGCCCAAGGGACAGTTCCTAAGAATCCGAAGGAACTGCAGAAATTTGGAGGATTATGACAGCCAGTGAAATATTCTAAAACACAGATTTTTGGAGAAAGGCTATAAAAATGAAACATTAGAGTTAGAAAGATTAGAAGTAATGAACACAGATAGATCTAAATTACTAAGTCAAACAAAGAAAGAGACTAATATGACCAATTTTCCAAAATTTGTAACAACCTATAATGCAGAAAATTTTGCCATTAAGAAAATCATAGAAAAACATGGGCACATCCTAAAAGATGATGATTTTTTGGGCCCTACTATCCAAAAAAACCCAACTATAATTTACAGAAAAGGTCACAACCTTAAACAAAAATTGGCACCCTCAATGATAAAAGGGATGGCTCCAAGAAAGCCTATCCAAATGAGTGATTTGACAGGTTTTTATACATGTGGTAGATGCAAAGGATGCAACTACACTAAGAGAACACTAAAAACTAACACTTCATCAGTCACTGGGAAATCATATGAAGTCAAGGATTTCCTTACATGTAAAAACAAAAATGTAATATATTTGTTGCAATGTGAGTGCAAAAGTCAATACTTAGGGCAAACCTCAATAAAATAGATAAAGCCCATGACGATCATGGAATACCAATATACTGTTAAAACTGTCAATATTTTAAGAAAGAGACCTTCCTATGGTTAGGAATAGATAGAGTTAGAGCTGGTGATAAAGCTGGTGTAACGTGCTTGTGCACGATTTCCCCATAGGAATCCAAGGGGAGAGCCTGCAAAAAAGCAGCGTAAAACTCCTTAACGCAGCCCCATTGATTCCTATGGGGAAATAAAATGTATGTCTACACCTAACACCCTAACATGAACCCCAGAGTCTAAACACCCCTAATCTTACACTTATTAACCCCTAATCTGCCGCCCTCGACATCACCAACACCTAAATTATAATTATTAACCCCTAATCTGCCGCTACGAACACCGCCGCCACCTACATTATACTTAATAACCCCTAATCTGCTGCCTCCAACATCGCCGACACCTACATTATATTTATTAACCCCTACTCTGCTGCCCCCAATGTTGCTGCCACCTACCTACACTTATTAACCCCTATTCTGCTGCCCCCATCATCGCTGCCACTATATTAAAGTTATTAACCCCTAAACCTAACACCCCCTAACTTAAATATGATTTAAATAAATCAAAATAAATATTCCTATCATTAACTAAATTATTCCTATTTAAAACTAAATACTTACCTGTAAAATAAACCCTAAGCTATCTACAATATAACTAATAGTTACATTGTATCTAGCTTAGGGTTTATTTTTATTTTACATGCACGTTTGTATTTATTTTAACTAGGTAGAATAGTTATTAAATAGTTATTAACTATTTAATAACTACCTAGTTAAAATAAAGACAAATTTACCTGTAAAATAAAACCTAACCTAAGTTACACTAACACCTAACACTACACTATAATTAAAAAAAAAATTACTAAATTAAATACAATTACCTAAATTAAATTAAATTACACTAAAACCCACTAAATTACAGAAAATAATAAACAAATTACAGATATTTAAGCTAATTACACCTAATAGCCCTATTAAAATAAAAAAAATAAAAAAACCCTAGCCTAAACTAAACTACCAATAGCCCTTAAAAGGGCCTTTTGCGGGGCATTGCCCCAAAGTAATCAGCTCTTTTACCTGTAAAAAAAAAATACAAAAAAAACCCCCAACGTTAAAACCCACCACCCACACAACCAACCCCCCAAATAAAATACTAGCTAAAAAAAACTAAGCTCCCCATTGCCCTAAAAAGGCATTTGGATGGGCATTGCCCTTAAAAGGGCTGTTAGCTCTTTTGCAAGCCCAAACCCCTAATCTAAAAAATAAACCCGGGAGACGTCTTCATCCAAGCCGGAGAAAAGTGGTCCTCCAGACGGGCAGAAGTCTTCATCCAAGCCTGGGCAGAAGTGGTCCTCCAGACGGGCAGAAGTCTTCATCCAGACGGCATCTTCTATCTTCATCAATCAAGCGCGGAAAGGGTCCATCTTCAAGACATCCGACGCTGAGCATCCTCTTCATCCGACGACTAACACAGAATGAAGGTACCTTTAAGTGATGTCATCCAAGATAGCATCCCTTAGATTCCGATTGGCTGATAGAATTCTATCAGCCAATCGGAATTAAGGTAGAAAAAATCCTATTGGCTGATGCAATCAGCCAATAGGATTGAAGCTCAATCCTATTGGCTGATCCAATCAGCCAATAGGATTGAGCTCACATTCTATTGGCTGTTCCAATCAGCCAATAGAATGCAAGCCCATTTAAGGGCTATTGGTAGTTTAGTTTATGATAGGGTTTATTTTTATTTTGGGGGGGCTTTTTTATTTTAATAGGGCTATTAGATTAGGTGTAATTATTTTAAATTTCTGTAATTTGTTTATTATTTTCTGTAATTTATTGGGTTTTTTTTTTTTGTACTTTAGCTAATTTAATTTAATTTAGGTAATTGTATGCAATTTATTTAATTGTATTTAATTTAGTTAATTTATTTAATTATAGTATAGTCTTAGGTCTAATTGTAACTTAGGTTAGGTTTTATTTTACAGGTACTTTTGTATTTATTTTAGCTAGGTAGTTATTAAATAGTTAATAACTATTTATTAACTATTCTACCTAGCTAAAATAAATACAAACTTGCCTGTAAAATAAAAATAAATCCTAAGCTAGCTACAATGTAACTATTAGTTATATTGTAGCATTCTTAGGGTTTATTTTACAGGTAAGTATTTAGTTTTAAATAGGAATAGGAATATTTTAGTTAATAAAATGAATTTTTAGTTAGATTTCTTTTAATTATATTTAAGTTAGGGAGTGTTAGGGTTAGGGTTAGACTTAGATTTAGGGGTTAATAACTTTAATATAGTGGCGGCGACATTGGGGGCGGCAGATTAGGGGTTAATAAATGTAGGTAGGTGGTGGCAATGTTAGGGCCGGCAGATTAGGGGTTAATAATATTTAACTAATGTTTGCGAGGCGGGAGTGCTGCGGTTTAGGGGTTAATATATTTATTATAGTGGCGGCAATGTCTGGTTCGGCAGATTAGGGGTTACATTTTTTCTTTTAGTGTATGCAATGTGGAAGGGCCTCGGTTTAGGGGTTAATAGGTAGTTTATGGGTGTTAGTGTACTTTTTAGCACTTTAGTTGAGTTTTATGCTACGGCGTTGTAGTGTAAAACTCTTAACTACTGACTTTAATATCCAGTCTTGACAGGAGAGGGTCTACCGCTCCCTTTTTGGCAGACTTGTAATATCAGCGCTATGCAAGTCCCATTGAAAAAAGAGGATACACAATTTACAATAAGTGGATTTGCGGTATTTCCAAGTCTGGCCAAAAAAGTGAGCGGTACACCTGTACCTGCAAGACTCGTAATACCAGCGGGCGTTAAAAAGCAGCGTTAGGACCGGCTACGCTGCTTTTTAAGCCTAACACAAAACTCGTAATCTAGCCGTACGTTAATTAATTCTAAAGAACTGACAACAAAATCTAACTACCATCTCTCATTGGACACATAACAGCATGTGATAGGAATAAACATAAACGGACCTGTTTGAGAACTTCCACACACAAAACAACTCAAAAGGGAACTGAATAAGAAAGCTCTAACTTTTTATACTTCTTTATATGTATATTAATTAGGTTTTATTTTAACTGCTAAAGTAAGCAGTATTCAATTCCCAAATAGGTTTTTATGTTATAAGGGTGTAAGTCTGACCTCATCCAATGAGGTATTAGATACATTTTATGCTTGTGTATTTAAAGCCGCCTGCGATCAGGGCCGCATTGCAACAGGGACACCACTAGAGTCAGTTTATTTTTTATTATTTTTGTTTTTATTTTATTTTTATTTTTTTAAATATACAGTATATTTTTTTAACTTTATTTCTGTAAAATAGATGTGCCGCTGCGCTGGCAAAACAAGCAAATGATCCAGTGAGCTTTTGTCGGGTGGGAGGAACAGGGGCCTCATGTGACCTGAGTGACAGTCTACACTGCAAACTCCGGTTTCCCTCTTGGCTGCCGCTCCCGGCCTGGGCCGCCCTGGCACTCACTCATCACTTCCTAGTCCCACCACTCCCAGCTTCCTATCTTATTGCACGCAGCCACGCGTGAAAGCAATAGTGAAACAGGAGACTGTAGCAGCGGGCTGAGCTTGCTAGGAGGGACTTGGGAGGCCAGAGTCTGAGGGCACACCTCAAGAAGTAGTTATGGCTGGCAGCACTCACTACAGTCTGCACTGCAGGCAGGCAGCAGCGAGGCGGGGTAGGACTAGCTAGTGCAAGCCTGGCTGGTCACGGCACAGATGGTACAGTGAGCTTTCTTCTAGTGTGCTTATGTTATTTTTTATTGTAGCACAATTTACACAGCATTTCACATAATGCGTTAACTTGATAGGCTGGGTTTGGGTTAATAAGTTTAAACAAGGGATAAGGCTTGCAGTATGAGATTAGGAAGCTCTTTTTAACCAGTCCAGGCACACACACAGTCAGACAGAAATCTCTTTGTGACTACTTCAACAGAGAACGCAAGTAAGTGCACAAGTATATTATTGCTGTTGTTGTAGTGCAGATAGTGTACTGGCATTAGATCAGGGTAGCCATGAGATCATATACATTATGTACAGCTGCACTTCTCTTTGTCCTATAATGCAATATGATTACTGCTCATTACATTGTGTTCTTCTTGTTACTGAGGCAGTATGGGTCACTGATTTTAATTGAGTTCCCAAAAAAGAAGACTGTGTAGAATACACTGTAGATCTCTAATGCTCAATAGCAGATCACAGGATTTGTTGTGTGATTTCTTATTTACCATGAAAGTATTTAAATGTGTTTTGTAGATATTGCTCCAATAAAAAACATACGGCTAGATTACGAGTTTTGCGGTATGAGTGAAAAAGCAGTGTTAAGGCTCTTTTTCACTACCGCTGGTATTACGAGTCTTGCAGGTTTAGCTGCACCGCACACTTTTTTGGCCGTAACACAACATAACTACCGCAGCTTTCCAAAAGTAATTTTTTAATGGGACTTCCTTTGCGCCGGTATTACGAGTTTGCCTGGGAGGCCAAAAAGTGAGCGGTACAGCCAATACCGTCAGTAGTTATGGGTTTTATGCTATAAAGCCGTAACATAAAACTCATAACTAAAGTGCTAAAAAGTACACTAACACCCATAAACTACCTATTAACCCATAAACCAAGGCCCTCCTGCATCGCAAACACTAAAATAAAATTATTTACCCCTAATCAGCCGCTCTCTACATCGCTACCACTATAATAAACATATTAACCCCTAAACCGCCGCATTCCCGCATCGTAAACACTAGTAAAATATTATTAACCCCTAATCTGCTGTCCCTAACATCGCCGCAACCTACATTACTGTTATTAACCTCTAATCTGCTGCCCCCAAAATCACTGCCACTATACTAAAGTTATTAACCCCTAAACCTAACCCTAAGTCTAACCCTAACACCCCTAACTTTAATGTAATTAAAAGAAATCTAAATAAAACCTACTATTAATAACTAAATAATTCCTATTTAAAACTAAATACTTACCTGTAAAATAAACCCTAAGCTAGCTACAAAATAACTAATAGTTACATTGTAGCTATCTTAGGTTTTATTTTTATTTCACAGCTAAGTTTGTATTTATTTTAACTAGGTAGACTAGTTAGTAAATAGTTATTTACTAACTACCTAGTAAAAATAAATACAAACTTACCTGTGAAATAAATCCTAACCTGCCTTACACTAAAACCTAACATTACACTTCAATTAAATAAATTACTTAATAAATTAATTAAATACAATTAACTAAATTACAAAAAACACTAAATTACCCAAAATAAAAAAGAAATGATCAAATATTTAAACTAATTACACCTAATCTAATAGCCCTATCAAAATAAAAAAAAGCCCCCCCTAAATAAAAAAAACCTAGCCTACACTAAACTGCCAATAGCCCCTAAAAGGGCCTTTTGCGAGGCTTTGCCCCAAAGAAATCAGCTCTTTTACCTGTAACAAAAAGATACAAACACCCCCCTAACAGTAAAACCCACCACCCACACAACCAAATCCCCCAAATAAAAACCTATCTCAAAAACCTAAGCTCCCCATTGCCCTGAAAAGGGCATTTGGATGGGTATTGCCCTTAAAAGGGCATTTAGCTCTTTTTCAGCCCAAAGGTAAAAATAAAACCCACCCAATAAACCTTTAAAAAAACCTAACACTAACCCCACTGAAGATCCACTTACAGTTTTTGAAGACCTGACATCCATCCTCAACGAAGCGGCAGAAGTCCTCAGTGAAGCCGGCAGAAGCCTTCATCCAAGCGTGCCGAAGTCTTCATCCAAGATGGCAGAAGTCTTTATCCAAACAGCATCTTCTATCTTCATCCATCCGGCATGGAGCCACTCCATCTTCAAGACATCTGGCACGGAGCATCCTCTTCTTCCAATGGCTCTTCTCGAATGAAGGTTCCTTTAAGTGACGTCATCCAAGATAGCGTCCCTTGAATTCCGATTGGCTGATTCTATCAGCCAATCAGAATTAAATGTGAAAAAAATCCTATTGGTTGATGCAATCAGCCAATAGGATTGAGCTTAAATCCTATTGACTGATCCAATCAGCCAATAGGATTGAGCTCGCATTCTATTGGCTGGTTGGAACAGCAAATAGAAGGCCAGCTCAATCCTATTGGCTTATTGCATGAGCCAATAGGATTTTTTCACCTTTAATTCCGATTGGCTGATAGAATTCTATCAGCCAATCGGAATTCAAGGGATGCCATCTTGGATGACGTCATTTAAAGGAATCTTCAGTGTACTGCTGGGACCATATGAAGAGGATGCTCCACGGATGTCTTGAAGATGGAGCCGCTCCGAGTCAGAAGGATGAAGATAGAAGATGCCGTCTGGATGAAGACTTCTGCCCACCTAGAGGACCACTTCTTTCCGCTCGGATGAAGACTTCTCCCGGCTTCATTGAGGATGGATGTCCGGTCTTCAAAAACTGTAAGTGGATCATCGGGGTTAGTGTTAGGTTTTTTAAGGGTTTATTGGGTGGGTTTTATTTTTAGATTAGGGTCTGGGCTGAAAAAGAGCTAAATGCCCTTTTAAGGGCAATGCCCATCAAAATGCCCTTTTCAGGGCAATGGGGAGCTTAGGTTTTTTAAATATGATTTTATTTAGGGGGTTGGTTGTGTGGGTGGTGGGTTTTACTGTTGGGGGGAAGTCTTCATCCAAGCGGACCAAAGTCTTTATCTAAGCCAGCAGAAGTCTTCATCCAAACAGCATCTTCTATCTTCTATCTTCAATCGAAATTAAATGTGAAAAAAATCCGATTGGGTGATGTAATCAGCCAATAGGATTGAGCTTAAATCCTATTGACTGATCCAATCAGCCAATAGGATTGAGCTCGCATTCTATTGGCTGATTGGAATGGCCAATAGAATGCGAGCTCAATCCTATTGGCTGATTGCATCAGCCAATAGGATTTTTTCACCTTTAATTCCGATTGGCTGATAGAATTCTATCAGCCAATCAGAATTCAAAGGAAGCCATCTTAGATGACGTAATTTAAAGGAACCTTCAGTGTACGGCTAGGACCATATGAAGAGGATGCTCCATGGATGTCTTGAAGATGGAGCCGCTCCGAATCAGAAGGATGAAGATAGAAGATGCCGTCTGGATGAAGACTTCTGCCCGTCTGGAGGACCACTGCTTTCCGCTTGGATGAAGAGTTCTCCTGGCTTCGTTGAGGACTTCTTGCCTATTGGAAGAAGACTTCTCCCGGCTTCGTTGAGGATGGATGTCCGGCCTTCAAAAACTGTAAGTGGATCTTCAGGGTTAGTGTTAGGTTTTTTAAGGGTTTATTGGGTGGGTTTTATTTTTAGATTAGAGGTTTGGGCAAAGAAAAATAGCTAAATGCCCTTTTAAGGGCAATGCCCATCCAAATGCCCTTTTCAGGGCAATGGGGAGCTTAGGTTTTTTAAATATGATTTTATTTAGGGGGTTGGTTGTGTGGGTGGTGGGTTTTACTATTGGGGGGTTGTTTGTATTTGCTTTTACAGGTAAAAGAGCTGATTTCTTTGGGGCAATGCCCCACAAAAGGCCCTTTTAAGGCAGTTTAGTTTAGGCTAGTGGGTTTTTTATTTTGGTGGGGGGGGACTTTTTTATTTTGATAGGGCTATTAGATTAGGTGTAATTAGTTTAAATATTTGATCATTTCTTTTTTATTTTGTGTAATTTAGTGTGTTTTTTTTGTAATTTAGTTAATTGTATTTAATAAATGTAATTGATTTAATTGTAGTGTAAGGTTAGGTGTTAGTGTAAGACAGGTTAGGTTTTATTTTACATTGTTACATTGTATCTATCTTAGGTTTTATTTTTATTACACAGGTACATTTGTATTTATTTTAACTAGGTAGCTAGTAAATAGCTAATAACTATTTACTAACTAGTCTACCTAGTTAAAATAAATACAAACTTACCTGTGTAATAAAAATAAAACCTAAGATAGATACAATGTAACTATTAGTTACATTGTAGCTAGCTTAGGTTTTATTTTACAGGTAAGTACTCAGTTTTAAATAGGAATTAGTTAGGTAGTAATTGTAATTTTTATTTGGAATAATTTAAATTATGTTAAAGTTAGTGGGTGATAGAGTTAGGGTTAGACTTATGGTTAGGTTTAGGGGTTAATAACTTTAGATATACCTGCAAGACTCGTAATACCAGTGGTAGTGAAAAAGAGCCATAACGCTGCTTTTTCACCATAACGCAAAACTCGTAATCTAGCCGTCAGTTAGCAAATGTATATACTAAATTTGAATGCAATTTAGCAAATTTGCAGGTCAAGTTTAAGTAACATAAGTTGCTAGCAGAAAACTTAAGCTGATTTGTGTAGCTAAATTCATTGAATAACAAAGTGTTACAATAGACATGAATGGTCTCTATAATATAAATTATTGTTACATATGTATAACCTAAACATATGTATAACCTAAATGCACAGTAATCACCCAATGCACTGTAAATTGTGAGATACAAAAAGTAACTAAATGGACATTATGATACAAAATCATTTCACCCATATGGGCGGAGCAATATGTTGGTTTAAAAGTCAGCTATCTGACAACTCAGAACCAAGCCGGATGAAGCCCTGAAACCAAACACCAATGAGGTTGAAACGCGCGTCGCAAGTATATTTCAATCTGTAAGGGGGTTACAGCTGAACCCTCTGCAAACGCTCACTGACAATACAGGAGTGGTAGAGATTTAGGCATTCTCACGGAAGGAGACAACACTGGACTGTGTAACTGCAGTAACAACGGAGTAACAACAGAGGACAATGCAGCAATATCTTCCCTGTGTGGGTATAGAAGCAAGTCGCTGAGACGAATTACAATCAAGGTAGGTGCAGGAAATTACAGCCAATTCGAAAGGATTAAACAAAATTGCACACATTCAGAAATTTTTGAACAACAGAGTAGTATTATCTACGAGAGATTTGTTGATAAAGGATATCCAAAAAAACTTTTAGATGATTGTTTAAATAAAGTTAGACTACTAGATAGAAACTCTCTTCTAGAGAAAAACTCTGGATCATATCAAAATAAAAACCCTACTAAAAACAAAACATTGCATTCAGACCCCTTACTTATAACCCAATATAACAATAATTATCGTCAAATCTATCATATTTTGAACAAACACTGGCATATAGTTTGTAGAGACCCCATTCTAAAGCCACTTTTAGCAGATCATCCCCACATTGTATACACTAGAGCTCCCACATTAAGAGGCAGATTGGCCCCTAGCAAAAAAGTCAAACATAAGACTACAAATTTAAATTCCAAAAAATCAAACTTATTTCTTAGACAAGTTGGAGTATACAAATGGGGCATGAAAAGATGTCTAACTTGCAAACACATTACATCTGGAAAGAAAACTTTTAAATAATTTTCAACAAGGGAAACCTTTGAAATAACCAGATTCTTTCATTGTAATTCCAGCTTCGTCATATATGTTCTGTAATGTATTTGTGGGGTTCAGTATGTGGGCCGCACCTCCAGAAACCTCCAGAAAAGCAAGAACACGTTGGGGGGAACATTGGCTCAACTGCAAAACTGTAAAAAGATAACCATCAAACATAGTGTACCTGAATATTGCCTCCAGAAACATGGAGGAAATCCTTCCATTTTTAAGTTCTATCCTATTGACTTCATTCCCCCCTCTACAGATCACAATAGACTTATTTCACTTAGACGTGAGACATTCTGGATACATAAACTTAAAACCTTGCATCCAGCAGGTCTCAATTCCAATTTGGACTTAGCTGCCTTTAACTAACTGGTACATATCACTCAGTCCCCCTGTAAACACATGATTATACATATACATTTGTATAGACCTCTTTCAGATGCCTTTCTTCTCTCATCTTCTTTCACATTTATGAGTCTTTTGTGTATAGCTTATGAAACAAATATCTCCTCTTCATTGCCATCTTTCCATATATACATACTTTTTTCACAATCACCATACATCACGTTTTTATTCTTTATTTTCAATATCCTTACTCAAATTTCTTATTTAGAACTAAAGTATGCAATGAACCTTGCAACTTATAAGATACAAATAATAGGTTCCTTCTTAGTCATATACAAATACATCACATATATTTTTTAAATAAACTGCTAGTAAATATTATAATTCCGATATTTAATATTCATTTTTTACATTTGTCATCTCCCTTTTTTTAGCTTAGCACCACTAGTTCTAGTTATTATTTTTTAGACAGACCCTGCCATATTAAATTGTTTATTTAGGAATCAGGTTCTTCATTTCCTTGTGTATTCAAATTACAACATATTGGTTGTTTTCTAACTGCGAAGTGTCATTCATATATTATTACATATATATTTTTTGTTGTTCCTAATGGCGAAGTATCAATCATATATTATTATATATGTTCCAATGGATTGTCCCCACTTGTAGCGCAAAAAATCTCTCTCCAAAGAAAAGTAAAACTTCCTTTATTATGGTATCAAAAGTAAAAACATGACAGCCTACACACGACTGTAATAAAGCACTTAATGTAAAAACACAGTGTCAGTGATCTGAACCACATGCAGACATGTTTCGTGCAGTTGCGCACTTGATCACTGCTTGAAAGCAATCCTGATCACCCCTGCTTTATAGCACTTTTCTTAAAGAGACATTTGTAAATGTTAGACACTGTGTGCTTGAACTCTCTTTTTACTGCCTATCCTTTGTTGAAGAACATGTTTCAAAAAGTTATTTAATACATTTGCAGAAATTTTTTTCTCTTCTACATGTATATTAATAATAATATGATGTTAACTTTTATATATTAAGAATTTTTTCTCTTCTACATGTATATTAATAATATGATGTTAACTTTTATACATTAAAAATTACCTTATGTCTTTGCCTCATTTCTCATAAGTATATCTTATACCACTAGATAAAATTGCAGTCTTTCAACTGTAGTACTTTGATGTAATTTATATATGACACTATGTGTCATACAAAAAATGTTAAATTTATTTCTAGAGTAAGGTTTAGAGTTTACAATATATGTAAAAATAATTTATTGTTTAAGACTTATATGATGGCCATATATTATTTCTCCCCTTTTCCTTATCTAAAAGAAAAACTGTTGTGTATATATTAATTCACAAAAAGATCCAGGTCTCTACGCATATTGAGACCTAATGGATTACATGTTTTTAATGTGAAAATCCAGAAGACTTCACGTTTGTTAAGTTTATCTTCTCTGTCTCCTCCTCGTTTCCATAGAGGAACATGATCTATACCTTGAATTTTTAATAAAGACACATCTGAATTATGTTGACTTTTAAAATGTCTCGACACTGGTGTGTCGGTGTCATCATCCTCTATTGATCTGAGGTGCTGAAGAAACCTATCTTTAATGCTACGCTTGGTTTTACCTACATAGTTAATTTTACAGAGATCACACGTAAGTAAATATACTACATGTGTAGTTGAACAATTTATGTAATACTTAATTTTATAGTCTTGCTGGGTAGCAGATGAAGAAAAAGTATTGCCCTCAATGACATGGTTACAAGTTTTACATATATTTCTCCTGCATCTAAAGAATCCATTTCTCTCTTTTATATATATATATATTTAAATAGAAACTATCGGTCCCTATATAGTTATCGGTCTTTCAACAAACGATAATACAGGAACTATTGTCCCATGTGACTGCCCAGAATTCAAATATTCTTAATGTCCCACAGACCAATAATAAACATTGCTGTTGCCTATACAGACATCGGCATTTCATCATTTTTTTCTACAAATGAGAATAAAACAATTGGGTGTATTACCATACCGCCATTCCAAGAACATCTATTGTCCTATAGATTGCGGGATCTGTATACGGATTCATTGTGAGAGGTTGTAATTATTATATGCCTAGTCTTTTTAAATTATTTGTTTTTAACTTCCTTTAAAATTGTCACATCTATGTCTTACAATCTGTAAGCTTTAAGAATTACCATTCAAATGTTGTATTGTAAATCAAAGAAATTCTTTGATATTAATTATTTTGTTTTCAGCCATTTAGAAAAATGTCTAACATATCGTCTTTTTGCAACAATGTTACCGACGTCTGTATTGGTTTTCTTTCATCCAATCAGATGACATGCACATCTTTTTAAATGTATTTTGTAACCATGTATGTAATTGATCTGATGAAACGGCCAGGAGCTAACGGCCGAGAAACGCGTTATCAGCTCCATTAAACTTGTTTTTAACCACTTAGTCTGGACTATGTTCCAATTTGTACCAGCTCTTTTAACCCTAGAGACGTTGCAGATACGATTTTTATCAGCCCATACCAGTTATCTCACATAAAGGATCCGATCCCTGTTGGGAAAAAGAGGTTTCTTGCGGAGCACGGCTCCTATTATCACCAGGGTCCTGCCGGTGGATACTTCGACAGCGAGACGCTCATGGAACTGCACTATACTGCCCCTGCCAGCGTACTGACTGCTGTAAATGTCAGTCTGCCTGCTTGCATTTTTTTAACGAAAAGTGCCACTACACTTGTGAGTACCTTTCTATCGGATAATATTATACTCTCTAACTGTACAGAGATATTTGCACTATGATGCGCTCTCTTTCTTCCTTCACTTTGTAGATACCTGATTCACCGCCAGCATCAAGAGAAGCAGCCTGACAACACAAGATCTCTGGATTCCTTGAAGATCCTTGCTAAATAATGAACTTTCTGGTTTGCATTTGCAATATATGTTTGGACTTTTTTCTTCTATGTTATTTGATTTTCTATCACCAGATATTGTTACATGTAATTCTTGGTTATATTCACAGTTTTTTAATGATCACTGTGCATTTTTGAGAGCCTGGGACACACTTAGAGTTTGGCACTAACCATTCGCAATACAGTGTATCTCCCTTGCTTTAACTTATTTCTAAGCACACACAAATTAGCATTTCACATTACACAAATTGTATTATTCTTGCTATATATATTTTTCTAGCGCACCTTATTTATATTTTATATATTTCTTATATAAAATATATACCCCTTTAGGTGCAGGAAATTGAACTGTGATTCAAGTGTGTTACTTGGCGGTGATGTGTTATATCTTACCTGGTGAGGTAGGCGCTCCATTGCTTTTTATTCGTAAAAACCTTGGAGGTGATATAAGCCGCTCTGCACAGCAATCAATCTACCTGATAGCATTTCCCTGCAGCAAGTGTGATTAACTAGTCATTCACCATTAAGTCGACATTAACCCAGTGAGCTGACAGCCTTGATATATCTCTCACTTAATGGAACGTTTAAAGCTCACCACCCATAGTTATCTGGATGTCAGAGACTATCACTAATACCTTGTAAATATATCCTCTTTACTTGGGACTATAAACACTGGTCTCTCTATAATTGATGAATTGAGAGTGATAATACTAATTGACATAAGTTGGCCCATTTTCGCATTTCTGTATTTATGGTGGTAATAAAGTATCATCTAATGAATAATATTTATCTCTTACAGTGTTAATTATCGCATTGGCTACTTCTGGGTTTCATGTTTAAATGCTTTACTTGAAGTCCTGCCCCTGCTAATTTTACTGCATAGTCAGAGGTCTTAACACATATACTCTGGTGCCGGATAAAGGGAACTGTTTGTGGGCGTTGGCTCACATGTCTTCTTTTATTGTTATTATATAATAGTATTCTCCCCCCGAGCACAGTGGGCCCTGATATGTACTTTAATAATCAGGACACACAAATGAGTGAGTTTATCTGATGAATAGAGTGATGCTAACCATTTTGAGTAACTGAATGTAACTACGATCCACTAGTGAATTCTTCTATAGTTTGTGCACACTCTAAGTACAATCTGTGTTAGCAGGTATAGGACTCAAGGAGAATCTGGATATGGCAATGGCATTTTTTAATGAGCAGGAATGGGAGTATGACATGGAGTGCAGGTGAAACAAATACAAATAATACTGAAGGGAATTCACCAGATAATATATACAAATGTTTTAAAGATTATAAACAGAAACTCCTTAAAGAACAAAAATATAGGTGGGAAATATCTAGTCTCACAAAATATACTGAAGCAAAAATGATACCTAGGGGTCTTAGAATTAGAAAGAAACCAGGCACACATTTAAATGACCTTTTAATTTAGGATTTTAAGAATAAATGGGAGGAGTTTGCAAATGACTGTTCCCTTAATTGGATGGGGTTAATGCTAGGTGAGAATGAACTGAGGAAAAAGAAAGTAGAACAAGAAATAAAAGAAATTAAAATGGCACTTAAAAAATGGGAAAGTTTAGATGAATACCGTAGACTAATGGACTTAGCCAAAATAAAGTTAGGAAAATTAATGAAGAAATAAAATATAGGAAAAAATTAAAATTTCAAAGAGATTGGGGGGACTACCAAGAAGGGAAAGTGTATGACTATACGAATATCCAGTCTAGTAGTTCTGAATCTGTTACCTCAGGAAATGATCCAAATAATTTTGGGAGAAGACGGGGTAATGCAAATAGAAGAGTTTTTTTCCATACAGGAGAAGAACAAGAAGACAAGGAGAGGGGGGGAAGCATAAGAGATGATTCTGTAGAAAAAACTCAGAGGTACCCTTTGAGGAACCAACAAACACAGAAATAATAAAAGATGTTATAAATCTCTCCGAAAGACAACTCACAGAAAATGTGCTTAAAATACTTTCTAAAGGACTGAACTATGTTCCTACAAATAGATGCTGAAAAATTTAAATAATTAAGGATGTGCATCTGTTTGTGAGGAAGATAGTGCTTAGAAAAGTCTATTGCAACAAAAATGCAAAGAAACATCAAAACCTCGATATTAATGATAGAGTAGTTCTATTACAGTTAAAGGAACTAGCTGATGAAATTTCCTCAGAAACAGGTGAAAGGAAAATAGAACACACTACACTGAGAAACAACTCCTCATACATGCCAGCATTATCACAGGTGGCATGTGTTAATATTTTTGTAAAACTAGTTGAATCTGACATTGACTCATTAAATGTTAATACAGCCTTTAATGACAATCTGACATTGGAACTGTGAAAAGCATTGAATGAATTGATTAAAGACAAAACCATAACCATTAAACCGGTGGACAAAAGCGGAAATGTGGTAATACAAAATACAATTGATTATGTTAAAGAATGTTCTAGACAATGGATAGAAAACAATACAACAATTTAAAATCTAATCCAACAGAGGAATTCAAATTAACTTTGGAACAAATAATCTATGAGGGTGTGAAGGATGGATTATTAAACAAAATAGAGGCAGAATTCCTCCTTGTTAGATTTCCAAGAGCAGTCGGCAAAAAATCCACACACAAGAACAAGAAATAACAGATAACAACTTGAATATTGTCAATCTCTCTGATTACCAACTAACAGATGAAGAAATATGGCTCCTGCAAAGAGGACTAGGCTTTGCTCCATCAAACAAGTTCTCATTTTTTGAGACCATCTTGGATGTCAATAAATTTGTTCGCAAATTGACACTCAAAAAATTCTTTTCTGATATATCTCTGGATGAGAACTGCCAAGCTAACACCAATCAGGAGCGTGATCCTTCTTTGGGCCAGCATCAACAACTGAAAGACTTTAAGGACTGTTGCACCTTAGAGGTTATGAGAGATTTATCTTGCAGTGGGGATCAATTTAATGGTCTCGGAATGCACTTCATAACTCCTCCTATAACAAAAAATAGGGATTTTTATCCCATACAAGTCAGAGGGCCATACATCAATGCCTTTCAACAAAGCGTTGAAAGAGATCTGTTAGAATTGGCTAATAGAACAAATGATAAAAAACATCATTATCATACTAATTTAACACATAAAGAATCCACTGCTTTAAAAAAACTACAGCTCAATAAAAATCTGGTCTTGAGAAATGCTGACAAGGGTGGCGCTATTGTTCTTATGAACAAAAGTTCTTACCTAACAGAGGCCAATAGGCAACTTGCGAACACATCCACCTATCGCAAACTGCCCTCAGATCCAACTAATATATTTTTAAGAGTAATCTTGGGGACTTGTTGGAGGATGGTCTGGCTCTGGGAATTCTCCAAAGAAAAGATATTGAACTCATACCAATCTTCCACCATGTCCCCAAGATCCACAAGGATATTCTTTCTCCTCCTGGTAGGCCTATTGTCTCAGGCATAGGCTCCCTCTTGGTGTCTGAGTGGTTAGATTGTATTCTTCAGCCACTTGTAGTGAACTTGCACAGTTATCTTAGGGACTCTGGCCATCTATTAGATAACTTAAAAAGTATAAAATGGAAGAATGACTTCAACTGGGTAGTCATTGATATTGAATCGTTATATTCATGTATCCCCCATGATCAGGGAGTCAGAGCCATAAAATGGTTCATGGACAGAGATACTGTTTACAAACAAGAAGAGAAAATCTTTATCTGTGATTGCTTGGAGTTCCTACTAACCCACAATTATTTTATTTTTGATAAAGAGTTTTACCTCCAACTATGTGGAATGGCAATGGGGGCGAAATTCGCCCCCTTGTATGCCAATTTATATGTGGGTTGGTGAGAACTCCAACATATCTATTCCTATCAAAATCCATTCATACATGATATTGTTTTTTTACAATAGATTTATCGATGACATGATTTTTATCAATGAAAATAGGGGGCACGGGGGTTTCTCACTTGCTTATCTTTTGGAATATTTAAATACTAACACTAGTCTTTTAAAATGTACTGGTGAATCTAACCCCTCTATAGTTAACTTTTGGACTTAACATTAGAAGGAGTGGTATACGATGGAACCATTATATCGAGCACTTATAGAAAACCTACTGCCGGCAATACCATCTTACATGCCCAATCAGCCCATCCTCCCCACCTCCTCAAATCAATTCCAAAAAGCCAATTCTTAAGACTTAAGAGAAACACCAATAGTGATGAGATCTACTCTAACCAATCTAATGACTTAAAAAACAGATTGCTAGCACGAGGATATGACTCAAGTCTTCTGGAAAAAGCACAGCAAGAGGCTAAAGCAGATTGTACTCTAAAACAAAAAAGACCTCATAAAGCTTTTTCAGAAAACTCAATAGTGTTTAGTACCCCATTTTCCAATCAGTATAGTGAAGTAGTAAACATCTTAAAGAAACATATTCCACTACTTAAAAATGATCCCTTAATATCTAACTCAGTGACCAACTTCAAATTTGTCTCAAGAAAGCCGGAAACACTGGGCTCCAGATTAGCTCCCAGTATGATACAAACCACTAATTCGTCTTCCCCAACTTGGTTACATGGCAGCAGAAGAGGTAATTTCAAATGCCATAATTTCAACTACAAAGCCTGTAAATCTATCATTATCAGCAATAACTTTCATTCCAATAGCACGTTGAAATAATTTGAAATCCATTTCTATGCTACCTGTAGAACCAAATGGTTAGTATATGTACTTAACTGTAACCTCTGCCAACAACAATACATGGGCCAAACCTCTCGTAAATTTTGAGATAGGGTTAGGGAGCACCTGAGAGACGTTGAGAACTTTAATAAAAACTCTGCGGTCGCCAAACACTTCAATGGCCTGCACCTAACTGGTGTTCCCAGTTTTGGAGCACAGATCATTGAAGTGGTACATATACCTACCAGAGGAGGGGATAGACACAAACTTCTTACAAAAAGGGAGCTATTCTGGATTCTAAAGTTGGAAACTAGACATCCCAAGGGCATTAATCTGGAATGGGATATCTCTTACTTTATAGATTAATGCAAAAAATGCATTCTTTAGTTTTCAGTTGTGATTCATATCCAACAACATGCATACAAGTGTTGTTTATTATTATTATCTCCCTTTCCAGATTATCGACCTTAATATTGTTAACAGCAGATTTATAAATAACACTATTTTCAAATAACACTATTTTTCAAATATTACTCAAATTCTTACACTGATTAATTAAACACATAACCTTATACCATCTTTTTTTCTTATTGTCTCAATATTGCCATTATGCCTTCATGTTTGCAAATAATATTTGCACATATCGTCCTAGGTTTAATTGGTAGCCATGGATTTGTCCAGTATATTGTCAATCAGGCATTCTTCACAAATATTGTTTAGACAATTTATAAGACACATACATATATACAAATTAACATATTCTTTATGTCTTATGTGTTTTCAATTATATCAGCATGTTAGTATACACACAAGGATTTTTTGTACCTTCAGTTTTATTACCTATATTGTTTTTTAATGATCTCTTATGTGCTGTTAGTGTTCCTTTTAGGGTGACGTCCAATTGCACCTATTTTAGGTCAGTGATTGGACAGCCATTCCTTTAAGTACACTACAGACACCTTTAGCACTAGTTCCTATGACTAAGCGCCACTAGGGGGTGCAAAACGCGTCAGGATTGCTATCCTTGTTCACCTGCATTGAGATGCAGTTTTTACTTTTACTTCAATAAAGATTTTCTGGATTTTAACTTGCCCCCGAGTGCTCAGATTCCTGCTTTCTTTGGACAGCTACATTCTATACTACACCTAAAATACATAAAAACAAAATACCACCACCAGGCAGACCCATAATTTCTGGCCAGGGTTCTATAACTGAGAAGGCTTCACAATAAGTTGACTATATACTAAGGGCATCTCTGCCCTCATACGTGAAAGATACTCAGGATGTATTGAAAATAATCAATGGTATATCCTTTGAGAAAAACTGGACTCTAGTGGCAATAGATGTTGAGTCTTTAAACTCATAGATTCCTCATGATCAGGGTATTGCAATGTGAGAATATTATTTGGAACAGAGAGGCCAGTTGTTCTCTAACCACACTAAATTTGTGAGTAAATTGCTGAGATATGCGTTGGAACACAACTATTTCACATTTGATGGCAGGTTCTATCAGCAGATCAGGGGCACAGCAATGGGGACTTGATGTGCCCCTATATACGCCTGCCTATATTTAGGCAAATGGGAGAAAGATGTCATCTATGGGGGAAGCCAAGACAGCAACATTAAGCTTTGGCTTTGCTTTATAGATGACTTACTAGTATTCTGCTCAGGAACAATTCAATCATTACATAATTTTATGAAAGAATTAAATACAAATAGTTTTAATCTAAAATTCACCTATGTACACAGTGTGACTGAAATAACATTTTTGGATTTGAAAATATCTGGTAAAGGTGGAAAGATTGTAACAAACACATACAGAAAAATGACATCAGGTAATAACCTGCTAATGGCAGACAGCCACCATCCACCCTCCTTGAATAAAAATATTCCCAAAGGTCAATATTTGAGACATTACAGGAACTGTACAGAACCCACAACTTTCAAACAGAAAGCTGAAAAATTAAGAAATAGATTTAGAGCAAGGGGTTACCCTCAACACTGTCTTAAACAAGCATATACAATGGCAATTAAAAGTAATATAGACAAATTAATGTACAAAGATATAGACACCAACAGTGAGGATAAAATCAGATTTATCTCAGTATACAATAACAAATGGCAAGATATTAGAGACATATTACAAAAACACTGGCCAGGATTGACAATTGATTGGGACACAATCAATTTTGTAGGAGATAGTCTTCTAATGTCAGCACGTAGAGCCCCCAATCTCAAGGATAGACTTGTTCCTAGTCATTATATAAAAACAGGACAATGAACTGGTTACAAATATATAATGACAGAGAAGGCAATGTTAGATGCAAAAGATGTTCAGTCTGCACTAACATGCAACAAGGAAAACATTTTGTAGAGAAATTTGGGAACAGTTTCAGAAGTGAGGGCGTTATATATCTGGAACAATGTAATTGTCCCATGTATTATGTGGGTAAAACCTACAGGGAATTAAAAGAACGGATCACAGAACATAAAAGGGATATTTCCAATGAAATTAAAACTAGTAGTGTGGCGAGACATTTAAAAAAAAATCATAACAGTAATGAGGAAGCATTACACTTTTTAGGTCTAGAGAAAGTAGATCTGTCTATAAGAGGGGGGAAGCTTGACAAATTACTTTTGCAAAAAAAATGCAGATGGATCTTCGACCTAAAAGCATTAAAACCCTATGGGCTAAATGAAGAGATTAATTATGCTCCGTTTCTTTAAAATTAAAATGACGCAATCAACTTCATGTATAACTTGTAAATATTTGTATATAATCATTAATTTCAGCTCTATGAAATACTCCCAAATCATGCTCTATTTAGTAGAAAATACGTCTAGATTTTACCTTTCTAGCTTTGAGCGGTCCAAGCAGTTTATATTAATAAATTAAAATTATAAGAAATTGATATATAAATGACTGCATCATAAACTGATTTAGCTAGCAAATGTATATACTAAATATAAACTAAATATAAATGCCAATTAGCAAATTTGCTGATCAAGTTTAAGTAACATAAGTTGCTAGCAGAAAACTTAAGCTGATTCGTGTAACTAAATTCATTGAATAACAAAGTGTTATGATAGACATGAATAGTCACTGTAATATAAATTATTGTTACATATGTATAACCTAAATGCACAGTAATCACCCAATGCACTGTAAATTGTGAGATGCAAAGAGTACGAAATGGACATTATGATACAAAATCATTTCACCCATATGGGCGGAGCAATATGGCGGTTTAAAAGTCAGCTATCTGGCAAATCAGAACCAAGCCGGATGAAGTCCTGAAACCAAACACCAATGAGGGTGAAACATGTGTTGCAAGTATATTTCAGTCTGTAAGGAGGTTACCGCTGAACCCTCTGCAATTGCTCACCGAAAATACAGAAGTGGTAGAGATTCAGGCATGCTTACAGAAGGTACGTGTAACTGCAGTAACAACGGAGTAACAATGGAGGACAAAGCAGCGATATCTTCCCTGAGTGGGTATAGAAGCAAGTCGCTGAGACGAACTACAATTAAGATAGGTGCAGGAAATTGGACTGCGATTCAAGTGTGTTACTTGGGGGCAATGTGTTATATCTTACCTCTTGAGGTATGCGTTCTATTGCTTTTTAGCCATAAAACCTTGGAGGTGATACAAGCCGCTCTGCACAGCCATCATTCTACCTAATAACATTTCTCTGCAGCAAGTGTGATTAACCAGTCATTCACTATTAAGCCGACATTAACCCTGTGAGCTGAAAGCCTTGATATATCTCTCACTTAATGGAACTTTTAAAGCTCACCACCCATAGTTATCTGGATGTCAGAGACTATCACTAATACCTTGGAAATATATCCTCTTGACTTGGGACTGTTAGCACTGGTCTCTATAATTGATGAATTGAGAGTGATAATACTAATTTACAAAAGTGGGCCCACTTTCACATTTCTGTATTTAAGGTGGTAATAAAGTATCATCTAATGAATAATATTTATCTATTACAGTGTTGTATATCACATTGGCTATTTCTGTGTTTCATGTTTAGATGCTTTACTTGTAGTCTTGCCCCTGCTAATTTTACTGCATAGTTAGAGGTCTTACCACATATACTCTGGTGCTGGATAAAGGGAACTGTTTGTGGGCTTTGGCTCACATTTCTTATTTTATTGTTATTATATAATAGAATTCTCCCCCGAGCACAGTGTGCCCTGATATGTACTTTAATAATCAGAACACACAAATGAGTGGGTTTATCTGAGTGATGCTAACCATTTTGAGTAATTATACACATGCTTAAAGAGACAGTAAAGACCAAATGGTTCAGACAGAGGCCTCCATCAACCGGAATTAAGGTAGGAAAAATCCTATTGGTTGATACAATCAGCCAATAGGATTGAGCTTGCATTCTATTGGCTGATTGGAACAGCCAATAGAATGTGAGATCAATCCTATTGGCTGATTGGATCAGCCAATAGGATTGAACTTCAATCCTATTGGCTGATTGCATCAACCAATAGGATTTTTCCTACCTTAATTCTGATTGGCTGATGGAATTCTATCAGCCAATGGGAATTCAAGGGACACCATCTTGGATGATGTCATTTAAAGGAACATTCATTCGGGAAGAAGACGTCACCAGAAGTGGATGCTCAGCGTCGGATGGAGCCGCTCCGCGCCGGATGGATAAAGATAGAAGATGCCGTCTGGATGAAGACTTCTGCCCGTCTGGAGGACCTCTTCTGCCTGGCTTCGATGAAGACTTCTAACCGTCTGGAAGACCACTTCGCCGGCTTCGTTGAGGACTTCGGCCTGGTTGGGTGAAGACTTCTCAAGGTAGGGTGATCTTCAAGGGGTTAGTGTTAGGTTTTATTAAGGGGGGATTGGGTGGGTTTTAGAGTAGGGTTGGGTGTGTGGGTGGTGGGTTTTAATGTTGGGGGGGTATTGTACTTTGTACAATTGTACTTTTTTTTACAGGTAAAAGAGCTGATTACTTTGGGGCAATGCCCCGCAAAAAGCCCTTTTAAGGGCTATTTGTAATTTAGTATAAGGTATGGCTTTTTTAATTTTGGGGGGCTTTTTATTTTATTAGGGGGATTAGATTAGGTGTAATTCGTTTAAAATTCTTGTAATTATTTAATTATTTTCTGTAATTTAGTGTTTGGTTTTTTTTTGTACTTTAGTTAATTTTATTTAATTTTATTTAATTGTAGTTAATTGTAGTTAATTTAGGGAATTAATTTAATTATAGTGTAGTGTTGGGTGTAATTGTAACTTAGGTTTTATTTTACAGGTACTTTTGTCTTTATTTTAGCTCGGTAGTTATTAAATAGTTAATAACTATTTAATAACTATTCTACCTAGTTAAAATAAATACAAAGTTGCCTGTAAAATAAAAATAAACCCTAAGATAGATACAATGTAACTATTAGTTATATTGTAGCTAGCTTAGGGTTTATTTTATAGGTAAGTATTTAGTAGTAGCGAGTGGCGGTTTAGGGGTTAATAAGTTTATTAGAGTGGTGGTGGGCTCCGGGAGCGGCGGTTTAGAGGTTAAAGGCTGTGACACACTGCAAGCGGAGCGGTGCGCAGCATGTAGATGCAGCTGTGCGCGCTCAGTGTGTCCTGCCTTTTCATCTCTGAGCACTCTGCTGCGTCAGGTCGCGTAGCTGAGCAATCAGAGAGGAAATAATTGAACTTCAGAAGCGATGCGACGCGGTGCGAAGCAGCTGCATCGTCTCGCGCCGCATCGCTTGCAGTGTGTCACAGCCTTAATACATTAATTAGAGTGGCGGTGGGCTCCGGGAGCGGCGGTTTAGGGGTTAATACGTTTATTAGAGTGGCGGTGGGCTCCGGGAGTGGAGGTTTAGGGGTTAATAAGTATAATGTAGGTGGTGGCGGTGTAGGGGGGCAGATTAGGGGTGTATAGACTCGGGGTACATGCCAGGGTGTTAGGTGTAGACATTACCATAGGAATCAATGGTATATAGAATTCTATCAGCCAATCGGAATTAAGGTAGGAAAAATCCTATTGGTTGATGCAATAGGCGGTGTAGGAGGGCAGATTAGGGGTGTATAGACTCGGGGTACATGCCAGGGTCAGAGACTATCACTAATACCTTGGAAATTTATCCTCTTGACTTGGGACTGTTAGCACTGGTCTCTATAATTGATGAATTGAGAGTGATAATACTAATTTACAAAAGTGGGCTCACTTTCACATTTCTGTATTTAAGGTGGTATTAAAGTATCATCTAATGAATAAAATTTATCTATTACAGTGTTGTATATCGCATTGGCTATTTCTGTGTTTCATGTTTAGATGCTTTACTTGTAGTCTTGCCCCTGCTAATTTTACTGCATAGTTAGAGGTCTTACCACATATACTCTGGTGCTGGATAAAGGGAACTGTTTGTGGGCTTTGGCTCCACATTTCTTCTTTTCTTGTTATTATATAATAGAATTCTCCCCTGAGCACAGTGTGCCCTGATATGTACTTTAATAATCAGGACACACAAATGAGTGGGTTTATCTGATGAATAGAGTGGTGCTAACCATTTTGAGTAATTATACACATGCTTAAAGAGACAGTAAAGACCAAATGGTTCAGACAGAGGCCTCCATCAACCGGAATTAAGGTAGGAAAAATCCTATTGGTTGATGCAATCAGCCAATAGGATTGGGCTTGCATTCTATTGGCTGATTGAAACAGCCAATAGAATGTGAGATCAATCCTATTGGCTGATTGGATCAGCCAATAGGATTGAACTTCAATCCTATTGGCTGATTGGATCAGCCAATAGGATTGAACTTCAATCCTATTGGCTGATTGCATCAACCAATAGGATTTTTCCTACCTTAATTCTGATTGGCTGATGGAATTCTATCAGCCAATCAGAATTCAAGGGACACCATCTTGGATGATGTCATTTAAAGGAACATTCATTCGGGAAGAAGACGTCACCAGAAGAGGATGCTCAGCGTCTGATGTCTTGACAATGGAGCCGCTCCGCGCCGGATGGATAAAGATAGAAGATGCCGTCTGGATGAAGACTTCTGTCCGTCTGGAGGACCTCTTCTGCCCGGCTTCGATGAAGACTTCTAACCGTCTGGAAGACCACTTCGCCCGGCTTCGTTGAGGACTTCGGTCTGGTTGGGTGAAGACTTCTCAAGGTAGGGTGATCTTCAAGGGGTTAGTGTTAGGTTTTATTAAGGGGGGATTGGGTGGGTTTTAGAGTAGGGTTGGGTGTGTGGGTGGTGGGTTTTAATGTTGGGGGGGTATTGTACTTTTTTTTACAGGTAAAAGAGCTGATTACTTTGGGGCAATGCCCCGCAAAAAGCCCTTTTAAGGGCTATTTGTAATTTAGTATAAGGTATGGCTTTTTTAATTTTGGGGGGCTTTTTTATTTTATTAGGGGGATTAGATTAGGTGTAATTCGTTTAAAATTCTTATAATTTAATTTAGGGAATTAATTTAATTATAGTGTAGTGTTAGGTGTAATTGTAACTTAGGTTTTATTTTACAGGTACTTTTGTCTTTATTTTAGCTCGGTAGTTATTAAATAGTTAATAACTAGTTAATAACTAATCTACCTAGTTAAAATAAATACAAAGTTGCCTGTAAAATAAAAATAAACCCTAGATAGATACAATGTAACTATTAGTTATATTGTAGCTAGCTTAGGGTTTATTTTATAGGTAAGTATTTAATAGTAGCGAGTGGCGGTTTAGGGGTTAATAAGTTTATTAGAGTGGCGGTGGGCTCTGGGAGTGGCAGTTTAGAGGTTAATACATTTATTAGAGTGGCGGTGGGCTCCGGGAGCGGCGGTTTAGGGGTTAATACGTTTATTAGAGTGGCGGTGGGCTCCGGGAGTGGAGGTTTAGGGGTTAATAAGTATAATGTAGGTGGTGGCGGTGTAGGGGGCCAGATTAGGGGTGTATAGACTCGGGGTACATGCCAGGGTGTTAGGTGTAGACATTACCATAGGAATCAATGGTATATTGGGCAGCAGCGAACATAAGCTTTCGCTGCTTTCAGACTCCCATTGATTCCTATACAGGGAGTGCAGAATTATTAGGCAAATGAGTATTTTGACCATATCATCCTCTTTATGCATGTTGTCTTACTCCAAGCTGTATAGGCTCGAAAGCCTACTACCAATTAAGCATATTAGGTGATGTGCATCTCTGTAATGAGAAGGGGTGTGGTCTAATGACATCAACACCCTATATCAGGTGTGCATAATTATTAGGCAACTTCCTTTCCTTTGGCAAAATGGGTTAAAAGAAGGACTTGACAGGCTCAGAAAAGTCAAAAATAGTGAGATATCTTGCAGAGGGATGCAGCACTCTTAAAATTGCAAAGCTTCTGAAGCGTGATCATCGAACAATCATGCGTTTCATTCAAAATAGTCAACAGGGTCGCAAGAAGCATGTGGAAAAACCAAGGAGCAAAATAACTGCCCATGAACTGAGAAAAGTCAAGCGTGCAACTGCCAAGATGCCACTTGCCACCAGTTTGGCCATATTTCAGAGCTGCAACATCACTGGAGTGCCCAAAAGCACAAGGTGTGCAATACTCAGAGACATGGCCAAGGTAAGAAAGGCTGAAAGATGACCACCACTGAACAAGACACACAAGCTGAAACGTCAAGACTGGGCCAAGAAATATCTCAAGACTGATTTTTCTAAGGTTTTATGGACTGATGAAATGAGAGTGAGTCTTGATGGGCCAGATGGATGGGCCCGTGGCTGGATTGGTAAAGGGCAGAGGGCTCCAGTCCGACTCAGACGCCAGCAAGGTGGAGGTGGAGTACTGGTTTGGGCTGGTATCATCAAAGATGAGCTTGTGGGGCCTTTTCGGGTTGAGGATGGAGTCAAGCTCAACTCCCAGTCCTACTGCCAGTTTCTGGAAGACACCTTCTTCAAGCAGTGGTACAGGAAGAATTCTGCATCCTTCAAGAAAAACATGATTTTCATGCAGGACAATGCTCCATCACACGTGTCCAAGTACTCCACAGCGTGGCTGGCAAGAAAGGGTATAAAAGAAGAAAATCTAATGACATGGCCTCCTTGTTCACCTGATCTGAAACCCATTGAGAACCTGTAGTCCATCATCAAATGTGAGATTTACAAGGAGGGAAAACAGTACACCTCTCTGAACAGTGTCTGGGAGGCTGTGGTTGCTGCTGCACGCAATGTTGATGGTGAACAGATCAAAACACTGACAGAATCCATGGATGGCAGGCTTTTGAGTGTCCTTGCAAAGAAAGGTGGCTATATTGGTCACTGATTTGTTTTTGTTTTGTTTTTGAATGTCAGAAATGTATATTTGTGAATGTTGAGATGTTATATTGGTTTCACTGGTAAAAATAAATAATTGAAATGGGTATATATTTGTTTTTTGTTAAGTTGTCTAATAATTATGCACAGTAATAGTCACCTGCACACACAGATATCCCCCTAAAATAGCTATAACTAAAAACAAACTAAAAACTACTTCCAAAACTATTCAGCTTTGATATTAATGAGTTTTTTGGGTTCATTGAGAACATGGTTGTTGTTCAATAATAAAATTAATCCTCAAAAATACAACTTGCCTAATAATTCTGCACTCCCTGTAGTATCCGCCTCCTCCAGGGCGGCAGATTGAAAACCAGGTACGCTGGGCCAGAAAAGTGCCGAGCGTACCTGCTAGTTATTTGATAACTAGCAAAAGTAGTCAGATTGTGCCGAACTTGCATTCGGAACATCTGGAGTGACGTAAGCATCGATCTGTTTCAAACTGAGTCCGGCAGATCATATGTTAAGTCACTGAATTCTACTTTTTCCGGTCTGTCGGGTTTGATAACTAAGGCGAATCAGGCTCGCCACAAATACGCTGTGGAATTCCAGCGTATTTGCGGTTGACAGCTTAATAAATAGAGGCCAGAGCATCAAGTTTTAAACAACTTTTGAATTTACTTTTATTATTATTCCAATATAAATTAATGATGTAATATGTGGTACTTGTCTGCATATTTAAGTCCCTTGGGAGGCTGCAGTATTCATCATTAATAGTATGTGACATCACACATCTGTGTTTTTTTCACAATATAGCATATTATTATCTTGTTTTATACTGACTTCTCAGAGGTATGGGAAACTGAAACTGTGGTACCTGCTACTTAGGTGAGCAAACATATTGTAGGTTATAAATCCATGTGATTCATGAGTCACTAATGTGCAAATGCAGAACACTTTTTAATTTTTGTTCTATAGTTGTAAAATATAGATAAAATAAAACTTTCATGGTACAGACAGAGGTGCATATTTATCAAGCTCCGTAGACCGCTGCTCCATAACCTGTCCGTCTGCTCTTCAAATTTTGTTCAAAGCCACTTTAAGGTATCTCCCAGTATGTAAATCTGTTATATTTAAATATGCAACGCACTTTAACTCAGTTATATTGTGCACACATACCTCTAACCCAAAGAAGCCATGTGATAAGTAATGCGCTTTAAAGATTAAAGATTTGTTATAACTTTGTTATCACTTCAAAATTTAAAACAGCTTATTTTGCCCAATTATCATATTGTGGCCTAGATTACAAGTGGAGCAAAAAATATTATCCCTATTGTGTATTAACATAGCTCGTGTGAGCAATAGTGCTTCTATTTTTTGAGCTCATATTACAGTCCAATTATTTTTTATCAAGTCCAATTATTTTTTATAGCTCAAGTAAAAGTCTAAGGAGCACTAACATCTGAATGTCAGATAGTGCAGGTGCACTAAATCCCTCACATAATAGACTTCTATGGGTGCACACATTTGTGTTGGACATCTAGATATTCTAATAAAGTGATGGTAAATCCAAGCGTTTAACAAACGCTAGGATTTACCATCACTAAAAATCTAGGGGAGTTTAAGTGATCAAATATTAAAAAAGGGTGCTATATTAGTTTAGTTTAGTTAAGTTTAAAAAAAATTTGTTTCAGCATATTAATTATGTTAAGTTAAATAATTTTTTCGGATCTGTTAATTTTTTCCGATCCATTCTTTATTCATATGCATTATTCATTTCTGAAGTTTAGAATAGAATAATGCATAGGAATAAAAAATGGATCGGAAAAAATGATTTAACTTAACATAATTAATATGCCGGTGATTGCCAAATTTTTTTTATCTAAAACCGCCGCCGCTACCCACATCGCTGACACAAAATAAAGCTACTAACCCCGAAACCACCATCCTCCCACATCGTCAACACTAACTGAACCTATTAACCCCTAAATTGCCATTCCCAAACATAGCCACCCAACACTAACTAAAACACTAAATAAACCTATTAACCCCTAAACCACCATTCCCAAACATCACCAACACTAACTAAACCTATTAACCCCTAAACCGCAGTTCCCCCGACATCGCCGACACTAACTAAACCTACTAACCCCTAAACCGCTGTTCCCAAACATCGCCAACACTAACTAAACCTATTAACCCCTAAACCGCAGTTCTCCAACATCGCCGACACTAACTGAAACACTAATTAAACCTATTAACCCCTAAACCGCCGTTCCCAAACATCGGCAACACTAACTAAACCTATTAACCAATAAACTGCCATTCCCAAACATCGCCAACACTAACTAAACCTATTAACCTCTAAACCACTGGCCCCCACACTGCAACAACCTAAATTAAACTATTAACCCCTAAACCTAACACCCCCTAACTTTAACATAATTAAAATAGACCTACATTTAAGTTACAATTATTAACTAACTACCTATTTAAAACTAAATACAAACTTACCTGTGAAATAAAAAATAAAACCTAAGGCCTAGATTTGGAGTTCGGCGGTAGCCGTCAAAACCAGCGTTAGAGGCTCCTAACGCTGGTTTTGGCCGCCCGCTGGTATTTGGAGTCAGTGATTAAAGGGTCTAACGCTCACTTTTCAGCCGCGACTTTTCCATACCGCAGATCCCCTTACGTCAATTGCGTATCCTATCTTTTCAATGGGATCTTTCTAACGCTGGTATTTAGAGTCGTTTCTGAAGTGAGCGTTAGAGCTCTAACGACAAAATTCCAGCCGCCTGAAAATAGCAGGAGTTAAGAGCTTTCTGGCTAACGCCGGTTCATAAAGCTCTTAACTACTGTACCCTAAAGTACACTAACACCCATAAACTACCTATGTACCCCTAAACCGAGCTCCCCCCACATCGCCGCCACTCGATTAAAATTTTTAACCCCTAATCTGCCGACCGCCACCTACGTTATACTTATGTACCCCTAATCTGCTGCCCCTAACCCCGCCGACCCCTGTATTACATTTATTAACCCCTAACCTGCCCCCCACAACGTCGCCGCCAGCTACTTAAAATAATTAACCCCTAATCTTCCGACCGCAAAGCGCCGCCACCTACGTTATCCCTATGTACCCCTAATCTGCTACCCCTAACACCGCCGACCCCTATATTATATTTATTAACCCCTAATCTGCCCCCCTCAACGTCGCCGACACCTGCCTACACTTATTAACCCCTAATCTGCCGAGCGGACCTGAGCGCTACTATAATAAAGTTATTAACCCCTAACCCGCCTCACTAACCCTATCATAAATAGTATTAACCCCTAATCTGCCCTCCCTAACATCGCCAACACCTACCTTCAATTATTAACCCCTAATCTGACGACCGGAGCTCACCGCTATTCTAATAAATTGATTAACCCCTAAAGCTAAGTCTAACCCTAACACTAACACCCCCCTAACTTAAATATAATTTACATCTAACGAAATTAATTAACTCTTATTAAATAAATGATTCCTATTTAAAGCTAAATACTTACCTGTAAAATAAATCCTAATATAGCTACAATATAAATTATAATTATATTATAGCTATTTTAGGATTAATATTTATTTTACAGGCAACTTGGTATTTATTTTAACCAGGTACAATAGCTATTAAATAGTTAAGAACTATTTAATAGCTACCTAGTTAAAATAATAACAAATTTACCTGTAAAATAAATCCTAACCTAAGATATAATTAAACCTAACACTACCCTATCAATAAAATAATTAAATAAACTACCTACAATTACCTACAATTAACCTAACACTACACTATCAATAAATTAATTAAACACAATTGCTAAAAAAAAATACAATTAAATAAACTAGCTAAAGTACAAAAAATAAAAAAGAACTAAGTTACAAAAAATAAAAAAATATTTACAAACATAAGAAAAATATTACAACAATTTTAAACTAATTACACCTACTCTAAGCCCCCTAATAAAATAACAAAGCCCCCCAAAATAAAAAATTCCCTACCCTATTCTAAATTAAAAAAGTTACAAGCTCTTTTACCTTACCAGCCCTGAACAGGGCCCTTTGCGGGGCATGCCCCAAGAATTTCAGCTCTTTTGCCTGTAAAAGAATAAATACAATACCCCCCCCCCAACATTACAACCCACCACCCACATACCCCTAATCTAACCCAAACCCCCTTAAATAAACCTAACACTAAGCCCCTGAAGATCTTCCTACCTTGTCTTCACCATACCAGGTTCACCGATCCGTCCTGGCTCCAACATCTTCATCCAACCCAAGCGGGGGTTGGCGATCCATCATCCGGTGCTGAAGAGGTGCAGAAGAGGCTCCAAAGTCTTCCTCCTATCCGGCAAGAAGAGGACATCCGGACCGGCAAACATCTTCTCCAAGCGGCATCTTCGATCTTCTTCCATCCGGTGCGGAGCGGGTCCATCTTGAAGCAGGCGACGCGGATCCATCCTCTTCTTCCGTTGTCTCCCGACGAATGACGGTTCCTTAAAGGGACGTCATCCAAGATGGCGTCCCTCGAATTCCGATTGGCTGATAGGATTCTATCAGCCAATCGGAATTAAGTTAGGAATTTTCTGATTGGCTGATGGAATCAGCCAATCAGAATCAAGTTCAATCCGATTGGCTGATCCAATCAGCCAATCAGATTGAGCTCGCATTCTATTGGCTGATCGGAACAGCCAATAGAATGCGAGCTCAATCTGATTGGCTGATTGGATCAGCCAATCGGATTGAACTTGATTCTGATTGGCTGATTCCATCAGCCAATCAGAAAATTCCTACCTTAATTCCGATTGGCTGATAGAATCCTATCAGCCAATCGGAATTCGAGGGACGCCATCTTGGATGACGTCCCTTAAAGGAACCGTCATTAGTCGGGAGACAACGGAAGAAGAGGATGGATCCGCGTCGCCTGCTTCAAGATGGACCCGCTCCGCACCGGATGGAAGAAGATCGAAGATGCCGCTTGGAGAAGATGTTTGCCGGTCCGGATGTCCTCTTCTTGCCGGATAGGAGGAAGACTTTGGAGCCTCTTCTGGACCTCTTCAGCACCGGATGATGGATCGCCAACCCCCGCTTGGGTTGGATGAAGATGTTGGAGCCAGGACGGATCGGTGAACCTGGTATGGTGAAGACAAGGTAGGAAGATCTTCAGGGGCTTAGTGTTAGGTTTATTTAAGGGGGGTTTGGGTTAGATTAGGGGTATGTGGGTGGTGGGTTGTAATGTTGGGGGGGGGGTATTGTATTTATTCTTTTACAGGCAAAAGAGCTGAAATTCTTGGGGCATGCCCCGCAAAGGGCCCTGTTCAGGGCTGGTAAGGTAAAAGAGCTTGTAACTTTTTTAATTTAGAATAGGGTAGGGAATTTTTTATTTTGGGGGGCTTTGTTATTTTATTAGGGGGCTTAGAGTAGGTGTAATTAGTTTAAAATTGTTGTAATATTTTTCTTATGTTTGTAAATATTTTTTTATTTTTTGTAACTTAGTTCTTTTTTATTTTTTGTACTTTAGCTAGTTTATTTAATTGTATTTATTTGTAGCAATTGTGTTTAATTAATTTATTGATAGTGTAGTGTTAGGTTAATTGTAGGTAATTGTAGGTAGTTTATTTAATTATTTTATTGATAGGGTAGTGTTAGGTTAATTGTAGGTAATTGTAGGTAGTTTATTTAATTATTTTATTGATAGGGTAGTGTTAGGTTTAATTTAATCTTAGGTTAGGATTTATTTTACAGGTAAATTTGTTATTATTTTAACTAGGTAGCTATTAAATAGTTCTTAACTATTTAATAGCTATTGTACCTAGTTAAAATAATTACAAAGTTGCCTGTAAAATAAATATTAATCCTAAAATAGCTACAATGTAATTATAATTTATATTGTAGCTATATTAGGATTTATTTTACAGGTAAGTATTTAGCTTTAAATAGGAATCATTTATTTAATAAGAGTTAATTAATTTAGTTAGATGTAAATTATATTTAATTTAGGGGGGTGTTAGTGTTAGGGTTAGACTTAGCGTTAGGGGTTAATACATTTATTAGAATAGCGGTGAGCTCCGTTCGGAAGATTAGGGGTTCATAATTGAAGGTAGGTGTCGGCGATGTTAGGGAGGGCAGATTAGGGGTTAATACTATTTATGATAGGGTTAGTGAGGCGGATTAGGGGTTAATAACTTTATTATAGTAGCGCTCAGGTCCGCTCGGCAGATTAGGGGTTAATAAGTGTAGGCAGGTGTCGGCGACATTGAGGGGGGCAGATTAGGGGTTAATAAATATAATATAGGGGTCGGCGATGTTAGGGCAGCAGATTAGGGGTACATAGGGATAACGTAGGTTGCGGCGGTTTACGGAGCGGCAGATTAGGGGTTAAAAAAAATATGCAGGTGTCAGCGATAGCGGGGGCGGCAGATTAGGGGTTAATAAGTGTAAGGCTAGGGGTGTTTAGACTCGGGGTACATGTTAGAGTGTTAGGTGCAGACGTAGGAAGTGTTTCCCCATAGGAAACAATGGGGCTGCGTTAGGAGCTGAACGCTGCTTTTTTGCAGGTGTTAGGTTTTTTTTCAGCTCAAACAGTCCCATTGTTTCCTATGGGGGAATCGTGCACGAGCACGTTTTTGAGGCTGGCCGCGTCCGTAAGCACCGCTGGTATCGAGAGTTGCATTTGCGGTAAAAATGCTCTACGCTCCTTTTTTGGAGCCTAACGCAGCATTTGTTTGAACTCTCGATACCAGAGTTAATTTTATGGTGCGGCCAGAAAAAAGCCTGCGGAGCGTTAACAGCCCTTTTACCGCCAAACTCCAAATCTAGGCCTTAGTTAGTTACAATATAACTATTTACTAACTAACTAGTTAAAATAAATACAAACTTACCTGTGAAATAAAAATAAAACCTAAGCTTAAACTAATAAAACCTAACATTGCTAAAAATAAGAAAAACTAACATTACTAAAAATAAAAAAAAAACTAAGATTACTAAAAAATGAAAACTACAATTACAAAAAATAATAAACACTAAAATAAAAAAAAATAAAAAAACTACCATTATAAAAAATAACAAACGAAATTATCCAAAAAAATTAAAATTATTCCTATTCTAAAACCTTTTCTTTTTAAAAAAAAAAAACCTTACCCCAAAAAAACCCTAATCTATAATAAACTACCAAGGGCCCTTAAAAGTTAGTGTTGTCGATGTTTGGGAATGGCGGTTTAGCGGTTAATAGGTTTAGTTAGAGTTGGCAATGTTTGGGAACGATGGTTTTGGGGTTAATAGGTTTATTTAGGGTTTCAGTTAGTGTCGGTAATGTCGGGGAACAGCATTTTAGGGGTTAATAGGTTTGGTTAGTGTCGGCGATGTCGGGGAACTGCGGTTTAGGGGTCAATAGGTTGAGTTAGTGTCGACGATGTTGGGGAACGGCAGTTTAGGGGTTAATAGCTTTATTTAGTGATTTAGTTTGTGTGGGCGATGTCGGAGAACAACGGTTTAGGAGTTAATATCTTTATTTAGTGATTTAGTTAGTGTCGGCCATGTCGGAAAACTGGGGTTTAGATTAGAACACTGAAAAATTCCAAATATGAATAAAGAATGGATCCAAAAATTCGGAAACTGATTTATTAATTTTCAGATTTTTTTGTGCTTTTAGTTATGGTGCTGATTCTGAAATTCGGATGCATTCAAATCTCCAAATCGTCTAATATTTGGACGAAAACTAAATTCGGCCGAAACGAAACTCACATGTCTAGTCTGCACCTCCTTATATATGAAGGATAAAAATTTAAATATAAATAATATAGCGGCCTGGTAGCACTGGTTCCAATTTTCTAAAGAAAAGGGAAATCATTTAAAAATAAAAAAATGTACACTATCATGTCCCTTTAAAGTTTTTCAGCAACTTTGAAGTTATATAATAAAAAATGGTTTACCAGCTGCTTAGCAACTTAACTGATATCTGCTTGTTCTACAGCTCGTTTTGACATTTTTGTTGAAAACGCTGGCAGCACAAATAACTGTTGCCTGTCGCTATTTTTCTTTACACCTCCAATTAAATACAATGCAAAGACAATTGATACAGAATAGCTCTGCCACTATCAGTTGTGTTTCTATAGGCCAATATGTTTAGGAATAATATGTAGGATTAGTTGCTCTGGCCTTGAGGCAACACAAATACATAGCTGTAAATACAACCAGTCCACTAATTTTCCCGGATATTGTGTGTAATATTCCAAAAGCTGCATTCAGACATTAGTATATGCCTCAGACCTATGTATGCACACTTTAATATGAAGCATAGCTATAATGAAAGTCCTGTTATGAAGCTCTTGACTCCTTAGACTAATTGATTGCTGCCATAATTAACAATTAGTGGCGTATGTGTGGTTTTATTATCCCTTCATAAGTATTTCCTCTATAATGTTTTCTTTCTGCTTTGTATAACTCAATCCAACCTGAACCAGAATGGATTTAGACGTCTCAGAACCATACGCCCATCATTTGACCTGCAGGCAAATGAAGCCATTCAAATATTTGCTTATCTTGTCATCTGTTCTCATCAGACCTTGCAATTCCTGCCACAGCCCACGTCAGTTTAAAGCATAACGTCATTAATACCTCCAGTGCACTAATGGATGCTTCACACATGAATGCATTAATGAAATGTGTTATTGTTTTCCTTCACAGGACATTAACAATCTTACTCACGCTAAGCCCATGAAACCCTGCAGTGCTGCTAGAAAGCGCTAGCTATCAAATGAACCCTCAGTTACGCCTCAGTAAGTTTAAGTTCAAGTTTATCACTGAATTAGCATTCATGTGAGGAGAGGATACAAGCCTCTGAGGTCTTTGGGCCCAGCTTCAATTACCATGAAGAGTAACGACAGGCAATAGCTGCAAGGAAAAAAAGCCACCATCCTATAAATGAATTAATGTCAAGATAGAATAAGAAGGATCTAAGCACCACTGTATGATTTCTTTCTTTTTTTTTTCTTTCTTTTGTCTGTGGACTGATGGTTTGAAAAATGAAGGCAGATTTGTTTTTTGCCTGCAATATTTAAGCTTGGGTGGTCTTATTCCCTGATAGCGTACTGAAAGATTAAATGGGGCTTAAGTTTTGCTGCAGGGGTAATCTCCATATTTTGTTCTGTGAAAACTTAAGCTAAATTTTAAACCATATTTGTAAAATTTATTTCAACATCTTTGATGCCAGATGAAGCAGAATGAATATATGAGTAGTTATCTGAGGGAACTTTAGCCTTTTGGTGAACTCGGTGTAAGAATGTTATCAATGTTAACGATTTTATGACTTACATAGTGCGGGCTGAAGCAATGCTGAACTATTCAAAAAAATAGCTAGATTTATGTTTTCATTGGTTTGTAATTTTGTTACTGCTAATTGTGCACTAAAGCAAGCTTTTTACAATGAAAATTACAAACTGTAGTTATGAATGTTGTATATAGTTAGGTGCAGCAACTCATGTATATAACTCAGCAGAGCACAGTCTAATTGGCAAATCCCTAGAGTGAGGTAAGTTAAACAGTCTCACTTTGCTGAAAGCTAAGCACCTGTTTTCCCCACATCAAGAGTAAGCACGTTATTTGTTTAGGCTTCTGCAGCCTAGCAATGTCATACCTTATTACCTTAAGTTAGAATGAATAATATTTTAGAATGTCACTCAAATAGACAAAATACAAAAAATATAGGTATTATTATAAGGCCACTCAGTTAAAGGGGGGAAAAGAAAAATAAATATTCTAATCTTAAAGAAAATAATAATAGGTTATGTTTATATCCATATGAACATCTCAAATTATATCATAAGCGGCATAATTAATTAACTCACCTCACTGATCACAAGACATATAGTGCTAGATTACAAGTGGATCGCTAAATATCACGTTTGCGAAAGCAATGTTTGAGCTCCACTAATACCAGCGCACGCTAATGTGCACTGGTTTTACAAGTTGAGCACAATACAATCGCAAGCTTGTGCTCAAGAGAGCGTGCTTCCATAGGCTCCAATGGGATCCTCGTTCTCATGCCGTGAGACACGGCTTCAGAATTTAGTGTAAAAAAGGGTTAAGTGATGGTCAGCATTTTAAAATATATATGTTTATGACTAAATACATACAGTATAAATTTATGTGTTTACATGTTTATATACATATATTAACACATAAATGTATATGCATATATTCATATATATTTACTGGGAACCCACAGTTTCCATAGACCGCAATTTAAAGGCACTTTTCACCCACCCCTATTAACAGAATATAACTATTTTTTGCAGTTATTTTATTAAAAAATAAAGTTGCTACTATTTTTATTTTTTAATAAAATATATTACACTGTATTTTGGGGCCAATTGGGGGACATTTATAAAATTAACCAGAGATCTGATCTCTGGTTAATTTTATAAGCACTAATTGCTACCGCGAGCTTGTGGTAGCAATAACCAGTCACTTGTAATGGCTGGTTATTTATCACGAGTCCGCAAACGGGCTCCACTCTATTATGCCCATAATATTACATGGCATAATACAGATGATAATATTACCAAAAAAAATGATTGAACAACTTTGGTACTCATTATTAGTATTATATTGAAATAAATTGCTACAATATAGGGCAGCAGTGTATGAAGGTTTGCTGTTGTGCTATTGGGAGAGCAAGAGTTTCTCGCTTAGTGGGTTTATTGGTTTTAGAGTATTGTTGCACAGTTTATTTAATATCATCAGTCTTAGTCACAACTATGTTATGTCTGAAAAATAATAATTAAAAACTACATTTAGATTATAAACACCCTTTCTAGAACAGTGTTTTTGAGCATTTTTCAGTTAGCAGCACATTTTTGCATAATACTTTAGGGCAGAGCTTTCCAAACTTTTCATGTTGCCAACACACTTTTTAAAGCTACATAATTTCGTGACACAGTAATTGAGTTGTACTAGCAAAAAGGAGGTTAAACTAACTTGTTTTAAGATATACGGACACATACATAAATTGTACAATAACAATGTATTTACAAGTAACAGTATGTATGTGCAAGAATTAAAAAAAAAGTTTAATAACACCAATAGCTACTTACTATTTTAATGGGATGTATGAGGTTGATGGGATGAACACAATTTCTGAATATTTGGTGGAATATTAGATAAAGACACTCACATTTCATCATCAAGCATTTATAAGCTTCCACTTCCTATCCATATATCAAGAGCAGGAGCAGCAATGCACTACTGGGAGCTAGCTGCAAAAAAACTCCCACTGACTTCAGCTCAGCGTTTAAGCTGCCGCCCTCAGAGCTAGGTGAGTCCGATTGACTACTGCCCGCGCTCCATACACACTGCTATCCCACTCACTGACTACACATGCAGTCACGAGCCAATTAAGGAGACTACATGTGCAGTCAGGAGCCAATGTGCCGCCAATGGGAATAGTTTCAGTTCCCACTGAGCTGCGCCAATAGGTTAAGATGATCTGTGTCCCCCTAGGTATCAATCACGTGTCAACCATGTGATATGCGTAGCAGGCAGGCGGAAAGTCGGTAACCAAAAAAAAATGAAAAAAAAATTTGTGCTGAAGTAGGGACACACCTACACACTGCTGCCGACACACTAGTGTATCCCGACACACAGTTTGGAAAGCACTGCTTTAGGGATTTGAAAGAATTAAAGTGCCTTGTTTCAAGTCCATCAGAATACAAATGCAAAGTGGCACTCATTACTTTTCACATGCTGTACAAATTCAAATTCATTCAAAAAAAATCACAATAGCCATTTTATTGCATGCTTTTCAAATGATTTGTGATGCAATAGTTTACTATACCTTGTATGGGGACAATTCAGCACGGTACATGTTTCAAGAATATTATGCCTGGAACTGTGGATGTTTTAAACTCTAGAGCTTGGACCTTTTCCTGCATTAAGAGTCAGAATTTGACATTTGGCATGAATTTATGAAAACATATAGAGCCAGGATATAAGTGGCACGCTATTTATTTTTTTCGCTCGAGCACTAACTGCATTAAAAGTAAAAAATTAGCGCTGCCGCAATATAGCGTGCATATTACAAGTTGAAAGTAAAAAGGTAGTGGCCACTGTCTTCTGCGGATATTATTATCCTGTTCACGAAACTTTGTTTTTTAAAATAAAAAATGCCAAAATTTAAAACACGTTAATTTGCATGTGTATTACAAGTTGAAAGTAAACGCGTCTGCTCAAGCTAATTTAATTTAACGTGCGTCGGGTTAGCGTGACTAAAGGGTTAGTGCTAAAATAAAAGTTGCATCAAACACAACATAAATAGATTAAAATAAACAGTTATATGTATATTGAATTTTTTAAATATTTTAGTACAGCTATTAGAATTATTTAAATGAAATATTAATATTTTTCAATATTTTATATTTAGTAAATACATAACAAACCTTAATTCTTCATGTTCTCTAACCCAACATGAGTTATATTAAGGTGCATTATGTATTTATTAAACATAAAATATTGAAAAGTAGTAATAATTAATGTAAAGATTTTTTTATCGATCTACTAAAATATTCTAAAAATGCTTTCAATATATATACGGTATATATACTGTATATATATATATATATATATATATATATATATATATATATATATATATATATATTACAGAAACTATAATAATTATTAATAATTAGTGCTAGTATTTTTTCAATAATGTATTTTCTCTGTGGGTAGAAAAAATTTGCATGGTCGCACTATCTGAAGTCATGAAGCGGGAGTCGGTTTTCGCTCTCACGCAAAAGTTTTAGTTCCAACTTCTAATACGTGTGCTAGCCTGTGCGTGAAAAATCTTTACTCCTGGTGGTGTTATCGCTCAAGCAAAATCGCTAAACAGCGGGACACCTGTAATATGGCCTATAACATACTACCTTACAGTATAATACAATAAATACAAGGGCACATTATACCCACAATTCCCCAGCTCATATAGGTTTATTATTAATGTTTTTGACGATTTTTGTTCTTTATTAACAGTGGTCCCTGCATACATATTACATATATAGGCGTTCCATGGAAGTGCCCTGTTTAACAATGAGGAAATTTTGCAGGTATGTTCTAATATTCTAAGCAATACACACTGGCTTAGCTAAACATTTTCATACATACATGTCTTGCGCACACTTTCAGTGGGCAGATGAGCAAATGTCAGAAATATACAACATTTAAATTATTTCAAAGATTACATAACATAAGTTATTTTTTATATTTATGAAACATTATATGTTGTGTTAACTGTCATGAATACCTTATGATTTAGATGATAAGGGGTTAATTTTCTTTAAGCCTGTGTTCTAGAAAACATTTGTTTTTTCAAGAAGAACTGTGTTGCTGTGTTTGTTTTAATGCGTTTTTCTTTTGATCAGCCAGAAGCCCTAATAAATAAGCTTGAAGAGGCACAAGAGAACTTTATTGCCCCAACCTATCAGCTCCAGAGACACAAAGCAGTGCCTCTCCCCAGAAATTGATAAGATGTTCTATAATTTCAGGCAAAGGCTCAAAACTCTATTGCCCAAACTGTCAGTAAAGGAATTGATGAAGCACAGGGTCTTTTTCAAAGAATTAACATGGGGTGGATATTTCCCTAGCCACTCTTACAAAGAAGGTTGGATCAAGCAACTTGATCTCTTGGAAGCATGTTTAAGAATTTTGTGTTACAATTCAAGTGTTCATTCTTACATGGGAGGCTGTATACCAACAGAGTGAGGGACCATCTTTTCCTGCCAACCTCCCTGGCACAGATATCCAAAGCTAATAAAGTATAAGGTTTCTGTTATTTCACCTTTTTATTTTAAAACTATTTGCTTGTGTATAATTCTATTTGTTAACATCTTTTTATTAATAATGCAATGTGCTAATTTTTCACATAATAAATATTCAATTATTGAGTTTCTACCTTTGTCTAATATTTAAACCACATTACTGAAAGAGACTGGTAGTATCATTACTGTGATTTTAGGTCATGTTTTGCTAAATTGTATTCTGAGAGTTAATGTGTAAGTCTGGGTTTTTCCTTAGGGTTTCCCCTTTAATAAATCGTAAGTGGGGCAGCTTATTTAGTTTGAGTGGCAGTAAAGGGGAGTTTTGGGCATTTTTCTACGTCTAGTACAGACTAGAAAGTGTTGTTAACCCTTGCACCCACTGAACTAAGTCACAGGCTTGCCTGGAGTGGCTAGACTGTGACAGATTAGTGACAGTAGAAAGGGTCTGTTAACACTTTCTGTGCCAAAAAGTGACTGGCGCAGGGTTGGCTAACCCTGTCCTCACAAATTGGTGGGCAGCGGTGTAGATAAAAAAAAATATTAGATTTTAGTACTTTGGGATTTGCTAGTGTGAAAATCCCAGTACTAAAATAAATTGTGACTCTCACAATTTCCAAAGCCTAAAACTCAGTGCATTATATAGTTACACATTGCAAACAGTCCCTTTCCCTATTTTCTGTTTTCCTTTTCTATTTTATTTTTACTATTGAGGCATACCAGCAGCAGACCAAGGAAATTATGGCACTGTTATGCCAGGAAAGAGACATTCCTTCCTGTGTGAAGACTAAATATGGATTATTACAAGTTAATATAGAATATGACAGCAGTCAGGCTGCACAAGCTGATGCCTCAGGAGAGGTGTCTGCAGCTGTGGGCAGTGATTCATCAAGATCTGGAGATCCCTTGGACTGTTATTTGCAAACTGTTTTAAAGCATATGGCTCAGTGGATACAAGTTTGTGCATGGAGCTCATTCTCAAATTCCAAGAACAGCAGGCGGGTAGGGAAGCAGCTGAGCGTCAGGCTGAGAAAGAGGCTCTAGCCACAGAGAAACAGGCTGCTGAGTGTCAGGATGAAAGAGAGAGGCTGCAAGGGTAAGCAGCTGAGCGACAGGCTGAGAGTGAGAGAAACTCTGGCTGCTGAAAGACAGGCTTCTGAACAACAGGCTGAGAGAGAGTATCAGTTACAGCTTGCACGGTTGGAGAGAGAAACTGTCTCACCTGTTGTTAGTGAACCTAGAGACTCCTCTTTAATCAGACCGTGAGCAGAGAGTTTCCCTACCCTGGAGAAAGATGGAGACTTGGGTGTATTCCTGCGCAGCTTTGAAAAAGTTTGTAGACAGTTCCAGCTGCCAAGGGAGCAGTGGGCCAAGTATTTTACCTTTGGTCTGAAAGGTCCTGCACTGGAAGCATTTGCTGAACTTGCCACAGAGTCGGATCAGGACTATGATGCAATTAAAGCTTCACTGCAGAGGAGGTATAATCTCACTCCTGAGGTGTATAGAAAGAAATTCCGTACTCTGCAAAGGGGTACATTAGAGTGCTATGCTGCAATTGTTGGAAGCCTGACAACAGCCTTTAAACAGTGGATCTGAGGGTTAAAGATTGCCACTATGGAGGAGCTGGAAGATCTAATGGTGAAGGAACAATTCATACAGCTGTGCCCAGCAGAAGTACAGGAATGGGTCCTGGACAGGAAACCCAAAACAGCATTGGAGGTGGGTGAGCTGGCAGATTTTTACATAGCCAACAGGTCACCAGTAAATGAGAGAAAAGCCTTTGTTAAGGGGGCATCCACCTGGAAGGGAACTGCTTCACGACCCCCCATCACAAAGCCTTTTGTGCCTTTGTTTAATGTATCTGTTTCCTCTGGGAAAGGAGGGGCGAGTGCTGCACCTGGGCAGGGGGATACCTACAGGTGTTTTGCTTGCAACAAAGTGGGCCACATCAGCTCCACTTGCCCAGAGAAGATTAAATAGGTGCAATCAGCTGGAGGGAGTAATCCCTCAGAAGTCCCAGCATCTGTTTTGTTTGTTACATGACCAGAGGAAAGCAACAATGAGAACTTACAACCTGTGAATGTAGGAGCTAAAGTAACATTGGGGCTTTGGGACACAGGTGCAGCAGTAACTCTTGTGTGTCCAGGGCTGGTGAGCTCTAAGGACATTATTCCTGGCAGGACTGTAGCAATTAAAGGGATTGGGGAAAGAATGTGGGGGTATCTGAAAATAGTCCTAATTATGTTTTACTGGGTACTGATTTTAGTAGATTGTTATCTTTGTATGTGCCCGACAATGCTACATGTGACCTAGTGACATTAGCTGTAGACCCTGATGTGCAAAGGGCTGGGTGTAAAAAAGCTCAGAGACATGCTGACCAGGAGGGAGGAGAGAGTGCATATGTGCAAAGTGCTGTGCCTGAACTGGGGGCATCTGTGCTGAGATGTGAAACTGTAAGAGGAGAGACAGACCGGGGAGAAAGACGAATAGATGGCGTGGGTCTGTCTGTGCTTGAACCAGCAGGATCTGCATAACTGAATTTAACTGTAAAGTGTGAGACTGCCTGTGAAGAAAGGCAGATGTCTGTGCCTGAACAGAGTTTAACTGTACAGGGAGAAACTGGCTGTGAGAGGAGGCAGATGGGTAGTGTGTGTCTGTCTGTGCTTGAATCAGTGGAGTCTATAGAAAGAAGTGAGGATATAGGGGAAGAGAATGACTGGATGACTGGGCCACTAGATGATGTGTGCCAGTCTGTGCCAGAACAGTGGAGTCCCCTGTGGAAAAAAGAGACAGGATATGTGGGATAAATGGCAGAAGGAACATGTGCTTGTCTGTACCAGTGTCAGAAGGATCCCACATTCTGTGTGATGATGCGAAGTGGCAGACTGACTGTGAGAGAGAGCAGAAGGAGAATGTAGCCCACTCTTTGCCGGAAGCAGCAGCACCGCAGAATCCAGAGTGTGTGGGGCAGGAGAGTACAGGATATTATTTGAGAGACCCCCAGAGTGAGTGTGAAAGATTGTGGGTGACAGAGACTCCAGTAACCTCAGATGGGACCTATAACCAGACTGCACAGACTAGGGGTTAGAGATTGACACAGACTGCAGATGCAGGGGGGAGGAGTACAGAGAAGTGTATGTACAAAGCCTCACAGTGCCATTCAGCAGATACACTGACAGGTTTGCAGAGTCAGAGTCCCCAGCAGGCTCAGCAGATTGGGCTCACAGTGGAGAAAAGGGGGGCAGATAGGCAACCCCCTAGCAACCATCACAAAGTGCAAGAGTACAGGCATTCTGCTCAGGTGGAGGGGCAAAATCCCTGGGTAGTTAATCAAACGTTGACAAAACACAATACATTCAGAGGGTGTGAAAAGAAAGTAGGCTTCACATACACCTCTATAACAGGGTATGATGTACATTTCAGGGACAAGATGCAAGCCATATTTTGGGAAGTACCTACAAAACCCTGAGATGCCAATGCCATATTCCTACAGAAACAGTTGCAGGATTCTACTGCCAGAGTGGGAGTGTATGAGATGGGGTAAAATGAGGCAGAACAAGCTACAGGCTGCATGGGAGGGTCTCTGCAATATATTAAACCAGCTGGGTATAGCAAATTATGTGACATTTTTTAAAGGTGGGCATGATGATGGCAAAACTGCTATGTGCAAATTGTCTGGAAATGGCATTATCTCATCAAGGGGAAGCTCCCATTGATACGCAGCTGGAGTGGTTTGTGGCCACCTCCCTTTGTGTCTCTTATTTGGGGAGGTGTCATGAATACCTCATGATTTAGACGATAAGGGGTCCATTTTCTATAATCCTGTATTCTAGAAAACATTTGTTTTTTTCAAGAAGAACTGTGTTGCTGTGTTTGTGTTAATTCGTTTTTTCTTTGATCAGCCAGAAGTCCTAATAAATAAGCTTGAAGAGGCACAAGAGAACTTTATTGCCCCAACCTGTAAGCTCCAGAGACACAAAGCAGTGCCTCTCCCCAGAAAAAAGATAATGCGTTCTATAATTTCAGGCAAGGGCTCAAAATTTTATTGCCCAAACTGTCAGCAAAGGAATTGATAAAGCACAGGGTCTTTTTCAAAGAACTAACATGGGGTCATAAAAGAGAGGGGTGGATATTTCCCTAGCCCCTCTAACAAAGAAGGTTGGGTCAAGCAACTTGATCTCTTGGAAGCATGTATAAGAATTTTGTGCTTAACAATTCAAGTGTTCATTCTTACATGGTAGGCTGTATACCAACAGAGTGAGGGACCATCTTTTCCTGCTAACCTCCCTGGCACAGATATCAAAAGCTAGTAAAGTATAAGGATTATGTTATTTCTCCTTTTTATTTTAAAACTGTTTGCTTGTGCATTGTGCTAATTTTTCGCATAATAAATATTAAATTATTAAGTTTCTGTCTTTGTATTTAAACCATGTTACTGAAAGAGACTCGTAGTATTAGTACTGTGATTTTATGTCATGTTTTGCTAAATTGTATTCTGAGAGTTTAATGTGTAAGTCTGGGTTTTTCCTTAGGGTTTCCCCTTTAATAAAGCGTAAGTGGTGGCAGCTTATTTAGTTTGAGTGGCAGTAAAGGGGAGTTTTGGGTATTTTTCTAAGTCTAGTACAGACTAGAGAGTGTTGTTAACCCTTGCACCCACTGAACTAAGTCACAGGCTTGCCTGGTTAGGCTAGACTGTGACAGATTAGTAACAGTAGAAAGGGCTGTTAACCCTTTCTGTGCCAAACAAGTGACTGGCGCAGGGTTGGCTAACCCTGGTCGTCACATTAACATGTTATGAAAATATAATATTCGCATTCACCATCAATGCGGTACTTGGAATGTTCAAAGGTTGCGAGGTGTATACTTTCTTATGTAATCACCCAGCAAGAGCTTTGCGGACAGACATAAACATTTCAAAGTTATTTCCATTTTCATTGCCCCATGTATTATGGGACAGTCATGCAAAGTAAATTTTTGGATAAGATTTTCAGTTTCACACATACATGCTTTCTTTCCTCATGGTTTTTTTTCTTTCAATAACATTTTCACACATACTCAGTTAAGTTTTAAAGGGTTCTGAAACCCCACATTTTTCTTTAATGATTCAAATATAGGATACAATTTTAAGTAACTTTTCAATTATTTCTATCAATTTTGCTTCAGTCTCTTAGTATACTTTATTGAAGGAACTGAAATGCACTTCTGGGAGCTAGCAGAACACATATTTAAGCCAATGACAAGAGGCATATATGTGCAGCCACCAATCAGAAGCTAGCTCCCAGCTCCTAAGACTACTTAGGTATTCTTTTCAACAAGGCTACCAAGAGAAAAAGCAGATCAGATAATAAAAGTGAATTGTTAAGTTGTTAAAAATTGTAAGCTTGGGGGCGGAGCTAGCCTTTGGAAAACATGGACATGGTTTTTAATAGCTCCAGATTGTAGCCTTAAAATACTAGCCTCGTGCAGGAACACCACAAGAATAATCTCTAAAACTCTAACCATAAACTATTGGGATTATGACGATCTGGAGCTACGATATAGAACTCCTTCATGAAGCTGTCCTGGTCGCACATAGAGTGGCCATTATGGGCCTATTATTTTTCCTCAACGGAAACAATCCTCACAAACCATAGGAGGGTATACAAGGAGTTGTTCAGTCACATGCCTGAGTATACTGCATTACCACCTCCCAACCACATACAAGTAACTCCTATGTACAGACCCCTTCTGAACCGCTCGCAGACTACATAGTTTTGCCTCACATATCTAAAGATCAGGACAGTGGAACCCCTCCATATCTAACTTACTCAGGATTTGGGCCGAAGGGATTGGGACGGTGGGAGATAGGGGGTAGGGAGGGGGGGCAGGGAGAGAGGAGGTTTTTTTTCCCCTTTCTTTCTCTTTCCTTTTCTTTTTCTGTGATTTTGATTGTAATAATGCAAGCATATGCAAGGTATACTCCATTGTAATGGAAAAATGTCCAACTCAGTCAGGAATGAGGATTTAAGTTGATTGAAACAAACAGTGAAGTAAAAATGAGCATTTTCATTATATAAATTTAGATTTAATGTATAGTTGGGCATGGTTTTTTTCCTATGTATATGTAAAATAACACTGATTTTATAGGCAGCATTGCATGGTATTCTTGTTGTTGTGATCAACTTTGTATCTGTATTTCCATGCAGCCCACCTATACTGGGTGCTAGGGTACTTACTATGTTGGAAATCAATTATAAAAAAAAAGGATTTGGGCCAAAGAGAATACAGATGACTTTCAAAGACAGACCCCTCGAACTGCCTAGATAACTGCCCATAACCACATATTCTTCAGTCACCCTTGCACCATTATGGAGTATCTGGATACGTGGGAAGGAAATGTTTTACAGTGCATGGAGACACATTATGCTGATTTAAAGCAGGACTTGTTGGCGCTGATGGAACTCTCCACACAACTATCGCAAACCGCACAAGCAAAGCTGCAGCACGGAGGCCTCGAAACATCTCCCACTTACGTTAGTAATTATCATGTATATGGAGGAGATGAGACTGGGAATCATGAGATGCCAAGTAAAAGCTGGTTGGCACAACTCACTCGGGATCCTCACTATGTGTCGGCTTTTTCCAGAGAACCCGAGACCGTTTCAACTACAGACCTAACCGACCCTAGGGACTATTCCACTCTCTCATCTACAGACACCACCTTATGCGAAACTTACACGAGGTCGATCGGATGCATCTTTGAGGGAATAGCTGACTCTTCATGTTAAAGACAGAAATATGTTAAGTGGTGCGCAAGTGTGCCCCTGCACATACACTATTCTACTCCCAAAATGTAGAAATAATATACATAAAAAACACAGAGAAAGGTGTATATGTGCGCTACAAAGCTATGGGGTTAATAATTATCTAATCAAAATAGTTTATTATCTATATTTATAAAAACTTTAGAACATAATATGCAGACAGAAAAAAACTGGAAATATAATAGAAGTATAATTATTTATTGCTATGCAAGAGCTACTTATTAAATAGTTCATTTAAAATAAGATAAAATACATTGGTAAATAGGTGCAATAAGAAAAAACACACGGTAAAAACACAAAAATATGACCGGTCATATATCTTTACACATCCAAAATAAAATGAATATCTAAAGTTAAATGAATTCCACCTTAGGTGTTTAGCCACCTTATTTGTCGCAAGTGTTGCTTATTGAATAAACATAATTTAAAAAGTCTTTTTGAAAATCACGACCACCATAACATAAGGATCACTGTCCTATGGCAGGTCATATCTCAAATTACATGAATATTTTGGGGTTCTGCTTCCAAACAACTATACTCAGCCCATATCACAATACAGCCGAGTTATAAGCTATTTCCTAACACCGTAACCGAGCGGCTTTTGCCCGCTGACCCCACCCACTATATATTTATACATATGCTAAAGCCCAAGAGTGGCTATTACCTTTGTATTTATTCCTCTATTTCTGTTCCCCAGTTTAACAAGGCCCAAGAGTGGCCCTACGACCATATGAGGAACATATGCCAACGAAAACAAGGTTTCATTCCTAGATACTTTTCTTTATGTAGACCAGCAGTTTCTTATAGTGATTGTTACTTCTATTTATCTTAAGATGAGAATGTTGCTTATTTTACTGTTGGTCTACCACTAGGAAGCTGAGGTTTCTTGAATAAGTGAGACGTATTACTTTGTCACCTACACTAGCTGATATCATATTTTTCTTAAGCCATATCTTTGTTAGTCACTTGCTCAAGGATGCAGACTGTAAGATTTAACCTAGCTTTCTAAATTTTTACATTTCTGTATTTACATACCTTAATGTGCTATACAAAAACCTCAATTAAAAAATGTACTTTAAAAAAAAAAATTGTAAGCTCTATCTTAATAATGAAAGAAAAAAATATGGTTTTATGTATCTTTAAATAAATATGTTATTTTAAGTGTTGAAATAAAGTAAAAAAAAAACAAAGAAAAATAAAAGTTGCAAGCACATTTTTAACTCCTTGGGCCAAATAAACGAAGATCTATGTAATGTGGTAACAAGCCCATTGTTGTTCCTAGACTTCCAGCATCTGCCTTCATATGGGGGAGGGGGGACCACTACAATACAGAAAAAATAAAAAAATTATTAATTAAAAATATATTTTTTAAAAGTCTAGATTAGGTACTGGCAGGTAGCTATCACTACCAAAAATGGCTACCAAAAACCAATGGCAAAGCTGTGCGTGTCTGCTATTTCCAAAGGGGATCCCAGAAAAGCTTTTACAATCATTTTTGTCATGATTGCACAAGTAGTATGTAAATAATTTCATTGAGACCCAAAGTTTGTGAAAAAAGTTAAAGGGACAGTATACACCAATTTTCATATAACTGCATGTAATAGACACTACTATAAAGAAGAATATGCACAGACACTGATCTAAAAATCCAGTATAAAACCTTTTAAAAACTTACTTATAAGCTCTCAATTTAGCACTGTTGATGAGGTTAGGTTGGGACACCCACTGAAAGTGGCTGAGACCAGATACTCTCCCCCACCCCCCTTCCCTGCATATGAAAAAAATATTAGACAAATAGGAGCCACCAGTAGTCTGTAAACACGTGTATACATCTGACGCAGTGGGGCTTGGTTAGGAGTCTGAAAATCAGCACAATGTTATTAAAAAATAAGCAAAACTACAGTTTGTTACAAAAAACCCCCAAGATGGGTTATATCAATGGATTATCTACAAAACATTTATGCAAAGAAAAATCTAGTGTACAATGTCCTTTAACAATTTTATTTGATATTTTATCACATTTGACGACAAAATGGTGGCATGAAAATGTACCAAAAAGGCCTAAATCAATACCTTGGGTTGTCTACTTAAAAAAATATATATAGTTTTGATATGTAAATAAAATTGAAAAAAAGGCATTATTTCTGTTTAAATGGATTGATAGCAAAAATTCTTTTGTTTTTTTTGGGCAAGTTTTTCTCTGAAAATCACGGTAACGAAGGGGTTAAAATATCACACAGACATGATAAATGATCTTATTCCTTAAATCAATATTTAAAATAATATTAAATGCATTTCAAATAACATAGAAATATAGAATGAGGTAACTGAACATCAGGGGCAAGAGTACATATGTGACAACGCAGTTTTGGTGTCACATATACGGCGCTGCATATAAAAGTGTTGCGTATATTTTACCCGTCGCCTGCAATTTTTACTCCCATTTTCACTCAATTTTCACCTTGCCACACATAGGCAGGCCCAGCAAGCTTTACACTGAAAATGTGAGCACCATAACTAACACCTAACGCATGCGCAATATCTATCTACCTGTCAACCACCAACCCCCACCGCAATAACTAATTAACGCCTAGATTTAGAGTTCTGCGGCCAAAGGGGTGCGTTAGCTACGCATGCTTTTTTCTGGCCGCACCTTTTAAATACCGCTGGTATTGAGAGTTCACAGAATGGCTGCGTTAGGCTCCAAAAAAGGAGCGTAGAGCATATTTAACGCAACTTCAACTCTCGATACCAGCAGTGCTTATGGACGCGGCCAGCTTCAAAAACGTGCTCGTGCATGATTCCCCCATAGAAAACAATGGGGCTGTTTGAGCTGAAAAAAAACCTAACACCTGCAAAAAAGCCGCGTTCAGCTCCTAACGCAGCCCCATTGTTTGCTATGGGGAAACACTTCCTACGTCTGCACCTAACACTCTAACATGTACCCCGAGTCTAAACACCCCTAACCTTACACTTATTAACCCCTATTCTGCCGCCCCCACTATCGCTGACCCCTGCATATTATTATTAACCCCTAATCTGCCGCTCCGTAAACCGCCGCTACTTACATTATCCCTATGTACCCCTAATCTGCTGCCCCTAACACCGCCGACCCCAAATTATATTTATTAACCCCTAATCTGCCCCCCACAACGTCGCCTCCACCTGCCTACACTTATTAACCCCTAATCTGCCGAGCGGATCGCACCGCTATTATAATAAAGTTATTAACCCCTAATCCGCCTCACTAACCCTATAATAAATAGTATTAACCCCTAATCTGCCCTCCCTAACATCGCCGACACCTAACTTCAAACATTAACCCCTAATCTGCCGACTGGAGCTCACCGCTATTCTAATAAATGTATTAACCCCTAAAGCTAAGTCTAACCCTACCACTAACACCCCCTTAAGTTAAATATAATTTAAATCTAATGAAATTAACTAACTCTTATTAAATAAATTATTCCTATTTAAAGCTAAATACTTACCTGTAAAATAAACCCTAATATAGCTACAATATAAATAATAATTATATTATAGCTATTTTAGGATTTATATTTATTTTACAGGCAACTTTGTATTTATTTTAACCAGGTATAATAGCTATTAAATAGTTAAGAACTATTTAATAGCTAAAATAGTTAAAATAATTACAAAATTACCTGTAAAATAAATCCTAACCTAAGTTACAATTAAACCTAACACTACACTATCAATAAATTAATTAAATAAAATACCTACAATTACCTACAATTAAATCTAACACTACACTATCAATAAATTAATTAAATACAATATCTACAAATAAATACAATGAAATAAACTAACTAAAGTACAAAAAATAAAAAAGAACTAAGTTACAAAAAATAAAAAAATATTTACAAACATCAGAAAAATATTACAACAATTTTAAACTAATTACACATACTCTAAGCCCCCTAATAAAATAACAAAGCCCCCCAAAATAAAAAATGCCCTACCCTATTCTAAATTAAAAAAGTTCAAAGCTCTTTTACCTTACCAGCCCGGAACAGGGCCCTTTGCGGGGCATGCCCCAAAGAATTCAGCTCTTTTGCCTGTAAAAAAAACACATACAATACCCCCCCTAACATTACAACCCACCACCCACATACCCCTAATCTAACCCAAACCCCCCTTAAATAAACCTAACACTAAGCCCCTGAAGATCTTCCTACCTTATCTTCACCATACCAGGTTCACCGATCGGTCCTCGGAAGTCTTGATCCAAGCCTCGGAAGTGTTGATCCAAGCCCAAGCGGGGGGCTGAAGAGTGACGTCCATCCTCGGGCTGAAGTCTGGATCCAAGCGGCGACTGAAGAACTCCATCATCGGGCTGAATTCGGAAGTCCATCATCGGGATGAAGTCTTCTATCAAGCAGCATCTTCAATCTACTTTCTTCCGGAGCCATCATCTTCCAGCCGACGCGGAACATCCTCTTCTCTCGACGCCTACTCGCCGAATGATGGTTCCTTTAAATGACGTCATCCAAGATGGCGTCCGTCGAATTCTGATTGGCTGATAGGATTCTATCAGCCAATCGGAATTAAGGTAGGAAAATTCTGATTGGCTGATGGAATCAGCCAATCAGATTGAGCTTGCATTCTATTGGCTGATCGGAACAGCCAATAGAATGCGAGCTCAATCTGATTGGCTGATCGGATCAGCCAATCGGATTGAACATCAATCTGATTGGCTGATTCCATCAGCCAATCAGAATTTTCCTACCTTAATTCCGATTGGCTGATAGAATCCTATCAGCCAATCAGAATTCGACGGACGCCATCTTGGATGATGTCATTTAAAGGAACCGTCATTCGGTGAGTAGGTGTCGGGAGAAGAGGATGTTCCGCGACGGCTGGAAGATGATGGCTCCGGAAGAAAGAAGATTGAAGATGCTGCTTGATAGAAGACTTCATCCCGATGATGGACTTCCGACTTCAGCCCGATGATGGATTTCTTCAGTCGCCGCTTGGATCCAGACTTCAGCCCGAGGATGGACGTCACTCTTCAGCCCCCCGCTTGGGCTTGGATCAACACTTCCGAGGCTTGGATCAAGACTTCCGAGGACCGATCGTAGAACCTGGTATGGTGAAGATAAGGTAGGAAGATCTTCAGGGGCTTAGTGTTAGGTTTATTTAAGGGGGGTTTGGGTTAGATTAAGGGTATGTGGGTGGTGGGTTGTAATGTTGGGGGGGGTATTGTATGTGTTTTTTTTACAGGCAAAAGAGCTGAATTCTTTGGGGCATGCCCCGCAAAGGGCCCTGTTCAGGGGTGGTAAGGTAAAAGAGCTTTGAACTTTTTTAATTTAGAATAGGGTAGGGCATTTTTTTTATTTTGGGGGGCTTTGTTATTTTATTAGGGGGCTTAGAGTAGGTGTAATTAGTTTAAAATTGATGTAATATTTTTCTAATGTTTGTAAATATTTTTTTATTTTTTGTAACTTAGTTCTTTTTTATTTTTTGTACTTTAGTTAGTTTATTTCATTGTATTTATTTGTAGGAATTGTATTTAATTAATTTATTGATAGTGTAGTGTTAGGTTTAATTGTAGATAATTGAATGTATTGTATTTAATTAATATATTGATAGTGTAGTGTTAGGTTTAATTGTAGGTAATTGTAGGTATTTTATTTAATTAATTTATTGATAGTGTAGTGTTAGGTTTAATTGTAACTTAGGTTAGGATTTATTTTACAGGTAATTTTGTAATTATTTTAACTAGGTAACTATTAAATAGTTATTAACTATTTAATAGCTATTGTACCTGGTTAAAATAATTACAAAGTTGCCTGTAAAATAAATATTAATCCTAAAATAGCTATAATATAATTATAATTTATATTGTAGCTATATTAGGGTTTATTTTACAGGTAAGTATTTAGCTTTAAATAGGAATAATTTATTTAATAAGAGTTAATTTATTTAGTTAGATTTAAATTATATTTAATTTAGGGGGGTGTTAGTGTTAGGGTTAGATTTAGCTTTAGGGCTTAATCCATTTATTACAGTAGCAGCGAGATTCGGTCGGCAGATTAGGGGTTGATAATTGAAGTTAGCTGTCGGCGATGTTAGGGAGGGCAGATTAGGGGTTAATACTATTTATTATAGGGTTATTGAGGCGGGAGTGAGGCGGATTAGGGGTTAATAACTTTATTATAGTAGCGGTGAGATCCGCTCGGCAGATTAGGGGTTAATAAGTGTAGGCAGGTGGAGGCGACGTTGAGGGGGGCAGATTAGGGGTTAATAAATATAATATAGGGGTCGGCGGTGTTAGGGGCAGCAGATTAGGGGTACATAGCTATAATGTAGGTGGGGGCGCTTTGCGGTCGGCAGATTAGGGGTTAATTATTGTAGGTAGCTGGCGGCGACGTTGTGGGGGGCAGGTTAGGGGTTAATAAATATAATATAGGGGTCGGCGGTATTAGGGGCAGCAGATTAGGGGTACATAAGTATAACGTAAGTGGCGGTCGGCAGATTAGGGGTTAAAAAAATTTAATCGAGTGGCGGCGATGTGGGGGGACCTCGGTTTAGGGGTGCATAGGTAGTTTATGGGTTTTAGTGTACTTTAGAGCACAGTAGTTAAGAGCTGTAAGGAAAGTGGTTGCAGTAATTGCTCATATAACACTTGCTTAAACTTGTGTGACTTTGCCTTTAAGAGAGTGAAAGCATTGCACTAACTTGGGTGACTTTGCCTTTAAGAGAGTGTGCCTTTAACAGAGTAAAAGACATTAATTAACTTCAAGTAGATGACACTGAATTTTGCTAAGTCATGCTACAAGTGGTAAACAACCGATGGATGCTGATGATAAGAAGTCAAAACCCAGACAGAACAAGGGTGTAACCTTGGCAGGGGTCACTTACTGACATTAAGGAACACATTGGTATAGGGGCTAATGCCATGGTAATATTGTTAATTATTATTAGGTGCAATAGGCTAAGTAATATTAATTGCAATAGGCTAAGTAATAAAGCCATTATTGATGTTTAGCTATTAATTATATCTATGGAAAGATTGTTAAAACTATTATTGATGTATTTGACAAAAGTAACTGCATAAGACCACATAATTAATGTTAGGCAGAAAAAACGTGTTTGTTTGAAACTAAAGATGACGGCATTGCAGTTTAGGAATACGTCAGAGATAGTACCTGGGCATGCCCTGATAAGCTTGGTTGAGGCTAAGATAGACTGGCCAGATGTCTTGGGCCACGGCCAACCTCAGAGGGTGCGGTCTCAGGATCTGTGGAGTTGCGCCAAAACTGTTACACAAGTGAACAGTATAAAGAGGGGTACATCTAGGCAATCTGATCATGTCTGATTGTCATATTGATTGTCATGTCTGATGTCTGATGTCTGAGTCAGTCTGAGAGTCTGAGTATTGATGGTGTGTGTATTTGAGTGTATTTTTGGGACCCATGGATGGACGCATCCTCGGTGTTGTTTTTTCCCGCTGATCGCCTGCTTTTCTCCTGGTCCAAAGATTGCCCAGATGTCCCCTCCCATTGCGCCCCAGAAGCGGCAGGATAGGATGATGCAAACAGAGATCACGGTGATGTATTAATTTGTTTGTTTAAAACTAGCTAGACTTGTTTTAGTGGTAATACAACCTAAGATTGTTATCAGTCGTTGCGCAGGCAACTAAATGTAACTGAAAACTGTATAGATAGTTGTATCTAGAATTGTTTATATAAGCATTGCAATTGCATAGAGTGTTATAAGCATGAATAGTGGTTTGTGGTATTTTGTTTCCATGATTATGTTGCCAAATAAACCATCATTGTTATTATAAGATTGTGAAAACCTGTGTAATGTGTCAGTCATTTCCTTGCTGAAAAGTGATATATGATAACATCATATCCTGAGAAAAAAGAATCACATAACAAGAGCTTTATAAACTTGCGTTAGCCCAGAAAGCTCTTAACTACTGACTTTTTTCTGCGGATGGAGTTTTGTCGTTAGATTTCTAACGCTCACTTCAGCCAAGACTCTAAATACCGGAGTTAGAAAGATCCCATTGAAAAGATAGGATACGCAATTGACGTAAGGGGATCTGCGGTATGGAAAAGTTGCGGGTGCAAAGTGAGCGTTAGACCCTTTCCTAACTGACTCCAAATACCGGCGGTAGCCTAAAACCAGTGTTAGGAGCCTCTAACGCTGGTTTTGACGGCTACCGCCGAACTCTAAATCAAGGCCTAAGTATATTAACCCCAATCTGCCATTGACCCACATCGCAATAAACCTAATAAATGTATTTACCCCTAATCCACCTTCCATCAACTTCAGCCAAGACTCTAAATACCGGAGTTAGAAAGATCCCATTGAAAAGATAGGATACGCAATTGACGTAAGGGGATCTGCGGTATGGAAAAGTCGCGGGTGCAAAGTGAGCGTTAGACCCTTTCCTAACTGACTCCAAATACCGGCTGTAGCCTAAAACCAGTGTTAGGAGCCTCTAACGCTGGTTTTGACGGCTACCGCCGAACTCTAAATCAAGGCCTAAGTATATTAACCCCAATCTGCCATTGACCCACATCGCAATAAACCTAATAAATGTATTTACCCCTAATCCACCATTAACCCACATCACAATAAAACTAATAAAACTATTAACCCCTAATCCGCCATTAACCCACATAGCAATAAACCTAATAAATGTATTTACCCCTAATCCACAATTAACCCACATCACAATAAAACTAATAAAACTATTGACCCCTAATCCGCCATTAACCCACATAGCAATAAACCTAATAAATGTATTAACCACTAATCCGACATTAACCTACATCACAAACCTAATAAAACTATTAACCACTAATCCGCCATTAACCCACATCGCAATAAACCTAATAAATGTATTAACCCCTAATCCGTCATTAACCCACATTGCAATAAACCTAATAAAACTATTAACCCCTAATCCGCCAAACCTTCACAATGCAAATAACTCATTAAATTGCTAAGCCCCCTAACCTAACACCCCCTAAATTAACCCCAATTACCTAAATTAAAAAATACTAAATTACAATTAAAATAAAAAAGCTAACGTTACTTAAAAAAAAAAAAATTTAACCTAATCCCTATGAAAAAAAAAAAAAATACGCCCTATTCTAATAATAAACTACCAATAGTCCTTAAATGGGACTTTTGTATGGCATTGCCCTAAGTTAAACAGCTCTTTTACCTTAAAAAATATTAAGTCCCTGCTTTAACGGTAAAACCCACCACCCAACAAACCCCCAAAATAAAAAAAACTAACACTTAAAAATCCTAAACTACCCACTGCCCCTAAAGTGGCATTTGTATGGCATTGCCCTTAAAAGGGCATTCAGCTCTTTTACTGCAGTTAAAAGGGCATTCAGCTCTTTTATGAGTGCCCATTAAAACGCTGATCTAAAAAAAAAAAAATCCTAACTTTAAGCCCCAAATAGGTACTCACCGTTCCTGAAGTCCGGCGGAGAAGGTCCTGCTCCAGGCCATGAAGTCTTCTTCCAAGCGGCTGACATCTTCTTCCAAGCGTGGACCACTTCTTTCTTCATCCAGGACCAAGCCGGCACAGAGTGGAGATGAGCATGGAGCAGGACCAGCGACTGCGGAGCCATGGAGGATTCTCTTCGTACGATCGCCGCCGTACACTGAATAGTGAATTCAAGGTATGCATTCAAATATAGCATACTTTGCATTCCTATTGGCTGATTTGAGTCTTCAAATTCAAATCAGCCAATAGGATGAGAGGTACTAAAATCCTATTGGTTGTTCAAATTGGTTTATTATTTTCTTTAATGTTAGACTTTTTTATTTTTGGTAATTTTTAGGTTTATTTTTCTAAGTACTGTTAGGATTTTTTATTTTAATTATAATTTAGTATTTTATTATTTTATGTAATTTGGGGCTAATTTAGTGGTTGTTAGGTTAGGCGGCTTAGTAATTAAATTAGTTATTTGCGTTGTGGGGGTTTGGCGGTTTAGGGGTTAATAGTGTTATTAGGATTATTGCATTGTGTGGGTTTGGCGGATTAGGGGTAAATAGATTTAGAAGGTTTGTTGCGAAGTGGGTAAATGGCGGAATAGGGGTTAATAGTTTTAATAGGTACTTTGTGATGTGAGCTAATGGCGGATTAGGGGTTAATACATTTACTAGGTAGTTTGCAATGTTGGGGTTGGTGGATTTAGGGGTTAATACTTTTACTAGGTAGATCGCGATGTGGGTAAATGGTGGATTAGGGGTTATTAGTTTAATTAGGCATATTGCGTTGTGGGGGGTTGTCTGTTTAGGGGTTAATACTTTTATTATTAGTTTGAGATGTGGGGTGATTGCGTTTTTACGTGTTGGGTTTATTTTTGGGAGGCTGGTTAGACTTTCACTGAGATTTTATTTTTATTTTTCTTAGGCGCCGGCAGTTTCTAAAGTCACTGGCGACATCAAAAATGTATTTATGCACTTTTCTTGACATCGCCAGTTTATCCGACTTACAGCACTTTATTAACTGCCGGCGCCGTATATGTAATTACGGGTGGCGCAGGTTTCAGCAGTTGTGCAAGTCTCCCATTTACCAAATTAGTTCTGTTATGCTGTATATGAGTAGGCGTTGTTATGAAGAGGGACATTGGGGTCCAGCTTATGATAGGTGGTGACGTGACATGATTAGAGCGAATAGGTGCAAAAGGAAAATTCATCCTTGATTAGAAACCCAGATAAGCAGATGTTGTTAGTACTCATAAGGTACAAATCACAGTGAATAATGCACTAAATGGAAATGATTCCAGAAATCACTCACATGATAATATTTGGAAGGTTTCATCTGGCTCATCCAGCTCTATGTACTCACTGTGAGCTACCCAGGTAGTGTCCCAATCTAATGGGGCACTTCTTGGGTTTCCACGGATATTTAAGTTATGGACTCTGGCAGTTGTAATTTGTCAGCGCAATGGCTCAGTGCAATATTTCTAAGCTACTGAGCAGTATCATTTCAGCCCTGGGGGTGCATTTCCCATATATCTACCCTGGAAGGATGGTGTAGTGTGAAAAATATACAGACATATAATCAATGTACACATGTAGGATTTTTTCAACACTGTTTTCAAAAATTTTTATGAAATATTCATGTCAAATATTGCAGAAATATGTACATCTATAACAATGTGTATTTTTCATTAAATGACCAGATCTATTTTTATAGAATAAATATGTAAGAGAGCTGTAAAATCATTTTCATTAACTATGCCTATTTACAATAGTTACAAAGATATTTCATATTTTTCTTATATTATTGTTCAAGGCTATGTAAACACATTTTTGCATATTGCTTCATGTGAACTTATGTAAAAAATAGCTTTATGTTGCCATATACAACCAGAAAAAAATATAAAATATTTAGGTATACATTTTTATAAAACTTGAAAAATAATTTTTAGTCTTATATTTTGATATTTTTTGATACCATTGTAATAGAATCTGATGGAATTATTAAAGATAACATAATAGTTTTATTTAACCTGAATAAAAATACAATTCTAAGAGGTTTACAGAAACACTGACATTGAAAGGGACAGTAAAGTCAAAATTAAACGTAAAGAGACAGTCAACTCACATTTTTTCATTGTTTAAAAAGATAGATATTCCCTTTATTACCCATTCCCCAGTTGCATAACTAACATGGTTATATTAATATACTTTTAACCTCTGTGATTACCTTGTATCTATGCCTCTTTTGACAGCCCCCTGATCACATAACTTTTTATTTATTATCTATTGACTTGCATTTTGGCTGTGTTGTGCAGAACCCACAGGCGTGAGCACAATGTTATCTATATCGCCCACATGAACTAGCAGTCTCCTGTTGTGAAAAGCAAATAAAAAGCATGTGAGTAAGAGGCTGTCTATAATGGCTTAGAAACAGGCAGAAATTTAGAGGTTTAAATGTTATAAAGTAAATTAATATAACAATGTAAACTGTGCAAAGCTGGAGAATGTGTAGCAAAGGTGTTATCTATCTTTTTAAACAATAACAATTTTAGTGTTGAATGTCCCTTTAAATGGATTGGATAGAACATGACATTTTGAACAACTTTCTAATTTACTTCTAATATCAATGTTTCTTAGTCCTCTTGTTATCCTTTGTTAAAGAGTAATCTTAGGTGCACTCAGGAGCAGGCATGTGTATTTAGCCATCTGGCAGCAGTGTTTGCAACAGTTTACAGTAATGTAATACAATATTGCTGCCCAGTGGCGCATTTAGGTTTTGTGCTGCCACCCCCACTCCCCCCCCCCCCCCCACACACACACACACACACACTCAGGTTTTAGGTCTTTTTTCCCCTTAATATTTATTTAACAATTAAAATGAAAATAAGCTAGCAAAACACTTGCATACAGGTGGGTTGAATTGCATGCATCTCATACCATTTTCTCCCTGAGAGAAGGGAGAGAAAAGAAGGGGAGGGGAGAAAAGGGAGAGAAAGGAAAGAAGGGAGGGAGATAAGATAAAAGTGGAGAGGAAGAGGAGAAAAGGGGGAGGGAAAGAAAGGTGTGAAAGAAGGGAGCAAATGAGGGAGGGAAAGAAGGGAGGGAGGGAAAGAAGGGAGGGAGGGAAAGAAAAGAGGGAGGGAAGGAGGGAGGGAGGGAAAGAAAGAAGGGAGAGAGGGAGAAAGGGAAAGAAAAGAGAGAGGAAGGGAGGGAAAGAAGAATAAACTTTGAAACAATCACTGCCCTTTACATGCAACAACATACAGTAATTACCATCATTCAAACAATTAAACTTTTTAAGTGTTACTATTTACTCCATTGGTTTATGAATGCAGAGAAAGCTAGTTATTAGTAGCTAACATACATTAGTGCTGAGAGTTTATGATTAGACATCACAAGCTGATCTAAGCAGTGCACAGACGCATCCAGTCTGTTAGTTACTAAGACCTGAAATAAGCACTGCGCTCGCGGACCCAGCTCAGCTGACAAGGGGAGGCAGTATATTGGCACAAGGTCTTCTCCTCCAGCCTCACCTTGTAAGCATAACCCTCTGCAAGTTTCTCACCAAGAATGCTTCCACTGCAAAAATGCCGGTGGCTCTAAATGAAGCAACGGTTTAAAGGAGCACTGCCTGTAAAGAGCGTGCCTTGTCTTCTCTGTAAAAGCCTTCGCTTTATTGATTACTGTACTGGCTTTTCGAGAGAGGATAGGGCAGATGTGCTGCCCCTCCCAAATCTGCTGCCCTAGGCACCGGCCTTCTTGGCCTAGGCCATAATACGCCCTTGTTGCTGCCATACTCTGCTAAAGAGACGCGCACTACAAAGCTCCTATCAGCCTACCTAGATTTACTCATAATAAAGGATTCCTAGAGGACAAAATAAATTCGATAATAAATGTACATTAAAAAGTTGTTTAAAATTGCATGCTGTGGAGCATATTTATCAATGTGTAAGCGGACATGATATGAAGTAGCGTATCATGTCCGCTGCACATCAATAAATGCCGACAGCATACGCTGTTGGCATTTATCATTGCACCAGCAGTTCTTGTGAACTGCTGGTGCAATGCCACCCCCTGCAGATTTGCGGTCAATCGGCTGCTAGCAGGGGGTGTCAATCAACCCGATCTTATTCGATTGGGTTGATTTCTGTCCACGGCCTTAGAGCAGACGGACAAGTTATGGAGCAGCGGTCTTTAGACCGCTGCTTCATAACTTCTGTTTCCGGCGAGCCTAAAGGCTCGCCACAAACAAGGGTCATCAAGCTTCATACGGAGCTTGATAAATATGCCCTATAATCTGAATCATGACATTTTAATTTACTGTACCTTTAACAAACTTAGGGAAATGTATTTTATGCAAAAAGTTCACTGTAGATGTGAAGACAAAATCCGATGAAAAACCATACCATAGGTCTGACACCAAAGGCTTATTTGATTAATTAATGTCTAATATAAACTTGATGAATATAAACTTGATGCCATCCATTTAATATGAAGGCACATTGGAGAAAATATGCCAACTTTCTATTTGAATAAACAATCATATTATTTTTCCATTTCATGACAAAGTATATTAGTGTTTGTCACCTATTATATTGTTTCTAATGTGCAATATAAGATTGTTTATCATTGATGATTTTTATAACATATAGGGCCAGATTATGAGATGTGCGCTAACAGTTACACAAAAGCGATATTGGGTTTGTCGTGGTTGTTTGCGCACATCAGATCTAGCGCCCGATGGATATAGCGCGTGTTTTACAAGTTGAAAGTAAACAAAACTGCTTGAGCGCAACTTAACGTTAGTCAAGATAGCGCAACCTCAGGACTCTGGTTAACTGTTATGCTCAAATAAAAGTGTCACAAAACACATCAAAAATACATTTACAATTACAGTTACACTCATAATAACACTACCTAATAAAAATATTAAAAAAAATATTGCATACAAAAGTTATAAGGGCTCGAAGATGAGGTCTCCGGGGGAAAAAAGGCAGGTAAAGGGCTTTAACATAGAGATACATACATATACATGTCTAAATATGTATGTGTTTGTATATGTGTGTATTTATGTGTTCCTATGTACATACATGTATTTACAGACATATATACACATATACACACATAAATACATATGTATACATATAAAGACATATATATGTATAAGTGCATTGGAACCCTTTGTAGTCAAGTAGATGAAAACATGATGTAAAAGCATATATATGCAATATTCATATTTAATAAAGTGTTATACTGTGTATTTACTGTATTTATACATTCCAGTGTTCTGCACATAGCATTATATATATGTATATATATATATATATATATATATACATATATATATATATATACACACTGTATATGTGTGTATATACTTCTTTTATATGAATATATATAAACATTCATATGAGCATTCAGATTTTGAAATATAACAACAAATTTTTCCATACTCATCTGAAAATGATAAACGAGCAACCAATTTAACAAAAGAATGGACTAATGAATACATACAACAAAAAAATGTAGTTAATTCATTCATGAGGTTAAACCCATTTCTCTAAAGGTGGGAAAGGCAAATAAAGTTCAAATTTATACTATTCAATAATGATATAATAATGTCCTTGTCAGTTGATTAATTCCTGTGTCAGCCAATAAGTATTTAAGATTTGCTTTCTCCTGGATTGTAGCGGTAGCACTACCTATTACTATAACTTTATTTAAGTTTAGTCCAGCTGCTTCACTGATTCCCTGAAGATGTTCTACACAGGAAATAGTAAATCAATTTATTTTAATTAGCAAATTCCAAAGGACCCTGTTAACAAGTTTCAGACAAAACAATTGAATATTTTTCTTTGTGGTAATCAGTTTGTCCAAAACTAATGTTTGTCTGTGCACAAGTTATATAGATGATATATCGGCAGTCAGTCAGACAGACAGATAGATTCAATCAATTTGACAAAAAAGCAAAATAGATTCAACAAATCCAACAAAAAGCAAAATACCCAGGTAGAATCTTAGGGGCCAATTTATTATGGCCCGAATTGGGCCAGATTGCCCTGTTTCCGTGCAAGCCTTCAGGCTCGTCGGAAACAGGAGTTAAGAAGCAGCGGTCTTAAGACCGCTGCTCCTTAACTCATACGCCTCCTCTGAAGTGTCTTACATCAATCCGCCCGATCATGTACAATCGGGTTGATTGACACCCTCTGCTAGCAGCCGATTGGCCGTGAATCTGCATGGGGCAGCATTGCACAAGCAGTTCACCAGAACTGCTTGTGCAATGTTAAATGCTGACAGCATATGCTGCCTGCATTCAGCAATGTCTGGCAGACATGATTTGTTACCCACAGCGCATCATGTCCGCCAGTAGGGATGGGCGAATGTTTTGCAACATTCGAAAAATGAAACAAATTTTAACACATTCGTTCATTCTAATCAAATTTCTAATGTTTACATAACATTCTAACATTCGATTTTCGAATGTTCGGTTTCGAATGTTACGATCACATTCGAAAATATTCATTTCGAAAAATTCAAATTTTTATTTGTAATAGTATTTCTAATGCTTTCTTTAAATGTAATATTCAAATTATGCAATATTCTATATAGAAACATTCAAAATCATATATTTGTATCTATTATGTATCAATTTACTAGATTCCCTCCCTACCACATGAACTATTGAACTTCTGAATAGCATTTGTTAAATAGAATGTTAAATTCGAAATTTCGAATGTGGACATTCGATATAATTATAAACATTCAAATTTGACATTCGAAAACTGTAAATAGCATTCGATTATAGAATTTTTAAGAATATTCGTTCTTATCAACATTCGGATTTATAATTCAAATTTTGGTAATAACATTCGTTCTAACATTCGAATTCGGAAATTTACACATTCGCCCATCCCTATCCGCCAGACATTGATAAATCAGCCCCCTATCCTCCTCTACAGATGCCCATGTTTTCACATGAATGGACATTCAGTACACCTGCAGGGTGCTCTATCCTATGTACTATTTTACACTTTTAATGACGTCAGCACTGTTTTTTAACTCAAATTTTGTATTAGCATAAACATGCCATAGACTCTCTCTAGTGTAAATAAAACCATATATATATTAACATTGCATCTTTTTGGTCTGGTCTGGTCTGGTCTGGTCAGTATCCAAATCTTCATATATCAATAATACTTAACCCAAATTATATATATAATTGTTGAGATATAGGGGCCCATTTATCAAGCTCCGGATAAAGTTTGAGGGCCCGTGTTTCTGGCGAGTCTTCAGACTCTCCAGAAACACAAGTTATGGAGCAGCGGTCTAAAGACCGCTGCTCCATAACCCTGTCTGCCTGCTCTGATGAGGCGGACAGGAATCGGGTTGTCAATCAACCCGATCGAGTATGATCGAGTTGATTAACACCCCCTGCTGGCGGCCGGTTGGCCGCGAGTCTGCAGAGGACGGCGTTGCACTAGCAGCTGTTGTGAGCTGCTGGTGCAATGCTGAATACTGAGAGCATATTGCTCTCCGCATTCAGCGATATCTGTCGGACCTGATCCGCACTGTCAGATCAGGTCCGACAGACATTTGGTAAATCGGCCTCATACAGTATATATAGATCTCAAAGCAACATAACTTCTAAATAAAATATAGAAAATATAGAAAGGTTATGTGTTGAGGGAATTTGGGATTTAATTTGATTGTTGTTATGTGGTTTAGTTAAGTTATTATATGTAATGGCAAAAGGGACTTGGTTTTTCTAGGGGGGGTGACTTTGCTAAGACCTCATTTTACTTTATACAGAAGTATTGCAAATACACTATTTATACTTTACTCAATGCACTTTTCTTTTTAAATGAGGATTACAAACATATTCTCTGATGTGACACTTTATAGTTTATTTTTCACTGTTAACGTGCACATCTGGTGCAGCAAATAATGCATTTAACACCCTCTGTTAAAATAAAAGAAAAGAAAATTGTTGTTTTGTTTCTGTTTTGGAGCTTGAGGTAACAATTTGAATACTTACTTTGGGGCCACATTAGCTTTAGGTCCTGCTCAGTCTTTGGCTGTCAAACCTTAGAGGGGCATATTCTATATACATTGTCAGATTTGTTTTCTTTTTTATCTCATGCCTCACCCCTAGCTCTTTCTCTTCTTCTCCACTTTCCTCCTCATATACCTCACCTTCTCACTTCTACTATTTTAAATTACTCTCACCATTTCAGAGTCTATCTAAGCCCACTCTTACTCTCTCTTTAACTCTAAAGCCCACTCTCATTCTTAATTTCAGTACCCCTCATTCACACTCCCCCTCTTACTGCCATATTACTCTCTCATTCTCCCCCCCCCCCTACTTAGACACTCACTCCCCCTCTTACTGCCCTATCACTCTCTCATTCTCTTCCCCCCTTACTCAGACACACACTCCCCCTCTTACTGCCCTATCACTCTCTAATTCTCTTCCCCCCTTACTCAGACACTCACTCCCCCTCTTACTGCCCTATCACTCTCTCATTCTCTTTTCCCCCTTACTCAGACACACACTCCCCCTCTTACTGCCCTATCACTCTCTAATTCTCTTCCCCCCTTACTCAGACACTCACTCCCCCTCTTACTGCCCTATCACTCTCTAATTCTCTTCCCCCCCTTACTCAGACACTCACTCCCCCTCTTACTGCCCTAACACTCTCTCATTCTCTTCCCCCCTTTACTCAGACACTCACTCCCCCTCTTACTACCCTATCACTCTCTCATTCTCTTCCCCCCTTACTCAGACACTCACTTCCCCTCTTACTGCCCTATCACTCTCAAATTCTCTTTTCCCCCTTACTCAGACACACACTCCCCCTCTTACTGCCCTATCACTCTCTAATTCTATTCCCCCCTTACTCAGACACTCACTCCCCCTCTTACTGCCCTATCACTCTCTCATTCTCTTCCCCCCTTACTCAGACACTCACTCCCCCACTTACTGCCTTATCACTCTCTCATTCTCTTCCCCCCCTACTCCGACACACACTCCCCCTCTTACTGCCCTATCACTCTCTAATTCTCTTCCCCCCTTACTCAGACACTCACTCCCCCTCTTACTGCCCTATCACTCTCTCATTCTCTTCCACCCTTTACTCAGACACTCACTCCCCCTCTTACTACCCTATCACTCTCTCATTCTCTTCCCCCCTTACTCAGACACTCACTTCCCCTCTTACTGCCCTATTACTCTCAAATTCTCTTTTCCCCCTTACTCAGACACTCACTCCCCCTCTTACTGCCCTATCACTCCCTCATTCTCTTCCCCCTTTTACTCAGACACTCACTCCCCCTCTTACTGCCCTATCACTCCCTCATTCTCTTCCCCCTTTTACTCAGACACTCACTCCCCCTCTTACTGCCCTATCACTCCCTCATTCTCCTCCCCCCCTTACTCAGACACTCATTCCTCCCCTTACTGCCCATCTCTCTTACTCCCCCTCTAGCCATTCATACCTCTCACCACAAAAGTCATAGAGCCCCATTTATCATGCTCCGGATGGACTCGCCAGAAACACAAGTTATGGAGCAGCGGTCTAAAGACCGCTGCTCCATAACCCTGTCCGACTGCTCTGATGAGGCGGACATGAATTGCCACAATTCAACCTGATCAAGTACGATCGGGTTGATTGACACCTCCCTGCTGGCGATTTGCCGCAAGTTTGCAGGGGGCGGCGTTGCACCAGCAGCTCTTGTGAGCTGCTGGTGCAATGCTGAATACGGAGAGCATATTGCTCTCCGCATTCAGCGCACTGTCGGATCAGGTCCAACAGACATTTGGTAAATCAGCCTCACTGTGTCAAAAAAAAACTTGTGTGTTGTAAAAAGTGTATATGTGTTAGTGACACAAGAATTATAACAAGGAATATTTAGTATATGAAAAATTAAATATACAGAACAGCTGTTGGAATATAATTGGAATATAATTGCCGGACAGATGCCCTATGAGAACTTTGATTACACCACTCTCTCTCCTATCTCCCTAGGAATGTGGTACAGGACAAAATCAACTTTAACCCTGTCTGTCTTCCTACATCACACAATGGGGCCCATTTATCAAGCTCCGAACGGAGCTTGTGGGCCCGTGTTTCTGGCGAGTCTTCAGACTCGCCAGAAACACCAGTTATGAAGCAGCGGTCTAAAGACCGCTGCTCCATAACCCTGTCCGCCTGCTCTGATGAGGCGGACAGGAATCGCCGGAAATCAACCCGATCGAGTATGATTGGGTTGATTGACACCCCCCTGCTGGAGGCCTATTGGCCGCGAGTCAGCAGGGGGCGGCGTTGCACCAGCAGCTCTTGTGATCTGCTGGTGCAATGTTAAATGCGGAGAGCGTATTGCTCTCCGCATTCAGCGAGGTCTTGCGGACCTGATCTGCACTGTCGGATCAAGTTCGCAAGACCTTTAATAAATAGACCCCAATATAACTGCCATTACTTTTTTCTGCAAATCTTACATTTATGGTATATTTTGTATTACCTGTAAAACTTTCCTGTCTCTGTCTTCCACTTGTGATAAGAAAAAGGTCATCTGCATTGTTTGTTTAGGCCTTGTTTGAATCCTGCTGTAATTTATGACCTATGCTAACTAGGATCATGTGACCATTATTACCCATAAATTGAATACCCCTGGCTTGTTGCTTCAAGCTAGCCTGTTAGGTCATTGCAGCATATGGGTAGTTCTCTAAGGGCTAGATTACAAGTGGAGCGCTATATATTGCTTTCATGAAATCGATATTAGCGCTCCACTTTGTAATATCAGTTCACAATAATGTGTGCTGGTATTACAAGTTGTCAGCAATGTGAAAGCTGGGAAGCTTTGCGCTCATGAGAACCTGCTTCCATATGTTCCTATGGGAGCCTCGTTCTAATGCTGACACAGACAGCATCAGAACTTCAGCGCCAGCGAAGGGGGTAAGTCCCAAAATGATGGCAGCTATCAAATGTATATGTCTATGCTGATATACATTTACAGTATATTTATGTTTTATTATGTTTATATACACATATTAACACATAAATATATATGTATATGAGCATATGTAAAGGCACTTTTCAGTGCTGTTTTTTTTTTCTTACACCCCACACCCGCCACTTTAAACCCCTAAAATCTGTTTACTGCCATTTTTTTTATTTTTTTTTAAAAAGATGATACTATTTTTTAATTTATTATAGCCACTACACAATTTATTTTAGAGGCAATTGGGGGACCATTTAACAAAACACCCCACTCCCACCAACTTTAACCCCACAATACTGCCTAGTGCAGGAATTTTATTAAAAAATAAAGATGCCGCCATCTTTATTTTTTAATAAACTACACTAGACAGTATTTTTGGGCATTTGGGGCAGATTTATAAAATTAACCAGAAATCCGATCTCTAGTTAATTTTATAAGCGCTAATTGCTACTGTAAGCTTGCGGTAGTAATAACCAGCAACTTGTAGTGGCTGATTAATTATCTTGCTCCTGCAAACGGCAAATTTGCCCGTTTGCGGGAGCGTGATAATTTAGCGCTCCACTTTTAATCTAGCCCTAAGTGTGTTAGTTCATAAGTGTAGGAGTTATATCAAGTAGTTAGACAAAGGAGTGGACAAAGTATAAACAAGTACTTTCTAATCTCCCTAAGTTTCTCTGCAAACATGCTACACCTTCTCCTGACTGCCTTTACCTTTTACTTAAAGTCACATCTCTTACTTTCACAAACAGCACTCAAACCACTCATATCTCTCTTTCTCTTCTACCTTCCTCCCTCTACAACATAGATTAACTTTATTCCTATGCCACACCCTTCAGCCAGGCATGCTTCAGTGATTTTAAGCTTAAACACTCACATAAGACACACTCTCATCTCCTTTCTCTTATTATCTTTCTTCTCCTTGCATCTGGGGATGTCTCACCTAACCCAAGTTCACACTCTGCTTACCTCTGCCCACAACCCCAAATGACATCTTCAAAACCTTGCCTATGTAACCCTCTCAACCTCATTAACTGCACTTCTGTTAATACACAAAAAATCTTTTGTGCCTTTTGGAATGCACACTCTGTATGCAATAAGCTCACATCTATTCATGACCTATTCATTTCACTTAACATGTTAGCCCTCACTGAAACATGACTCTCCTCCTCTAACACAACTACAGCAGCCTCTCTGTCCTATGGCGACCTACACTTCAGTCACACTCCCAGGCCAGGAGACAGACAAGGAGGGGGAGCAGGAATTCTTCTGTCTCCATACAGAACCTTTCACTGTATTCCTTCACCTCCCCCTCTTTTTCTTTCTCATCTTTTAAGGTTCATGCTATTTGTCTCTTCTCCCAAGTAGCTCTCTGTGTTACTGCTATTTTTCAGCCCCCTGGCCCAGCATCACATTTTCTGGACCGCTTTGAAGCCTGGCTTCCACACTTTCTCTCTTGTAATGTCTCTTCTCTCATCTTAAGCGGACTTCAACATACCCTTTTCACAATCCTAACATGCCTGCTGCCTCTAAACTTTTATCTCTTACCACCTCTTTTTTGGCCTGTCCCAGTGGACAACATCTCCAACTCATTGTGAAGTCAACTCAATCTATAACTTCCCTTTTCCTCTATCTGACCACCATCTACTAATTTTCTCAAATACTCTACTTGCTGCATCTTTGTAAGCCACCAAAAAACTTCTACCTTACAGGAATTTAAATGACCAGTGTTTTATAGACTTTTATACTCACCTGAATCCTCTACTCTACAGCATTTCATCCCTCTCTTGCCCAGACCTTGTGGCCTTACAATATAATTCAGCACTAAAATCAACAATTGACAAAGCTGCACCCTCCCATGTTTACCATACATCATTCACTCGACAACAACTGTGGCACACCAAACAGACTCAATATCTTCAGCAATGTTCACAGACTGCTGAACGGCAGTGGAGGAAATCACACACCTGTGCTGATTTTCTGCATTATAAATTCATCCTTAAGTTATACAAATCTGCCCTCAGCCTGGCCAAACAACTCTATTTCTCCTCCCTTGTGTTAACTTAAGCATCCAACCCCAGAAAGCTATTCTCAACTTTTAACTCCCTTCTACGTCCACCTGAACCTCCACCCACTAACAAACTCATTGCTCAGATTATTGCTGATCACTTAAAAAATAAAATTGACACAATTAGAAAGCACATCCACACCTCACACCCCTCAAACCCAGCCCTCCTACCCACACCTTTTATTAACAAGACTCTCTGCTACTTTCCTTCTGTAACAGAGGAAGAAGTCTCTGTACTCCTATCTTCGGCTCATCTCACAACCTGCCCACTTGATCCTACTCCTTCACAATTTCTTCCCTCTCAATCTTCTTCACTAACCCCTGTCCTAACTCACCTCTTTAACCTGTCTCTCACCGCACATTTCCTGATACATTCAAGCATGCATCAGTCAAACCTATCCTAAAAGAGCCCTCGCTTGACCCCTACACCCCTTCTAACTATCGTCTGGTTTCCTTACTTCCCTTTGCTTCCAAATAATTGGAAAGACTGGTCTATAATCACCTAACTCAATTTCTCTTAACTAACTTCTTACTTGATCCACTACAATCTGGTTTCCACCCTAAACACTTAGCAGAAACTGTTCTCACTAAAGTAACAAATTACCTATTATCAGCTAATACAAAGGGTCACTTCTCCTTACTAATTCTTCTGGACTTATCCGCTGCTTTTGACATTTTTGGCCATCCTCTCCTCCTAAAAATCCTACATTAAGTTGGTTTCTGAGACTAAGGCCTCTAGTATCAACGTGTCTACTTTACCTGCCTTCGCCGGCCCAATACGCCCGCCTAAGCTCACCTACCATCGCCGCCGTGGACCTGAAAAATACAGCCAAAGTTATCAATAAATCTGTCAAAAAGCCGCGCACCAAGTACGGGGCGATGAGCAGCGGACTGTGATAGTTATCACTCATCCAATCTCGCTGCTCTTCGGCTTTTTGACAGCTTTATTGACAAGCTGTCACTAAGCACCCACACTAACTACACTGTTCTACCCCCTATACCGGCGCCCCCGGAGCCTCTCGCAACTAAATAAAGTTAGTAACCCCTAAACCGCCGCTCCCGGACACCGCCTCAACTATAATAAATGTATTAACCCCTAAACTGCCGCTCCCGGAGCCCACTGCCACCTACATTATACCTAGTAACCCCTATCCTGCCCCCCTATAACGCTGCCACCTATAATAAATTTATTAACCCCTATCCTGCTGATCTCGGACCCCCCCGCAACTAAATAAATAGTTTAACCCCTAAACCGCCGCTCCCAGACCCCGCCGCCACCTATATTAAACATATTAACCCCTAATCTGCCCCCCTACACCGTCGCCACCTATAATAAATTTATTAACCCCTATCCTGCCCCCCCTACACCGCCGCAACTATAATAAAATTATTAAACCCTAAACCTAAGTCTAACCCTAACCCTAACACCCCCCTAACTTAAATATTAATTAAATGCATCTAAATAAATTTAACTCTTATTAAATTAATTATTTCTATTTAAAACTAAATACTTACCTTTAAAATAAACCCTAATATAGCTACAATATAAATAATAATTTTATTGTAGCTATCTTAGGATTTATTTTTATTTTACAGGCAAATTTCAATTTATTTTAACTAGGTACAATAGCTATTAAATAGTTATTAACTATTTAATAGATACCTAGTTAAAATAAAGATAAATTAACCTGTAAAATAAAAACTAACCTAAGTTACAATTACACCTAACACTACACTATACTTAAATAAATTATTCCTATTTAAAACTAAATACTTACCTGTAAAATAAACCCTAAGATAGCTACAATTTAATTAATAATTACATTGTAGCTATTTTAGGATTTATATTTATTTTACAGGTAACTTTGTATTTATTTTAGCTAGTTAGAATAGTTATTAAATAGTTATTAACTATTTCATAACTACCTAGCTAAAAGAAATACAAAATTACCTGTAAAATAAATCCTAACCTAAGTTACAATTAAACCTAACACTACACTATCATTAAATTAATTAAATAAATTATCTACAAATAACTACAATTAAATACAATTAAATAAACTAACTAAAGTACAAAAAATAAAAAAAGCTAAGCTACAAAAAATAAAAGAATAAGTTACAAACATTTCAAAAATATTACAACAATTGTAAGCTACTTACACCTGATCTAAGCCCCCTAATAAAATAACAAAGCCCCCCAAAATATGCCCTACCCTATTCTACATTAAAAAGTTACCAGCTCTATTACCTTACCAGCCCTTAAAATGGCCTTTTGTGGGGCATGCCCCAAAGAAAACAGCTATTTTGCCTGTAAATATAATAAATATATATATAATAAAAATACAACCCCCCCAAAATTAAAACCCACCACCCACATACCCCTTCTCTAACCCAAACCCCCCTTAAATAAACCTAAGACTACCCCCCTGAAGATCATCCTACCTTTAGCCGTCTTCAGCCAGCCAACCACAGATGGAACCTGAAGAGGAGATACGGAGCGGCAGAAGTCATCATCCAAGGGGCGCCGAAGTAGTCTTCAATCCGATTGAAGTCATCATCCAAGGGGTGCTAAAGAAGTCTTCCATCCGATTGAAGTCATCATCCAGGCGGCGTCTTCAATCTTCATCCATCTGGAGCGGAGCGGAGCCATTTTCAGACGAGCCCACGCGGAGCCATCTTCTTCCACCGACGATTGAACGACGAGATACCTAGTTAAAATAAAGAAAAATTAACCTGTAAAATAAAAACTAACCTGAACGACGAATGACGAATGACGGTCCCTTTAAGTGACGTCATCCAAGATGGCGTCCCTTGAATTCCGATTGGCTTATAGGATTCTATCAGCCAATCGGAATTAAGGTAGGAAAAATCTGATTGGCTGAGCAGCCAATAGAATGCGAGCTCAATCTGATTGGCTGATTGGATCAGCCAATCAGATTTTTCCTACCTTAATTCCGATTGGCTGATAGAATCCTATCAGCCAATCGGAAATCGAGGGACGCCATCTTGGATGACGTCACTTAAAGGAACCGTCATTCGTCATTCGTCGTTCAGGTTAGTTTTTATTTTACAGGTTAATTTCTCTTTATTTTAACTAGGTATCTATTAAATAGTTAATAACTATTTAATAGCTATTGTACCTAGTTAAAATAAATTGAAATTTGCCTGTAAAATAAAAATAAATCCTAAGATAGTTACAATAAAATTATTATTTATATTGTAGCTATATTAGGGTTTATTTTAAAGGTATTTAGTTTTAAATAGGAATAATTAATTTAATAAGAGTTAAATGTATTTAGATGTATTTAATTAATATTTAAGTTAGGGGGGTGTTAGGGTTAGGGTTAGACTTAGATTTAGGGGTTAATAATTTTATTATAGTTGCGGCGGTGTAGGGGGGCAGGATAGGGGTTAATAAATGTATTATAGGTGACAACAGTGTAGGGGGGCAGATTAGGGGTTAATAAGTTTAATATAGGTGGTGGCGGAGTCCGGGAGCGGCGGTTTAGGGGTTAATACATTTATTATAGTTGCGGCAGTGTCCGGGAGTGGCGGTTTAGGGGTTAATAACTTTATTTAGTTGCGGCGGTGTAGGGGGGGACAGATTAGGGGTGTTTAGACTCGAGGTACATGTTAGGGTGTTAGGTGTAGACAGCTCCCATAGGAATCAATGGGATGTCGGGCAGCAGCGAACATGAGCTTTCGCTATGATCAGACTCCCATTGATTCCTATGGGATCCGCCGCCTGCAAGTTTGAAAACCAGGCCGGAAAAGTGCCAAGCGTACCTGCTAGTTTTTTGATAACTAGCAAAAGTAGTCAGATTGTGCCGAACTTGTGTGCAGAACATCTGGAGTGACGTAAGAATCGATCTGTGTCGGATTGAGTCCGGCGGATCGAAGCTTACGTCACAAAATTCTACTTTTACTGGTGTAAAGGGCTTGATAACTAAGGCGAATCAGTCTCGCCACAAATACGCTGCGGAATTCCATCGTATTTGAGGTCGAAGGCTTGATAACTAGGGGCCCTTGCCTTCTCCTGGTTTGTTTCATATCTCTCAACCCATTCATTTTCAGTTTCCGTTAACAGCCTCTCTGAGTTGGAGTACCGCAAGGCTCTGTCTTGAGCCCCTTGCTTTTATCTCTCTCTATACATCCTCCCTTGGAAAATGTATATCCTCATTTGGCTTCCAGTACCACTTATATGCTGATGATACACAAATCTATCTTTTCTCCCCTATTATCTCTCTCTCTTTAGTCATCCAGAGTTCCAACTGTCTCTCTGCAATTTCATCTTGGATGTCCTCACACAACCTCCAACTTAATCCTTCTAAAACTGAGCTGATTGACTCAACAGCCTCACTCTCAACTATATTTCCTCTCTCATCTCCAAATATTTCCGGACCCATCCTCTTCATTAAACCTCTGACCTACATAACTCCACTCCTATTATCGCTAAGTGCCACTCCCATCTCCAAGACTTCTCACATTCTGCTCCTGTTCTCTGGAACTTTCTACCCCGCTCAGACTGTCTCCAACCTTGTACAGCTTCAAATACTTCTTAAAACCAACCCTATTCAGAGAGGTTTACCATCTCTCCTCTGTTTTCCATTCTAACCAAAATATTTCTTGAACTGCCTTGACTCACTGCTGCACCTACAATCCACAAGACAAGCTACTCCAAACCTTATGTGGCTGCACCCTCAACCTGTAGACTGTAAGCTCTCCGGAGCAGGGCCCTCTTCCTCCTGTACTAGATAGATATTTTCCTACCTTAATTTCCGATTGGATGATAGAATCCTATCAGCCAATCGGAATTCGAGGGACGCCATCTTGGATGACGTCCCTTAAAGGAACCGTCATTCGGCGGGAAGTCGTCGGTGAAGATGGATGTTCCGCGTAGGCGGGATTAACATGGATCCGGAAGAAAGAAGATTGAAGATGCCGCTTGATAGAAGACTTCAGCCGGATCATGGACCTCTTCAGCTCCCGCTTGGATGAAGACTTCAGCCGGATCATGGACCTCTTCAGCTCCCGCTTGGATGAAGACTTCAGCCGGATCATGAACCTCTTCAGCCCCCGCTTGGGCTTGGATGAAGACGTCGGAGCCAGGACGAATCGGTGAACCCGGTGTGGTGAAGACAAGGTAGGGAGATCTTCAGGGGCTTAGTGTTAGTTTTATTTAAGGGGGGTTTGGGTTAGATTAGGGGTATGTGGGTGGTGGGTTGTAATGTTGGGGGGGGGGTATTGTATGTTTTTTTTTTACAGCCAAAAGAGCTGAATTCTTTGGGGCATGCCCCGCAAAAGGCCCTTTTAAGGGCTGGTAAGGTAAAAGAGCTTTTCTATTTTAATTTTAGAATAGGGTAGGGCATTTTTTATTTTGGGGGTCTTTGTTATTTTATTAGGGGGCTTAGAGTAGGTGTAATTAGTTTAAAATTGTTGTAATATTTTTCTAATGTTTGTAAATATTTTTTTATTTTTTGTAACTTAGTTCTTTTTATTTTTTGTACTTTAGTTAGTTTATTTAATTGTATTTATTTGTAGGTATTGTATTTAATTAATTTATTGATAGTGTAGTGTTAGGTTTAATTGTAATTTAGGTTAGGATTTATTTTACAGGTAATTTTGTAATTATTTTAACTAGGAAACTATTAAATAGTTATTAACTATTTAATAGCTATTGTACCTGGTTAAAATAAATACAAAGTTGCCTGTAAAATAAATATTAATCCTAAAATAGCTACAATATAATTATAATTTATATTGTAGCTATATTAGGGTTTATTTTACAGGTAAGTATTTAGCTTTAAATAGGATTAATTTATTTAATAAGAGTTAATTTATTTTGTTAGATTTAAATTATATTTAATTTAGGGGGGTGTTAGTGTTAAGGTTAGACTTAGCTTTAGGGGTTAATAAATGTATTAGAGTAGCGGTGAGGGCAGATTAGGGGTTAATACTATATATTATAGGGTTATTGAGGCGGGAGTGAGGCGGATTAGGGGTTAATACATTTATTATAGTGGCGGTGAGGTCCGGTCGGCAGATTAGGGGTTAATAAGTGTAGGTAGGTGGAGGCGACGTTGGGGGCGGCAGATTAGGGGTTAATAAATATAATATAGGGGTCGGCGGTGTTAGGGGCAACAGGTTAGGGGTTCTTAGGGATAACGTAGGTGGTGGCGGTGTGCGGTCGGCAGATTAGGGGTTAAAACATTTTAATAGAGTGGCGGCGATGTGGGGGGACCTCGGTTTAGGGGTACATAGGTAGTTTATGGGTGTTAGTGTACTTTAGAGCACAGTAGTTAAGAGCTTTATGAACCGGCGTTAGCCCAGAAAGCTCTTAACTCCTGACTGAAGCTGGAGTTTTGTCGGTAGATTTCTAACGCTCACTTCAGCCAAGACTCTAAATACCGGCGTTAGAAAGATCCCATTGAAAAGATAGGATACGCAATTGGCGTAGGGGGATCTGCGGTATGGAAAAGTCTCGGCTGGAAAGTGGAAACCAGGAGCCTCTAACGCTGGTTTTGACGGCTAACGCCAAACTCTAAATCTAGGCTAGAGGTAATAATGTCATTCTAACTTTCTGAAAGTGAAAAATTATTTAATACAACGAATTTATAACTTAGGGGTCGATTGGAACACTTTCATAAAGGTTAGCTAATACATTTTTTATAAAATTCTCCATTAAAGTCTATAAGAATTTGTGTAGTTAAATAATTTCATAAGCCTTTCTAAAGGATTGAGACCGATTCCTCAATTGTAAAAGCATAATACTGATGCTAACATGCTGAAGTTGAATACCTATTGCTCCATCAATTACATACAGTATAATAGCAGAGCGTAATGGTATCATAAGACCAGTTTATTTTGGATGTTTTTAAAGGTCTAGACAATTCTTAAGGATGCATAAACTTTTTTTTCTAATCACAATCATTTAGAAAAACGTATCAAATCTTTTATCTATGAAAATTGCCCAAGACTTTAATGGTGTTTTTCTGTTGACAATCATTAAATATGTTTTTCTAAAATATTGTGATCAACCCCTTTGTTTTACTTATTTATTTATTTTTAAGTAACTGACATTACAAACAAAAACACTGACTACTGTGAACCCTGCAGCTCTAATGTTTACATATTTATGAACCCAATCAAGTGTTGTGAGGCTGGTGAAAGATCTACCATTCAACCATCAGCAGCAGCCATTATTTTGAGACTGGTAACAGATGAACAGTTGCATGGTCTGTTGCCTTCCCAACCAGTAGGAATGTCACATTTTGTGTAAATGGTAATAAGTATATATAATACCATAACCACCAACATCAACAGCACCAGTGTTTCCCAGACTAGTAAGAATGTTCCATTATTTACAATATTCTAGTTATGTAGCACAGCAAACACCTTAATGTACTATACTGGTCATGCACATAACGTAAAATAAATTATTTAAATATTATTTAAAAGCATTACATTTGCTAAGGATTGTGCTGTAGCTGGTACGTTAAAATCTGATTAAAACCATCTATCCAGATTATCATGGGGCATATCATGTTGTTCTCTTTTTAATTATATTGAACATCAGGTCAAAGTGTAGATGGTTTAAGATTCTCCTAGAGGGACAAGGAGCACTTTGAGATTTCCCCTTTTCCTGTAATATAAAGGGACAGTAAAGTCAAAATTAAACTTTCATGATTCAGATATAGCATGGCATTTTAAACATCTTTCCAATTTACTTCTGTTATCAAATTTACTTTGTTCGCTTGGTATCTTTTATTGAAGAATAAAACTAGGTAGGCTTATAAGAGCTCAGGAGTGTGCACGTGTCTTTAGTACTCTATGGCAGCAGTGTTTTCCAAAATTATTTGTAGCTTTGTTATACAATGTTGCAAAACACTGCTGCTAAAGACACGTGCACACTCCTGACCTCTTATGAGCCTTACCTTGTTTTATTCTTCAATAGAAGATACTATGAGAATGAAGCAAATTTGATAAGTAAATTGGATAGATGTGTAAAATTGCTTGCTTTATCCGAATCATGAAAGTTTAATTTTGACTTCACTGTCCTTTAAGTTTGAGAATTGGAAATGAACATTTCATCTGTCACAAGCCTAACCCTGCTCTATATCTGTCCCTAAGTGGCCTCAGCAAGAATTATGAGATAAGGAACTGAACTGCAAAACAATGGAGATTTTGCTATCAACGTAACAATGACGGCATTGTCTACTATAGTAAAAAGTCTGTTTTATAAGTAAGGCAAAGGGTAGTTTAGTTTGACTATTGAAATAAAAAAAACAAGGTGTTAATACATTCAACATATTTAGCACTCATCCTGTATGTTAATTTTATTAATTACTCCAAAAAAGGAACAATTTCTAAACTTCCGAATAGAACACATGCACATAGAATGAAAACATATCATATAGCACAGATACATATTGTTGTACTTCAATAATGTACTAAAATAATACACTGGGTAGATTTCAATCAAGCTTTAGGGGTAGATTTATCATAGGGCGAGCGGACATGATACGATGTAACATATCATGTCTGCTGCACATCGATAAATGTCTGCATTTATCATTGCACCAGCAGTTCTTGTGAACTGCTGGGGCAATACCGCCCCCTGCAGATTTACGACCAATCAGCCACTAGCAGGGGGTGTCAATCAACCTGATCGTATAGGATTGGGTGGATTTCTGTCCCCAGCCTCAGAGCAGGCAGACGAGTTATGGAACAGCGGTCTTTAGATCACTGCTTCATAACTTCTGTTTCCGGCGAGCCTGAAGGCTCGCGCAGAAACAGGGGCATCAAGCTCCATACGAAGCTTGATAAATCGGCCCCTTATACTTGGTAACAACAAAAGACTTAAATAAAATCTTCTATTTGATAAGTTGTAAATGTTTACAGCTCGGATGTGATATTACCTTGTGTTGAAAAATATTGTTTAAAGGGACAGTCAACACCATAAATGTTGCTGTTTAAAAAGATAGATAATCCCTTTATTACCCATTCCCCAGTTTTGCATAACCAACACAGTTATATTAATACACTTTTTACCTCTGTGATTACCTTGTATCTAAGCATCTTCTGACAGCCCCCTGATCACATGACATTTGATTTATTATCTATTGACTTTGATTTTATTAAGTGCCGTGTCTGCCACAAGCAATTGGAGTGATCACAATGTTATCTATATGGCTCACAAAAACTAGCACTGTTGTGAAAAGCAAATAAAAAAGCATGTGATTAGAGGCGGACTTCAAGGGCTTAGAAATAATCATATGAGCCTTCCTAGGTTTAGCATTCAACTAAGAATACCAAGAGTAAACTGGAAAGTTGTTTAAAATTGCAGGCCCTATTTGAATCATGAAAGGTTTTTTTGCACTTGACTGTCCCTTTAACTGTATGCTTATGGGGCATATCACTGTCCACCAATTGACTTGTGGGAGTCTTCCATATAAGCCAATGAGCTATCCTACAGATCACTTGGGTAAAGACATGCAATTCTTGTTAGTTTCAATATCATAATAAACAAACATTAACTTGAACTTTTTAATGCAAAATAGCATTTTCCTATAAAGTAACAAACCCTTTTAATTGCACAGAAATAATTGGTCTTCTATTAACAATATTCATTGTTTAACTATGATTAAGTACATTAGGTATACCCCTCAGAGGAAGAAACATGACAGCACTAGATCTATGTCAAGCCCCTAAAAGTCTACCTGAGTATGGTATGGACTGTGCTAAGTACAAATTTGTGTAAGTGAGGCTTTAATCCAGGGCTGAGCTAGGAAGAGGACGTTTAGAGCTTTTGGCAGCACAGGGTACACTGTGTGCTTCTAGATGTAGGATAAGAAAGGGATCCTCTAAGTTAATAAATGACCTCCAGACTTCTTCTAATAATATTGTTAACAATCGCCTAGATTTGGAGTTTTGCGTTAGAAGGTGTGCGTTAGCTACGCGTGCTTTTTTCTGGCCACACCTTTTAAATACCGCTGGTATTGAGAGTTCACAGAATGGCTGCATTAGGCTCCATAAAAGGAGCGTAGAGCATATTTACCGCAACTTCAACTCTCGATACCAGCGGTGCTTACGGACGCGGCCAACTTCAAAAACGTGCTCGTGCACGATTCCCCCATAGAAAACAATGGGGCTGTTTGAGCTGAAAAAAAACCTAACACCTGCAAAAAAGCCGCGTTCAGCTCCTAACGCAGCCCCATTGTTTGCTATGGGGAAACACTTCCTACGTCTGCACCTAACACCCTAACATGTACCCCGAGTCTAAACACCCCTAACCTTACACTTATTAACCCCTATTCTGCCGCCCCCGCTATCGCTGACCTCTGCATATTTTTTTTAACCCCTAATCTGCCGCTCCGTAAACCGTAATTAGTTTAAAATTGTTGTAATATTTTTCTAATGTTTGTAAATATTTTTTTATTTTTTGTAACTTAGTTCTTTTTTATTTTTTGTACTTTAGTTAGTTTATTTAATTGTATTTATTTGTAGATATTGTATTTAATTCATTTATTGATAGTGTAGTGTTAGGTTTAATTGTAGGTAATTGTAGGTATTTTATTTAATTTATTTATTGATAGTGTAGTGTTAGGTTTAATTGTAACTTAGGTTAGGATTTATTTTACAGGTAAATTTGAAATTATTTTAACTATTTTAGCTATTAAATAGTTCTTAACTATTTAATAGCTATTGTACCTGGTTAAAATAAATACAAAGTTACCTGTAAAATAAATATAAATCCTAAAATAGCTACAATATAATTATTCGTTATATTGTAGCTATATTAGGGTTTATTTTACAGGTAAGTATTTAGCTTTAAATAGGAATAATTTATTTAATAAGAGTTAATTTATTTTGTTAGATTTAAATTATATTTAACTTAGGGGGGTGTTAGTGTTAGGGTTAGACTTAGCTTTAGGGTTTAATACATTTATTACAGTAGCGGCGAGATTAGGTCTGCAGATTAGGGGTTAATAATTGAAGTTAGGTGTCGGCGATGTTAGGGAGGGCAGATTAGGGGTTAATACTATTTATTATAGGGTTATTGAGGTGGGAGTGAGGCGGATTAGGGGTTAATAACTTTATTATAGTAGCGGTGAGATCCGCTCGGCAGATTAGGGGTTAATAAGTGTAGGCAGGTGGAGGCGACGTTGAGGGGGGCAGATTAGGGGTTAATAAATATAATATAGGGGTCAGCGGTGTTAGGGGCAGCAGATTAGGGGTACATAGCTATAATGTAGGTGGCGGCGCTTTGCGGTCGGCAGATTAGGGGTTAATTATTGTAGGTAGCTGGCGGCGACGTTGTGGGGGGCAGGTTAGGGGTTAATAAATATAATATAGGGGTCGGCGGTGTTAGGGGCAGCAGATTAGGGGTACATAAGTATAACATAGGTGGCGGTCGGCAGATTAGGGGTTAAAAATTTTTATCGAGTGCCGGCGATGTGGGGGGACCTCGGTTTAGGGGTACATAGGTAGTTTATGGGTGTTAGTGTACTTTAGAGCACAGTAGTTAAGAGCTTTATAAACCGGCGTTAGCCCAGAAAGCTCTTAACTACTGACTTTTTTCTGCGGCTGGAGTTTTGTCGTTAGATTTCTAACGCTCACTTCAGCCACGACTCTAAATACCGGAGTTAGAAAGATCCCATTGAAAAGATAGGATACGCAATTGACGTAAGGGGATCTGCGGTATGGAAAAGTCGTGGCTGGAAAGTGAGCGTTAGACCCTTTCCTGACTGACTCCAAATACCGGCGGTAGCCTAAAACCAGCGTTAGGAGCCTCTAACGTTGGTTTTGACGGCTACCGCCAAACTCTAAATCTAGCCCAAAGTGACCTGCGCTAAGGATATCTCTATTTGAGACCTTTGCATCAGAAGTGACCTTGCAGCTGATTTGGCACCAAGACCTATGGAGGAAGTGTTAAAAGACTCCTGCTAGTGCCATTATGTGCCTGGTTATTATCCACAGGAATCCTGGTATTCCTGTTTCTGGCCTCCTGACAGATTTTCACCCTAGAGTTTATCCTGGTTTAAGCATTTTGCCTCCCCTTTCCTGTACCTTGATGTATGGACTGATAAACTAGCGATGATTTCTGCAACATAATTTTTTACTTTTCTTCTTCCTGTCCCTTTTACTTGGACATCCCGGCTCCTGTCTGTCATACTGGTTTTGGATACTGGCCTAACCTCTGACAGCTTTTTGGATACTCTGTTGTTTTCGGTCAACTCTGTGACAACCTTGGCCTGTTGCTGTATTTTGCCTGCATCACTTCTCCTGTGAATTTGGTTCCAGTTTACAACAAGGTAAATTCTTTACCTTATAACTCATTTCCCATTCTCATATGTCATTAAAGAGACATTATACTGTCATTTTTTCTCCCCTTTAATATGTTGCCAATTTTACCTGTTGGAATGTATTAAATTGTTTGCAAACAGCTCCTTTACCTTTATTTTGTCATTTAAAATAGCTGATATTGTTTTATTGAAACTGCTACCTATATTGAAAATATGAAAATGTTTGTAATTTCTGTAGAAATGTTATGTAAACAGGAGGCAATAGCATTAGTTAACTTTTCAGTGGAATGAGAGAGAGTATTGTATCTGAAAATGGTTTTGCTCATTGAACCCCCCCCCCCCCCCCCCCCAGCCTCAATTAGCATGTTTAACACCTATTAGTCATTAGTCAAAGAGATAACATGGGCAGTTCTGATTTTCCTTCAGGCTCAGCCAATTTATATTGGCATGTCCTTGAGAACAATACATTAAAGTTTTATTTATTGGGGACACAAGTGTAAATTTACAAATACACAGATATAGATATATAGTACAGAAGGTTTTTACTATAATGCCACAAATAATTATACAGTTATATAGAGTGCCTGAGAAACTACTGCAAATTAAAAAAAAAATACTGGGTTTAGACATAAACATCATTAAATGTTGGAACATGATGGGTCAAATAAAATGCCTTAGCAGGATACATTCCCCTAGGCTTCAGATTTGACAGCATTCCTCTAAATGACAGTTTTAACAATAGCTATTAAATTTGTCCTTTATTCTAAGGATTTTCATGTCTTTCTAAAAGCAGAGGTTAAATGAAATATCATATACATGAACATATGACAGAATCATAATCTGAAGGAAATATCTTAGGTGTAGCTTTCTCCTTCATCTGCTTTATCCAGATTGTTAAGGAGGGAAGAAACAAAATTATATAATGCAAAAGAGATCATGTTTATGGCATGATACTGTTACTTAAAGGGACATGAAACCCAAAGGGACATGAAACCCAAATTTGTTCTATCATGATTAAGTAGAACATACAATTTTAAACAACTTTCCCATTTACTTCTATTATCAAATTTGATTCATTCTCTTGGTATCATTTTTTGAAGAAGCAGCAATGCACTACTGGTTTCTAAAGGAACACATGGGTGAGCCAATGACAATCGGTATATATATGCAGCCACCAATCAGCAGCTAGAACCTAGGTTATTTGCTGCTCCTGAGCTTTCATAGATATACTTTTCAGCAAAAGGATAACAAGAGAATTAAGCAAATTAAATAATATAAGTAAATTGGAAAATTGTTTAAAATTGTATGCTCTGTCTAAATCATAAATAAAAATGTTTGGGTTTCATGTTCCTTTAACAAGGGTTTTCTTCCTCATAGGTTTAGAATGATGTTAATATAGAACAGTGATAAATCAGATTGTTTTCAATTGGGTTATTAGACTTGCTGTATTGTATTATTCCTTCATTCATTATATTTCATGATGCTATCATACATTTATTGGTCTAGCTTTTCTCACATCAGCCAGTATTTACTCTGTCACAAAGTTCTGTTCATTTTTGGTTCTTTAATCATTCTTGAACCTTTTTGTATAACTACCCATGCACAATTCATGTATCTGATTGTTCTATGATGGCTTCAAGGATGATGGTTTGAAACATTGCCTGTGGCTATGCCTTAAGTGCTGAATTTGTACAGCCATGATTTGTATTAACAAACTGTTTAGATTCAAGAAAGCCAAGTACAAAACAGTGTGAACGAAAACAATCATTTAATTTCCTAGGAAAGACTAGGAAATGAAGAATACACAGCCTCTATCATTAAATGAAAATAAGTCCATATCTGCATAGGAATAATGTTTTTAGACCCCTTACTACTCTAAATCTGTTTGGTCAGCAGCACGTGTCTGATATATTTTGGTCCAGGACAAAGAAAAAATGCTGATGTTGTTATGAAGTAGAACTTAGAATTTAGGATAGAAATATAGAAATGAATTGTACTGTTGATACGTCTTCATTTGGGGAATCCATATCTAGAGACCATTATTTGTATTGGCAACAGAGCCTCCTTTTTGCTGCAGTACAAAATGGTCTTGTTGACTCTTCAGTATAGTTCCAGCCTAAATCAGAAGTTGAGTAAGGAATAAAGTAAAAAGAATGCAATGCTCAGGACATGACTCTAGCTGCAATGGTATTACAAACTATTTGCAGTAGATATCCTCATGACTGACAGTAATACACAAAGAACATGGTTTTTAACCCTTGGCAGTCCTTGACTTGAGTTAAAGTAATACACAAAGCAGATATTTTACAATTACAAATAAGGGACAGCTATTTTACCCATTTGGCTGAAATATAACATGGGGTGCCAGCCACTAACAAATAGAATAGTAATTTTACCCATTCTGACACTCAAACAACAGAGGCTTTTACCCCTTTAGCTTCCTGTAACATCAATATGCTTTCTTCACCGTTCACCCAACATAACACACATGAATTAGTGGTTTTACCCCTTTTAGCTGCAACTTACGCCAGCTGGGTTAATTGTGAAATAATTAAGACAGATTACATCATACATACCTATTTTTTGCTTGTGGTGTGTAAGGATGTTTATGGGGAGCTTTTGAATAGAAAAGCTATAAAAACTGTGTTAATTAGTCCTCAGTTTGTTAGACAAACTCATTTGTTTAGAGTTGTAGCCAGTTCTCTGATTAAGTGACGCTGTGCCACTCTGTGCCACAAAGCACTGTTAAAAAGGTAAACGAGAGAGGGAGCAAGGTATTATAAGTATCTATGGAATATTGTCCAGCACTATAGAATTTTGTGGCACTATACAAATAAATTATAAGAAGAAATAGGAACATTTAAAGTAACTGTTTCCTTTAGATTATAAACTTTTATTGAGAAGAGTTCTTATTACTATGTAAACTTTTGACACCTTATATATACAATATACTAACAATGGCAGTTTGACAGGCAGATGATAGATAGATAGATAGATAGATAGATAGATAGATAGATAGATAGATAGATGATAGATAGAAGGATAGATAGATAGATGATAGATAGATAGATAGATAGATAGATAGATAGATAGATAGATAGATAGTGGTTCAATTGCAGTTTGCTTTAAATTGTAACTAATTGTTTAAAGAAGTAGAAGAATGATGGATGAAGTAAAGGTTTCTTAAGAATCTTTGCTCTTTTTCAAGGAACTATAGAAGAGCACCTATTGTAGGGGAGATATTGAATAAGTGTATAACAATAAGTATAATATTAGATGTAAAAAGGGCAGCAATGGTGAGACAACAGCATAAAGTAGACATGTGGAAAGATTGGAGGGAGATTTAAAAGGCAGATACCTCCATATTAGGTGCAAAGTAGCTAAATGTATGCTTGTGGATAATGTGGGCTGGTCTTAGTTGCTTGTTGTAATATGGGAGGGAGATATTACAGGGGAGCTCCTATTGTTTCAAGTGATTAGAAAATGATTGTGTTAAGTGGGATGTGTCAAGAGGATATGGAGGTGAGCAAGGAGGGCATTAATAATAGAACATGTTAGGTTTGTAATACAGAGTTTGTAATAAGAGTTCTGTTTACAAAGGTTAAGAGCAGAAGATTAGTAAATTAAGAAATAAATTGCAGCACTTAAAGACTGACAACTGCAATGTGTTCTCCTTTATTGCTTAACAGCACAGAAGCATTTCTGGAAGTAGCATTTCAGCTACTATGTCACAGCTAAAATCAATGGAAACTGAGGGGGAGGAGCCCCATTGTCAAAGGCTGAGGTTAGTGAGCTGTGAGATAAGGACTGTTCAGGGATGGACAATTAGACCATTGTGAGATGCCAAAGAAGGATGTAAGCTAGAGAAGTTTTGACACTTCAGGGTGTGTTAGGTTGTCAACTGGGATTTTGTACTGACCAAGAATAAGGGTTGGGATTTCAGAGGAGAGAATGTAGGGTACCCAGAAAAAGAAGCAAAACATGTGTGGTGAGGGGAATAATAAATAAATAACATGATCATTAAAGGGACATGAAACAATGTTTTTCTTTCATGATTCAGACAGAACATGTCATTTTAAACAACTTTCCAATTTGATTCTATTACCTAAATTGTTTCATACTCTTGGTATCCTTAGTTGAAAAGCATATCTAGGAGGAGGAGCAATGCATTACTGGGAGCTAGCTGCTGATTGAAGGCTGCACAAAATGCCTATTTTTATTGGTTTACCAGATGTCTTCAGATAGCTCCCAGTAGTGCATAGCTGCTCCTTCAAAGATTGAGAGCGTAGACATAAAGTATATGTGTTGAAAGATACATCAAACAGAGAGAGCAGGAAACCTAAAGCGCTGCCTTGTATGTTAGGGTGTAGTTGGAGATGAAAAGTCCGGGATTAAAGTGGGCTTTCTGCAAATGTTGTCAGCTATGAGATTTGAAGTCAATGGTAAATTCTAAAATTGTAAAGTAAACAATGTTGTAAGTGAATGTGTATATGTATATGGGTGTGTGCATGTAGGTAAGTACAAATATTGAAAGACTGCTATTATTTTTATATATCAGTCTTTACAATTAGAACCCAAACTCTGATCAGCACTCAGAACTTTTTGTCATCACAGAACCTACAGAACTCATAGCCTATGTATATTGTTGTTTCCATTATGAAGTCTGTTTATTATAAACATTTATAATTTGCATACATTTTGCTTTCAATTAAAAGAGATTCTTGTATAACTCCAAACTTCTAGAAAAAAACGATTTGAAGCCATGACATTTCTGTTCGCGTATTTCCAGCTTCACCATTTCATCTTGAGTCGGAATCTTGTAATGGATATGGTAACTTATTGGTCCAAGATTGACTTATGTATCAATACATTTAGAATTGGTGATACCTCAATATCACTTATTTATGATCTTATGCTTTCTAAACATATTACATCATTGTTGGATAATATTTGTAAGGTTTGGGTGAGCTTTTTGCCGGCTATAAATGCAGATATGATCAGTAAGAGCTTAGTCTTAGTAAATAAATGTGTGATTGCCACGAGCTGGAAAGAATCCCATATTAAGCTCATTAACAAATTCTATATGCCTCCATCCAGGATGGCATGGTTTTACCCTACACAAACATTTATATGTCCACGTTGTTCCTCCCCTAACGCTAATTTAGTGCATATGTTTTGGTCTTGTCCCAAAATTTTCAAATTTTGGTTGAAAATTCAGTTCTGGGTTAACCAGTTATTTAAATTATCTATACAATTTTTCCTAGATGAGGAGATTCTGCTAAAATAATTATGCAGGACCTCAATATTTATACTCAATTATAACTATTATACGTACAGCGCTAGATATCTTATTACTAAGAACTGGCAGGCTACCAGGGCTCCTTCTTTTCGCCTCTTTCTTAGGGAAATCCAGTCTCAAATTATTTACGAAGCATTTCATACTGAGTTTGCATCAGAAAATAAAATCAGTAAATTTATTTGTAGCTGGCTCCCAATCATTAAAGGGACCCTAAACACCTTGCAATTTCACAAATTACTAGAATATTATTAAAGTTTATACTGCTACAAAGACAGTCCTTATTATATTAGCAGGATCTGGTCTTTTTTTAGATAATTTGATATTATTAAGTTTACCATCCAAACCACAGCCTATCTGTTTGACTGGGAGCAGCCATGTTGTAACGCACGTTGCAAAATAAAAGGGTGGTCACGTGATGCACTGATTAGTGAATGCGCCTGCCCAATTTTTTTATATTTTAAATCTGAACGCAAACCCATGTTCTAACATCCTCCCCACCAGTAATACCTTGTCTGCACACTTCAGACCTCATAGCAGTTGGAGCTATCGTGCACGCAAACCCATGTTCTAACATCCTCCCTACCAGTAATACCTTGTCTGCACACTTCAGACCTCATAGCAGTTGGAGCTATCGTGCACGCAAACCCATGTTCTAACATCCTCCCCACAGGTCCTTGTCTGCACACTTCAGACCTGATAGCAGTTGCGCGCATTTTAGATATATTCACAGCGGGACAACAAAATTGTGAATACAATGATCCTTCCCTAAGCTTTACTCTGCTCTACTGCTCTGTTGGCTGCTCGCTCTTCTCTCTAAGCTGTACACACATGGTACAGCTTAGAGAAAAGAGCGAGCAGCCAACAGAGCAGTAGAGCAGAGTAAAGCTTAGGGAAGGATCATTGTATTCACAATTTTGTTGTCCCGCTGTGAATATATCTAAAATGCGCGCAACTGCTATCAGGTCTGAAGTGTGCAGACAAGGTATTACTGGTGGGGAGGATGTTAGAACATGGGTTTGCGTGCACGATCACATAGGATGACGTGGCATCCATAAAGGTGCCCAGCCCCCTTGTCAGTGTCTAAATGGAAAATAGAAGATGATCTTTTATTTTAAAATAATAAAGGATGGATTTTTAAATTTTAAAAAAATGTATGTGTTTTGCATCCTAACACTTAAAGGATGTTAACACATTCATTAGTTACATTTCACTGATGTACAGTATTTAAGGTCCCTTTAAGTCTTACCCCTTGGCAGTTCAATAAAATATCTTAGCGCCGTTCTTGAGTTCTAAGAGCTTTGCAGATCTTGTCTTATATGAGATATTTCCCCCACTCTGGGTATCAAATTCCAGGGAAGTAGGTTGAGAGAGAGGGTTACCTCACCCCTTTTTCCCCCATTATCCTGCCCCCTTTTCCTTTCTTTTTTCTTTCTTTCTTTCTTTTTTCTCTCTATTTTTGAGTATCCTGAAATGCCTATGGCATATGAAATAAAGGTATCTCTCCTATTTAGTATATAATGGCATAGGCATATAGGCATTCAGTCATCATCTGTTTTTTCTTGTTTAGATGTTTTTTTATAACTAAATTCCTCCAATGTGTACATTTCTGTACTTACTAGCAAAGGGTGCTAGCAGCATTTTTTTTTGTTGTTTTTTTTTTTGAAGATATAACGTATTACTTATGAAAATGTATTCATCTTATCTTTAAATGGGGAATATGACGCTTTGTATATGATGTTGTGTTGTGTAAAAATAAGACTGTATCATTGATTCATTTGTGTACACTATGGAGCAATAAAATAAATATAACTATTTGAAGCCACAACATTTAGGTTTTATGTATTGTAAATAAATATATATTGTTTATTAAAAAAAAAAGTACAATGAAATTACATATGGGACATGATACATATGGGACATACTATATATCCCACGTTAACATATTTATTTATAATAAGTAGGTATTCTTACATTTAAAAACATACAAGTCAAAATAATTATTTAAAGTATAAAGTTTACTGGCTGTGTCTCCTATAAATATTTAAATAGTGAGACTAAAGTATGCAATATTTTGATTGTATCGTATCAAGCAGCCATTGAGGCATGAGGGCTATATAAGCAGTGAAGCGGAAGCCCATGCTATTACATGGATAGATGCTCTGGACTTACTGAAGCAACACAATACAATCATATGAACATGCCTTGCTAAATCCTCCCAAAGCAAGCTAACAAAAAAGCTTTTCCTTTAGAAAGCAATCTTTAGGATATCTAATCAAAATAAAATAAGCCTGTCTTACATGGAATAACCGAGCAATGACCTTCAATGTAAAAAAATAATTTTTATAACTAACTTCTTAAAGACATAAAAGTAAAAAGAATGAAATGTCTTAAAGCATCATCACACAGCTTAATTGCTTGTAGCTGTGTGCTTAAATTAATGAAGGGAGTTAAAGTCAACTCCGGCACCCAAATGCTGAACATTTAGGGCTAGATTACAAGTGGAGTGCTAATTTATCGCGCAAATGTAAACGGTCTAAATTTGCTGTTTACTTGCGCACGATAAATAAACAACACTACAAGTAAATGGTTATTGCTTCTGCAAGCTCGCAGTAGCAATTAGCGCTTGAAAACTTACCAGAGATTAGATTTTTAAACTATCTCCCCATTTCCCCCTAAAATAACGTTTTTGTTTCCTTTTTTTTTATTTTTTTATTTTTTTTAAATCGAAGCAGTTTTGTGGGGTTAAAGTGTATGGGTGTGGGGTGTTAGAAAAACAAACAGCACTGAAAAGTGGTGACTGTGTGTTACCTGTAAATATATATGTACTGTATATGCTTATATACATATATATTTATGTGTTAATATAAGTATATACACATATAAACACATAAATATATATGTATATTTTCAGATACATATATATTTATACTTCGCTGCCTATCGCTGTGCGACTTACCCCCTTTGCTGCGCTAGGTTCCCAGCCTGTAATGCAAATGCATGCACCTAACTTGTAATGCCAGCGCACATTTGCGTGCTCTGGTATTACTGAGTGGAGCGCAAATATCACTCTCGCGTAAGGGCAATTTTGCGCTCCACTCATAGGGGCCGATTTATTAAAGTGCGGACGGAAACAGGAACATCAAGCTCCATTGAGAGCTTGATAATTCGGCCCCATAATCTGGCCCTTAGTGAGTCAATGACAGGTGGCATATGTGTATAACCACCAATCACTTGCACTGCTCCTCAGCTTACCTAAGTATGCTTTCAACGAAGTGTACCAAAATAATAAAGTATATTTGATAATATAAGTAAATGGAAAAGTCTCATAAAACTGCATGTTATATATGACTCATAAAAAGTCTAATTTTGTCTTTCATGTCTCATTAATGGAGCTTTTCAGTACATGGTACTTTATGTCTATGACAGATTAGTATTTTTAGATTGTGTCTAATTTTACACAGATAAAAAGGTAAATCATTTAGAACCCTATTTAGAAACACATGGAAGTAAATCATTATCCATTTAGGAATTATATGCATATAATTATTGTATATAACGTCATTTACTTGCAGTTATAGTCAAGATTAAAGAACTTGTAAGTAGAGAGATAAGTTGTTTATATCTGTATTGCTATAAATGGAACGTATCATTTTAGTTTATTCAAGCATTTGTATTGTTTACTTGAATGGAACATTCAATAGGACTTGCTGACTCAAGCTTTAAAAAAAAATTCATTGATGTCAGAATAAGTCAGTTCAACACAAACAAATCACTTTTGCTTCCGTCTCTTCAGCTTATCCACCAGTTGATAGGCTGATTCACTACAGAAACTGGTGAAGCTGAAGACTATAGAGAAACGGGAAAGGGTGTTAGTAGAGTTTGCCCAGTCTATGAAAATTTACCTAAAATATAAAGTTATATATCTATAAATAAGTTCATTGGACACAACTACCAGAACCTTACCTATATTTACCCACAAGTGGGTATGTACACAACATATATCTTAGCATGAGAATTTAATCTCTGAGTAAGATGAAGTGCTTGGTGATTTACAAGGTCACACCAAGGACTTTTGCCCACAAAAAATATTCTAACAATGACCGTATTTGTGCAAACACTAATGTAAAAAACATAAACTGAAATATGAAAGGCATATTCTAAAATTAAGCACTGTGTCCATCTTTGAAGTCTAAAAGGCTTTATGATGCCAAGCATTCTCCTCTGGCAACACGTGGTTAAATCTCTTCTCAAGATGTCTAAGTGAAATTCAACCTTTTATGGGTACGATGCTATCAATTTATGCAGACAAGGTGTATTCTACTCATGCTGTAATAAAACTAAAACATCCTCATCATGTTTTCCCTAGGGACACAAAACTGTAACTAAGATATGTGTTTGGGCTTGGATATATACACACTTGTGGTGTGTAGATGAGACAAGTAAAGGCACAAATATGAAGATATATAAGGTGTCAGGGTCCAAAGACATCTCAGTCTGGAAGCAGACTTTTAGTGCAGTGGTAGGACATGAATACATCTGGCCTCTGGACTGTAAAGTCAGGTTTCAGGGTGGTGAATGGTAAAACTGCAGCTCAGATGAGTAGACTGGAAACAATACTACAGGTGAATTACTGAAAACAGGTTTGAATATGTTTCAGAACAAAATTACAGAGAACATCATGGGTGTTGACAAATATTAATTTTAGCAGAGTTACAACCAGTAGTTCAAACTGCAGAAAACAAGAGTGTTGTTGAGGGTACATAGTATAGGAGCTGCAAACAAGCAGATCAAGCAGAGATAACTGCATGCTAGGTACTGAGACTGGAGAGTAGTAAAGTTCAAACTGAAGTAGTCAGGAAAATATGATACATCAGTTCAGACAAGTTGTAGATATGATAGATAACCACTGATTTAGTAACAGGTAGCAGAAGCATTTGCAGAGTGATATATGTACCTTGTGCAGCAATTCCTAAGAAATGTGATACGAGCTTAAAAATATCCACTTGTATAGCTGGGAAGTCACACATGAAGCAGATGAGATTGACAGATGGAGAAAAGTGATGCAAATAGAATAAGGAAAAGAGAATCCTATTTTTAGCAAAAAGGAGCTTCTTAAAGAGAGAGAAACAGAACTAGTGGCACAGGCAGGGGGCACGACAAGAGGCAAATAGAGCTGTATAAAAATATACATATTTATTAGAAAACTTTTAAAAACTAAATATAGAAACATAGGTTATAAGAAGTGCTTAGAAAGCTCTCGTCTGACTGGTTTGGTTTCTATACTATAATCATAGACCATAATCCTTTGCACTGCATAACTCACATTTAAAAAAGAATGATGAAGAACACAGTTAAAACCATTAGCAGCAACTTTTTAACCCTTTAAATTATCAATAGATGGATAACAAAGTAGGTAATTATTTGGAAAAAATGAACAACCTTCCTGTTAATTATTTATTTATTATAAAACTGTGTTTGTTCAGCAGACTAATGTTTTACAAGAAAAGGCAAAGAGAACATTTTCACAATCAAAATGATATAGCAGTGTGAGACAACATCACATTGTCACCTTATTTAATACCATGGGGTAGATTTAGCAGATGCTGCAATCTACCCCCATAGTTTCCAGATCACTGGAAACAAGAGTTAAGAAGCAGAGGTCGTAAGACCGCTGCTTCTTAACTCATGCGCCACCTCTGAGGCGGCGGATAGCAATGATTAACTCCTCCCTCCTAGTGGGCGATTGGCCGCGAATGTGCAGGGGGCTGCATTGCACAAGCATTTCACACTAAATGCTTGTGCAATGTTAAATGCCAACACCGTATGCTGTCAGCATTAAGCGATGTTGGGCGGACATGATCCGCTACAGCGTATCATGTCCGTCCGAGATTTTGTAAATTGGCCCTCATGTTTAATACTGTGTTAGTGGGTTTTCACACTTTACAGTTTAGCATTTTGGCCATATGAGGAGTTAAAGTGACAGTCTACTCCAGAATTGTTATTGTTTAAAAAGATAGATAATCCCTTTATTACCCATTCCCCAGTTTTGCATAACACAGTTATATTAATATACTTATTTCTTCTTTGATTACCCTGTATCTAAGCCTCTGCAGACTGCTCCCTTATTTCAGTTATTTTGACAGACTTCCATTTTAGCCAATCAGTGCACAATGTTTATCTATATGGCACACATGAACTAATGCCCTCTAGCTATGAAAAACTGTTAAAATGTACTGAGATAAGAGGTGGCCTTCAAGGGCTTAGAAATTAGAAAATGAGCCTACATATATTTAGCTTTCAACAAAGAATACCAAGAGAACAAAGCAAATTTGATAATAAAAGTAAATCGGAAAGTTGTTTAAGATTGCACGCCCTATCTGAATCATGAAAGTTTCATTTTGACTAGACTTTCCATTTGCAGCCAATTGACTGTGTGGATTAAAAAAGTGTTTTGCACTTCCATTTCTTACAGGAACGGAGTAGAATTACAGGAATCGGGGGACAAAATAAATAATATATTGCAGAGGTTTTTTTTATATAAGTTTATAATTGTATATTAACATCTCAACGTGTTTAATGTCTCTTTAGACTTATATCGGTCATATACACCCCTAATTTCCAGGTGAAGCTGGTGGCTAAGTCAGAAGTCACATCATGTTGGGGTGGGGTTGTGACAAGAAGTTGGCGGAACTGAGTGTGGAGGAGTGAGCCGAGTGAGGCAGGTAAGTGGATCATTACATGATTAAGCAAGTTTTATAAAATCCTGGAGAGATCCCAAACCATTACAATCCCACAAAATGGTGATAAACTTGGAGTGACCCTATAAATACAATAAATGAAAGCAGTTTCTCCTGCTGAGATCTGCTTTGTAACCACCTTCTGCCCCAACAACATGGGTGTAACTATAGGGGTCTCAAAGACCTTAATTGAGACTAGACCTACAACTCTAGGGAGCCCATCTGGCCTTTAAATCATTAGTTGCATTGCTACAGAGTGAGGACCAGGCTTAATGCTTCATCCCGCTGTGTGATCCCCTCAGAGATAGCAGTTTAGGTAAAGTGTATGGATTTTACTTTACAATAAGGTTCCAGGCTTTTCAAGATGGCAATCACAGTGTTAATGTACAAAAGAAGTTTCACCCAAATTTGTAGGATAAGGCTGGTGCAAACTAACCAATAGAAAAGGATGACTCATATTAACAAAGAAGTAGCATCTCTTTCTTCTATGTGGCTGCCAACTCAGCTTCTGCTAATTGCAAACAGCTAGAAAAATGGAGTGTTGAAACAGGGCACCCTGCAACAATCTGTATCCTAGGGCCAACATGCTCTAGCTATGCCCCTGTCCAACACCACATTGTTGTCTCTAACTCACATCCAATTGCTCTGTAAACATTTGCAATTTTAACCTGTTTCTAAAATAAGAGAGAGAGGGTATTGTGTTCTTTATCCAATTCTGGAGAATACACATTCTAGCTAGTAGAACTATGAGAGTAAGTACAGAGTCAAACTTTCTTTATCTATTATCCCATTGCATAAGTAATATGTGTTGAGGAAGAAGTTCTATCTGTATATCTGTATGTCTAATTTCCTGTTCATCCAGTATAGGAGCATACTCCAGAACTGATTAATTATTGGGCACTTCCAAAAATAATGTAGCAAAGTAGGGGTGTGCAGAGAGTATTTAACACATTTATTAGTCCAATTATCAACCCATTTAGCCATACCCCTTGGTGGCCAATAAGATCGGTGTAGTATCTGTGAGTGTTGCCGACAAGGTAGCTTTTTTTGTTTTTTTCAATCCCTCGCAATCTGCTGCCCCCATTATCTCTGTTAACCCTTCCCTTTCCCAGCTCCTTATATCAGGGGTTGTAATTTTTGTATACGTGGCTGCAGGAGGGTTTGATAGATTTCCTATTTGCCCATCTTATATAACGCTTGTGTAAGTCGCAAAGGTGAACCTTCCCAAAATCCTGGGTTGTCTCGAACCAAGCTCGACACATAATGCTGTAGCTGAAGACACAAGTCGAAATGTTTATGTGGGAGATTGTGATGCCTTTGTAAAGAGGAAAATGTTTTAATAGATCTTGTTAGTGGATCTTACATTATTGCAATGGAGTTCCACCCTTGCTGTGACCAGAATCTGAAAGTTAGAGTATCCGTCCCAGCAGATAATTCAATATTCCCATGAATAGGTAAATAAGCCGAGAAGTTATATGGTGTCTTTAAGAGTTTATGTGCTAACTGTCAAGCTTTCACTGGGTCTCTATACAATAGGTTTGAGCCCATCACTTTAACACTCATGACATTTGACAAATGTGGAATATATGCTAAGGACACAGGACCTAATGCTCTCTGTCCTAAGTCTTGTCTATAGAAGTGCTGCATTCCTAACTGCCAATCCAAAACTAAGGGTACCATGGCTGCCCAGTTGTATAATATAAAGTCAGGCATAGCCAGTCCCCCATTTACAAAACTTAAACTAAGTTTGTCTGCCATGATTCTAGGCTTACCTCCTTCCATAGAAAGTAATGTACTGCAGAGTTGAGATGTTTCACGTCTCCTTTTTTCAGTAGTAGAGGCAGCATGAGTAGGGGATATAATAAGCGGGTAGCTTATGGGTGGCAGGGTTAATGAGCAAAATCAGTTGTTTAACAGACATTTGTTTTAACAAAAGGGGTATCTCACATTCAAAATTCAGTGTGTGTTGGGTGAACGCATGAAGAGGACATTGGGGACGGAATATCCAAAGATAAGAAGAGAAGAAAATAGATGAAGATAGAAGACCACCGCTGGGATGAAGAAGGACCACCTCTGCCAGCATGAAGATGGACCACTGCCGGGATGAAGATGGACCACGTCCGCTACGTAGGAGTCGTCCTAACCAAATGTGCTTTTCAGGGACATTTTTAGAGTAATTTTTTTTTTTTTTAAAGCCTTTACTTTCGCATTTACTTTCAACTTGTAATACGAGTAGACATTGACACTCAATGCTGCAATCTCATGATCACGTTTATGCTCCTTCAGCTAACGATAGCACTCCACTCATAATCTAGCCCTCAGAAATGTTTACCATCTTTCATCCAACCCAAAATAAATCTTGAACTGCCTTGACTCACTGCTGCAACTACAATCCATGGGGCAAGCTACCCCAAACATTATGTTTCTTCACCCTGTAGACTGTAAGCTCTTAGAAACAGGGCCCTCTCCTGTATTAGTTTTGTTCAGTCTGTTATGCTTTTGTATAGTATCAAAAATGTTTGTCAGTGCATATTTCTATCTCTGTACCTAGCGCTATAAAAGTTTGCAGAGATATAAAAATAAATAAAAGATAATAATAGTAATAATAATTAAGTTGCTTACATTAAATGTGAGATTTTACCATTGTGTGTCATTATCAGAGCTGGTCAGTCCCTGGAATATGGGACATTTTCCCTGATGGGGGAATTTGCAGGTAGAACCTATGACAATACTGCAAGATCTAGGAATGTTACAAGATATGTGGCATGACTTAGCAGTTCTGCCTGGCCAAACTATGCAATAGTAAGGATCCCAAGGTTTTACAATGAGATGAAAGAAATGATCCACTATTCTTATTTTATTATAATGTTCTTATAAATATAAAAATATCTCTGGAGTTTATTCTTATCCCTGCATGGTCCATGTTACTTGTACAACATTGAAAAAAGATAATGAAATGAAATCATAAACATTCTTGTTCCCATACACTAGTTTGACAATATACTTTGCCTTAGACGTTGCTGCTCCCTAGTGGTACTGAATGAAAATATTCAGCTAAAAATATGGGGAAAAATTCTGAAATGTTATAAAAAAACCCCAAAAAAACAAAGTAATTTAAAATAAGAATTAAACAAAGACGGGCAATAAAAAAAAATCAAAGAATTGACATTAACGTTATATTATAGGGATAGCAATTAGGCTTTAAAGATCTATGCACTGCTTAGATAATTAAAGTAAACTATCCTGCATTCCTTTAAAAGATTTCTAACTGTTGTATTTCAGACCCACTATGCAGCTCTTTTCATTAAGGACTCAAGGTCAGATTTGATTTGCTCCTTGAATGAAAATGGCAGAAAATCATTTTGAATTGATCGTGTACAAAGAATGAACAAAACACCTCATGTGGCCAATTGTACATTTTGGAGAAAAAAAAAAAATGTTAAAAAAAAAAATCCTGAGTTAAACATTGTTAAGGTAAAGCCAATAAAAGGAGAAAAATATAGTAAGAAAAAATAAAAACCGCACACTGTGTAAGAATTTCGAAAAATATGTAATTATACTACAAAAGGGCTGGAAGCTTTAAAAAAATGTAAAAGTGCATTTAATAGAGTTCCCATTTAAAATGCATTACACTTACATTTGAGTGTCCTTAGCTGCCATACTGTGCGTTTTATTATTTCTGGTTCTATTGCATTATTAATGGCCAAGAATATACTCATAAATAACAATCTGAAGCCACCTGTACTGTGTAGTTCCCATCAGCCACAGTAAATGTGCAAACACAACCTTGTTAAAGCTCAGATGCGAAAGAAAAGCTGAGTACTGAAAGCAAATAGCCCTTAACCAACCATGATAAAGTGATGTTATCAGAGTATGCAATTTGAAAAATAACATGAAAAATGAAGGCCAATTCAAACTTGCTTGTTAAAGACTCCATATTTTTTTTCAAGTAACCTGGAAAAAAAATGTTTACTTTTATGAAAAAAAGAAGTAATTTATCAATATTTTAGGAGGTTTCATATATTTGGTTTGTATTGTTTTAATCCAAAAAATATTTAATGTGTTTTTCACTATTGTTACATAAAATGTCTGCAAGAAAACAAAAAATAATTGCTGATGCAGAACAAAAAAACATTTTTCTGTAGTTTTAAGATTTTTTTCCGTGGTTATTTATATGCTTATTTTTTAAATGCTTCTGTATTAAATATTAAATATTAATATTAGATTACATTAGTTTGTGAATTTTCAAATAATAATGGGGACATGCAGATGCATACTTTATATTGTTATTTGGAACATTAAATTAACAAATACAATTTAGAAAAGCAAAAGATATATTTTGCTTAATACATTTTGCAAATTCTTTTTTTTTCTTAAATATTTAAACATTTTCAAAATTATTTTAAGAAATTGTGGCCAATCAAGGGCAGTTTATTCATTGTATGGTCAGTCCACACTGAAACTGCATGTATAGAATGTAATTGGTGACCCACTTCAAGGTAACAAACTTAAAGGGACAGTCTAGCCAAAATTAAACTTTCATGATTCAGATAGGGCATGCAATTTTAAATAACTTTACAATTTACTTTTATCATCAAATTTGCGATGTTCTCTTTGGTAATCTCTGCTGAAAGCTAAACCTAAGTGAGCTCAAACTGATTTCTAAACTATTAAAAACCGCCTCTGATCTCAGTGCATTTTGACAGTTTTTCACAGTTAGGTAGTGCTAGTTCGTTTGTACCATAAAGATAACATTGTACTCACTCCAGTGGAGTTAACGATTCAACACTGATTGGCTAATTGCAAGTCTGTCAAAAGAACTGAAATAATGGGGCAGTCTGCAGAGGCTTAAATACAAGGTAACACACAGTTAAAAACTGTATTAATATCACAGTGTTGTTTATGCAAAACAGGGGAATGGGTAATAAAGGGATTATCTATCTTTTTAGACAAGAAACATTCCGGAGTACACTGTCCCTTTAAAAAGGCAGTGATCAACTTTTAATTACAAGACATAAGAGCTTGAACTCCCATTTGACATTGCCATCTCAACAAAAATTCCCCAATTTTAAAGAAATAAACTTAACCCTTCAACAAAAGACACTGACACAGAGCTGGAATAAATACCGGCCATGGTCCCTTTTATTAATTAACTTTTAAATAGCTTAAATAATTTAAACTTAAGTCTTTTCACAATGTCTTCTCATCACAGGTAGATGTAACTAAGCCCCTTAACAAAAAACAGAAAGAGGACAAGGCCTCAGACATTACGCAGGACCTCTGTCAGGCCCTGCCTCCAAGAGTAGCAAATGCGTTAGAGGAGCATGATCAGCAGGCCCATGGGTGGAGTACCTCTAGGTCGCCACCTAGGGACATCACGCCACCTATTAGCTTGACCACCACCTGTAAGTGCTCTGCCCTCAAAATAAGGCTTGACCTCCCGCCACAAGAGGTGATCATTATTAAGTAAGGAAAACCTCTCACAGCCACCAAAAACCATCAAACCTGAGCCATTAACGCATCTTTGATGTTAAATATGAATAAGAAACAGTCCCTCATCAGACAAATGCATGCCATTTCGGCTGATACAAGTGTCTCTTGTCCGCCGACAAATTGTAGTGCCGAACAGCAAAACCCCTAGTAGCCATGACTGCTTTACCCAAATCGCTATTCACCATCTTACAGACCCTATAAGCTGCCCTGGGTGAAAAATGTCTCCACTTAAATTTAGTCACCATATTCGATCATCCTATCCTAACCTTGGGAAGCTGTTGACTTCCATTGAATATCTGACTTCCTGCTAATAAGATCTAATGCTGGGGTGAAACCAAGGTCGTTACCACCTTAATGCTAGATTATAACGTGGGGGTCCCCACCTACGCTGAGCCTCTTGAAGCAAATTAGGCATCTCACTCCACTAAAGACCCCTGCACCCCAACTATCTGAAAGAACTTCAAGCAGGAGTAAAACCAAGTTATTGTCTGTCCGGAAGGGAGAAAACTCTTATGGAAGCCCGATGAATAAAAGAATGCCCCACTATCCATATTTTAGAGGGGCGACTAAATGAACCTAAAACAAATGTGAAGGACTTATTGTAATTGTCCTAACAACCGGGAACAAACCATGCAGGGAAATAGGAAAGGAAAAACCTGGATAAGAGACAGATAAAAGAAACAAGCAAACCATTAACCTTGAACTGCAGGGCACACATACAACTTATACTGCTGAGACCTCCACGCCCTAGACTATTAATCAATACAGCCAGCCAACCTAAAGCAGCGGCACTGATGCAAAATGAATGAGGGGCAATTATTTATTAGTATAAAGTACATTCAGCGAGATTACGAGTTTTGCGCTAGGAGCTGTGTGGTGCTAACGAGCAGTTTTTTCTCACCGCTCACTTACCTGCAGCGCTGGCGTTAAAAGGCAAGAAGTAAGCTTAGATCAAAATTGTGCTCCATACCGCACTCCAATACCAGCGCTGCTTAAGTCAGCGGTGAGCTGGTCGTACGTGCTCGTGCACAATTTGCCCATAGACAGCAATGGGGAGAGCCGGCTGAGAAAAAGTCTAACACCTGCCAAAAAGCAGCGTAAAGCTCAGTAACTCAGCCCCATTGATTCCTATAGGGAAATAAAAGTTATGTTTACACCTAACACCCTAACATGAACCCCAAATCTAAACACCCCTAATCTTACACTTATTAACCCCTAATATGCCGCCCCCAACATCGCCGACACCGACATTATTCTTATTAACCCCTAATCTGCCGCTCCAGACACCGCCGCCACCTACATTATACTTATTAACCCCTAATCTGCTTCCCCCAACATCGCCGCCACCTACATTATACTTATTAACCCCTAATCTGCTGCTCCCAACACCGCCGCCATCTACATTATACTTATTAACCCCTAATCTGCTGCCCCCAACATCGCCAACACCTACATTATATTTATTAACCCCTAATCTGCCGCCGCCAATGTCGCCGCAACCTACCGACACTTATTAACCCCTAATCTGCCGCCCTCCAACGTCGCCGCCACTATATTAAATGTATTAACCCTTAAATCTATGTCTAATCCTAACACCCCCTAACTTAAATATAATTTAAATAAATCTAAATAAAATTACTATCATTTACTAAATTATTCCTATTTAAAACTAAATACCTATAAAATAAACCCTAAGTTAGCTACAATATAACTAATAGTTACATTGTAGCTATTTTAGGGATTATTTTTATTTTACAGGCAAATTTGTATTTATTTTAACTAGGTAGAATAATTACTAAATAGTTATTAACTATTTTATAACTACCTGGCTAAAATAAATACAAATTGACCTGTAAAATAAAACCTAACCTAAGTTACACTAACACCTAACACTACACTACAATTAAATAAATTCAATTAAATTAGCTAAATCACCAAAAAAACACTAAATTACAGAAAATAAAAAACTAATTACAGATCTTTAAACTAATTACACCTAATCTAGTAGCCATATCAAAATAAAAAAAGCCCCCCCAAAATAAAAAAAAACCTTAGCCTAAACTAAACTATCAATAGCCCTTAAAAGGGCCTTTTGCGCGCCATTGCCCCAAAGTAATCAGCTCTTTTACCTGTAAAAAAAAAATACAAACAACCCCCCCAACAGTAAAACCCACCACCTACACAACCAACCCCCCAAATAAAAGCCTAACTAAAAAAAACTAAGATCCCCATTGCCCTGAAAAGGGCATTTGGATGGGCATTGCCCTTAAAAGGGCATTTAGCTCTATTGCAGGCCCAAATCCCTAACCTAAAAATAAAACCCCCCCAATACACCCTTAAAAAATCCTAACACTAACCCCCGAAGATTCACTTACCGTGAGAAGTCTTCATCCAAGCGGCAAGATGTCCTCAAAGAAGCCGCCAGAAGTGGTCCTCCAGATGGGCAGAAGTGGTCCTTCAGATGGGCAGGTCTTCATCCAGACGGCATCTTCTATCTTCATCCTTCCTACGCGGAGCAGCACCATCTTCAAGACATCCGGCGCGGAGCATCCTCTTCAAACGACGGCTTCTTTGGAATGAATATCACTTTAAGTGACATCATCCATGATGGCGCCCCTTAGATTCCGATTTGCTGATAGAATTCTATCAGCCAATCGGAATTAAGGTTGAAAAACTTCAATCCTATTGACTGATCCAATCAGCCAAAAGGATTGAGCTCGCATTCTATTGGCTGATTGGAACAGGGCAATTAGCTCTTTTACATTGCCTAGCACCCTACTCTATAAATAAAACCCACCCAATAAACCCTTAAAAAAACCTAACACTAACCCCTGACGATCCACTTACAGTTTTTGAAGACCGGACATCCATCCTCATCCAGGCGGCAGAAGTCTTCATCCAAACTGGCAGAAGTCTTCATCCAGACGGCATCTTCTATCCTCATCCATCCGGCGCGGAGCAGGTCCATCTTCAAGACATCCGGCGCGGAGCATCCTCTTCTTCCGATCTCCGCTGTAGAATGAAGTTTCCCTTTAAGTGACGTCATCTAAGATGGCGTCCCTTACATTCAAATTGGCTGATAGAATTGAGAATCAGCCAATAGGAATTAAAGGTGAAAAAATCCTATTGGCTTGGAGAATCTAAGTGTGGGTGGCTTGGAGAATCTAAGTAATGCAATAAAGCTAACTGGAAGAGGATAAATAATAATGGGTTGAGAGTTACCGTTAATATGCATGTCCACCTTGGTAAAAGGAATATTTTCCTGAGAGTCACTGCTATCAATGTCATTAGATAGTTTGCTCACATGGTCATTTGGAAATACAGGGTTACTTTACAGTAGTGATAGTATTGAAGGTGTCAGAAGCCTCCTTCAATCTCCCTTGCAATTCCTTAATACCAAAAAGCTGTATTTTCTGTGGTAACTCAGGTGGTTCCAAGACAGTAACTGTCAGGTCCCCAAACAGCACCGCCTTCAATATATGTGGAACTGGAGTTCAAGCAAGGGGATGTGTTTGGACATTCCAATATGGAAGGGGTTAGAGCAGTTCGTAGATCCTTGGTGAAAGCTGCTGTGTATTCCAGTAATAAGGCCTCAAAGCCTGGGGTGTAGGCATCATAACTTTCCGCAATAGTTAGTGTAGAGCTCAAAGTAAAGGCCAGTTTCAATATGAAAAGTCTTTACTGGCTGTGGAACCTGGGAAAATCAAGGGGGTCTTAAGGCTTTGCTTCAGGCCTCCTCCCACAGCCTTAATGGTCCAGATCCACGCTGGAGATATATTTGAGCAGCACCTTAAGCATTGAGCAATGCAGTAGAAAGTAACACAGCTATAGGTGCTTAGATAAGATACAGAGGCTACAGGAGAACCAAGATAATCAACGGCTTAACCAGTATAAATAACCAGTCACATATTTCCAGACTGTTTTGTTTTACATGTTTAAATGCTTGAAAAAAATCAAAAGAAGTATATTTTGGGAAAAATAAAAATTATATTAATTTATTATTCACAAAATAATTTAAATTACGCTGCCACCAAAATAGGTTTTTAATTGGTTAATTTGTCATATTCTATGAATCCTCTTATTAAAAATCTGTGGACATTTGCATTCTGTCTTGCTACAGAAATACCTACATAATATCCTCAATTTTACTTCTTGGCCTGTGAAGAATAAAATATTTTTCAACCCTTAAAGGGACATGAGACCCAAAAATGTTCTTTCTTGAATTAGAAAGAGCATGCAAGTTTAAAAAAACTTTCCAATTTACTTCTTTAATCTAATTTGCTTAATTCTTTTGATGTCCTTGGTTGAAAATCATATCTAGATAGGCTCAGTAGCTGCTGATTGGTAGCTGCACATAGATGCTTTGTGTGATTGGCTCACCCATGTGCATTGCTATTTCTTCAACAAGGGCTATCTAAAGAATGAAGCAAACTAGATAATAGAAGTAAATTGGAATACTGTTTAAAATTGTATTCTCTATCTGAATCATGAAATAAAAATTCTGGGTTTCATGTCCCTTTAAGACTTCTAAAAATTGATCTGTAGCCCCCAACTTTTAGGAAATTGACCATCACTGTTTTAGAGTATTACTTTGGAACCAGCTATTTTATGAGCAGTATTGCAAGAAGCTTAATTTGATTCAGAGTTTTTAACATTTTAATCACAGTCATGTAAATCATTATTTAGCTATCAAATTAGCTGCTGTACATAATGTTTTCCACCTAAGGGATGTCTATATACTTCTGCTAACAGTTTATATAATTTAAACAATGCTTCACCAACATTCTTGTTACTACATTAATTAATATATGGCTATCATTATAATATATTAGACAGATCAATCTTCTACACTGTGACCTTTAAGTTCTGATTGCTTTAGCTGGCAGCTTTGAATTTTGCTGAATGTGGCCAGTTTTAATTGATTATGTTGCTAATATTAACTTTTACCTGTTTGGAAATTATGTCTGCACTCATAACTGCTGTAACCTTGAAAATTAATTTAGTTAACAGCTACTATTACTTTAGAACCGCTAAGTTATATATTATTTAAAATGTCTCAAGGGTGATGTATTGATGTATATGAGTGGGGCATGTTCTATTGCCTGTATCTGAGAATCGTAGACATGCTACATTGGATATAAATAGTCTAAAAACACTTTTAAAAAAAAGTTTTCAAAATGTAAACACAGAAATAACATGTCAGACTTTTCCATATGTAACATGATATTTCAACAAATAAAAATCCAGAAAAAAATAGTTACTTATCAGGAACATTTTAAGTTAAAAAACACACCCTGATTGCATAAGTCTACAAACCCCACACAACTAATACTTTATGGAAGCACATTTTTGCGTTTATTACAGAAGTAATTCTTTGTGAATAAGTCTCTGTTAACTTTGCCCATCTAGATTTTGGAATTTTATCCCACTCTTCTTCAAATTGTGAGGGGATCTTCTGTGTATAGCTTTCTTGACACAGGTTTTTGATGAGACTGAGGTCTGGACCATACCAAAACTTTGATTTTTATTTTCTGAAGCCATGCCTTGGTTGACTTAGAAGTGTGCTTTTGGTCATTGTCATGTTCGAATGTGAAAATCCTCATCATCTTCAGTTTTCTGACAGACGCCAGAAGATTTTATGCCAAAATATCTTGATATTTAGAGTTATTCATTATCTATCTTGACAACAGTCTTTGACCCAGCTGAAGAGCAGTTAGTACGGTGTTCATTGGATGATGAGCTTTATTGGCTTTGCACCAAATATGTCCTTTAAAATTTCAATCTTTGTCTCATCAAACCATAGTACATTTTCCCACATGGTTTGAATTAATCTTTTGGCATAAATTAGATGGGCTTGTATGTTCCTTTTTGCTAGAAAGCGTTTCCGTCTTGCCACCCTACCCTATAGCCCAGATGTGCAAAATATACAAGATGGTTGTCAGATGCAAGGAGTGACCAATACCTGCCAGAAATTCCTGTAGCTCCTTCAGTGCTGCTGTTGGCATCTTGGTAGCCTCCCTGATGTTTTCTCCTTGTCCTCTCATCAGGAGAGTCGCCCTGATTTTTGCAATGTCTCTGTGGTGCCATATTTTCTCCCCTTATTGATGATGGGTTTGACAATGTTCATGATACATCCAGTGTCCTTGATATTCTTTTATATCCCTCACCTGATTATTTTCAACAATTAGCTCTCGCTGTTTCTTTGACAAATCTTTGCAGACCATGGCTCTCCCAGTAGGATGCAACTCCAAATATTCAGGCAAATCCAAAAGCAACAGCTGACTTTGATATGTGTTTAATTTGAATCACTTTCATTGATGACAGATGTATGCTATTTATTTACAGCCATGATTTAGAATGTGATTGGTTAATTGTAAACACAGCTAGAGCCCCCATTATAAATGGGTGGGCAAACTTATGCAATCAGGGTGTTCTAGGTCTTTATTTAAAGTGTTCCTAATAATCAACTATCTTTTTTTCTCTGGATTTATGTTCTGGATCACATTAACGATGGAAACATTCTGACATTTACATTGTTATTTCTGTCTTTACATTCAATAATATGCTATTTCATAAGGGTATGTAAACTTTTTATATTCACTGTATCTCTTGCTGCTTTTGCATTCTTATAACTTCTTGCGTTGTCTGGGATATTACATTTGTTTTTAAGACCATACAGTAGAAAAAGTGACATGTCAAATAGGGTGAATTTTAAAAAAATTTATAATTTGATATTGGAATAGGAATCTATAATATATTATTATTCTAGTGTGTGTTTTTTATGCTGGTTATAGATATCTTATATGGAGAGATTCTCTTTCTTTTAATGCAAGTAATTAATGTTAGTTCTTAGAATATTGTTATTACACTGAGGCAATTATACCTTAAGAGCACCACACCTTTATTTGTATTTCTTGATCTCAAAATCTAAATAAAAGCACATTGTATTCATAACTTAAAAAAAAGATTCACGATTCAGATTGAGGAAACAATTTTTAAAAAAACATTTCACTTGACAACTGTTATTAAACTTACTTAATTATCTTGGTATCCTTTGTTGAAAAGCATACCTAGGTAGGCTCAGAACGTGCACAAGTGTGTTTCACTATATGGCAGCAGCTTTGTATGAATGCTTTTGACAATGTTACATACAGTTTTGATCACTAAATGGCAGCAATGTTTGCACAATGTATAAATCTGTTAAATGCATGAGGCCTATTTATCAAAGGTCTGTCGGACCCGACAGTGCGGATCAGGTCCGACAGACCTCACTGAATGCGGAGAGCAATACGTTCTCCGTATTCAGCATTGCACCAACAACTCTTGTGAGCTGCTGGTGCAATGCCGCCCCCTGCCAGCAGCGGGTGTCAATCAACCCGATCATACTCGATCGGGTTGAATTGTGGCGATGTCTGTCCGTCTGCTCAGAGCAGGCGGACAGGGTTATGGAGCAGCGGTCTTTACAATATTGACGACACAGATCAGGGACGCCAACCTACAATTACAGATTTACCAGAAAGGGTGCTTGCTAAGATGAAAGAAAGAGCTCCAGAAGCTAGAACAATCTCTTCATGTTAGATGATTCAGTTATCTCATAGCTTTTTCTACCAGGTGTTATTTTAAAATGTTAAAATGATAAAATCAGATCTGACCTTGAACTAGATGGCTGCAGGAAGTAGTAGGTTTGTGTGTTCTCTACTCTATATCCTAATTGTTTCAGTAAGTGGTATAGCCTGTATTGCTGTTTTGCACCTTTGGGCTGGCTGGCCACCTTCAGCTCATGTGTCCTTAGTTGTAGATAAAACCAGGGATTTGCACAGCACAACTACAACAAACGGATACCACCTACAACCCTAAGTGACAACCCCTTCACTTCCAGCCTTCAGCTCTGCAAGATTGCTAAACAAGGCAAAGCCAAAGATAGGTAACCTGTCCCCCTATATTCTTATCCCTCTGATATAACTAATATATTAACCCTTACATTACTAAACTTTATCTTATTTTATACATGCTAATATATATATATATATATATATATATATATATATATATATATATATATATATATATATATATATATATATATATATAGAGAGAGAGAGAGAGAGAGAGAGCAAGAGAGAGAGAGAGTTTACCTATAACCCATATATATATACACACACACACACAGAGAAGCACACTCACAGGAACGAACAACCGGCTCAATACTATTGTTAGCCTGTTCTATGGCGATTTACCACCTGGCTGCAGCTTCTTTTAGCCCACTAATGTTTTTTTACAGAGTAGACCTTTCTTGTAGGTAATATATCAGTCTGATCCTGTCTATTACGGTCAGTCCAGCACTGAAATACCAGGCAATTCCTCTCTGAACAAGGAACACAACAACCCCAGATGATCGTTTGGGATATGGTTAGACTGTAAGTTAGGAGGGGAATATTTGCACACCTTATAAAAAACTTTATCCCAATGTTTTATAGAAATGAGCTATGGTGAGAATTAGCAATCGTTTGCGCCACCTATTCTCACCATAACCCCAGATGATCGTTTCGGCCTTCATTGGGCCTCGTCAGTGAGGTGTAGCCATATTCCTCTAAGCACACTGAGCAAGGAGTCCACGTCTGGTTTCTTGGCCTGTGAAGAATTTTGTTCCATTTATTAATATACCAATTAAAATAGAGAATATATGCCAAAACATATTTTATTATAATAATCTGTTATAAAACTACCTTTAGTTTTTACGTGAATCTGAATTGTTCCCATATAATTTTCAACTGTATGGAAATTATTTCTAGTAGTTCATTTTAGCCTTTAATTTAATGTACACATTGGGGCATATTTATCGAGCTCCGTATGGAGCTTGATGCCCCGTGTTTCTGAGGAGCCTGCAGTCTTGCCAGAAACACAGACATCGCCACAATACAACCCAATCAAGTACGATCAGGTTGATTGACACCCCCCTGCTGGCGGAGTCTGCAGGGGGCGGCGTTGCACCAGCAGCTCTTGTGATCTGCTGGTGCAATGCTTAATACGGCGAGCGTATTGCTCGTCGTATTCAGCGAGGTCTGGCGGACCTGATCTGCAATGTCGGATCAGGTCCGCCAGACCTTGATAAATATGCCCCATTGTATTTTCTGTGCCATGAACGCATCAGATTACAATGTCCTACTAGTCAATTCCATAGTACTGGGGTTATCTCACAGCAGTAGCTGACTGGTGATATAATATTAAGAATGAATTTTCATTTTACATAAATAAAAGAAATGTAACTATGTAGCTATCATTCTGACACCACAGTAAGATTTAATGATTTTTTTATTAGAAATATTAACATACAATTTATAGGCTAACACATAGTAGCAATAATAAATGGTTTGCAGAAAATTAAAAAATGCATAGAAATGGGATACATTGATGTGCAATTATTTTATTTATAGATATAATTCTAAAACAGAGACAGAAAAGTGCCATTACTCACTGTTTTAATTTTTTTTTTTTTTACGTATCAGAAATTATTCAAAATGTTACAAAATATATTAGCTGTGAATGTAATTTTCCTTGCTTTGTTGGCTTTGGTCTATTAGGGATAGATATAAACAAGCTCCTGCACATATCAACCAATCACAGTGCAGCATATATTAATGTAAGGATTCTGGTTCACAAAATGCACTCCAGCAACTCTGGGGGGGAATGAAAACACTGCAGGCCAGATTACAAGTGCGCTCCCCTGTGTAATACCAGCACATGAGAGCACGCTTCCATAGGCTCTTATGGGAGTTTGGTTCTGATGCCGACATCACGCAGCAAAGGGGGTACATAGTGCAGTGATGGCAGCAATCTTAAATATATATCGCAGGGCTCAAAATTTCCACTAGCCCACTAGCCAAAGAGGGGTTGTGTTGCTGGGTGAGGTCTGGGCGGGTAGTGGGTGGGATCAAAAGTGGCGAGTAACATTTTAGGCTGGCTAGTAGTTTAGGGCTTAAAACTTTGAGCCCTGATATATGTGTATGCTGATATACATATATATTTATGTGTTAATATGTGTATATACAAATATTAACACATAAATATATATGTATATAAGCATACACTATATATTTACTGGGAACAATTGCGCTAGAAGTAAGTATTTTGCACTCATCGAGTTGAGCTCGTATTATGAATTAAACGTAAACTGTTTTTGCTAGCGAACTAACCCAATGTGCGCAAAAAGCCAAACTTAGACTATTGCGTGCACATTCACGTATTCCCTCATACAAGTCAATAGAAAAAAAAGGGGGGCAAAACTCCACTCTCATATTCTCATGTGCGCTAACCCAACCCAAAATATTTACATAGGGATTAAGTTTATTTTTTTTTATGTTGGATAATGTGTTTATAAGATTTTGTAATGATAGCCTTTTTTATTTTTTGTAATTAGATTAATGTAATGTAATTTTTTTTTAATTGTAATGTAGTTTATTTTTATTGTAATTAAGGGTTTAATTTAGGGGATGTTAGGTTAGGTTAGGGGGCTTAGTCATTAAATTAGTTTTATGCGTTGTGGGGGTTGGCAGCGTAGGAGTTAATTGGTAAATTAGGTTTAATGCGTTGTGGGGGTTGGCAGTTTAGGGGTTAATAGATGTATTAGGTAGTTTGCAGTATGTTGGGGTTTGCGGATTTTAGGGGTTAAAATTTGTATTAGGTAGTTGGGTTTTTTTTTCTTAATACTTCGTGCGGGCAGTTAGTTTATTTTTTTCTTAATACTTTGTACGGCGGTTAGGTTTCTTTTTTTAAATACTTATCGCGGGTGCTTAGGTATTTTTTCAATACTTATTGTGTGCGGTTAGGTGTTTTTTTCATACTTATTGCGGGCAGTTTTTTTTTTTTTTTTTGTAATGCTCTGTTTGCCTTAGCTGCATCTTGGTAGATTCCGAAAATTCTGTTGGCTGCCTCGTGCTGCCAACAATTCTTTGAGGATGCATGTGCAACTGCCGACGGCGATGGACATTACAAACGCAATTATAGTATAGATATGAATATTGCATAAATATTTTATTTTCATTTACTTAACTGCAAAGGGCTCCAATGCACACATATATATATATATATATATAACACACAGAAAACCCAGCACTCACTTACAAGCTCTCAGCTAAGATTTAAAAGCAAAAATGGAAAGGTTAGTCACCGCATCTGGCCAAATGGGACAAGCTCAGGTACCACGTCAAGGTCCTTTCCAATACCTGAGACCCTAAAACAGCCACACAATGCAAGCTTTCAAATCCAAACAAACTGAAAACAAGGGAAGGGTGCACAGGAATATGTAACCACCCTAGACATATACAAAACACGGAAGGGAACTGCACTCTCATACCGGACCGGGTACACATCCCATGATCCTGCAACATGCTCAGCCCTTGGTGCCACTGGCACTCACAGGAAGCTGTGCTGTCCCCAGAGCCACAAGCAGTTAACCCCAGACAGGTCTGGGTGCAAGAACCATAGGGAAAATTACAAAACAAATTAATACAACACACACAGAAAACCCAGCACTCACTTACAAGCTCTCAGCTAAGGTTTAAAAGCAAAAATGGAAAGGTTAGTCACCGCATCTGGCCAAATGGGACAAGCTCAGGTACCACGTCAAGGTCCTTTCCAATACCTGAGACCCTAAAACAGCCACACAATGCAAGCTTTCAAATCCAAACAAACTGAAAACAAGGGAAGGGTGCACAGGAATATGTAACCACCCTAGACATATACAAAACACGGAAGGGAACTGCACTCTCATACCTGGGCTGAGCATGTTGCAGGGTCATGGGCTGTGTACCCGGTCCGTTATGAGAGTGCAGTTCCCTTCCGTGTTTTGTATATATATATATATATATATATATATATATATATATATATATATATATATGTGTGTGTGTGTGTCTATATATGTTTACATATGCGTGTGTTTATATGTGTTTTTATCTCTATAAATACACATATACCCATAAAACTATATAAATACATAAATACATCTGTGAATACAAACAAACATATATACAGTATATATACAGTCATCACCAAAACTATTGGCACCCCTGCATTTCTGTCAGATAATGCACCACTCCCCCCAGACAATTGTTGCAATTACTAATGTTTAGGCATTCTCATCTTTATTTCTTTTGTTTGTATTGGTATGACAGTGGAAGTGAAGTGGAGAAAAAAATCCAAATCTGACACATTCCATGCAAAAATCCAAAAATGGACTGAAAAAAATTATTGGCACCCTCATTTTCTAGGAGCACCGTGGTTATAATATACTTTATTCAAAATGTGCTATTATACAGGGTATTCAAACCCTAAGGGTAAAAAGCACACACAATTTCAGACATAATTGTTAGGATAAAGGGGAAAATACCCTGTTATATATACGTATATGAATTCACCACTCAGTCTCACACCACACTTTGGGTATTTAGTTGGAATGAAATACCCTATGTTTGCTCATAGACTGAGGGTGACCTATGGAGGGGTCATTAAAGATAGGTTAAGGGGCCTTGTCAGTATTATATTGCATATTAATGCAAACTTGCTTGCAGATAGTGTATCAGGTTTAGCCAGAGGAGGTTGGAGGGGAGTTTAGCCAGGGAGTTTAGCCAGAGGAGGTTGGAAACACTTAACACTGCAGGATCATGTAGATCAATATCCTTCTGTGTAAGAGTGTTAGGGGCATATGTATCAAGCTCCGAATGGAGCTTGATGCCCTGTGTTCCTGGCAAGCCTGCAGGCTCGCCAGAAACAGCAGTTATAAAGCAGCGGTCACAAAGACTGCTGCTCCATAACCTGTCGGCCTGCTCTGAGCAGGCGGACAGACATCGCCGCAATTCAACCCGATCAAGTATGATCGGGTTGATTGACACCCCCCTGCTGGTGGCCGATTGGCCGCGGGTCTTCAGGGGTCGGCGTTGCACCAGCAGCTCTTGTGAGCTGCTGGTGCAATGCTGAATATGGAGAGCGTATTGCTCGCTGTATACAGCAATGTCTGTCGGACCTGATCTGCACTGTCAGATCAGGTCCGACAGACATTGATAACTAGAGGCCAGTGAGTCTAAGTATGCCCAAGCAGGAGGTTAGAGTTCTGAGGAAAGTTATTCACAGGAGTGCTCCGGTAGCAGGAGGGCACAGAGGTTATGCAAAAACACACTAATCAGATGGTTAACACAAATGCATTGAGCGGTGCAACAGAGTATGGAATCCAGCATACATTATTACATTCACGATAACCTAGTAGGGTATTGTTACACAGTACCATACAATCCACTTGGGAGTCTGGTTTGCTCTGCAACAGCAAGATGTTGGAGTGCTCAGGTCCGGAGTCCGGACAGCTCTGGAAGCAGCAAGAGGTTGGAGGGCACAGGTCCGGGGACCGCGCTGCACTGGAAACAGCAGGAGGCCGGCGCACAGTGACGTCACATGCTGAGGTGGGCGGCGAAGGCAGGGGCTAGTGCTGTGCTAGTTGAAGCGAGAGCAGCTGTGTTCATGTGCTGTATTCCTGGTAGCAGGTAGGGAAGAGAGTCAGGCTGAATTGCGGTTAGAAAACTTGAAGAGTAACAGGCAGAGCTGAAGCGAGTTTGAAAACACAAGGCTCGTAATGAGCATACAGAAAGGCTCAGGAATTATCCTGTAGAGTCAAATTACCAAGCATTGATCTGAGGGCAGATGATCCTTTAATAGGAAGTAGTGAACACATGACCAGGAACTTAAAGGGAAAGTAGAATCTTAGTGAATAATAAATAGTTCCTGACAATAATAGATGGCCTGAAGCAACAAAGCAACACGAAAACAACAGTGAACCTCCACCATGTTTGACTGTAAGGACTGTATTATTTTCTTTAAAAGCCTTGTAGAATTATGGGCTTTATTAAAAAGCTGTAATTTTGTTTTGTCTGTCCACAGCACATTCTCCCAAATGGATTTTGACCTCCTCAGGTAGTTTTGGTAAACTCCAATCTGGCTTTTTTATGTTTCTGTTTCAGCAGTGGGGTCCTCCTGGGTCTCCTACCATAGTGTCCCTTTTCATTCAGATGGTGACGTATAGTGCGAGATGACACATTTGTACCCTGTGCCTGAAGGTCAGCTTGAATTTTTCTTGAAGTTTATTGAGGGTCTTTATCCACCATTCAAACAATCCTTTGTTGCAGTCTTTGATCAATTTTTCGCTTTCATCCACGTCCAGGGAGATTAGCTACAGTGCCATGGGCTGTAAACGGCGTGACAATGTTGTGCACAGTGAACACAGTAACATTAAGATCTCTGGCGATGGATTTGCAACCTTGAGATTGTCCATGCTTTTCCACAATTTTTGTTCTCAAATCCTCAGACAATTCTTTGCTGCTCTTTTTCTTCTCCATGCTCAGAGTGGCACCCAGAGACACACAGAAAGATTGAGTACATTTTTCGCCATTTTAACTGGTTGCCGGTGTGATTTTTATATTGTCAGCACCTAGATACAGGTGAGTTTAATTACAAATTATAGGAGCATCACAAACTTGGAATGGAATTATTTCTTACAATTTTGAGAAGGGGCCAATAATTTTGTCCAGTCCATTTTTGCGTGGAATGTGTTTGGCTTTTTTTCTCTAATTTATTGTGTGATACCAATACAAACAAAATAAATAAACATGGAATGCCTAAACATTTGTAATTGCATCATTTTTCTGGGATGGTTCATTTTCTGACAGAATTGCAAGGGTGCCAATATTTTTGGCCATGACTGTATCTATATACAAACATATACATATTTAGACATGTATGTGTATGTATCTCAATGTTAAAGCCCTTTGCCTGCCTTTTTTTTTTCTAACTCCCAAGATCGCATATCTTTGAGTCCTTATAACTTTTTGTGTGCAATATTTTTGTGAATATTTTTTTTTTGTTGAAATCTTTTTATTTATTTTTCACAGATTTTTTTTGCAAAAACAATAAGTTATACATGTTTCATCAACAACAACAAGAATAAAACAGAACATTTTTAACAATACAGTCTACAAATGAATTCTTCATCATGTACTCTTAATTAATACAATACAAATGGTTTCACTCCTTATCGCATTTCCTCTTTAGATACAGAGGATCAAACTCCAACCTTCCATCTCTGCCAATTAAACCTTTTCAAGCCCAGATATATGTTCCTAAATATCTTAATCTCGGGTGTTATCTAGTCAGTTAAAATTCTTACTCTAGTTAGCCTTTCCCTATACATTATGTAGGGTTCCCATTGTTGGATAAATTGGGTTCTAGAGTTCAGTATAGTTGCTGAGGCACTAGCCATATTATAGTGATAGTCGATTCTTTTCTTGATATAATCAAATGTGGGGGGATCTACCCTCCAGAATCTCGCTATTGCAATCCGTACTATAGAACATATAATTGCTAGTAATTTGTGGTGTCTCTTGACATTGCCTCCTGTGGGGAAATGTAACAGAGCTTGATCTGGAGATAACACGATCTCCGTCTCCAGGATGGTACCCAAGTAGGTTGAGGTCAGATCCCATATCTGTTTAACTTTCTCACACTGCCACCACATGTGTAAATATGACCCTTCCTCTCCACATCCTCTATAGCACCTATGGGAATCATCTGTCTGAGTATTGGCCAATCTTGTGGGGTACATATACCATTTAAATAAACCTTGATATAGTTCTCCCTTAGCATTGCATTTGAGGAAAATGATAAACCTCTGTCAAGGTTTGTTAACCAGGTCTCTAATGTCCAAGTTTTATTCATTTCCTGTTCCCACTTAGTCATAAAAGAACTCTTTTTATTACATGTTCTCCCACTAAAAGACGGATACAGTAGTGCAATCAAGCCCTTCCTATAGTCTTTTGCTAGACATAAGGTCTCTAGTGTAGTGTTATTCGGGGGTATGTTTGATCCCATAATTTCTCTTATCCGAGATGTAAGTTGCAGATAATGATACCACTCATTTTGTTCTGGAGCGCCCAGTTCTCTGTACTGGGAGAAGGTCAATATTTTGTTGTTAATGAATGTGTCTGCTATACAATAGAGGCTCTTGTTCTCCCACTTCTTCTGAATACGTGTACTAATGAGTAAAGTGATAAGAACCAATGGGGTCAATCTTGATCTAATATTAATTAAAGGGAACGCCTTGGTCAATTTATCCCAAATATAGGTTGTGTGACTAATCAAGATAAATTCTGTGACAAATCTTGGTCTATGTTGTTTCATTGCCCAGAGAATGGTGTCGAATCTTCCGACCTCTAGTATATCTTTTTCTAATTGCACCCATTGAGGTGATTGGCTTGCAGTGTAGTAATAAGAGACCAAATATGGTAAACCAACCCCTCCATTTCTCTTATGTCTCATCAGGTTTTGCTTGTTTATTCTTGCTCTTTGTCCCTGCCAAATATATTTTAAGATTTCTTTTTGTAAGATATGTAACTCTGTAATTGGGATGGTTATTGGGAGGGTTCTAAACAGATATAACGATATAAAGATAGCTTATAAAAATTACAGACACACACAAGCAGATGATGATATGAAAATATGGAGACTCCAACAAAAAAAGACTAAGCAGTTAATTAGGAAGGTTAAAGCTCATGCAGAAGTGAAGATAACACAGTCAGTAAAACATGGGGACAAAACATTCTTTAGATATATCAGTGAAAGAAGAAAAAATAAGGTAGGAATAGTAAAATTGAAATCAGTTGATGGTAGAATAATAGAAGGAGATAAGCAGATTGCAGACTGTCTCAATGATTACTTCTGTTCTGTTTTCACTAAAGATTGTGAAGATACAATGTCTACATTAAGGGATGCTACGCAAAATAGAAACAAGCTTAACAGTAATCTTTTTACAGAGGATGAGGTTTTGTTAGCATTATCAAAAATAAATGTTACAAAGGCAGTGGGTCCTGATAATATTCATCCAAGGGTTTTAAAAGAACTTCGATCAGTGCTAACTGTCCCATTAACTGATCTGTTTAATCAGTCACTATTAACAGGAGCTGTCCCAGATGATTGGAAAATAGCAAATGTAATACCTCTTCATAAAAAGGGCAGTAGAGAAGAATCTGGCAACTACAGGCCAGTTAGTTTAACTTCAGTAGTAGGGAAATTAATGGAAAGCCTCTTAAAAGAAAGAATTATGACTTACATAAAGACAAACAATTTAGAGGACCAAAATCAGCATGGTTTTACTTCAGGGAGATCATGTCAGACTAATCTAATTGACTTCTTTGATTATGTAACAAAAGTATTAGACAAGGGAGGAGCAGTTGATGTAGCATATCTAGATTTCAGCAAAGCATTTGACACCGTCCCACACAATAAACTTATTCACAAACTATATCTCCTTGGTCTAGATTCAAAAATTGTGAACTGGGTGGAATGCTGGCTTAAGGACAGAAAACAAAGTGTCTTAGTAAATGGAGTTCATTCAGCAGAGGGGGCTGTTACTAGTGGTGTTCCTCAGGGGTCAGTTCTGGGGCCTGTTTTGTTTAACATATTTATCTGCGATATCAGCAAAGGGCTACAGGGGAAAGTATGTCTCTTTGCAGATGATACAAAAATTTGCAACAGAGTGGATGTTCCAGGGGGGGTAGACAAAATGAGAAGTGATATACAACAATTGGAGGATTGGACAAATGACTGGGATCTAAAGTTTAACACAGCAAAGTGTAAAATAATGCATTTAGGGAAGAAAAATCCAAATGTTAATTACAGACTCAATGACACTTTACTGACTGTTACAGACGAGGAACAGGACTTGGGAATTATTATTTCAGATGATTTAAAACTTAGTAAACAATGTAGTAATGCAGCGAGTAAGGCTAGCAGAATGCTTGGATGTATTGGTAGAGGTATTTGCAGCAGAAATAGTAAGGTTCTTATGCCACTTTATAGATCATTAGTTAGGCCTCATCTTGAGTATTGTGTGCAGTTCTGGAGGCCATATCTTCAGAAGGATATTAACAAACTTGAATCTGTGCAAAGGAGGGCTACCAAAATGGTACATGGTCTAAAAAATAAAACTTACCAGGATAGGCTCAATGACCTAAATATGTATAGCTAAGAGGAGAGAAGGGAAAGAGGTGATATGATAGCAACTTTCAAGTACATTAAAGGGTTTAGTAAAACTGAGGCTGTGGGTATTTTACATAAAATGGAAAATTCAAGAACAAGGGGTCATGAGCTCAAGCTAAAGGGTAGTAGATTCAGGAGTAATTTGAGGAAGCACTTCTTTACAGAAAGAGTGATTGATTTATGGAATAAACTTCCTCAAGAGGTAGTAGCAACAAACACTGTGGGGGACTTTAAAAATGCATGGGACAAGCATAGGGCTATCCTACGAACTAGATAAGTTTATACTGTTAGGTAAGGTCGGGCAGACTTGCTGGGCCTATGGCTCTTATCTGCCGTCAATATCTATGTTTCTATGTTTCTATAACAATTTGAGGAGTACTGTCATTTTGACTGATATGATCCGTCCATAAAGAGAAAATTTATATTTGGCCCATTTAAGCAAAAGGTCTTTAATCTGCGAGAAAATGGGGACATAATTTTCCTTATACAGTTTATTCACATCGTTTATAAGGTTAACTTCTAGATATTTAAGGGATGACTTAACCCAATTGAATCCAAAGTTTATTTCTATCAGCTTTTTTGTTGTGTTTGGGAGGTGAGTGCTAAAGGCTTCACATTTACTGTCATTAATTTTATACCCTGATAACAGACTAAATTTATTTATTATAGAATAAATTATTGGGAGAGACAGAAGCGGCTTTGTAACTGCAAGGATGACGTCGTCCGCGAAAAGAGATATTTTATATTCTCTATCTCCTACCCTAAGTCCCACCACATCTGGATTATCCCTAATTAGTACTGCCAACGGCTCAATACACATTGCAAACAGCAGGGGAGATAGGGGGCACCCCTGTCTGGTGCCATTTCGAATTTGAATTTGTGATGATTGATATCCTGAAAGCCTAATGAAAGCGTCAGGTGTGGAATACATTTTTTTATAGCATTAGTAAAGGGTCCTTTGATCCCCATTCTATTGATAACTGCGAACATATATTCCCAATTGACCCTATCAAATGCCTTCTCTGCGTCCAAGGCCAGAAACAGAGAAGGCACTTTCTTTACCATCACATAATTAACTAGGTCAATCAATTTTCGCGTATTATCCGGAGCTTCTCTCTGTGAGATGAAGCCTACTTGATCTGTATTTATTAAATTTCTAATAGGCCCAGCTAAACGGTTTGCTAAAATTTTGGTGAACAGTTTCAAATCTTGATTAATTAAGGATATTCTTTCCTGCTTTTGGAATGACTGTCACCCTTGCAGTCAACAGATCCGGGGGAATATCAACTCCCTGCAAGATATTATTATATAAATTTGCCAATAGGGGTGCTATCGATACTCGTAGGTCTTTATAGAAAGAGCCCGGAAAACCATCTGGGCTTTATTCCTTTTCAAATCTTTAATAGCCAATAAGACTTCTTGCATGGTGATATGGGCATTTAGAGAATTCAACTCTTCTTCTGAAACTGTGCTCAGGCTACTATTGCCTAAAAAAATGTCTTTTGTGAATATTTTTTATTAGATATTGTTATTATGAGTGTAACTGCACTTTGTAATATATGTTTGATGTGTTTTGTGCAATTTGTTTTGTTTCATAGAACAGTTAATCAGTTACTATATGTCAGGTTTTTTTCCCTGTTGTGTTTGCCATGTGCTGCTGGCAGCCATTTTACTCACCTTTCTTCCTGACTATGGTGCATTGTGGGGAATGCTGCTCAATTCCTGCACTTCCTTTTATGGCCAGACTGGTGTGCATCATCCATGTGAGACAGGATGCAGTCTCAGAATTGTGATGTCATCACTTATTATTTAAAGGGCCTCTGTTCAGTATGCTTTGCTTTTGCGTTGTCTCAGACCTGTTTGTGAGAGTTCCTGTGTATTACCTGGCTGCCTGATGTCCTTCCTGGTTCCGGATCCCTGGCTTGTTCCTGACTCTGCTGTTTTCCTTGTTCCTGATTCCGGCTCGTCTGACTATTCGCTTTGGCTCCTGACTTGGCTCGTCTGACTACCAGCTCTGGTTTTGATTCCTGGCTTGTTATTTGACTTGTGGACTTTTTATTATTTTTTGCTATTAATAAAGGTGTGATTATTTTTGCACTTTTCATCTCAGTCTGATTCCTGGCACCCTGACATTACGCAAAGGCCATGAATCCTGATGCTGCTAATAATCCACCTTTACCTGCCATCATTTCCAGGATGGATGTACAGGATCAACGCTTGGATCAATTTGCCCTAGCCCTGCAAACCCTGCTGACTCGCACTGCACATTTGGACCAAAGTGTCCCACAAGTTATGGCTGCTCCTGTTTCCGCTGCTGCACCTATGCCTACCAGGAGCATGTCCGGTTCTGCACCTCTACCTCAGTGATATGGAGGTGATCCTATTCAGTGCAGAGAGTTTTTGAACCAGGTGGGCATTTACTTTGAAATGTTACCTCAGGCGTTTCCCTCTGACAGAGCTAAGGTGGGATTTCTCATCTCGTTACTCTCTGACACAGCTCTTGCCTGGGCTAATCCCTTGTGGGAGACTAATAAACCTGTGATTTCAAATTACCCTGAATTTGTGGCCTCCTTTCGAAGGGTATTTGATGTTCCAGCATGCTCCTCCTCTGTTGCTAAACGACTCATGTCCATTCAGCAAGGTACAAGATCTGTTGCTCAGTATGCTATTGAGTTCCATACGCTTGCTGCATAGGTAGGTTGGAACAATGAAGCCCTTGTTGCCGCCTTCTTTCCACGGCTCTCTGATGCGATTAAAGACGAAGTTGCTGCCAGAGATTTACCAGAGGATCTTGAGGCATTGGTGTCTTTTTTGATCCTAATTGACATCAGACTCAGAGAGAGGCCCTCTTTCAAGGAGCACTTGCGGAAGACTCCTGTTCCGTTGTCTCCTATGTGTTCGTTCCCACCCATGCCTCCCTCTTCTCCCATGCCTCCTGATCCCGAGTCACCAGGTACTGCTGAGCCAATGCAGCTGGGATTCACGTGCCTCTCCACGGCAGAGAGGGCCTTTAGGAGGAGGGAGGGGCCCTGCCTCTATTGTGGGTTACAGGGTCAATGTTTTTATTCTCTCTCTCTCTTCTTTTCTCCCTCTTTTCTTCCCTCCCTCTCTGCCCCCTTCCTCTTCCTATTATTTAGGAGTAAATTATTTAGTTTCAGCAATTTAAACTAGCAAATAATAGCATATAAGATGTAAATTTTAGGTTAAACAAGAAGTAAGGCAGCAGGTGGCACTCTATTAAAGACAGAAGTGGTATAAGAGATGAAATGTATTATTTGTGACTCTGCTGAATTTTTATTATTTTTCTTTTTACAGAATATACAACTTGTTTATTTTTTGTATGTGGCGCCACACCGACGAAACTCAGGGTGTTCAAAAACAAATCTCTCTTTGAATAAGTTCATAAAAATGTTGGCATAATTGGGGGCGAGGTTGGAACCCATGGCTGTACCCTGTAATTGCATAAAAAAACTGGTCCTCAAACAAAAAGTAATTATTGTACAAAATAATTTCTAACAGTTGCAAAATGAAAGAAATTTCTAGGGTAGAGTATAAACCGCTGGAATGTAAAGCACTACTAACAGACCCGATGCCACTAGCATGTGAGATAGATGTATAAAGGCTAGTGACATCGAGACTGAAGAGTATTAGTTTATCAGTAGATAATTCCAAATTATGAATCTTAGTAAGAAAATCATTAGTGTCCTTAATAAAAGTGCATGACTGCTCCACCATAGGTTTCAAAATCTTGTCCAAATAGATGGCTATATTAGAAAAAATGGAGTTAGTGCCTGCCACAATGGGGCGACCTGCTGGAGCAGTCATGGACTTGTGGATCTTAGGTAGGACATATAGAACCGGAGTAACCGGATCCTTTACTTGCAAGAATTGGCTAGTTTTCTTGTCAATAATATTCAATTCCAGTGCAATGTCAACAGTCAACTATATCTCTTGTTTCAATTTAAACACTGGATTGTATGAAATTGGATTGTATACTGACAGTGCACTGAGCTGACGGTATATTTCTTGTTTATAATCAGACTTATTAAGAATAATGGTAGCCCCGCCTTTGTCCGCTGGCTTTAAAATAATATCGCTATTCTTCCTAAGTCTGCCTAAAGCCTGATAATCTTGCTTAGAAAAATTGCCCTTCTGTGTATTCCCCTTCAATTTCTGTTTATGAATACATTGTTGAAGTTTGCTAAGATCTAACAAAACCAACCTTTCAAAAGTTTCAATGCCATGGTGTGTTTGCTGTGGATAAAACACACTTTTATTTCTTAAGCCCAAATCACAAATTTTTAGTGAAGAATTAGAAGCAGGATTTACAACATTTTTTACCTTAACCACCTTATCCACCATAGTGGTGTCACCTCTCACATTAGATGTTAATTCAGAATTTAAACAGCTTTCCCCCAGTCCAGAATTGACCACATGTGGTCAGGCATGCCAATATTTCAACCGAATATTTCTAAAGAAATGGAAGACATCCTTATGGGTCTCAAAGGCGTCACAGTCACTAGAGGGGCAGAAGGATAAACCCCTTTGTAGCACAGCTGCTTCACTAGTGTCCAAAGTGTAGTTGGAACTATTAATTACTATGTCTTGCGAGACCGTGTAGCTCTTACCGATTGTACTTTCACCCCCTGTTGCACCTTGCTTGATTGAGCACTGCTTGTGCTTGCGACCACCCCGCTTCCTGGAATGTCTTCGCCAACGCACTGAGTAAAATCCGAGGAGTCAGATCTGCTGTTGCTTGCCATCCCTGGCTGATTCCGCTGACGTCTGCGTTGGGGTTCATAGATCCACCGGTACACATGATTGGATGAGTAATCCTGCTCATCACGCTGGAACTTTAGCCTCTTCCGTTCCTCAATAGTTTTCCTCATCTTGGCAAAAAGATTCCAACTGTCTGTCATCAGCTTGTCAAAATTATCAGCTGAGGTCGTCTGCTTCATTTCATCTTCTAGTTTCGAGATGGTTCCCTTAATTTCATCAATCTCCAATTGTAAGTACTCCACTGTAAGAATGATAATATCGAATGAACATTTGTTTAATATATGTTCAAACTTGCGGCAGTACTCTATGTTATCCTTTAAGAGAGTGGGACGTGTACTCATGCGCAATCTACCAGAAGAGTGGGCGACCGTATTACGGAACACAAGAGCAACATCAGATGCAAAGTAATAACTGCCCCTGTAGCGCATCATTTTTTGAAGGCAGGGCATCATGTGAGCCAACTTTGGTTCCAGGTTATCGATCACGTCAAGACTCCTAGACGTGGTGGTAATAGAACATTGTTGCTAAAGCAACGTGAATCCTATTGGATTTTCAAACTAGATACCCTGGAACCGAAGGGGATGAACAGAGAAATTGATTGGTCTGTTTTCTATTGATGTGCTGTCTATTTACACTGACATTCCATTATCTCTAAACATGCTTTGGGTCAATGAGTTATCACTCTCTGTCCTTTTTATGACCATGTTTTTCCCCTTCAGGTATGGGTAACTATATCGGTATGTAGTTACAGGGTTAATCACTCAAATAAAAGTATTTTTGGAGTAAAAAAATGTTTTATTTAATTTTAATTTAGTTTCAGCAGTTGCAAAGTGAAGTACAAAATGTATCTAATATAATGTCCATTGATGTTGTTTTTTGAATGCAATATTACTGTGGATGATTAGGTGAATATGCAAGTATCCTTAGAGGCTTTCATACATATTTGTTTTTAAGTTTGCATGTCATTCCACCCTTGGCCAGTAGAGGTCAGTAAGGCAATATCTTTATGAGCCAGCTTCATTGGAAGTCATAGAAGGGGTTAATTACCTGGCTTAGCCTATTCAAACAGGTGTGGTATGAGTGTTTGTTATCACATGACTAAGGGGTGTTGACCCCAAAACGTTGTGTTTTTTGTCTGATCCTGTTCAATTAAATAAACTTGGAATTTAATCAAAGAGGAGTTACCCTTATCTTCATTTTATGGAATACTATTGCTGAGTGTGGCAGTCACTCTAAGGAGTACCCTCTCTTTTGGGTTACAGCCGGTGCTGGGCTATACTATTTCCAAAAGCACAATCCCAGTCTCGACCGACGCAGGTCCGAAATTTTGTCGTGGTCCCTGCAATGTATTTCCACTTGTCTTCGGAAACCAGTTAAAGTCTTGTGCACTTCTTTGGTTTCTCAATTGCTAGAGGAGTACCGAGAGTTCCTAGACATGTTTGACAAGGTGCGTGCCGGTACGTTGCCTCCTCACCGGTCTTACAAGTGTGCCATAGACCTGCAACCCGGAGCCATTCCTCCTCGGGGCCGGGTGTACCCTCTGTCTGTTGCAGAGAATTGTGCTATGGAGGAGTATGTTGCCGATGCTCTGTCACGGGGGATCATCCGCAAATCCTGCTCTCCTGCAGGGGCTGGCTTCTTCTTTGTGAAGAAAAAGGGTGACGAGTTAAGACCATGTATCGATTATAGGGGTCTTAATCTTCTTACCATTAAGAATGCTTACCCTATTCCGCTTATTACGGAACTCTTTGACCGCCTCAAGGGAGCTACGGTCTTTACTAAACCTGATTTGAGAAGAGCGTACAATCTCGTTAGGATTAAGGAGGGCCACGAATGGAAAACAGCATTTAACACCAGGAGCGGGCATTATGAGTATCTTGTAATGCCCTTTGGCCTATGTAATGCTCCTGCTGTTTTTCAGGAATGTATTAATGATGTCCTATGAGAAATGTTGCAACAGTGATTTGTGGTGTACTTAGACGACATCCTCATACACTCACCCACACTTGAAGCTCATTGTTCTGATGTTACAAGGGTTCTTCAGAGACTACGTGAGAACGGCCTGTTTTGTAAACTCGAGAAATGTGAGTTCCATCAGACTCAAGTAACCTTCCTAGGTTATGTTAACTCTGTTGCAGGGTTCACCATGGATCCTAACAAGTTATCTACAGTTCTGCAGTGGCCTCGCCCAGTTAATCTTCGGTCTATTCCACGTTTTTTGGGTTTCGCAAATTACTATAGAAAGTTTATTAAAACTTTTCTTCCTTGGTCAAACCTATCACAGACATGACCCGTAAAGAGAATGATCCACTCCATTGGGACTGGAGTAGGTGCCCTCTTGTCTCAACGTACTACGCCTGACGGTTCCTTGCATGTGGTTTCTTCTCTAAGAAATTGTCTCCAGTGGAATGCAATTATGAAATAGGCGACAGGGAATTACTGGCCATAATTTTGGCACTTAAGGAATGGAGGCATCTTCTCAAGGGCACTAGCGTGCCAGTGCTCATTCTTACTGACCACAAGAATTTAACTTATCTATCTGAAGCAAAATGTTTGTCGCCCCGACAGGCCAGATGGGCGCTATTTTTGTCTTGGTTTAATTATGTGGTCTCCTACCTGCCTGGTAGTAAGAATGTTAGGGCTGATGCCCTCTCTTGACAATTTTCACCTCTGTCCAAGGATGAGTCTGTACCTACTCCTGTTATACCTCCTGACCATATTTTGGCTACCATACATACTAATTTTACTTCTCCCTTGGGGGAGAAGATCCTGGCTGCACAAACCAATGCACCTCCTGAGAAACCTAGTGTTAAGTGTTTTGTTCCTGAGAATCTTCGAACTAAACTTTTGCACATTTACCACTATCCTAAAGCCGCAGGTCACCCAGGCAAGAACCAAATGATTTGGTCTGTCACTTGACAATTCTGGTGGCCAGGTCTTCGTTCTGATGTTGCTGCATATATTGCCTCCTGCTCAGTGTGTGCACAGAATAAGACTCCTCGACGTCTTCCTGTGGGTCTTCTTTAACCTATTGCTAATGGTGAGCATCCTTGGACACATCTTTCCATGGACTTCATTGTCAAGCTCCCTGTTTCCAATGGCAATACTGTTATCCTTATGGTGGTTGACCGTTTTTCTAAAATGTCACATTGCATTCCCTTGATGAAGCTGCCTACCGCTCAGGATCTTGCTTCAATTTTTGCCCGGGAGGTCTTCCGTTTACATGGGTTACCCAAGGAGATAGTGTCGGACCGGGGTAGCCAGTTTGTCTCCAGATTTTGGCGTTCCTTTTGTGCTCAAATGGGGATGCAGCTTTCCTTCTCCTCAGCATAGCACCCTCAATCCAATGGGGCTGCGGAACGGTCTAATCAAGCTCTGGAACAGTTCCTCCATTGCTATGTCTCAGATCGCCACAATAATTGGTCTGAACTGTTACCTTGGGCAGAGTTTGCTCGTAGTAGTGCTATTAATGTTTCCTCCAAGATATCCCGTTCATGGTGAATTATGGGTTTCAACCATCCTTGTTGCTTGATTCATTCATGTCTCAGGGTATTCCAGCTTTGGAGGAGTATCTCCGGCAACTCCGTTCCATGTAGGTGCAGATTCAGGATTGCCTTCATCGTTCTATGCAGCGCCAAAAGTTCCAGGCTGATCGTAGGCGCCTGCCCGCACCTTCCTACCAGTTTGGTGAGAGAGTTTGGCTGTCCTCCCGCAACTTGAACCTTCGTGTGCCTTCCAATAAATTGGCTCCCCGTTATGTTGGTCCTTTTTGAATACTCTGATGGGTTAATCCTGTGGCCTACGCTCTTGACCTTCCTCCTGCTATGTGCATCTCCAATGTTTTTCATGTCTCCCTCTTGAAACCATTGGTTTGTAATCAGTTTACCACTGTTGCCTCGTCCCAGTCCTATCTTTGTTGACAACCATGAGGAGTATGAGGTCAGCAGCATTATTGACTCTCGTATGTCCAGGGGCCGTGTACAGTATTTGATTCACTGGAGAGTCTACGGTCCGGAGGAGCGTTCTTGGGTTCCCATCTCTGATGTTCATGCCCCCACCCTCCTCCGTGCCTTCCATGCCCGTTTCCCCAATAAGCCTTATGTCCTCCCGCAGGGGAGGGGTCATTGAGGGGAGGGTACTGTCAGTGTTTTTTCCCTGTTGTGTTTGCCATGTGCTGCTGGCATCCATTTTACTCACCTCTCTTCCTGACTATGGTGCATTGTGGGGATGCTGCTCAATTCCTGCACTTCCTTTTATGGCCAGACTGGTGTGCATCATCCATGTGAGACAGGATGCAGACTCAGAATTGTGATGTCATCACTTATTATTTAAAGGGCCTCTCTTCAGTATGCTGTGCCTTTGCGTTGTCTCAGACCTGTTGTGAGAGTTCCTGTGTATTATCTGGCTGCCTGACGTCCTTCCTGGTTCCTGATCCCTGGCTTGTTCCTGACTCTGCTGTTTTCCTTGTTCCTGATTCCGGCTCGTCTGACTATTCGCTTTGGCTCCTGACTCGGCTCGTCTGACTACGAGCTCTGGGTTTGATTTCTGGCTTGTTATTTGACTTGTGGACTTTTTATTATTTTTTGCTATTAATAAACGTGTGATTATTTTTGCACTTCTCATCTCAGTCTGATTCCTGGCACCCTGACAATGTAATCATTCTAGCATAAACTGAGATTGCACTCAACTCGTAATGCAAGCTATAAGCCTGACAACGCAAACCCCTGCGATAAACCCCTTATTGTTGAGCACAAACATTTGCGCACCATTTGTAATCTGGCCTTTATTGTTTAGTGTTCCTTTAAAGGGACACTCAATCAAAAATAAACTTTAATTATTCAGATATAGAGCATGCCATTTTAAACAACTTTCCAATTTACTTCCATTAACAAAATGTGCAGAGTTTTTTTATATTTAACCTTTTTGAGTCACCAGCTCCCACTGAGCATGTGCAAGAATAAGTGTGTATGCATTTGTGAATGGCTGATGGCTGTCACATGGTACGTGTATGCATTTGTGATTGGCTGATGGCTGTCACATGGTACAGGGGGAGTGGAAAAAGTTTAAAAATTGTCAGGAAAAAAAATCTGCTCTTATTTGAAGTTCAGACTAAGTGCTATTGCATTGTCTTGTTATCTTGCATTTGTTGATTATGCAAATCTACTGTGCTGACTGGTCCTTTAAGTCACTTGTTTTAAAACCTTGTCTTCAGGTTTCCCTTATAAGCCAGATTTTGAGGATATCTGAAATGGAACACAGTTGAAAAAAATCATCTGATTAATAAACATGGTCCTAGATTTAGAGTTGGGCGGTAGCCGTCAAAACCAGCGTTAGAGGCTCCTAACGCTGGTTTTGGGCTACCGCCGGTATTTAGAGTCAGTCATTAAAGGGTCTAACGCTCACTTTCCAGCCGCGACTTTTCCATACCGCAGATCCCCTTACGTCATTTGCGTATCCTATCTTTTCAATGGGATCTTTCTAACGCCGGTATTTAGAGCCGTGTCTGAAGTGAGCGTTAGAATTCTAACGACAAAACTTCAGCCGCAGAAAAAAGTCAGTAGTTAAGAGCTTTCTGGGCTAATGCCGGTTTATAAAGCTCTTAACTACTCTGCTCTAAAGTACACTAACACCCATAAACTACCTATGTACCCCTAAACCGAGTTCCCCCCACATCGCCGCCACTCGATAAAAATGTTTTAACCCCTAATCTGCCGACCGCCACCTACGTTATACTTATGTACCCCTAATCTGCTGCCCCTAACACCGCCGACCCCTATATTATATTTATTAACCCCTAACCTGCCCCCCACAACGTCGCCGCCAGCTACCTACAATAATTAACCCCTAATCTGCCGACCGCAAAGCGCCGCTACCTACGTTATCCTTATGTACCCCTAATCTGCTGCCCCTAACACCGCCGACCCCTATATTATATTTATTAACCCCTAATCTGCCCCCCTCAACGTCGCCTCCACCTGCCTACACTTATTAACCCCTAATATGCCGAGCGGACCGCACTGCTACTATAATAAAGTTATTAACCCCTAATCCGCCTCACTCCTGCCTCAATAACCCTATAATAAATAGTATTAACTGCTAATCTGCCCTCCCTAACATCGCCGACACATAACTTCAATTATTAACCCCTAATCTGCCGAACGAATCTCGCCGCTACTGTAATAAATGGATTAACCCCTAAAGCTAAGTCGAACCCTAACACTAACACCCCCCTAAGTTAAATATAATTTAAATCTAATGAAATAAATTAACTCTTATTAAATAAATTATTCCTATTTAAAGCTAAATACTTACCTGTAAAATAAACCCTAATATAGCTACAAAATAAATTATAATTATATTATAGCTATTTTAGGATTTATATTTATTTTACAGGTAACTTTGTATTTATTTTAACCAGGTACAATAGCTATTAAATAGTTAAGAACTATTTAATAGCTAAAATAGTTAAAATAATTACAAAATTACCTGTAAAATAAATCCTAACTTAAGTTACAATTAAACCTAACACTACACTATCAATAAATAAATTAAATACAATTCCTACAAATAAATACAATTAAATAAACTAACTAAAGTACAAAAAATAAAAAAGAACTAAGTTACAAAAAATAAAAAAATATTTACAAACATTAGAAAAAAATTACAACAATTTTAAACTAATTACACCTACTCTAAGCCCCCTAATAAAATAACAAAGACCCCCAAAATAAAAAAATGCCCTACCCTATTCTAAAATACAAAAGTTCAAAGCTCTTTTACCTTACCAGCCCTTAAAAGGACCTTTTGTGGGGCATGCCCCAAAGAATTCAGCTCTTTTGCCTGTAAAAAAAACACATACAATACCCCCCAACATTACAACCCACCACCCACATACCCCTAATCTAACCCAAACCCCCTTTAAATAAACCTAACACTAAGCCCCTGAAGATTTTCCTACCTTATCTTCACCTCGCCGGGTATCACACCGATCCGTCCTGGCTCCAAAATCTTCATCCAAGCCCAAGCGGGGGCTAGACATCCATCATCCGACGGCTGAAGAAGTCTAGAAGAGGGTCCAAAGTCTTCATCCTATCCGGGAAGAAGAGTAGATCTGGACCGGCAACCATCTTCTTCCAAGCGGCATCTTCTATCTTCATCCGATGAGGACCGGCTCCATCTTGAAGACCTCCACCGCGGACCCATCTTCTTCTTCCGACGACTTCCCGATGAATGATGGTTCCTTTAAGGGACGTCATCCAAGATGGCGTCCCTCGAATTCCGATTGGCTGATAGGATTCTATCAGCCAATCGGAATTAAGGTAGGAAAATTCTGATTGGCTGATGGAATCAGCCAATCAGAATCAAGTTCAATCCGATTGGCTGATCCAATCAGCCAATCAGATTGAGCTTGCATTCTATTGGCTGATCGGAACAGAATTTAATCCTATCAGCCAATCGGAATCGAGGGACGCCATCTTGGATGACGTCCCTTAAAGGAACCATCATTCGTCGGGAAGTCGTCGGAAGAAGAAGATGGGTCCGCGGTGGAGGTCTTCAAGATGGAGCCGGTCCTCATCGGATGAAGATAGAAGATGCCGCTTGGAAGAAGATGGTTGCCGGTCCGGATCTACTCTTCTTCCCGGATAGGATGAAGACTTTGGACCCTCTTCTGGACTTCTTCAGCCGTCGGATGATGGATGTCTAGCCCCCGCTTGGGCTTGGATGAAGATTTTGGAGCCAGGACGGATCGGTGTGATACCCGGCGAGGTGAAGATAAGGTAGGAAGATCTTCAGGGGCTTAGTGTTAGGTTTATTTAAGGGGGGTTTGGGTTAGATTAGGGGTATGTGGGTGGTGGGTTGTAATGTTGGGGGGGTATTGTATGTGTTTTTTTTACAGGCAAAAGAGCTGAATTCTTTGGGGCATGCCCCACAAAAGGTCCTTTTAAGGGCTGGTAAGGTAAAAGAGCTTTGAACTTTTGTAATTTAGAATAGGGTAGGGCATTTTTTTATTTTGGGGGTCTTTGTTATTTTATTAGGGGGCTTAGAGTAGGTGTAATTAGTTTAAAATTGTTGTAATTTTTTTCTAATGTTTGTAAATATTTTTTATTTTTTGTAACTTAGTTATTTTTTATTTTTTGTACTTTAGTTAGTTTATTTAATTGTATTTATTTGTAGGAATTTTATGTAATTAATTTATTGATAGTGTAGTGTTAGGTTTAATTGTAGATAATTGTAGGTAGTTTATTTAATTTATTTATTGATAGTGTAGTGTTAGGTTTAATTGTAACTTAGGTTAGGATTTATTTTACAGGTAATTTTGTAATTATTTTAACTATTTTAGCTATTAAATAGTTCTTAACTATTTAATAGCTATTGTACCTGGTTAAAATAAATACAAAGTTACCTGTAAAATAAATATAAATCCTAAAATAGCTATAATATAATTATAATTTATATTGTAGCTATATTAGAGTTTATTTTACAGGTAAGTATTTAGCTTTAAATAGGAATAATTTATTTAATAAGAGTTAATTTATTTCGTTGAAGTTAGGTGTCTGCAATGTTAGGGAGGGCAGAGGGCAGATTAGGGGTTAATACTATTTATTATAGGGTTATTGAGGCGGGAGTGAGGCGGAATAGGGGTTAATACATTTATTATAGTAGCGCTCAGGTCCGGTCGGCAGATTAGGGGTTAATAAGTGTAGTTAGGTGGAGGCGACGTTGGGGGGCAGCAGATTAGGGGTTAATAAATATAATATAGGGGTTGGTGATGTTAGGGCAGCAGATTAGGGGTACATAGGTATAATGTAGGTAGCGGCGGTGTACGGAGCGGCAGATTAGGGGTTAAAAATAATATGCAGGGGTCAGCGATAGCGGGGGTGGCAGATTAGGGGTTAATAAGTATAAGGTTAGGGGTATTTAGACTCGGGGTACATGTTAGAGTGTTAGGACGTAGGAAGTGTTTCCCCATAGAAAACAATGGGGCTGCGTTAGGAGCTGAACGCGGCTTTTTTGCAGGTGTTAGGTTTTTTTTCAGCTCAAACAGCCCCATTGTTTTCTATGGGGGAATCGTGCACAAGCACGTTTTTGAAGCTTGCTGCGTCCGTAAGCACCGCTGGTATCGAGAGTTGCAGTGGCGTTAAATTATGCTCTACGCTCCCTTTTTGGAGCCTAACGCACTGAAAACCCAGCCATTCTGTGAACTCTAAATACCAGCGGTATTTAAAAGGTGCGGGGGAAAAAAAGCATGCGTAGCTAACGCACCCCTTTGGCCGCAGAACTCTAAATCTAGGCGATGGTTATTTTACCTGCTCTCATCCAAGGTAATCCTGACAATCTGCCCTGTTTGGGAGACCTGGGGACAGGTTTGCAAACCAGTGCTTTAAGCCGATAATTCCCAAAAAGTTACTCAAGTAGTAAGTATGTAAGGGGATGAGTGAAATTATTTTTACTCACAGATCTTACCAAAAACTACCAACAATTTTAAAATGACTAATATTATTGTTAACTATTTAAAGCATTTTTGTAAACACATATACCTAGATTACAAGTGTAGGGCAAATATATTAGTGCTATTGAGCATGACCTGATTTTAGTTTCTTAGAAAGAAAATGTGTAGTTCTATGGAATCAAACTGTTTATTTGATACTTCCTTGTGCAGTGTGAACTTTAAGTCATCTTTAGTCTACAATTTATACCTAGAAACAGAATTAACTCAATTAGCAAATTGATCTAAAATGACTTGAAGGCTTTGATTCTGTTAGTGTCTTGTTGCAGTATATTTGTTTAAGTCACAAGGAAATGTATCACATGTTCTCAGTAAGCAATTTAGACTTAAGGCTCATATATCAACTGTGTTCACAAAAGGAAAATCTAATTGTGAAGACAGAACAACAGATGTATAAGGGAACAGTAAATTATATGTTTCTCTCTTTGGAATACAAGTTTAGCTTAGATTTAATTGGGGAAGGAACAAAAGTCACTTAGGAGAGAGAAGGGAGGACCACAAGGAAGCATAATTAACTAATTCTGCACCATCCAAATTGTATTTTAGTGGTGCAGTGAGACAATGGGAACACATAAAACCACACTCCTCAGCAGGTGTGGGATTGTGACAATTGCAATACTGTCTCCATCATTTGGTTGCCATAGTAATGGTACAATGGTAATTAAGGTGGTGTTAGGATAAGAGGATAGAGTTTAGGTGGCCCAATTTTAAAGTACATTGTACATAGCTATTTTTTGCCATCTATATAAAAGTACAGTTATAATTTTCACTCTGTCCAAATGAGCTAATGGGATAGGTCCCTTCCACTAATGCTGATTGGTTGATAGGTAATTGCAATGAATGCTCATTGTCTGATAAGCACAAATGGTCATTGAACTTAACAGTCAGTAAGCATCAGTAGGAGGTACCTATTAGTTCAATTTGCATAAGTGCATATTAGTCAGTGTGCATTAGTGGGAATAGCTCATGAACATTAGTAGGTAGTCTAAAACTTTACATTTGACATATTTTCAGTAAAAAAAAAGAAAGAAAAGAAAACAACATATTAATTAAATGCTGCTATTTCATTTGGATAATAGACATTTTTTGAGCACAAGGTCATGATCCATCATTTCATGTCAAATAGCCTTACAAGGGAGTAACCAGAGTATACTTATTATGTTAGGCGAAGAGAGCTGCAACACATTGCTAGGGGCTATATTACATTCTCAATCACCATTCTTTTTTAAGGTCCAGAAATTTTGATGTTCTTAGTAAAACCTTTTATCAGAACTGTCACATACACAAATACATTTAGTCCAGACACATAGGAACAGTTTCCATACTATAACCACTACACAGTAACATATTTAGCTAGCACTATCTGCATACATTACTATTGCATAAATCCCTCTTAAAATTAGTCAAGATTGGAAAATGGCTACTGGTGTCTTTTTAGTTATTCATATACAATTACTTCAGCTTGGTGTGGGATGTTTTTAAATAAACTTGTGCCCTTTTAAAAGGTAAATAAAAATAAATAAAGCCAATTCCTTAAAACAATTCTTTATCTTTGAAAAACAAATAAATACTGTTTAAATTTGCTTTATGTTTTTTCAATAATAGAAATGGTAACCAATTTATTTTTCTTTGTTACTTCAGTTCTTATAGATTAGCATTTGATTACGAGTTTTGCGCTAAACAGGGTGCGAAAATAATGCCAAAAAATTGCCTTATTGCACTCTCTATAGCGCTGCCATTACGAGTTACTGAAAAGCCTCCTTGAGCTGTGCTGTCAATCAACCCGATCGTATAGGTTCGGGCAAAAAGATGTCCGCAGTCTCAGAGGCAGTGGACCAGTTAAGGAGCAGCGGTCTTAAGACCGCTGCTTCATAACTGCTGTTTCCTGCGAGAATCAAGGCTCACACGGACACAGGAACATTAGGGGCCATTCGACCCTTGATAAATCAGCCCCAAAGTGTTTTCGCCGGTAATTTTTATTTTTCCCTTTTTGGGAGTTTCTATTATATCAAACTTTTTTCTGTATCTTTAAAGGGACATTAAACACTAAATACATTTTATAAGCATAGCACTGAGGTTATTCCCTGCCTCCCTTTAGTCATGGGTGCCGCCATGTGAAAATCTATCTTTAACTACATTCCAGTGCTGCATATGTGCAGCAGCAACTGCAGTGTAACCTAGGTTCCATTATATGGGTGATATTTAACTTGAAGAAACCCATAAAATCACTGCATTACCTTACTGACCATGCTTCTAACATGTCCCTACATTTTATATGTAAGAAAGACAGGCACCTACAGTACATGTATAGAATCATTTGAAGCTATACATAGTAAGGCTTGGTGGATACTTAAAGGGACAGTCAACTGCAAATGTTTGATTGTTTAAAAAGATAGATAATCCCTTTATTACCCATTCCTCAGTTTTGCATAGCCAGCATGAGTATATTAATATAAGTTTTACCTCTATGAGTACCTTGTATCATAGAGGCCTATCTATCAAGCCGTCAACTTTTTTGCATTCAACGGCACCAATACGCTCGCCTAACATCGCCTAACATCGTGGCCGCGGACCTGAATACGTTCTCCATATTTATAAAAAAAGCCAACAAAAAGCCACGCACTAAGTACGGGGCGATGAACAGCGGACTGTTGTTAATTAGCAGTCATCGATCTCGCTCCTATTCGGCTTTTTACCAACTTTATTTATACCCTGTCACTAAACACCACCACTATACTAAAATGTTTAACCCCTATCCCGCTGCTCCCAGACCCCACCGCAACTAAATAAAAGTATTAACCCCTATCCCGCTGCTCCCGGACCCCACTGCAACTAAATAAAAGTATTAACCCCTATCCCGCTGCTCCCAGATCCCACCGCAACTAAATAAAAGTTTTTAACCCCTATCCCGCCACTCCCGGACCCCACCGCAACTAAATAAAAGTATTAACCCCTATCCCGCCGCTCCCAGACCCCACCGCAACTAAATAAAAGTATTAACCCCTATCCCACCGCTCCCGGACCCCACCACAGCTAAATAAAAGTATTAACCCCAGGCCTCCCACATCAATACCACTAACTAAACCTATTAACCCCTAAACCACCAGTTCCCCATATCACCATAAACTAAATTAAGCTATTAACCCCTTGAACCTAACAACCCTCTAACTTTACATTAAAATTACAACATCCCTATCTAATAATAAATTTAAACTTACATGTAGAATTAAAATAAACTATTTTAAACTATTAATTAACCTACCCTAACGATTATACTAAAAATACATTAACTAAATTGCATATTTAAAAACCTAACCATACTCAAATTATTTAAATCTACAATTAAACATTTCTTAATTGCAAAAAAAATAAACACTAAGTTACAAAAAATAAAAAACACTAAGTTACAAAAAATAAAAATCCACAGTATCAAAAATAAAAAAGAATTACACCTAATCTAATAGCCCTATCAAAATAAAAGAGCCCCCCCAAAATAAAAAAAAACCTAGCCTACAATAAACTATCAATGGCCCTTAAAAGGGCCTTTTGTGGGGAATTGCCCCAAAGAAATCAGCTCTTTTACCTGGAAAAAAATACAAACACCCCCCCAACAGTAAAACCCACCACCCACACAACCAAACCCCCAAATAAAAACCCTATCTAAAAAACCTAAGCTCCCCATTGCCCTTTTTTGTATGGGTATTGCCCTTAAAAGGGCATTTCGATCTTTTAATGCCCAGACCCTACTCTAAAAATAAAACCCACCCAAAAAACCCTTAAAAAAACCTAACACTAATCCCTGACGATCCACTTACAGTTTTCGAAGTTCTGCTTGAAGAATCCATCCAGTCGGCAAGTCTTCATCCGGGCGGCCTCTTCCATCTTCATCCAGCCGGCAAAGTCTTCATCCATGCTGCCTCTTCTATCTTCATCCATCCAGCGAGGAGCAGGTCGGGTCCATCCTGAAGACATCCGGCGCAGAGCAGGTCCATCCTGAAGACATCCAATGAGGAGCTCCTCTTCAATATGGTCTCCGCCGTAAACTGGTTCTTCAATGCAAGTGATTTCATCCTAGATGGCGTCCCTTGCATTCCTATTGGCTGAAAGGTTCCAATCAGCCAATAGGATTTGAGCAGCTTTCAACCAATTGGCTGTTCCAAACAGCCAATAGGATGAGAGCTCAATCCTATTGGCTGGTTGGAACAGCCAATAGGATGAGAGTTGCTCAAATCCTATTGGCTGATTGGAACAGCCAATAGGATGAGAGCTGCTCAAATCCTATTGGCTGATTGGAACAGCCAATAGGATTTTAGCGGCTCTAATCCTATTGGCTGATTGGAACCTTTCAGCCAATAGGAATGCAAGAGACGCCATCTTGGATGACGCCACTTGCATTCAAAATCCAGTTTACGGTGGAGACCTTTTCTGAAGTCTGAATTCTGACGGAGAAGGTCCTCTTCCAAGGGGTGAAGTCTTCTGCCATCGCAGCAACATCTTCTATCTTCATCCAGGACCAAGACGATGCAGAGCGGAGATGAGCGCGGAACAGAAGACCAGCGACCACAGAGCCATTGAGCATGGAGATCCTCTTCGTACGATCATCGTCGCACACTGAGGATGCGTTTAAAATGTTGTACCTTGCATTCCTATTGGCTGATTTGATTCTTTAAATTCAAATCAGCCAATAGGATGAGAGCTACTAAAATCCTATTGTTAGCCTGCTGAAGCCACTAATTTATTCCAAATGCAATTTAAAATGATGAGATACAAAGCGGCTTACAGGGACATGGAACCCAATTTTTTCCATTCAGGATTCAAATAGAGCATGCCATTTTAAACAACTTTCTAATTTACTTCTATAATAAAAAAAATCTTTGTTCTCTTGGTATCTTTTGTTAATTAAGCTCAGAAGTGCATATATGGAAGCAGTTTTGCAAGAATATTATCCATCCAGTGCTCTAGACACGTACCTAGGTATCCCTTTAATAATGAATACCATGGGATGAAAAGTACATTGGAAACTTTATTTTTAAATTGTAGCTTTGCTTGAATTACAAAAGAAAACTATTAAGTTCCATATCCCTTTAATGAAAATATCTATTCCCCTAACTACAGTTGTGGTTATATCATGGTCTTATCCTCACTTTTTCTTCCACAAAGACCATTTTTGTGTGTTAATATATGTATATTAACTCATACATATATAAATATATATAAGATAAACAGTATCTCACAAAAGTGAGTACACTACTCACATTTTTGTAAATATTTTATTATATCTTTTTATGTGACAACACTGAAGAAATGACACTTTGCTGCAATGTAAAGTAGTAAATGTACAGCCTTTATAACAGTGTAACTTTGCTGTCCCCTCACAATAACTCAACACACAGTGGAAATGTCCAAATTGGGCCAGATTAACCATTTTCCCTCCCCGGTGTCATGTGACTCGTTAGTGTTACAAGGTCTCAGGTGTGAATGGGGAGCAGGTGTGTTAAATTTGGTGTTATCGCTCTCACACTCTCTCATACTGGTCACTGGAAGTTCAACATGGCACCTCATGGCAAAGAACTTTATACAACTTACGGCACTTTAAGAACTGGCAGCACCATATATGTGATTCCCCAATGTGAGAGGTGAAATTACGGGCGACGCGGGTTTTAGCTGTTACGCTGAAGCCTGCGCCACATATGTAATCTCACCCATGATGTGAGTTTTGTAAACCAAAGAAACTTGTCTTCTGATTCCCAATAATATGTGTATTCTAACCAATTTCCATCTTTTCTCTTGTATATTAGTATTAATTGTCCGACAATGAAACAAATGGATAAATGTAATTAAATAAGTGAAGGCAAAATGAAAGGATTTTGTAAAAGTTGTATAGCTTTATTTTAATTAAAAGAGGACGTTTTATCAAATAGCACGTGAAAAAAATATTACAATATGCAATTACTAATGTGCGCTGGTATTACAAGTTGACAGCTCGCACTCACATTGCTGGGAAGCATTGTGCTCTCAAGAGTGTGTTTCCATAGGCTCCAAAGGGAGACTTGTTCTGATGCCGTCAGAGACGGCAGTGAAAGAGGTAAGTAGCACAGTGATGGCAGCAATATTAAATATATATGTATATGATTATATACATATATATTTTAGTGTTAATATACTGTATGTATATTAACACATACATATATAAATGTATATAAGCATACACAGTATCTCACAAAAGTGAGTACACTCCTCACATTTTTGTAAATATTTGATTATATCTTTTCATGTGACAACACTGAAGAAATTACACTTTGCTACAATGTAAAGTAGTGAGTGTACAGCCTTTATAACAGTGTAACGTTGCTGTCCCATCAAAATAACTCAACACACAGTGGAAATGTCCAAATTGGACCCAATTAGCCATTTCCCCTCCCCGTTGTCATGTGACTCGGAGTTTCAATGTCTCAGGTGTGAATGGGGAGCAGGTGTGTTAAATTTGGTGTTATCGCTCTCACACTCTCTCATACTGGTCACTGGAAGTTCAACATGGCATCTCATGGCAAAGAACTCTGTGATGATCTAAAAAAAAAGAATTGTTGCTCTACAAAAAGATGGCCTAGGCTATAAGAAGATTGCCAAGACCCTGGACCTGAGCTGCAGCACGGTGGGCAAGACCACACAGCGGTTTCACAGGACAGGTTCCACTCAGAACAGGCCTCACCATGGTTGATTAAAGAAGTTGAGTGCACGTGTTCAGCGTCATATCGAGAGGTTGTCTTTGGGAAATAGACGTATGAGTGCTGCCAGCATTGCTGCAGAGGTTTAAGTGGTGGGGGCCATACTGTCAGTGCTCAGACCAAATGCTGCACACTTCATCAAACTGGTCTGCATGACTGTCGTCCCAGAAGGAAGCCTCTTCTAAAGATGATGCACAAGAAAGCCAGGTAACAGTTTGCTGAAGACAAGCAGACTAAGGACATGGATTACTGGAACCATGTCCTGTGGTCCTATGAGACCAATATAAACTTATTTGGTTCAGATAGTGTCAAGCATGTGTGGCGGCAACTAGGTGAGGAGTACAAAGACAAGTTTGTCTTGCCTACAGTCAATCATGGTGGTGGGAGTGTCATGGTCTGGTCCTGCATGAGTGCTGCCGGCACTGGGGAGCTACAGATCATTGAGGCAACCATGAATGCCAACATGTACTGAAGCAGAGCATGATCCCCTTCCTATGGAGACTGGGCTGCAGGACAGTATTCCAACATGATTTTGACCCCAAACACACCTCCAAGATGACCAATGCCTTGCTAAAGAAGCTGAGGGTAAAGGTGATGGACTGGCCAAGCATGTCTTCAGACCTAAACCCTATTGGGCATCTGTGGGGCATCCTAAAAATGGAAGGTGGGGGAGAGGAAGGTCTCTAACATCCACCAACTCCATGATGTCATCATGGAGGAGTAGAAGATGACTCCAGTGACAACCTGTGAAGCTCTGGTGAACTCCATGCCCAAAAGGGTTAAGGCAGTGCTGGAAAATAATGGTGGCCACATAAAATATTGACACTTTGGGCCCAATTTGGACATTTCCACTTAGGGGTGTACTCACTTTTGTTGGCAACGGTTTAGACATTAATGGCTGTGTGTTGAGTTATTTTGTGGGGACAGCAAATTTACACTGTTATTCAGGCTGTACACACACTACTTTACATTGTAGCAAAGTGTCATTTCTTCAGTGTTGTCACATGAAAAGATACAATGAAATATTTACAAAAATGTGAGGGGTGTACTCACTTTTGTGAGATACTGTACATATATATTTACTGGGAACACACAGTTCCCATAGACCGCAATGTAAAGACACTTTTTCAGTGACGTTTTTTTTCTTTCATCCCACTCCCGACAACTATACCCCCAAAATACTGCCTAGTGCATTTCTTTTATTAAAAAATAAAAATGCTGCAATTTTTTTTTAATATAATACACAACACTGTATTTTGGGGGCATTTGGGGCACATTTATCAAATTAACCAGAGATCAGAGGTGTGATCTGATATACGGCGCAGGTTTCGGCACAAGCGTGGAAACCTGCGCTGCCCGTAGTTTCAGCTCGCAACTCGAGCTATCCCATATACGGCGCCGTCAGATGCTAAAGTGCCGTAAGTCTGACACACTAGCGATGTCCAGAAATCTGCGCAAGTACAAATTTCTGGAGTCTATTGGCTGATCGGAACAGCCAATAGAATGCGAGCTCAATCTGATTGGCTGATTGGATCAGCCAATCGGATTGAACTTGAATCTAATTGGCTGATTGAATCAGCCAATCAGATTTTCTTACCTTAATTCCGATTGGCTGATAGAATCCTATCAGCCAATCGGAATTCGAGGGACGCCATCTTGGGTATGTGGGTTGCAATGTTGGGGGTGGTATTGTGGTTTTTTTTACAGGCAAAATAGCTGATTACTTTGGGGCATGCCCCGCAAAAAGCCCTTTTAAGGGCTGGTAAAAGAGCTGGTTAATTTTTAATTTAGAATAGGGTAGGGCATTTTTTTATTTTGGGGGCTTTATTATTTTATTAGGGGGCTTAGAATAGGTGTAATTAGCTTAAAATTCTTGTAATCTTTTTTTATTTTTTGTAATTTAGTGTATGTTATTTTTTGTAATTTAGTTTAGTGTATTTAATTATATTTTAGTTTAGATATTTGTAGTTTATTTAATTTATTGATAGTGTAGGTGTATTTGTAACTTAGGTTAGGATTTATTTTACAGGTAAATTGTTAATTATTTTAACTAGGTAGCTATTAAATAGTTATTAACTATTTAATAGCTATTGTACCTAGTTAAAATAAATACCAACTTACCTGTAAAATAAATATAAACCCTAAAATAGCTACAATGTTATTATTAATTATATTGTAGCTATCTTAGGGTTTATTTTATAGGTAGGTATTTAGTTTTAAATAGGAATAATTTAGTTAATATTATTAATATTATTTAGATTTATTTTAATAATAATTAAGTTAGGGGTGTTAGAGTTAGATAGGGTTAATATAGTTAATATATATAATATAACTATATTAGCTATATTAACCCTAATATAATTAGGGTTAATATAGTTAATATAGGTGGAAGCGGTGTAGGGGGATTAGATTAGGGGTTAATTAGTTTAATATAGGTGGTGGCGGTGTAGGGGGATTAGATTAGGGGTTAATACATTTATTATAGGTTGCAGCGGTGTAGGGGGATTTAGATTACAGGCAAAAGAGCTGATTACTTTGTGACAATGCCCCGCAAAAAGCCCTTTTAAGGGCTGGCAATAGAGCTGTTTACTTTGGGGCAATGCCACGCAAAAAGCCCTTTTCAGGGCTATTTGTAGGGTTAGACTTAGGTTTAGTGGTAGAGAAATTTTAGTATTTTAGCGCTTAATTAATTTAATATAGATGGCGGCGGTGTAGGGGGATTAAATTAGGGGTTAATAATTTTAATTTAGCTGGCGGCGGGGTAGGGGGATTAGATTAGGGGTTAATAATTTTAATATAGTTGGCGGCGGGGTAGAGGGATTAAATTAGGGGTTAATAATTTTAATATAGCTGGCGGCGGGGTAGGGGGATTAGATTAGGGGTTAATCATTTTAATATAGATGGCGGCGGGGTAGGAGCTCACATTAGGGGGTAGGTAATGTAGATGGCGGCGGTGTAAGGGGCTCACTTTAGGGGGTCCGGGAGCGGCGGTTTAGGGGTCAAATACTTTATTAGGGATTGCGGCGGGGGATTGCGGTTGACAGGTAGATAGACATTGCGCATGCGTTAGGTGTTAGGTTTTATTTAGCAGTTCACGGTTGACAGGTAGATAGACATTGCGCATGCGTTAGGTGTTTTATTTTGCCTCTAGTTTAGGGATTTACGGGGCTCCAATACACAGCGTAAGGCTTACTACGCCTGCAATTTGTGGCGAGGTGAAAATGGAGTAAGATTTCTCCATTTTCGCCACGTAAGTCCTTACTCTGTATATTGGATACCAAACTGCACGGGTTTGGTATACCTGTCTATGGGCCAAAAAACTACGGCCAAAGGCAGAAATATACAAGCGTAACTTCTATGTTACGCCGTATATGTGATACCAAACCAGCGCAAAATTTGGCATCGCCGGCTTTGCGGGCGACGCTGCATATCGGATCGAGGCCCTGATCTCTGGTTATATGTATAAGCGCTAATTGCTAGCGCTAATTGCCTGTATTCTTGTTGCAAAACATCCCTGGAAAGTATGTTCACCTGGGACCTAGAAAAAATTTACCCAAGTTACATAGGAGTATACAATGTCCATTTTAGGTCATAAGAGGGTGAGAGGAAGGATTTCCCAAAATGGACACTGTAACAATAGATTAAGGCCTTCTCAATGCTAGTCTAAAGAATTAAAGGGATATGAGACCCACATTTTCTCTTTCATGATTCAGATAGAGCAAACAATTTATTTATTTTTTTATTTTATTTTTTTTTAATCTCATTTATTTATATTTCAACAGTGTATACAAGTAACAAAAAGCAAAAAATAAATTAAACATTTTCCATTCACCTTAACAATGTAACAAAAAATCTTTGCAAATCATAGCAGGAGAACATGACTTGAAAAAAAAAAAACAATTCCTTGGAGCCTATAGTTTCATGATTATAATATACAAAAAAAAAGAAAACTAGGCATTTATATTTTAAATATTTACATCCTGTCCTCTTTAGTTAAGAGCTACACTATTGAACCTTTCCCCTCTAACCTAAAAATAAAAAAAATATAAAAAAATAATAAAATAAAAATGTATTAATCTATGTATGACAGAGTGAGAAACGGCAATTGTTGGTAGTTCAGCCCTTTATAAGAGGGCGAGCCCCATTAAACAATAAAGTCACAAAAAGGTTCACCTTAGGGGGGGATATTGTCAGTATGATCCTAATCAGGTAAAATTAATTATCTTAACCCGCCTTGGGCTGAGTTTCAAGGACAACCAAAAAACAAACAGACAAGCAAAACACACAAAAAAACAAACAAAAAAAAAACAAACAAAAAAAACAAACAAAATCCCCCCCCTCTCCCCCCCTTCCGCCTACCATATACCGAGAAGGACTAATTCTGAGTTTTGAAATGGAAAGATCATATATTCAATTTCATTCTCCGAAAGTGTTTTAATATAAACTGCCCATTTATTAAAAAAGTTCTTTATATCCTCTTCATTGTCTATATCTGCATCTTTTTGCTCTAGTATGCATTGTTTTTTCAGACAGTTCTGAATTTCAGAAACACTAGGGACAGAGCGCATTTTCCATTTTTTCCCTATCAGATATCTAGTAGCTAAGATAGAAGTGGACACCAGCTTATCGTTTGGATGACGATCATTTGAGTTATCAAGACATAATATAATCTGGTATAGAGAAAGGGTTATTGGGGAAATTTTCACCACAAAGTTCAGCCAGTATTCTAATTTATACCATACTCTTCTGATTTTTGGGCAGAACCAAAACATGTGTTCAAGGTCCACTGCTGGGAGTGAAAATTTAGGACATCTGTCAAATTCCGAATTATGAACCCTGTGGCCCTTCTCCGGGGTGAAGTATGCTCTGTGAAGCAACTTAATGTGTGCTTCCCTCCATGTAGCAGATACGCTTATCTTTGCCACTTTACCTATGGAGTGTTGTAGGATTTTTTAATCCACCGTATTCCGATCCGATATTGAAGTCCATGTTGAGGCAAGCTTTGCCAGTGTTGACGTTCCCTTATTGGAAGCAAGTGAGCGATAACACACAGAGATGGACATCTGGTCTATTCCAATGAGTATAAATCAATGTTCTAAGTGACCTAATGTCCAGCACCATCCTACCTCTCTGGTTATTTCAGACAAAAAATGCCTTATCTGTAAGTAAGCGAAAAAATCTTTATTGGGTAGATTAAATTCCGCTTTCAGCCCTTCGAATGTTTTAATCGATTTTCTGTCACCATCTATCAAAAGGGATAACTTGTTTAAGCCATTCCTATGCCATCTACAAAAAACCTCAGAATGAAGCCCAGCTTGAAATCTTGGGTTACCTATCAAAGGAAGATAATTTGAAGCCGCGGGATTAATTGAAAGAAGCTTTGATATCTTCCACCAGGCCTTAATAGTTTTGAGTCCCTTAATCTCTGTAGGTATCTCTTTAGGGGGGGAGTGCAAAAGTGCTACAGGGAGATATGGATCACAAATGCTTAGTTCAAGGTGATTATTTAAAATATAATCTTTAGACAGAATCCATCCAGTTGCTATCCATGCCAAGAAACTGAGATTATATGCTCTGATGTCTGGAAGTGCCAGGCCTCCAAATTCACGTGGGAGAGAATGTTTAGTAAGAGAGATTTGTGCTTTTTTCCCTAACCAGAGAAATTGAACAATTAGACTATTCATCAGCCGAACATCTTTTTCAAAAAGAATTAATGGAACATTCTGGAGTACATATAACAATTTCGGGAGGAGGACCATTTTAACTAGGGCGACTCGTCGCGAAATTGACAATGGTAGACTTTGCCATAGTTTAAGTTTTTCCCTGATTTGTTTTATAATTGGGGGTATATTATATTCGTATAAATCCGCAGACTTCACTGGAATATTTATCCCTAGATATTTAAAAGAGTTTATTACTACTTTAAATGGATTATTGAAACAAGAGTCACTATTTTTCTGAATCCATAGAATTTCTGATTTAGATGCGTTTATCTTACATCCCGAGAAAGTACCAAATTGTTCAATTATCTGCAAAAGTCTGGGAATATTAATTTTAGTGTTAGATATATATAACAGAATATCATCCGCATATAAACCAATTTTCATCTGGGGTTTCGAAATCTTTATACCTTCCAAGGATTGTCTTAGCATGATTGCCAGGGGCTCGATGGCAACGTCAAAAAGAAGTGGGGAGAGAGGGCACCCCTGGCGTGTTCCTCTTTCTAATGTTATTGGGGAAGAGACAGATCCATTAACTATCAGGCTTGTAGCTGAGTGTTTGTATAAATTCTCTATAAATTCAGGAAATTTACCCTTGATTCCAAATTTAAGCAAGGAGGTGTTTAAATGCTTAAAAGTAATGGAATCAAACGCTTTTTTCTGCGTCAATAGAAAGAATAGCCATATCTGATACCTCCCCTCTCTCCCTTTTAGATCTTAAAGATTTTTCAAAGTATTCCAATGTGACCAGAACCTCCCTAATTTTGGCCGAAGAATTACGTTTGTTTAAGAAACCAGCTTGATCCGTGTGTATTACTTTTGGGAGGATTAGCTGTAGTCTAGAGGCTAAAATGGAAGTTAGAATCTTGTAGTCTGAATTAAGCAAGGCTATTGGCCTATACGATTCCTTTTTAGATGGATCTTTCCCCCCCTTAGGTATTAAAGTTGTGTAAGAAGAGGCAAATGATGATGTTGCTGGTTTACCGTTAATATACATGTCATTATAAAGATTCATTAAGTAGGGGGAGATTTCTGCCGATAATATCTTATAGAATTCATTTGGCAACCCGTCGGGGCCAGCCGCTTTATTAGTAGGAAGGCTAGAGATAACGTCAGCTATTTCCTGAGGAGAGATAGCAGAGTTAAGTCTACTGATACAGTCATCTGTCAGTGAGGGACTCACTATTTTACTCCAAAATTCTGCTGCATTCCCACTATCGTATCCTTTATATGAGTATATATCTTGATAATATTTCACGATTGCAGATGCAATTTCGTCCAATTTCAAGATTCGCGTACCCTTATCTATGATCTCTTCAATATAAGATTGTTTTTTTTCGTTCTTAACTAATCTAGCCAACATCTTTCCAGATTTATTCCTGAATCTGTAAAATTTGGCTTGGATTTTTAAATCTTTTTGCGCTTGTTGAGCCACAATAAATGTATCTCTAGCTTCTTTAGCTTGTACATATTTAGCCCAGTTTAGGGCATTTTTATGCAGCAAAAATTTGTTATATGAATTGGATAATATTTTTTGTAGTTCCTTTTCCTTTAACTTCAGTTTCTTAGATAGAATTATATTGTAGGTCAGAATTTCACCTCTGAGAACCGCCTTAGCAGCTTCCCAGAACAAGTCTGGATAATCTGTATAACTAGAATTAAAGCGCAAAAATTCCTCGAATTTAGACCTAAGATATGTCTTAAACTTCATGTCAGAAGCAAGGAAGTATGGAAAATGAAAACGCAAAGATTTAGGTTTTGCTTGTTCAAACTGGATTACTAGAGAGATAGGGGCGTGATCTGATAATAGAATAGAAGTAATTCCGGCCTGAGCCCTCAGGACTCCCAAACGTTCATCTGTCAAGAATAAGTCGATACGAGATAGGGTCTTATGTGCTTTTGAGAGACAAGTAAAGTCCTGAGTGTCTGGGTTTTGACTCCTCCAAATGTCACGTAATGCTAAGTTTTGTTTTATTTTATTAAATATTTTAAATTCTAGATTGTCCTTCTTTGTCTTTTCTGTTTCTTATTTTCTCTAAGTCTATCTAACTGGCATTGAGGTGCCATATTGAAGTCCCCTCCAACAATTAAATGCCCTTCACTGTATAGAAGAAGTTTAGACTGTATTTTATTTTAAAATTCTAAATCAAGGGTATTGGGGCCATAGATGTTACAAAACGTGTACGTTTCTTTGGCGATTCTATCTTTTAGTAAAACATATCTTCCTCCCGGATCAGGCTCACAGTGCACAACTTCAAGCTGAACCCTTTTCCCTATTAAAATAGCCACCCCTCTTTTTTTCCCAACGCTAGGTGAGTAGAATACTTCTCTAACCCAAGCAGCCTTAAGTTTGCGAGATTCTTCTGAATTAAGATGTGTTTCTTGGATGAACCCAATATCCGCTTGAAATTTCCTTACTTGGGTTAAAATAGCTTTCCATTTGATAGGGGTAGAGATCCCTCCCACATTCCACGAAATTATCTTAACTGTTTCCATTATCCAGTAATCTCAGCATTTACATGGAGCAGGGAGGGGAGGAGGGGGGAGAGAAAGGGGAAAAAAAAAAAAAAAGATACACACAGAGAACACACATCCAATACCCATCCATTGTCCCCATTTACCCTTGCCTTCAGATTTCCCCAGTCATTGGGCCGACTCTGACTATGAAGCAACTGGCCCTCCCGATACTGGTGGGTCCAGGGATGCAAAGAACTCCTCAGCCAAAAGAGCCTCAGAGAAAAAGTGTACTGCACCATTCACTGTTATTTTAATTTTGGCAGGATAAATTATAGTAGCATCAAAGCCATGGTTTATAAATTTAGTGCAGATAGGTGCAAGGTCTCTCCTTTTGGAGGCTGTTTCAGCCGAGAAGTCCTGGAACATGAGGATCTTAGCACCATTACTAATAAGTGGTTGAGTTTTCCGAAAATGCTGTAAGAGAGCAATTTTGTCTTGGTAATTAAGCAGTTTTGCAATAATAGGTCTAGGTCTAGAGATATTTTTATTCAGTGTATGGGGTGGGCCCATTCTATGTGCCCTTTCGACCAAAATACGTGGGTATGTAGGTGGGAATTTAAGGGCTGCAGTCAACGAGTCTGAAATAAACAAGCTCAAGTCCTCATACTGTTTCTCTTCAGGAAGACCAATTATTCTAATGTTATTTCTTCTACTACGATTTTCTAGGTCTTCTAATTTAGAAAGAGTTTTTTGAATATCACTACTAATACTATCGAGCTTAGAGCTATGTGTTGTTGTAAGGTCTTCTAGATCAGATACTCTTTGCTCGACCTCTGACAGGCGAGATGAAAATTGTCTGATTTCTTGTGTCAAAGAGGCTATGTCCTGCTTGATTTCAGACCTCAGGACCTCAAACTTAGGAGAAAGGGCCTCAGAAATGCTGGCAACTAAACTTTGGACATTCAATGTTTCAGGCATAGATGTATTTAATAAGGCTGATTGAACATCAGCAGATGGGTCCTGTACCCCTTTAGGTTTCCTTTCCCTTTGTCTAGCTGTCATAGCTGGAGAGGGTGTTTTGACAGAGGTGCCAAGAAATGTATCCATATACCGGTTGTGATTTAAGTGATAGGAGAGAAAAAATTATGAAAGCAATTTCAGTGTGTACTATTAAGTGGTGGTGAGTAAAAAAAAAAAAAAAAAAAAAAAAAGGAAAGTGATAGTGACCACGGTTAAGAGAAGAAAAAGTTGATTATAATGTGTATGTGAGGAGAGAGAAGAAAAAGTTAGTTACAATGTGTATGTGAAGAAAAGAAAAAAAAAAGGAGAACCACTTGGTTCAGTGAGAAGGGGTGTGTATTTGTGATACCCAAATACAAAAGTGCAATTAAGTGAGTGCAATTACCGACCGGTATAAGGCTCTGAGATAGAAAAGTGGCCAAGTCAAGTCTGTCAAAGAGTGAGAAAAAAAAGGCCTTATTACAGAAAATAACCACTTAGCTGCAATTGCCAAAGAAGCTAGTGGGGCCCAGTTGCCAAAGTCAGATTTAGATGAACTATTGTTTACACAAATATTGTTTGCGATAATATTTTCGATATAGTAAGTTAAAGCTACCAGCACTTAAATAACAGCAAACATTTATTAAATGAAGGTAAGTGTAAATAAGAGTAAGCCCTTAGATGTTGTGTTGTCTACACAGAAGCAAATTGGTTGCTGTTAGTAACAGTGGAGTTTAAGATTCAGCTGAGGGGGGAAGATATTTTTGCACAAAAAACACTCAGGGGGATAAGAAGTTAAGTATATAGATATTCCTGGTATAATATAATTCCCTTTTTTTCCCCCTTTCCCCTGCTTTTTGGTCCTAAACAATAAAAATTTCCTCGTAACAAAGTTAATTAATTTAACAAAGGGTATATTCAACAGGTGCACAGAAGGTTGATAAGCCAAGAATCTCCCCACTAATGATGTAAGGCACGTTAGAGCTATTTAGCCTTATTAAAAGATAAGCTTAGAACACAACCAAAGATTATATTAGCCCAATTCTAGAATCCTTATGTCCAGGAAAAAGAAGCAAAACAAACAACAAGTAAAAAAAAAAAAAGAAAAAAAAAAAAGAAAAAAAAGAAAAAAAAAGGGATTGCAATAGTTTCTAGCATTAAATGTAGACCTTTAGACACCTTTTCTTAACAATACTTAGGCAATAATTATTTAACACTTTTAGTTACCGCAAGTATGTACATAGGTTACACAAAAAAAAGAATATGTCATAGTGAATAAAATAAAGGAAAAAAAAAAAAAAGAAAAAAAAGAAGAAAAAAACCCCCCACTATGTCAGAGTATAATACATTGTAATCAATTGAAGGTGTCAATTTTGTTACTGTTTTTCCCTGTGGAAGACACACTTAAAGGGACATAATACTCATATGCTAAATCACTTGAAACTGATGCAGTATAACTGTAAAAAGCTGACTGGAAAATATCACCTGAGCATCTCTATGTAGAAAAGGAAGATATTTTACCTCACAATCTCCTCAGCTCAGCAGAGTAAGTTCTATGTAAAAAGTTATACTCAGCTGCTCCCAGCTGCAGGTAAAAAAAATAAAAAAAATGAAGAAATGAACAGCAGCCAATCAGCATCAGCAGTGCTGAGGTCATGAACTCTTACTGTGATCTCATGAGATTTGACTTAACTCTCATGAGATTTCATAGTAAGCTTCCTTTACCTGATTGGTGAAATAATATGAGAGTGCACGATGCTAGTCCCTTCAGATGTCCCAGGACAAACACACTAATATGCTGCTTAGAAATCCTTTACAATGGGATGTGGCTACTGAGGAACTTTTGAGGTAAAATATCTTTCTTTTTTACATAGAGATGTTCAGGTGATATTTTCTAATCAGCTTTTTACAGCTATGCTGCATCACTTTCAAGTGTTTAAACATTTGGGTATTATGGCCCTTTAAGTAACATAGGCAAAGTTCCAGGTTTTACATTTAAATATAATGGCAAGGAGTCCATGTAGAAACTTATTTCAGTTCTTCAGGTTTTAAGTTCTGTTATTCCTTTATGCTCCCCTCATCTCCCTTTCTTCTTCCCTCCTTGCATTAAATAATTAACCATAGAGAGTTTTTCTTTGAGGTCCCCTTCAAAGGCAAATGATTGGCACTTAATATTTATACGATGCCCTTTGTATTAATGCCACATCCAGCCCCTTAGCCCCAGAGTTCCTCCCCAGGACCTCCACTCCAAAAGACCGTAGTCTCTGCCAGGTAGAAAAAGGAAAGTGTATTGAAAGACTCACCTCTCTCGTGCTGCTCGGCCGCCCGCTGTGTTTGTCGTAGGCTTTCTGCTCCTGCAAGGTGTCCCAGGCTCGCGGGCAACAGCCCGCGGGTGATCCCGCTCTACAGCCCCGCTCGCAGTCCAGACCTCAACTCCCCTCACGCAGCAGCGGTGGGAGGGGAGAGAGAGATGCCACACAGAGCAGCCAGAGCAGCAGGTAAGAGAGCTCCCCACAGCCGGTCTCCGATCCAAGACCGGGCCCGGCTCATTCCCACGCAGCACCGGTGGGGGAGGAGGCGGGGTAGACGCCAGACAGCAAGTCACACGGACCAAACCAGACGGCATCACGGATGTCACAGCGGGTAAGAATATAGCCGTATACTATGTTTCTTGAGGCTGAAGGTTATCCAAACAGGGGCGGCAGGCGGCAGACACAGAGAGAAGAGGTAAAGTTAGAGTGTCAGGAAGGTTGTTTGCAAAGTTAGAAGAAATGCCTTAAAGCAGGAGCCCAGGTAGCTTGTCCAACACCTGTTCAAGCCAGGTGAATATTTAAGGCAGTTCAAGTAGGACCAGGTAGCAGGGGGAATAAGAAGGCATAGACCAGTGAGATGGCAGTCCACTGGTACAGGTTCTAGAGACGGTTGTGTTAGCTGTCCGCAGAAGCAGCCTCAGAGCTTGAGGCAAGGCGCGAAAAATCCACCGCCAGGTAGCTGAAGGACTGGAGGTGCGAGCAGAGCAGAGCAACACCTGCCTGACTCCTCCTCCACCGGAACCCCCAGAGCAAACAATTTTAAACAACTTTCCAATTTACTTCCGTTATCTAATTTGCTTAATTCATTTGGTAACCTTTGTTGAATTAGTAGTAATGCACTACTTAGAGCTAGCTGAGAGCCAAAGACAAGAGGCAAATGTTTGCAGCCACCAATCAGCAGCTTTTGAGCTTACCTAGGTATTATTTTCAACAAAGGATACAAATAGAACTAAACAAATTAGAAAATAGAAATAAATTGGAAAGTTATTCAAAAATGCATGCTCTATCTGCATCCTAAAATAACAAAATGAGTTTATGTCCCTTTCATTCACAAAAATGCACAAACTTCTTTAGTACGTGGGTTTGAGAGAACAACAGATACATTGAAGAGCTTTAATAGACCCCAAAATTAAAATTAAAGATTCGTGATTCAGGCAGAGCACTGCTTTTCAAACCTTTCCTCAGGCCTCCCTAACAGGCCAGATGTTGAGGATATCTGAACTACAGCACAGGTGAAATAATCAGCTGATTAGTAAATAATCGGCGAGATTACGAGTTTTGCGTTAGGAGCTGTGCGGTGCTAACGAGCAGTTTTTTCTCACTGCTCAATTACCTACAGCGCTGGTATTACAGGTTTTTACAAACCCGGCGTTAAAAGGCAAGAAGTGAGCGTAGAGCAAAATTGAGCTCCTTACCACACTCCAATACCAGCGCTGCTTAAATCAGCGGTGAGCTGGTCGTACGTGCTAGTGCACGATTTCCCCATAGACATCAATGGGGAAAGCCGGCTGAGAAAATGTCTAACACCTGCCAAAAAGCAGCGTAAAACTCAGTAATGCAGCCCCATTGATTCGTATTGGGAAATAAAAGTTATGTTTACACCTAACACCCTAACATGAACCCCGAGTCTAAACACCCCTAACCTTACACTTATTAACCCCTAATCTTCTGCCCCCGACATCGCCGACACCTACAATATACTTATTAACCCCTAATCTGCCGCTCCGGACACCACCGCCACTATAATAAACATATTAACCCCTAATCTGCTGCCCCCAACATCGCAGACACCTACATTATATTTATTAACCCCTAATCTCCCACCCCCAATGTCGCCGCAACCTACCTACACTTATTAACCCCTAATCTGCCACCCCCAACATCGCCGCCACTATATTAAATGTATTAACCCCTAAATCTAAGTCTAACCCTAAAACCCCCTAACAAATATAATTTAAATACATCTAAATAAAATTACTATAATTACCTAAATTATTCCTATTTAAAACTAAATACTTACCTATAAATAAACCCTAAGATAGCTACAATATAACTAATTGTAACAATGTAGCTAGCTTAGGGTTTATTTTTATTTTACAGGCAAGTTTGTATTTATTTTAACTAGGTAGAATAGTTACTAAATAGTTATTAAGTATTTAATAACTACCTAGCTAAAATAAATATAAATTGACCTGTAAAATAAAACCTAACCTAAGTTACACTAACACCTAAACTAACCCTACAATTAAATAAATTACCTACATTAAATACAATTAAATAAATTAAATTAGCTAAATCACAAAAAAAACACTACATTACAGAAAAAAATCAAATTACAGATCTTTAAACTACTTACACCTAATCTAATAGCCCTATCAAAATAAATAAGCCCCCCCAAAATAAAAATAAAAACCTATCCTAAACTCAACTATCAATAGCCCTTAAGGGTCTTTTAAGGGGCATTGCCCCAAAGTAATCAGCTCTTTAACCTGTAAAAAAAAAATACAAACAACCTAGGCTCCCCATTGCCCTGAAAAGGGAATTTGGATGGGCATTGCCCTTAAAAGGGCATTTAGCTCTATTGGAGGCACAACGCCCTAACCTAAAAAATAAACCCACCCAATACCCTTTTCAGGGCAATGAGGAGCATAGGTTTTTTTAGTTAGGATTTTATTTGGGGGGTTGGTTGTGTGGGTGGTGGGTTTTACTGTTGGGGGGTTGTTTGTATTTGTTTTTTACAGGTAAAAGAGATGATTACTTTGGGGCAATGCCCCGTAAGAGGCCTTTTAAGGGCTATTGATAGTTTAGTTTAGGCTAGGGCTTTTTTTTATTTTGATAGGGCTATTAGATTAGGTGTAATTAGTTTAAAGATCTATCATTTGTTTTTTATTTTCTGTAATTTAGTGTTTGTTTTTTGTGATTTAGCTAATTTAATTTAATTTATTTAATTGTATTTAATGTAGGTAATTTATTTAACTGTAGGGTTAGGTTAGGTGTAAGTGTAACTTAGGTTAGGTTTTATTTTACAGGTCAATTTGTATTTATTTTAGCTAGGTAGTTATTAAATAGTTAATAACTATTTAGTAACTATTCTACCTAGTTAAAATAAATACAAACTTGCCTGTAAAATAAAAATAAAACCTAAGCTAGCTACAATGTAACTATTAGTTATATTGTAGCTAGCTTAGGGTTTATTTTATAGGTAAGTATTAAATAGGAATAATTTAATTAATAATAGAAATTTTATTTAGATTTATTTAAATTATATTTAAGTTAGGGGTGTTAGGGTTATACTTAAGTTAAAGGGTTAATAAATTTAGAATAGTTGCGCCGACGTTGGGGACAGCAGATTTGGGATTAATAAATGTAGGTAGATGGTGGCGATGTTGGGGGCAGCAGATTAGGGGTTAATAAATATAATGTAGGTTGCGGCGATGTCCGGAGCGGCAGATTAGGGGTTAATAAGTATAATGTAGGTGGCAGCGATGTTAGGGGCGACAGATTAGGGGTTACTAATATTTAACTAGTGTTTGCGAGGCGGGAGTGCGGCGGTTTAGAGGTTAATATGTTTATTCTAGTGATGCCGATGTCCGGAGTGGTAGATTAGGGGTTAAACATTTTATTATAGTGTTTGTGATGCAAGAGGGCTTCGGTTTAGGGGTTGGTAGTTTATGGGTGTTAGTGTACTTTTTAGCACTTTAGTTAGGAGTTTTATGCTATGGCGTTGTAGTGTAAAACTCATAACTACTGACTTTAAAATGTGTTACGAATCTTGACGGGGTAGGGTGTACCGCTCACTTTTTGGCCTCCCAGGACAGTCCCATAGAAAAAAGGGTTTGCGAAGTTTACGTAAGTCGGTTTGCGGTAAGGCCAAAAAGTGTGCGGTGCCCCTAAACCTGCAAGACTTGTAATACCAGCGGTAGTGAAAAAGCAGCGTTAGGACCTGTTAACGCTGCTTTTTCAGTTTACCGCAAAACTCGTAATCTAGCCGAACGTTATTTTGCTTGCTCTCACCCAATGTAATCCTGAAAATCTGGCCTGTTAGGGAGGCATTAGGACAGGTTTTAAAACCAGTGGGATAAAGCGTACAGATTTAATCAACTTTCCAATTTACTTTCATTATCCATTTGTTCTCAGTCTTTTTAGATACACACATGGGCATCCGGAGTGGGGGTTGCACAGGTTAAAAAGTCAGGCACACTTTTGCAAACACAAAGCTTGATAAAAAACATACTATTCCATGTTGCTTTAAATCTAGCTGTGTGCTCGCAAGAAAGTGTCAGACTTTCTATGTGTTGTGTTAATAGTTTTGTTTTGTAATTTTCCCTATGGGTTTTGCACCGTTGCTTGTCTGTGGTTGACCGCCTGAGTTGCTAGGAGCTGCTCAGCTGTCTGTGAGTGCTGGTGAGTTCATAGGAATGTGTGTTTTACAGTGACATATGATGTGCACCCAGTCCGGTTTGAGAGTGCAACCCATTTTCATGATTTGTATGTGTCTAGGGAAATTACAAAAGGCCTGTGTTATCCTTGTTGGAATCTCAGTGTGTTTGGTTAAAGGCATGCATTGTGTGGTTAGGTAAAGACCATGATGTGGTCCTGGGCTATCACTATTTGTCCAAATGCACTTAATCTAGCTGTCTGCTTGCAAGAGAGTTTAAGCCTTCCTATGTTTTGTGTGTGTTCGTGTGTGTGAATATATATATATATATATATATATATATATATATATATATATACTGGCTCCTAGATTTTAAAATACTATTTGTTAATCTGCACCGTATAAGCATAAGTATAAGCACTCATTTGAGTCACTCTTTTGATGCCAATGAGTTACCATGCCATGTTAAAAATTATATGCAACTCACGTGTATGACATCTGCTTCACATGTTTCCACTGATATTATTATCCTTAGGATATTTTAGACCCCCCCAGTGTATGCACACTTACTGAGGCACCAGCTCATACTGAGCATGTGCAAGAGTTCACAGTGTATACACATATGAGTCTGTGATTAGTCTATGACTGTCACATTATACAGTAGGCTGGGAAAATGGAAGCCATCTTTGAAATTTCTCATTAAAAAAATCTACTGATACTTTGAAATTCAGAGTCAGTGCTGTTGTGTGTTTGAGGATTATGTAATTATAATGTATTTCATGGTCCTTTAACAAAGTTTGGAAAGCGCTTTTAATAAATGTATTCCAGTTCCTGCTCTATAGGATTTATATTTCTTCTGCACGTATAAATTAGAGAGGAAAACTAGTAAGCAGAATTAAGCACATGTAATGCCAATATTTATAGCATATTATTTAGATCACTTTGGCTCCTGGATGGAAATAACATATGTTATTAGTATGTTATTAGTTATTAGTTATGTTATTAGTGTGATTATTAGTGTGATTATAACACACCTTTAAGTATTTGAATAGATTTATTTACTAGAAACAACTTTATGGTGATATTCTCTGTTTAATTATAACTAATAAGTTTAACACTTATTAATAAATAATGCAACAGTTAACACTTAAAACTTCTATCAATAGTCTACTTAGTGGGGTCAAATTTATACTTGCTATATTCTTTCTCACTGTAACATTATGCTTCCTTCACATGACTTTTGAGTTTTCAGCACCACTTAAGCAATGCTGGTTCAAAGTGGCAGCTGCTCCAGGACAGAATAAGTAGCATGTGTGTATTCATGTGACGATGGCTATTAGACACGTCTAAAGTTCACAGAATAAGTTATGTTAAGCTCTTTGCCCTGCCTGCCTAATTCCAGCAAATGACTATACTGATATATATCATAGAAGCAGTGACATGGTGTTTGTAACTACTATTAACAAACATACAAGCAGGCCATATATTTTTTAAGAAACAGAGTCATTAAAATAACATAAAATGTCAGTTTAGCAGCGTGCCCTCCATGTAATTTTATGTATTTGTCAATAATGTTTTTAATGGTTAAACTCAGAGTTGATGCAGTTAAAATGATTTGTTCATCTTGGAAATCTTAATAAGGTTGTGCATAAAGTCAAGTCAGGAAGATTTTTATTAGGTACAATTGTCCTTACCACTCAAAACAATATATTGTCAATTTGCTGCCATCTAATGTTGTTTAACTGAATATTACACAAACACACTAATTTTACAAGCAGTGCTTCTAAATGACAAGTTGGGTTAAAATAATAGAAGAGATTATAGACTTTATTTTCTATAGATAAAATAATAAAATAAAATATGAAAATTTAGGTGTACTATATGACTCTTTTTGGATGCAAAACTTCAACTTATGAATAATAAAGCCAGAATTCTAAAATGAAAAAATGTCAATAGTATCAAAAAGTTGCAAGATAAAAATATCAATAATATCAGAAAGTTGAAATAATTTCAGAAAGTTGAAATCATTAATATAATTTAAATATAATTGTATCGATAAAATTATATAACTGTCCACAGATTTGTCCAATATGCTGAAAACTTTACTGAGAAAATATTTAAGATCCAAACAATGACCACTGTACAGTTCCATGAATTATAGTTCACAAAGGAATCCCCATTAGTAGCGTTTTCTCAGTGAAAAAAGATCTGTACACAATCCTCTGTGCTTGGTCCAATTGGTGCTGCCTCCCCAGAAACTGTGACAAAATCCCGGTCTCCGTGAACAAACTATAAGAAAGAAAAGGGGACAGGCGCAACCTCGACAGCATCAGTTTATTGAAGTACACACAGGACAAACAGTATTGCACTTACAAAATAGCAGTTAAAAACACGCCTTAATACTCCAAACACTCTGGCAGTCAGCTGTTTATACGCAGTCCCTTCAGGTTGTCGGCTATTACCTTCCAACCGGGTGCCGCAATTCAAGATCTTAACTCACTATCACCTAGATTTAGAGTTTTGCATTAGAAGGGGTGCGTTAGCAACGCGTGTTTTTTTTCTCCCGCACCTTTTAAATAACGCTGGTATTTAGAGTTCTCTGAAGGGCTGCATTAGGCTCCAAAAAGGGAGCGTAAAGGCATATTTACCGCCACTTCAACTCTCAATACCAGCGTTGCTTACGGTAGCAGCCAGCTTGAAAAATGTGCTCGTGCTCGATTTCCCAATCGGAAACAATGGGGCAGTTTGAGCTGAAAAAAAAACCTAACACCTGCAAAAAAGCAGCGTTCAGCTCCTAACGCAGCCCCATTGTTTCCTATAGGGAAACACTTCCTAAGTCTGCACCTAACACCCTAACATGTATCCCGAGTCTAAACACCCCTAACCTTACACTTATTAACCCCTAATCTGTTGCCCCCACTATCGCTGACCCCTGCATTTTATTATTAACCCCTAATTTGCCGCTCCGGACACCGCCGCAACCTACATTATCCCTATGAACCCCTAATCTGCTGCCCCCAACATCGCCGACACCTACATTATATTTATTAACCCCTAATCTGCCCCCCCAACATCGCTGCTACCTTACCTACACTTATTAACCCCTAATCTGCCGACCGGACCTCGCCGCCACTATAATAAATGTATTAACCCCTAAACCGCCTCACTCCCGCCTCGCAAACCCTATAATAAATAGTTTAACCCCTAATCTGCCCTCCCTAACATCGCCGCCACCTAACTTCAAGTATTAACCCCTAATCTGCCGACCGGACCTCGCTGCTACTATAATAAATGTATTAACCCCTAAAGCTAAGTCTAACCCTAACCCTAACACCCCCCTAAATTAAATATAATTTAAATCTAACTAAATAAATTATTTCTTATTAAATAAATTAATCTTATTTAAAGCTAAATACTTACCTGTAAAATAAACCCTAATATAGCTACAATATAATGAATAATTATATTGTAGCTATTTTAGGATTTATATTTATTTTACAGGCAACTTTGTATTTATTTTAACTAGGTACAATAGTTATTAAATATGTATTTACTATTTAATAGCTATCTAGTTAAAATAATGACAAAATTACCTGTAAAATAAATCCTAGCCTAAGTTACAATTAAACCTAACACTACACTACCAATAAATTAATTAACTAAACTACTTACAATTACCTACAATTAAATCAACTAAACTAAATTACCAAAAAACCAAACACTAAATTACAAAAAAAAACAAACACTAAATTACAAAAAATAAAAAAAGATTACAAGAATTTTAAACTAATTACACCTGCTCTAAGCCCCTAAAAAAATAACAAAGCCCCCCCAAAATAAAAAAAATGCCCTACCCTATTCTAAAATAAAAAGTTAACAGCTCTATTACCTTACCAGCCCTTAAAAGGGCTTTTTGCGGGGCATGCCCCAAAGAAATCAGTTCTTTTGCCTGTAAAAAAAAGCATACAATATCCCCCCCAACATTACAACCCACCACCCACATACCCCTAATCTAACCCACACAAACCCCCCTTAAAAAACCTAACACTAATCCCCTGAAGATCTCCCTACCTTGTATTTACCCAGACGGGTATCACTGATCCGTCCAGAAGAGGGTCCGAAGTCTTCATCATATCCGGCAAGAAGAGGTCCTCCAGAGGGTCCGAAGTCTTCATCCTATCCGGCAAGAAGAGATCCTCCAGAGGGTCCAAAGTCTTCATCCAGACGGCATCTTCTAACTTCTTCCATCCGGAGCGGAGCGGGTCCATCTTGAAGCAGCCGACGATGGCGTCCCTCAAATTCCGATTGACTGATAGGATTCTATCAGCCAATCGGAATTAAGGTAGGAAAAATCTGATTGGCTGATTGAATCAGCCAATCAGATTCAAGTTCAATACGATTGGCTGATTGGATCAGCCAATCAGATTGAGCTTGCATTCTATTGGCTGATCGGAGCAGCCAATAGAATGCGAGCTCAATCTGATTGGCTCCGATCAGCCAATAGAATGCAAGCTCAATCTTATTGGCTGATCCAATCAGCCAATCGTATTGAACTTGAATATGATTGGCTGATTGAATCAGCCAATCAGATTTTTCCTACCTTAATTCCGATTGGCTGATAGAATCCTATCAGTCAATCGGAATTCGAGGGACGCCATCCACTCCGGATGGAAGAAGATAGAAGATGCCGCCTGGATGAAGACTTTGGACCCTCTGGAGGAACTCTTCTTGCTGCATAGGATGAAGACTTCGGACCCTCTGGAGGACCTCTTCTTGCCGGATAGGATGAGGACTTCGGACCCTCTTCTGGACGGATCGGTGATACCCGGCTGGGTGAATACAAGGTAGGGAGATCTTCAGGGGCTTAGTGTTAGGTTTTTTAAGGGGGGATTGGGTGGGTTAGATTAGGGGTATGTGGGTGGTGGGTTGTAATGTTGGGGGGGGGTATTGTATGCTTTTTTTTACAGGCAAAAGAGCTGATTTCTTTGGGGCATGCCCCGCAAAAATCCCTTTTAATGGCTGGTAAGGTAATAGAGCTGTTAACTTTTTATTTTAGAATAGGGTAAGGCATTTTTTATTTTGGGAGGCTTTGTTATTTTTTTAGGGGGCTTAGAGTAGGTGTAATTAGTTTAAAATTCTTGTAATCTTTTTTTATTTTTTGTAATTTAGTGTTTGTTTATTTGGTAATTTAGTTTAGTTGATTTAATTGTAGGTAATTGTAGGTAGTTTATTTAATTAATTTATTGATAGTGTAGTGTTAGGTTTAATTGTAACTTAGGTTAGGATTTATTTTACAGGTAATTTTGTAATTATTTTAACTAGGTAGCTATTAAATAGTAAATAACTATTTAATAGCTATTGTACCTAGTTAAAATAAATACAAAGTTGCCTGTAAAATAAATATAAATGCTAAATTAGCTACAATATAATTATTCGTTATATTGTAGCTATATTAGGGTTTATTTTACAGGTAAGTATTTAGCTTTAAATAGGATTAATTTATTTAATAAGAAATAATTTATAATTTATTTTGTTAGATTTAAATTATATTTAATTTAGGGGGGTGTTAGGGTTAGACTTAGCTTTAGGGGTTAATACATTTATTATAGTAGCGGTGAGGTCCGGTCGGCAGATTAGGGGTTAATGCTTGAAGTTAGGTGGCGGCGATGTTAGGGAGGGCAGATTAGGGGTTAATTAAATGTATTATAGGGTTTGCGAGGCGGGAGTGAGGCGGTTTAGGGGTTAATACATTTATTATAGTAGTGGCAAGGTCCGGTCGGCAGATTAGGGGTTAATAAGTGTAGGTAAGGTAGCGGCGACGTTGGGGGGGGCAGATTAGGGGTTAATAAATATTATGTAGGTGTCGGCGATGTTAGGGGCAGCAGATTAGGGGGTTCATAGGGATAATGTAGGTTGCGGCGGTGTGCGGTTGGCAGATTAGGGGTTAAACAAATTTATTAGAGTGGCGGCGATGTGGGGGGACCTCGGTTTAGGGGTACATAGGTAGTTTATGGGTGTTAGTGTACTTTAGAGCACAGTAGTTAAGAGCTTTATGAACCGGCATTAGCCCAGAAAGCTCTTAACTCCTGACTTTTTTCTGCGGCTGGAGTTTTGTCGTTAGAGTTCTAACGCTCACTTCAGCCAAGACTCTAAATACCGGCATTAGGAAGATCCCATTGAAAAGATAGGATACGCAATTGGCGTAAGGGGATCTGCATATGGAAAAGTCGCGGCTGGAAAGTGAGCGTTAGACCCTTTCCTGACTGACGCTAAATACCAGAGGGTGGTAAAAAGCAGCGTTAGGAGCCCTTAACGCTGGTTTTGACGGCTACCGCAGAACTCTAGGCGTTCGTGAGGTCACCTTCGATATTTGGAAAATATAGGCGTCAGTTTCAAAAAACTTTTTACACACCTGGATGCGTTTCGTCCGCAGCACGGGCGGACTTTTTCAACAGGTGAAATCTTGGATGTAGTAGTGTGCCTTTTATAACCCTGAGGTCAGCACTGGATATGGATGTCAGCTGAATTGATCTTGAATTGTGACACCCGTTGGAAGGTGATAGCCGACAACCTGAAGGGACTGCGTATAAACAGCTGACTGCCAGAGTGTTTGGAGTATTAAGGCATGTTTTTAACTGCTATCTTGTAAGTGCAATACTGTTTGTCCTGTGTGTACTTTAATAAACTGATGCTGTTGAGGTTGCGCCTGTCCCCTTTTTTTCTTTTTAACTGAATATTACTTTCTCAAATTGGATACCTTGTACCTAAGCATCTGCAGATTATCCCCTTATCTCAGTTCTTTTGACACTATTGCATTTTAGCCAATCAGTGATGACTCATAAATAACTCCACAGAAGTGAACACAATGTAATCTATATGGCACACGTGACTTGCACTGTCTAGCTGTGAAAAACTGTCAAAATACACTGAGATAAGAGGCGGCCTTCAAGGGTTTATAAATTAGCATATGCACGTAACTAGGATTAGCTTTTAACAAAGAATACCAAGAGAACTATGCAAATTTGATTAGAAAAGTAAATTGGAAAGTTGTTTAAAAATGCATGTCCTATCTGAATCATGAAAGTTTAATTTTGACTAGACTGTCCCTTTAAATACCACTATAGAGAAGGCTTTGGTTACTCTTTTACCTCCTCCCACTTATACCCCAAGACTCTTCCTCTCATCCTAATCTCACTCATAAAGTCATATAGGGTTATGAATATAGGAGGTCTCTCAGAAATCAGAACACATTTTTACATTATGCCCTAATCAGTTTTTGTTTCAAGTTATCATTTGTAACTTCATCAAACTGATCAGTATTCATACTGGAAGAGAAACTTCTCAAAAGCATTTAAAATGCATTGTTTGTCCAATAAAATGTATTACTACTTACTGCAATACCCTTGTTGTGTTGGTAATGAATGTAGTTTGTCAATCAATATCCAGCATAAAATTTTTTGTTAAAAAAAAAAAAACGCATCATACAGGGATATGAAAAACATTTTTTTTTTTATTTTGTGATTGAAACAGAGCATACCAATATGAAAAATTTCCAAATTAAAGGGATATGAAACACAAATTTATCAATGATGATTGGTGGGTACATTTACACAAGCAAGATATTTGCACTCCACTCAGTAATACAAGTGCACGCAAATATGCACTGGTATTACAAGTTGAGCGCAATTCGAACACCTAACTTTCACCTCACGAGAGCGCGCAATCATAGGCTCTAATGGGAGCCTCGTTCTGATGCTGGCACAGAACCTAGGGCAGCAAAGGGGGTAAGTTATGCAGTGATGGGTAGCTTATTTAAAAGATATATTATATGAATATATACATATATTTCTGTGTTCATATGTGTATGCATATATATTTATAGGAATAATACATTCCCGATAGAATGCAATGTAAAGGCACCACACTCATGCTCATTTTCAGCCCTTAAAACTAGTTTGTGCAGTTATTATTAAAAAAATAAAATGCTACATTTTTTTATTTAAATAAAAACAAAACAACACTACACTTTATTTTGCGGGCAATTGGGGGACATTTTGAAAATGAACTAGAGATCTGATCCCTGGTTAATTTTCTGTGTGCTAATTGCAAGCTTGCGGTACAATTAAGCAGCCACTTGTAATGGCTGGTTATTTATCGTGCAATTTGGCCCATTTATGGGCTCGCGATAAATTAGCACTCCCCTTGTAATCTAGCCCAGAGTGTTTAACTATGTATTTATGTAAATATTTTACATTCCAATGTTCTGCACATATCAGAATATGTTGTAGGTATTTATAAAAATAGATATTCCTATATGTATCTGTATATATCTATACCCATATATGATTATGTGTGTATATATATATGTATAGATATATATTCTACCAAAAAAAATCATATATATGTAGAAATATTTTTTATGTATAAATAGAACATATTCTATGTGAAGAATATTGGAATGGGAAATATTCATATTTTCATATTTCCTCTTTTTTTCTCCATTGACTTCTATGGGGTAATATGCGAACATGCATGCAATATTCTAAGTTCCGCTTTTTGCGCTTGTCGGGTTAGCGCGCAAGCGGAAACAGTTTTCTTTCAACTCATAATACGAGTGCAAAATTCTTACTTCTAGTGCAATTAACGTGCACGCTCCTGAGCTTACGCTCCCTGCTTTTCAACAAAAGATGCCAAGAGAATGAAGACATTTTGATAGTAAAAGTAAATTAGCAAGTTGTTTAAAATGTCAAGCTCTATCTGTATTGTAAAAGAAAAATTGGGGGTTTGGTGTCCCTTTAAGAGAACTAGTCTTTTTCATATTTAAGGTTAAAAAAATTAATAATATGCAGGGAGAGAGGTCCAAAAGCGCAGCTGAGATGATCCTATTTAACATGTTCAAGCGCTTACCATGAAGACGAGTAAAGTAAACACAACCTTTATCTCTTTCTTACTTAATACTGTCTTTAAAGTGGTTTCTTAATCACATAGCTTCACCAAGAATTAAACAGCCTCTAGTCAGTGCAAAATCTGTGTTATTCTATATTATTTTGTGAAATTCATTTATTTAAAGGGAATTACAGTCATTGCATAATATATACCAACAATAAAAGGGACATAAAGGTCAAATTTTAAACTTTCCGGGTTCTGATAGATACAATTGTAACAGGACTCTTGCCATTGCTTTACCAGATGTGTTCCGCTACCAGTAGTGCATTGCTGTGCTGGAGCTGACTTCTAACATATTAGAGAATTTTCTTTTTGAAATTTTATGACCCAATAAGTACTGAATAGTAACAAACCTTAGTACAAAATAAGCATTTTAAAAGTACTTAAAGGGACACTCAAGTCAAAATTAAACTTTTTTTAATGATTCAGATAGAGCATGCAATTTAAACAACTTTCTAATTTACTTCCATTAACAAAATGTGCACAATATTATTATATTTACGCTTTTTGAGTCACAAGCTCTTATATATATGCATTTGTGATTGGCTGATGGCTGTCACATGATACAGGGGGAGTGGAAATAGCTATAACTTTGATATTTGTTAGAAAAAAATCTAGTACTCTTTTGACGTTCAGACTAAGTGCTATTGCATTGTCTTTGTATCATGAATGTGTTGATCATGCTAATCTACTGTATTTACTGGTCCTTTAAAGCTTTCTATTTGTCAATGACATACACAACTACACTGATGCACAATGCAGCAAGTAAGAAATCTGTCTTTTGCCGGTCAGTCCAAAGAAGGTTGAAACAGCTGTCCACTTGTAGTTTCTCATGCTGGACTCCCTGCTATATTTTCCAGCTGCCTAGAGTAGCAATGCACTGGCATGAGGGAATCTGTGTTTAAAATGGATAATTAGAAGCAAAACGTTGAGGCGTTGTACTTCTCAGTTGCATATCCATACCCAGAATCCTCTGCTCCAGTGAAAACAGAGTGAGTTGGGGTTTACTCTTAGAGGGTGTGCAGAGGTGCGATACAATTATATAGTGTGCATCACTATATTCACAAGGGTTTTTTTTCTCATCTATTTTACTCATCATAACTTATTTTGAGACTAGTTTGGAAGAACTGCTTTAAAACCACGAGAAGGGTGTTTGATCGTAGCTCACTTAATTGTGGTCTATTAGGGTTAAGTGTAAATGAGTGTGTCCACTTCTGTCATACAACAGATCACTGTACTCTTGCACATCCCTCCACAGAAAATCTCAGCAGTGTTTACACGGAAGCAGAGATTTCTTGGTACAGCCATGCAAATAGGTTTGCCGGAAATCCAGTGTTCAATTGAACAGACCAGTATTTTAGCAGGCTGTCCAGTAAAATCTTCACAAAAATACTGGACACTTAAAGATCTCTTTTTTGTTTTTTTTGTTTGTTTGTTTTATAAGCGTGTTTTAGATCAAATAAAAGGCCTCCTATGCCTTAACAGATTACAAATTTGGGCCAGAATGAAATGAGGAACAGTCAAGGATGCAAAATCACTTCTGTTTCATTGGCAGCCAGAGATACAAAGAATATGTGTATGTTACTGGCAGCCAAGGGTGACAATGACTGCCCAGTTGGGAAACATATACATGGTGGGTTCGAGAGGGGGGCTAACATAAAGCTTTTGAGGGGGGCATTGTGCCCAGTCACCAACAGGTTTTCCTGTATTTTTTTGGAAGACATCTGACAACTGTGCTGTACAATGATCTGTTTTGTGTCACTATACTCACAAATTCTGTTTATGCACTATAACCTATTATGAAACTGGTTTGGTCCCACTGCTCTCACAATGCCATAACTTGTTTAGGCAATGTGCAGCATTCCGGGGGGAAAAACTAGATTACCAAGCTTGCTTTTTACCGCCTTTCTAGGGAGTCTAGGACAAAAAAGGTTTTATACAAATATAATAAAGGCTACATTAAAAGTGAAGAGCAATCAATAAAGTCTGGTGCTTTATCTTGTGCTTGGCCTCAAGTGGATTACAAGTGAATGGTAAAAATGTTTAGCACAGCGCCTTAATAAGGCCAAAACTTTTTTTAGAGCACCCTTAAATGTTTAATGAATAGCACAGAGAGCGCTATAAGTGTGCTGATTGTGTTAGTATTCCAAGTGAGTTAAACGTTGGGATCAAGGGCAATTGAATATACTACTTTAAAATCTAGAGCTTTTTGAGACCTGAAGCCGAAAGTAGTAAGTTATTATAAAGTGTATTGAAAAGAAAGTAAAAATCTTTTCGTAAGAAAATAACAAAAGCAACGTACAGGCGGCACATTTAATATTTTATAGTGGATACAATTACAAGCTTTTAGGACACTGATGTCTTTCCGTCAGGCATTCTGATGTACAAATCCTGTAAGTTGTGATCTTGTTTGTTTCCCCAATGCAGCTGTCAAGAAACTCACATGGTTTCAGGATGTCAAGCAGGGGCAAAACTCCAGGGGGTGCAGAGGTCGCAATTGCAAGGGTGGGGGCCCAGCTTAAAAAAAATAATATTTTTTTTAAATAAAAAATGTTGACCTGCCACTGCCTGCACTGATATCATGTGAGTTTGACATGATGCTTCACTAGTGTTTCTAACTACAGGGGTTAGTGTTTCTGTTTTACCCATTGGTGTTTATGTGTGTGTGTGTGTGTGTATGTATGTATGTATGTATGTATGTGACTGTGTGTGTATTTATGCATGTATGTGTGTGTGTGTGTGTTTGTGTAACCAGCAAATTACAGACCTTGTTACTACAGCATGGGGGGGAGGGGGTAAAAAAGTCACTATACAGTACCACTATATACAGTATGGGGGGATGGACTATGTCACAGACTACTGTGGTCACTTTATAAAGTACTGGGGTGGGTAGGGTCAGGCCAGCCATCTCACCGGCAGATTACAGACTGTGTTACTGACTCACTATATACAGTACTGGGGGGTTAAACAGTGTCACTATATATAGTAATATGGGGTCAGACCATCTCACAGACTGTGGGCACAGGGTACCTCCTTTTGCAGACATGTAATCTGATTCACTTTTTTTTCTGTGTTAAATGTAAAAAAAAAAAAAAAAAAAGATATGTATCAAATTCACTTTTTGGGGGGGGGGGATGGGAGGGGTCTTCTTAGAGTCTTGCACCTGGGCCCTGTGTTTTCTAGTTACGCCTGTGATGTCAAGGGTAAATTATTTTTTCTGTGTGTCCTGTATTTACATGTTTACTATTTACAGCTTTTTAACACAGACCAGCAACCTGTATAAAAAGTCAAACTTGTAAGTACCACTGAGTTTTACTACCTGAATCTCTGAGAATAAGGACTGCACTAACGTGAAGGATGGTGTAAGGAATATGCTCTGAAGTTTGTTAAAAGCTGAGCATCGGCCAGCATTGTCAAGAAGTGAACCTGCAACTATGAGTCTACAGACCAGTGATCTGGCTGTGAGCCAGCTGCTATGGAGATTGCTACTTGGATCAGCTTATTGATTTGTCTGCTGTTCTGTTCGCACTGGTTCTTTCAGGTGCAGCTCATAATTCTATTAGACTCCTTTAAAAAGCTTCCTCAGCTCAGGGTTTTGGCATTGAAGTTTGTTTTTTGTGATAGTCTTCCTGCATCTGCTTTGTTTGGTAAGCTGGTACTGGACTTGGCCTATTTTAAACTACATTATTTGAATCCTGTCTCTGGCTACATTTCTGCTGTTTCCAATTTCTACTGCCATCAGCTATCTACCTGTTTGCATTGCCAAGCATTGCTGTCTACCAGTCTACTATATGCAAGTACCCACTATTTCCAGTGTCTGCTGGTTACCAGTTATTTGCCTGTTTGCAGTATCATGTTTTCTCCATGAACTATGCTCTTCTGAACCTGTGTACACTTTGCCTTGTTATCATTAATTGCTACAGCATATTCACGTATTCTGCATGAACTGTGCTCTCCTGAACTTGTGTGCACTCTGCCTTGTTATCAGTGGTTGCTGTCTCCAGCTATTTGGCTGTTTGCAGTTTTAAGCATTGCTTTCTGTTTGTCAGCTTATCTGCAATAAAGTTTATTTAAGATTTTACTTATTTCTTGCTCCATTATGCCTTGCACCACTATATATGAGTCCCTTCCTCACAATACATCTTAGCCGAGCATGGCATCTGTGCAGCTGAACATAACAGAAGGCTTCTGCACTAAGACAATTACACAGGAGACAGATGGCTGCACCAAAGACAGAGATAACTTTTAATCGGGCTCCTGGGTGGCAGTTCTAAAGTCTTCTTCTAATACCTTTAGAATGGGTGGCCTTGTTGCGCTAAGAGATCATCAGTCAGCCAATACAGAGTGAGTGTGGACACAAATACTGGAGCAGTACACCCTTTCTGGCCTGTACCTTGGATTTGAGTTGACATTCCTTGCATTGAACTTTGCTTATTTAACTTACTGGCTCAGCATATTATATTTAACTGGACTTTTAAGCTGTTTGGATTCCTGCACCTGGACTCCACCTTGCTTCATACTTTCAAGGTAACATTTAACAGGTTCAACTAAATACAAGGGGGGAAATTCAGTCTTTTCACTACAGTGATTTTCATGGGCCAAGCTGTCCACACAGAGTGGCAGAAGACAGTTTCTTCAATCACAACTCAGACCTAGGGGCAATTTATTATAGTGTGAGCGGACATGATATAATGTAGCGTATCATTTCAGCTGCACATCGATAAATGCTGAAAGCATACGCTGCCGGCATTTATCATTGCACCAGCAGTTCTTGTGAACTGCTGGTGCAAAACTGCCACTGCAGATTAGCGGCCACTAACAGGGGGTTGATTTCTGTCCGCCGCCTCAGAGCAGGCATTCAGGTTATGGAGAAGTTGTCTTTAGACCGCTGCTTCATATCTTCTGTTTCCGGCGAGCCTTCAGAGCTTGATAAATTGACCCCCTAAAGTTAACACTTTAGGATATTTCAGTATATCTTTTAATCATTTGTATGTTACTGGGTGACCAATTATGTCAGACATCTCATCTTTGGTATCAACATAATCCAAGTGGAACAGTATAGTGTTAGTTAATGTACCTAAGTAGAAAAATACAGTATCATATAATTTTAGTCAGACTGGCAAACTGGTTTATGACCTGCCAAAAAAAGAAGTGGCTGCATTCCTTGCCCTTCTCAGAAAAGGTATGACCAGAAACTTGACCTCAATCAAAAATGTATTTAATGTAGAATCTGGATAAATCATATTGTCATTCTACATGGGAGGCTGTTACAGCATATGAGACAATTTTTCATGCATATCTCTATGAAATCTATGCTAGTACAGTATTAGGTTTTGTTATTTTCTCCTTTTTATTTTAAACTGTTTGCTTTGTGTAAATTTGTTCATTCCTTTTTTTTTTATTTAAATGCACTGTGACTATTTTTGTTCATAAAAAATATTGCTTTATTAAATTTTGACATTGTCTAAGTATTGGGCATTTTTTGGGGTATAGTAAAGACAAGAGAGTGTTTTGTTAATCTTTGCAACCAGTGAGCTAAATCACAGACTTGCCTGAAGTGGCTTGGCTGTTTCAATTTAATTAAAAGTGGAATGGGTTGGTCAATCCTCAACTTCACAAACTGGTGACAGTTGCAGGCTTGGATACCTTTTTCTGTAACTAGTACATCTCATTTTTGCATTTGTTACATGTAACTCTGTTGCTAGGATCTTAAGGCAGGTTTTACATCGCTTTTGGCTGCAGGAAACATTGCGTTCTATGTTTGGTGTGAAAGCTGGCTTTTTATTATCATTTTTTTTAAGATCTGGTGGTTGTCTTTTTAAGAGAAGGGTGGGTCTGGGTATATTTCCTTTAGTTGTCTGTCCTTGTGGAAAGTTGGCAAATTTTCTTACAATATCCAATTATGGGTTATGACAAGAGGTATTTTGTTATTCTCAAGTGTTTATTGCAAGAATTTTTTTCCTGAGTATTTTGGTGGCTCTGTGAACTTTTCTTTTATCCTTGGGTGGAAGCCATGGTTCCTGAATAAAGGTTTAAGTCATTTCAGATGTAAATATCTGTCAGTTCTGTTTGAGCAGATACAGTTGTATCTTTTGGTTTGGCTGTAGGCTTATGATGGATGAAGGTATGTGTGGCATTGTTCTTAATGTAAATGGTGGTGTCTAGAAAATTGATGTGTTTGGTGGACTGGTTTAGGGAGAGATTAATAGTGGGATGGAATTCATTAAAACCTTTTTTGAAAATGAATTAGTTCTTCCTTACCTGCTGTCCATGTTATTAAAAAGTCTTCAATGGGGGGGCGGAGTTTGCCACTACAGGGAAGAGACGTGTTTCTCTACAGCTCCTGCTCACAAATATAATATTTGCTGAAATTTGAAAATTCCAACCGAGAATAAGCCTTTATTCCTCCTCTATGGCCATATGCTTAGAGATTTGAGCTTCCAGGACTTTTTATTTGTGATATATTAGCAGAGCAGGAGCTGCAACATCATACTCCTACATGAAGGGGCCCTGATCGCATGAGGTACCGGCTCTCTACCTACATCTCCTTAGCGTGGTTGCCAGAACAATATCTTTGAGTAACTAAGAACACAGTATAGCCACTTATTAGAGCGCTCCGGACCAGCTACTTTTTACTGATATGGTGATATATACCTAGATCAGGGCCACGGAACCCCCACCCTCTACCCGGACACTCAGGAAGCCATCTGGACTATCCTTTTTTTTTTTCCCGCTGCCAAACACTCAGAGAACAGCCTTTTGGGTCGCATGCAACTTGCTGCAACATGAGTTCACTAACGGAAGAAGAATGTAGCACCCTAGTGTGTCTAGATGACTCATTTGCGGATCTCAGGCGGAGTTTGCTGGCTCTTTTAGAGCTAGCGAAACAGCTGCCACAGAACTCATCTCCTCCCTATAACTGTGAGACGCAGCAAGAGCGGTCTCCCTCTATAATCCGGCAGACAAGATACTCAGATACAAAGGTCTACCATGGCCCCTTGGTGGGAGCTGAACTCCAACATGTAAGTTATACAGACCCTAATGCCGGCACAATCTTCTCCGACCATTACGGAAACACTCCGTCAGAGGAACTTTTACTTTTGTTCTCACGAGAGCTCCAATATGGCCATGAGATCCCTGCCATGCCTGCTCGCTACAAGCGACGGAAGATAGCGTTGACATGCTTCCTTGCTAATGGTGAGAAGAAGCTTCACATGTCCGCATACTCTCCTAGAACCGCAGTCCACCCCTCCACGATTATGCCTGGTGGAAAATGGACAAATACAGGACTGCTGGGGATTACTCCCTCTAAGGTGCTGCCTCCTTACAGGTTAGGTGTCGGCTAGATTCTGACTATCACCATCGGACCCTCATTTATAATATCCCTATACCAATGTTATAACAGTTTACTCCGTTGTTTATATATTTAGGTTGTATTCTCATTTTTTGCTTGGCTTATTTGCACACTCTGCTTATCATTCGCAGATATAGTAATTATATTTAGTCTCAATTATACCCCTAGATTAGGGAGCTTGCAGTCCCTCCAGACCCAATAGAGATACCTTGAGTGTACATATTCACGTTAGTTGCCTAATTGACTTGACCCTCTAATTAGACACATCTCTGTATTATCCATCTTTTATTTATCTATTTTCTTCTGTCTCATGGATTTCTTTTTTTTTTCTTTTTCCTTTTATTGATCCCACCAACCACCAAGCAATCTCTCACCACCAATTGAACCCCCTTTTCTCTGTTTTGTTGTTGCTGCGAATCAAACTCATCAAGGTCCCCCCACCCCACATTCACCTTCCATGTCATACAGCTCATGGGGTAGTCCCTGGTCATTTGTGGATTGCTTTATAGGAGCCACATTAACCTCATGTGGAATTAGCTTTACAGGAAGTTTATTCAACATATAACCCATAACATTCCGCCTAATACCATCTATTACCATCCTACTTATAAGCCCTCTAACCATACCCCCAGATTTTTCTACATCCATTAAGCCTATTACTACAGATAAGTTTAGCTGGTATTACTGCCCCACGCACTTATTTCAGTGACCTCAATATTAAAGCTGCCGGCGGCCGAGGCAGCGTAGTAAATCTTAGGGGCAGCACTGGAAAGACTGACAGCTCTGTATAGTACTTAGATAGGAATCCTTTCTAGGGGTGAATAGGTGACAGCCAGGCTCCATTGGCGCTTGAACTTTTTACTTTGCACCCCTTAAACGGCTTTTGTATATAGGATTGGTCTCTACATCCCCACATACATCCTTCTTTCCACAACTGACAGCTGTATTACTAATTTGCTCAGAGCATTCACTCAACCCCACGTCAAGATTAGCACACATGGCGACCCATAGAGCTACGCAAGATAATTGACTGCAACACCGAGGCAGAGTCTCAATACATATAAGTCCGAACATTAGTTCAAAATAATATAAGCAGTGTCCTTAAGATTAAGTTAACGCATTATCTCACTTATCTCTCCCTTCCCCCTATACTCCCAATTTTGAGTGGCTCTTGCCCGCTGATTCCCCCTCCCCCTCAATAAATAATATCAATTCATACTGACAGGTGTGAACTTTATTCATTTAACTTTCACCCTCTAGTTTTAATATACCGCTCTTTATTTAGTATACCTAAGGTTGCTCCTTTTCACATGGACGGTATACCTGTGCTTTTTCAATAATACACACCCTTCACATATCTCATTAATTAATATAAAAAATGAGGTTTTAGCGTCATATATCCGCTTTGCTATTTAGCTAACAATCCAGTTATGGTACTTAAGGTTTGTTTTTGGTCTTTGTCTCCTTGTATCGTTCTACTATACACATTATCTGCTGCATACTTTTCCCCCATACTGACCCATATGCTATATAACAGTAGATATATTTATTGTCTCTTTCCCTTTGACAATAGTACCAAGTAAATGATTTGTAATATCACAATTCAAGGATCGAAACTTTACTTTGTAATTTGCCTCAGGTTATCTGCGTATAACATTTCCTTATGATCCTTTGTTACTGGATTAACACTGTTCTCTTTCTTTATGTACCAAGTTTATATTATACCTCAATAAAAAATTTAAACTAAAAAAAAAAAAAAAGTCTTCAATGTAGCATAAATATGACATTAAAATGAATGGACTCTAAGTTTATGGACAATTATTTTCAAGGTTTCCCATATATAGGTTAGCATACCAGGGAGCCATTCTTATTCCCATAGCTAACCACAACATTTGGAGGTAAATATCCTCCCCAAATGTATAATAGTTGTAATTGAGTATGAATTTAATCAGTTATGTTACATACTCTGCATGTAAGTCGTGTTGATGTAAAAATTCCTGGCTAGGTCATCTTGATGAGGGATATTGGTGTAAAGTGATTCAATTTTATTAAATAGTATAGCACAGAACTAAATGAAGAACTCCACTATAATGGCTTAGCACTTGAGCATAATCTGACATGGATTTTACTGAGTGCCCAATGTAAGTCTATTATGTGAGAGAATTAATGAGCCCACTAAAATAAAAATCAGTGGCTGCATCTAGAAATTATACTCTAATGATATGACGCTCATCATCTATAGATCTCATCTATGAAAAGTAAACAAATGAACAACATTTGCTGGGGTAATTTATATGTATTTTAATAAATTATACATGAGAAATTGTTTAATTTGAGAAAAACAAAGATACATTTACATAGCGCTTAAAAGCCCAAATAGTGCACAAAAACCAACAAGGTTAAAAACTCACATTTATAAATACAGTTAAAAAAAAGATTATCACGTGGTAAATTGAGACGTCTGGCATTTTTATTTATTATCAATTACTTTATTTAAACTGTACATGTAAAAGCTTATACATAACAAAAACATAAAGGGCTCCCCAAATAATATACAGAGGAGAATAAAGAGAAACTAGAAATGCACATAGGAAGCTAGGAATTGCACATATTGCTTATATACAACTTAAATTCCTTCATATTTGTATCAAACATTGGTTATTGACTTTAACAATCTATGAGATTAAAGAGCACTTTGTTGGTCTAAACATTACAGCAGTTCTTCATTTGCATTGGTTTTTTAGAATTTGCCCCAGTAAGGTTTGTTACAGAACCCCTGTCATCATTATCCGTTCGCTTTCTCACCTCACTAGAAAACGGAAAAAGAGAAATCTGAGTAAGAAGAGATACATCATTGATATATTGTAAAAGACTAGTCGTAGCATATATACATGGGTCTAATTTGGCTTGGGCCAACTGGGCTTTTCCCTAGGGCACCAGAATTTAAGTGGATAGTTCATTTGTGGAGGTATTTCTAAGGTTCCACACCTTTTCACGTCTATACTTTCCCTATGCTAAATGTTTTAATACAATCACAAATACAGAAACTTGTCTAGAGCAGGGTTCTTTAAACTTTTTTCATCAAGACCCAGTACCATGATAACACATACCTTCACGACCCTATTTTTATGCTTGGACTGAACATTTCTGAAATATACAATAAAATAGCTGCAATTTTTGGCAAAGTGAGTAAAATTCTCTCACTCTCATACAACACACACATATAACACACTCATATAACACACACACACACCCCACACTCGCATATAAACACACAGCATACACTCACCACACACACTCTCATACAACAGACAACACACACAATAAACACCACACACACACACTCTCATACAACACACTCTCATTCAATACCCACAATTTCATTCAATAGACACACTCTCTCATTCAATACACACTCTCTCATTCAATAGACACACACTCTCATTCAATACACACACTCTCATTCAATACACACACTCTCATTCAATACACACAAACTCTCATAGAATACACACAAACTCTCATACAACACACACGACACACACACCACACACACTCTAATACAACACACACCAAATACACTCTCATACAACACACACACTCTCATACAACACATACAGACACTCTCATATTACACATACAATACACACACACTTCTACAACACACACACCACCCATTCTCATATAGCACACACACACACAACTCATATTCTCATACAATACACACTCAAGTCACGACCCAGTAAACCTGGTGTTGCCACCCAGTAATGGGTCCCGACCCATGGTTTGAAGAACCCTGGTCTAGAGGATAAATAATTGGCCTCCCATTAATGAGGTTCTAAACATAGGGGCATAAACTGTCCGGATCAATAAAAGGTTGAATAAACAACTGAATTCTAAGTATTCTTAATCACCCATAAAGAAGTTCTTTACTATGGGTTTTTTTCCCCCAAAAGGAAACTATATGGAGGTGGATTGACTCTGTTCTAAGTGGCTTAATACATTGTTTCAAAAGCTTTTTTAGCAACATTTTTGATAAATGATCATTGAAATATTTTAAATATATCTGTGAATTTAGAAGACCACTCGTGGCATTCGGATTTTAACACATATATATGTTTATTGAAACCATTATCTTATATAGTCGCTCTTTTTTCTGGTGATTTGATTTTAGAAATAAATATTTTTACTGTATAAATACACACTGAATCGGGTGACTTATACATTCACACCACTCATACTAAATCGTATAGCTGACTTTTATAGATGCACCTTGTATTATTGTTGTAGAATTATATCACAAATGGTCCCTGACTATCAAGTGAGGCCGTATAACTCCTCCATACAGACTAAGCCTCTGATTGTGTGAAATGAATGAGAAAAATATGTTGGCTATCAGATTTCCCAGTGTATAAGGCAGCACAGAAACTAAACACAACTAATATTTAAAGTATATTTGTATATTTTGAATGTATGTATAAAGTACACTACTTTTTGTTTGATTTGCACGTTAATGGTTCCTCAGCCAGGCTCTCTGAAACACTGGCTATGTGAAAAGCAAACTGTATTGCTAATATTGGATTTATGCAACTGAGGGTATTCTACAAATTTAGAAATGCTGCTTTATAATTGGGGGAATTTAGCTTCATTTTTGGGAGGGGGGGGATAAAATATTTGAAGGAACCAAAGTATATAAATATTTTGAATATTTAGAAATTTCTGAAAACAAAAAATGTTTTCTAAATGTGCTTGGTCTGCTGAGAAACGTAAAGGATAATTTGTGTAGACATTACCCATAGCTGCTTGGGGGAATGGCAAATGCACATGGAATTTTATTTGTTTTTAATTATAAACATTCACTTAAGTCACTCTTCTGATGCCAATAAGCCCCCATTATGAAAGGATGTGCAGCACATGTAGTAAACAAGCAAGTCTCCCTTGCTGCACACCTTTCCATTAATATTACACCCCCCACCCCCACAACCCCTGGAAACAAAATCTTCAAACCTCCTTGAGTACATCACAGAATAATCACTGAAACTGATGCGTAAAGACAGTCAGTGCAAACAACTAACAAAGCTTAAGCATATGAGTCTAAAATGACTCAGCAGCAGCAAAAGGGTTAATGGAAACATAATAGAACAAAATTATGCACAGCTGCCGACTTCTCATTTCATCACCTATAACTCATCCTACTGTATTTTATTATGCATTGCCATTACTTTTGCATAGTTCTTCTGTACATACCGCGCAAGATGGAGAACAGCCTCAACAATATTCGATCCTTCTTTGGCACTGGTTTCACAGAATAAAGCACTGTAGGTCTACATGCAATTAAAGAAGCAGGAAACATTATAGTCTGCATCATGACATATCTGGCTGATAAAATTTATATAATTCTGAAATTGTTTTATGTAACCAATAGCCCATGTCCCATAAATATTGGAGAATGTTTTTTCACAGAGGATAAAATTTATGTCCAGAGATATTGAGATTGAATTCTTAGTGATGGTATTATCAATTACATATTTATCTTTAATATTTCTGAAGAAAGGGATATGATGTTTCCCAAAATGTTACCAATAAACATATTGCTTGATAAATCATATTTCCTAAACAATGTGGGGGGGGGGCTGTTTGATTATGACTACCTCACCAGTCGTTTGCCTAGCATATATATATATATGCAAATGCTATTTTGTCTAATGAGAATTCCAGCCATAGAAAGAGAGTAAATCTTGAAATCAACAAACTTTATTATGCCATTGGATTTTAACAGTTTGAACAACTTACAATATATGCATTATATACTATTTGGATTTACTACAGTAACACAATTTTACAATATCAATATATTTCTGTTACCAATACTACCAAATAACATGTAAAGCACCTGTACCTAATATTACTATATTTTACAATATAACTTCATCCCCATTAAGAGCACTGAGCACAAACATTTTACTTCATGTGGTTACTGAAGGTGTGTTTGTCAAGGTTAAGTATTCTCTATGAACTTAAAATAACACATTTATTTTACAAAACTCAACAAGAAATACATTTTATGTCATTTTGAATATCATATGCAGTAACTGGCAATCCCTAGCTAAATAACACATTTCAGCCAAATTGATATTCAATATGGAAACGTATCATCTGTCTCTGAATCAAACTAGCTTTATGTAACAAACCTCTTATGATACTCAGTAGGATATAATTGCCAAGTCACATAATGTTGTAATACCAGTATGGCCAATGCCTTTTATAGCTCAATGTGGGATGCAATTACATATGCAGGTATCCTATCATGCCAGAATCTTGTATACATGTACTCAGCTATGTATCAGCAAATGAAGGCTCAGGAATATTATTTTTATTATCTGATGATAGAGAGAGTTTGCCATCCAAAAGCTTGTACCATTTTGAGCTGTGCTGAAACAAATGGGTTATTGAGTATAGTGAGTAATATAAACAAACACATACCATAGACAACTTTTCCCCAAAACTTGTAGGCACACACTTATGTCCTTGTTCTGTCATTATAGGTCGAAGGTCAGCTTTATTTCCAACCATCATTACAGGAATGTTCTCACTAGTAGCGTCCTATCACAGACAAAACAGACATATTTTTATTGTTCATAAAATTATTTCTCTTATCCTACTGTTTTAACTTTTTAATTTGTCATAGAAAACAGGAAAATCTCTTTAATTTCAAAATGAGTATTTTAATGTTCACAATAATTATAAAATTAGTAGAAAAATAGTGACATATATTACATTTTTACATCTTACATCTTAAGAAATAGGTTAAAATAACAGTAATGTGTATTCCCTATATTTAAAGGAACATAAGCAAACAAATAATAAAATGCTCTAATATAGTATATTAGATCATTTTATTATTGCACTATTTCTTACCCAGACAGATGTGTCTTACCCTCAAAAAGTGGTTAAAAACATGGTCAGCCAGTAGTTATGCGCATATGCCCCTGACTGCATTCAGCTCCAGACCAGTAGTGCATTGCTGACTCAGTTGACTTTATGTATTAAACATATTTTCAGGGGTTAAAACATCATTCTACTTTCATGCCAGTGCAATGAAATAAATAAAATACTGTAACACCTTAAAGGGTTTTATTATTGCTCTCTTATGCCCCTTTAAGTATCAGCTTTTTGTTTTTAGCCTACTGATCATGAGTAGCCTTTAAATCACCCTTTCTGCAAATGTCAGATAATCTATCTGCAGGCTTCTGGCCTTCCTTTCTGTCATATGTATTTGGGGGCTAATTTCATGGAGAGTTCATACAAAACAGCGCCACAAGCACCATTAGAGAGGATTCATAGTAGTAATTTTGTTCTACTGTATCAACATTCTTCCATGCTTAGAATTTAATGATTGACAACTTTTCTTCACCCCCTCCCAGCTTGCTTGCTGATAGTTCTCTCTTCTGCTTCAGATTCTACAGTGAAGCACTCTCCTATAACTAGGGTGACCATATTGACACTTTAAAAAGGACACATATGAAAAATACATGTCAGGGCTGTTTTAAGGGCTGTTTAAAGAAATGTTTTGTATAAGAATCCTGACATATGTATTTTTCATATGTGTCCCTTATTAAAGTGGCAATATGGTCACCCTACCTATAACCCCGTCCGCCTCTCAATGGGAAATGTTAAACCCTCACCTGATCAGAACCTGTAACCCAGGGGTTTTCTACTTGATCTTAAAATAATTCAAAACTTGCATAGGTTAAAAAACATAATTTATGCTTACCTGATAAATTTATTTCTCTTGTAGTGTATCCAGTCCACGGATCATCCATTACTTATGGAATATATTCTCCTTCCCAACAGGAAGCTGCAAGAGTCCACCCACAGCAAAGCTGCTATATAGCTCCTCCCCTAACTGCCATATTCAGTCATTCGACCGAAAACATGCAGAGAAAGGAAAAACCATAGGGTGCAGTGGTGACTGTAGTTCAAATGAAAAAATTACCTGCCTTAAAGTGACAGGGCGGGCCGTGGACTGGATACACTACAAGAGAAATAAATTTATCAGGTAAGCATAAATTATGTTTTCTTTTGTTAAGTGTATCCAGTCCACGGATCATCCATTACTTATGGAATACCAATACCAAAGCTAAAGTACACGGATGATGGGAGGGACAAGGCAGGTACTTAAACGGAAGTTACCACTGCCTGTAAAAAACCCTTTCTCCCAAAAATAGCCTCCGAAGAAGCAAGGTATCAAATTTGTTAAATTTGAAAAGTATGAAGCGCAGACCAAGACTCCGTCTTGTAAATCTGTTCAACAGAAGCCACATTTAAAAAAGGCCCAAGTGAAAACCACAGCTCTAGTAGAATGAGCTGTAATCCCTTCAGGAGGCTGCTGTCCAGCAGTCTCATAAGCTAAAGGAATTATGCTTTTTAACCAAAAAGACAGAGAGGCTGCTGAAGTCTTTTGACCTCTCCTCTGTCCAGAATAGACAACAAACAAGGTGAACGTTTGATGAAAACTGTAGTAGCTTGTAAGTAAAACTTTAAAGCACAAACCACGTCCAATATTGTGTAATAGACGTTCCTTCTTTGAGGAAGGATTAGGATACAAGCATGGAACAACTATCTCTTGAGTGATGTACTTGTTAGATAACACCTTAGGAAAAAACCCAGGTTGGTACGCAGGACTACCTTATCCGTACGAAGGACCAGATAAGGAGAATCACATTGTAACACAGATAACTTGGAGACTCTACGAGTCGAGGAATTAGCTACCCAAAAGGAACTTTCCAAGATAAAGATTGATATCTATGGAACAAAAAAGGTTCAAACGGAACTTCTTGAAGAACCTTAAGAATCAGGTTTAAGCTCCATGGCGGAGCAACAGTTTTAAACACAGGCTTGGATCTAACCAAAGCCTGACCAAATGCCTGAACGTCTAGAATACCTGCCAGACGCTTGTGCAAAAAAATAGACAGAGTAAAAATCTGTCCCCTTTTAAGGAATTAGCTGACAACCCTTTTCTCAAAAACATCTTGGAGAAAAGATAATATCCTGGGAATCCAGACTTTACTCCATGAGTAACCCTTGGATTCATAACAATCAGATATTTACACCATATCTATGTTCAATTTTCCTAGAGACAGGCTTTCATGTCTGTATTAAGGTATCAATGACTGACTCGGAGAAGCCATGCTTTGATAACATCAAGTGTTCAGTCTCCAGGCAGTCCATCTCAGATTGATTCTATTTAGATGGTTGAAAGGACCCTGAGGTAGAGGGACCTGTCTCAGAAGCAGAGACCGTGATGGAAAGGATGACATGTCCACCAGATCTGCATACCAGGTCCTGCGTGGCTACGCAGGCGCTGTTAAAAACACCAAAGCCCTCTCCTGCTTGGTCTTGACCTCCGGAGGAAATCCCACTCCCCCGGAAGAAAAGTCTGACGATTTAGAAAATCCACCTCCCAGTTCTCAACACCTGGGATATGGATAGCTGATAGACAAGAGTGAGTCTCTGTCCAGTGAATTATTGTAAGACTTCTAACATCGCTAGGGAACTTCTGTTCCCCCTTGATGGCTGATGTAAGCCACAGTCGTGTATATTGTCCGACTGAGTATGATGTACCTCAGAGTTGCTAACTGAGGCCAAGTCTGAAGAGCATGGAATATCACTCCCAGTTCCAGAATATTTATTAGAAGGAGGGTCTCCTCCTAAGTCCACTATCCCTGAGCCTTCAGGGAGTTCCAGACTGCATCCCAACCTAAAAGGCTGGCATCTATTGTAACAATTGTCCCATCTGACCTGCGGAAGGTCATACCCTTGGACAGATGGACCCGACATAGTCACCAGAGAAGAGAATCTCTGGTCTCTTGGTCCAGGTTTAACAGGGGGACAAATCTGTGTAATCCCCGTTCCTCTGACTGAGCATGCATAGTTGCAGCGGTCTGAAATGTAGACGTGCAAACGGTACTATGTCCCTTGCCGCTACCATTAAGCCGATTTCATTCATGTACTGAGCCACCGAACGGCGCGGATGGGATGAAAAAACACGGCAGAAATTTAGAAACTTTGACAACCTGGACTCCGTCAGGTAAATTTTCATTTCTACAGAATCTATCAGAGTCCCTAGGAGGGAAACCCTTGAGATTGGGGATAGAGAACTCTTTCCTTGTTCACTTTCCACCCATGTGATCTCAGAAATGCCAGTACTACGTCCGTATGAGACTGGGCAATTTGGATGTTTGACGCCTGTATCAGGATGTCGTCTAAATAAGGGGCCACTTCTATGCCCCGCGGTCTAAGGACCACCAAAGCGACCCCAGAACCTCCATAAAGATTCTTGGGGCTGTAGATATCCCAAAGGAAAGAGCTACAAACTGGTAATGCCTGTCTAGAAAGGCAAACCTGAAAAACGATGGTGATCTTTATGCATCACAATGTGAGGATAAGCATCCTTCAAATCCATTGTAGTCCTCTATTGACTCTCCTGGATCATAGTTAAGATGGTACGAATAGTTTCCATCTTAAATGACGGAATTCTGAGGAATTTGTTTAAGATCTTTAGATCCAAAATAGGTCTGAAGGTTCCCTCTCCTTGGGAACCACAAACAGATTTGAGTAAAAACTCTGTCCCTGTTCCTCTCTTGGAACTGGATGGATCTCGTACACAATGTAAGAATGCCTCCTTCTTTATCTGGTTTGCAGATAATTGTGAAAGGCGAAATCTCCCCTTTTTTTGGGGGGGGAATCTTTGAAATCCAGAAGATATCTCTGGGATATAAATTCCAATGCCTAGGGATCCTGGGCATCTCTTGCCCATGCCTGGGCGAAGAATGAAAGTCTGCCCTCTATAGGATCCGTTACCGGATAGGGGTCCGTTCCTTCATGCTGCCTTAGAGGCAGCAGCAGGCTCCTTGGCCTGCTTATCTTTGTTCCAGGTCCGATTGTCTCCAGACCGCCTTGGACTGAGCAAAAATTCCCTCTTGTTTTGCCTTAGAGGAAGAGGATGCCACACCTGCCCTGAAATTTTTAAAAGGCACGAAAATTAGACCTTTTTTTTTTTTTTTTTTTTTTTTTTTTTTTTGGCCCTTGATTTGGACCTATCCTGAGGAAGGGCATGACCTTTTCCTCCAGTGATATAAGCAATAATCTCCTTCAAACCAGGCCCGAATAGGGTCTGCCCCTTGAAGGGAAGTTAAGTAGCTTATTTATTAAAGTCACGACAGCTGACCATGATATAAGCCATAGCGCTCTGCGCGCCAGTATAGTAAAAAACAGAATTCTTAGCCGTTAGTCTAGTCAAATGAACAAGGCATCAGAAAACAAAGGAATTGGCTAGCATAAGCTTGTCAAATATATTCATCCAATGGAGTCGCTTAACTGTAAAGCCTCATCAAGAGACTCAACCCAGAACGCCGCAGCAGCAGTGACAGAAGCAATGTATGCAAGGGGCTGCAGGATAAAACCCTGTTGAATAAACATTTTTTATCCATTGGATCTAAAAAGCACAACTGTCCTCATCAGAGGTAGTGGTACGCTTAGCTAGAGTAGAAACTCTTCTCTCCACCTTAGGAACTGTCTGCCAGAAGTCCCGTGTGGTGGTAACTATTAGAAAACATTCTTCTAAAAAATAGGAGGGGAAGAGAACGGCACACCTGGTCTATCCCATTCCTTATTAAAAAAAATTTAGTAAACCTCTTTAGGTATTGGAAAAAAACATCAGTACACACCGGCACTGCATATTATTTATCCAGTCTACACAATTTCTCTGGCCCTGCGATTGTACACATTCATTCAGAGCAGCCAAAGCCTCCCTGGAGGTTCTCAAGCATAAATTTTAAATGTAGAAATATCAGAATCAGGTTAAATCATCTTCCCTGAGTCAAAAAAAATCACCCACAGACTAAGCATATTGTGAGGTAGTATCATACATGGTTCTTAAAGCGTCTGTATGCTCTGTATCTACCCCCAGAGCTAACTGCTTTCCTTTAATTTCAGGTAGTCTGACTAATACTGCTGCCAGAATATTATTCACCACCTTTGCCATGTCTTGTAAAATAAACGCTATGGGCACCCTTGATGTACTTGGCGCCATTTGAGCGTGTGTCCCTGAAGCGGGAGTCGAAGGGTCTGACACGTGGGAGAGTTAGTCGGCATAACTTTCCCCTCGACAGAATCCCCTGGTAAAAGAAACGCTATGGGTGCCCTTGATGTACTTGGCGCCATTTGAGCGTGAGCCCCTAAAGCGGGAGTCAAAAGGTCTGACACGTGGGGAGAGTTATTCGGCATAACTACCCCCACGACAGAATCCTCTGGTGATAATGTTTTTAAAGACAAAAAATGATCTTTATTGTTTAACATGAAATCAGTACATCTGGTACACATTCTAAGTTGGGGTTCCACCATGGCTTTAAAACATAATGAACACAGAGCTTCCTCTATGTTAGACATGTTAGAACAGACTAATAATGAGACTAGTAAGCTTGGAAAACACTTTAAATCAAGTTAACAAGCAAATATATAAAACGTTACTGTGCCTTTAAGAGAAACAAATTTTGTCAAAATTTGAAAAACAGTGAAAAAAAGGCAGTAAAACAAACGAAATTTTTACAGTACATGTAATAAGGTAACAGAGCATTGCACCCACTTGCAAATGGATGATTAACCCCTTAATGCAAAAAACAGATAAAATAAAATGACATAGACGTTTTTAAAAACAGACACAACAAACTGCCACAGCCAACAGTGGGAAGCTTCAGTTAACTGTTTCTATGCAAAATTTAAGCCAGCCATGTGGAAAAAACTTAGGCCCCAATAAGTTTTATCACCAAACATATGTTAAAAAAACGATTAAACATGCCAGCAAACGTTTTAAAACACATTTTTATAAGAGTATGTATCTCTATTAATAAGCCTGATACCAGTCGTTATCGCTGCATTTAAGGCTTTACTTACATTACTTCGGTATCAGCAGTATTTTCTTAGTCAATTCCATTCCTAGAAAAATATTTTACTGCACATACCTTATCTGCAGGAAAACCTGCACGCCATTCCCCCTCTGAAGTACCTCACTCCTCAGAATGTGTGAGAACAGCAAATGGATCTTAGTTACGTCTGCTAAGATCATAGAAAAACGCAGGCAGATTCTTCTTCCAAATACTGCCTGAGATAAACAGCACACTCCGGTGCCATTTAAAAATAACAAACTTTTGATTGAAGAATAAACTAAGTAGAAAGCACCACAGACTCTCACGACCTCCTATCTATGTTGAGGCTTGCAAGAGAATGACTGAATATGGCAGTTAGGGGAGGAGCTATATAGCAGCTTTGCTGTGGGTGGACTCTTGCAGCTTCCTGTTGGGAAGGAGAATATATTCCATAAGTAATGGATGATCCGTGGACTGGATACACTTAACAAGAGAAATACAAGACTGTATATTATAGTCATCTTACAGTTCATAGTTGTAAGAAGAAATAACTGTAATGGTTTAATTCTCCTTCTGACAAAATGGTGTTTATACTTTTGATCTCTGAAAATATGTTCAATAGTGTTAATTGTAAATTAGACTTTTTTTTTTATCAGACCATGCAGGCACCATGTCATACTTGTTGAGGTCCACAAGAGATAGCATTTCTTGGCATTTGTTCAATATATAAAAATAATATCCACAGTTGTCCATCTTCTACTTACTATGGGCTAGATTATGAGTGGAGTGACATTTATCGCTCCCACTCGAGCGTTAACTCCGCTAGTAGTAAGCTTTCTGCACGTATCGGATACCACATGTATTACAAGTTAGAAGTAAAAAGATTTCGCTCGAGCACTAACCTGATGAGCGCAAAAACCCAAAGTTACAATATTGCAATTGCATTAACGTATTCCCCCATAGAAGTCAATGGAACATGAAAAGTGGAAAAAACTAACACCTTACTCACGTGCAAAACTGATCTCAAGTGCGTTAACCCAACATGAAAATATTAATGTATGTACAAGAACAGTACAAGAACAGTATCAGATATATATAGAAATATATATTTTCTAATAAAAAGGACATTACTCTATATGTAATAAATATAAGAATGTAAAATATGCATTTTGTGCATCATGTGTCCAAATTTAGATTTTAACACGGTCGGGTTAGTGCACATGAGAACTTTAGTATTCTTAAGGCGCGTTATTGAAATATTATATATAAAATATTAAAATAAATTAATAAAACTTATTAAACATACTGTAAAATATAGATATATTATATGGATTATTTAGAATATTTTACAGTATGTTTAATAATTTGTATTCATTTATTTTAATATTTTATATAGAATATTTCAATTAAGAATTCTAAGTTTTCATTTTACATTTTCACATAAAAAATAAAGTACTTTTTATTATTAAATATATATTTCTATATATATCTGATACTATTCATGTAAAATGCATATCTATACCTATATATATATATATATATATATATATATATATATATATATATATATATATATATATAGGAATAGATATGCAGGTATAGGTATACACACATATATATATAGAATATAAGTTATTATCTTGTAAGTGAAGAACATTGTAATGTAAAATATGTACAGTAAATATTCAGTAAAACACAATTACATCTATACACACAATCACATCTATACATATATTATATATATATATATATATACACACATACATACATATTTAGATATTTATATGTATGTGTCTGTGTTAAAGCCCTTTGTCTGCCTTTTTTTTCACCTGAGACCTCATATCTTTGAGCCCTTATAACTTTTGATTGCATTTTTTACTAACTATCAGACAATGTTATTATGAGTGTAACTGTACTTTTTAAATGTAAACTTTTTTGTGCAACTTTTTTTCGAGCGTTAACAGTTAACCAGAGATCTGAAGCTTTGCACTAACCCAATACGCATTAAATTCAATTGTGCTCAAGCTAACTCATTTACTTTCAATTGTAATATGCGTGCTACTTCTGACACGTGTAAAACACCCGTGATGAACCCCTTATCGCTCAAGCGCAATAGTTAGAGCTCCACTCGTTATCTGGCCCTATGTGGGTGAAGCTCAATTGGAAACGTTCTTTTTTTTCTAATAGGGAATACTTGACAATAGAATGTGTGGTCAAATGAAGAACAGGGCTTTTACATTATTGTCCCAAAACCAGATCTAATTCATTAAATATGCAACTGCCCCAAAATTCTACAGTTTCTGGGAAAGTCTCATATTTTCTTTCGAAACTAGTAAAAATTTAAATTAAATTATCAATCTTAAATATTCTACTGATTGAAATTTGCACTTGGAGAAAGTTGATAACAAACATTATTTTATTGGCTTGAAAATTAGTTTTCAAAAACTGGGTTGATAAAGCATGCCTCCCTGTGAAAAATCTGCAATGCTGGGTTGAAAAATCAGTCGGTTAAAAAAATATGATAGCAGATTTGCTAGAAATAAAGGCTAAAGGGCCAATGCATAAAAGATTTAGATGACAATTTAAAGGAAAATATCATAGTCTCATGGTTGGAATTAGTTTTAAAGAATTGTCTTTTAATCTTGGAAGTAGATAAATTATGCCTAAATTGTTTTTGTTTTTTTACAGGAAATTGGTTTTGTGAAAAAATGTTGCTAATATATAATGTATATATATATATATAAAAATATATATATAAAAATATATATATATATATATATATATATATTGTTGAATATGTAAATACTGTATTATAAAGTTATATATGGAAAATAAAATAAAGATTTTTTAAATATTAAATCTAATACATCAAAAATAACTCTTTAAAACATTCTTTTACCTCAATCATATCTATCCATTCTCTCACATTTAAGAAGCTTTTTTCACAAGTTACATCATACAGAAGGAGGACTCCATCTGCTCTCCTAAAATACGATTTTGCGATACTTCTGAACCTAAAAAGCAAAACATAAACATATAGACCTTTCTAGAAATGTAAGAAAATAAATTAACAATTAATATAGAAATAAATGCAAACATGATTTAAATCACTGGGCGCTAAAGTAAGACATTTCACAGCCACTCTAACTAGAGCACAAGTTGAAAGTAAACAAAATTTGCACTCAACTGATTAGCACGACTGAAGATCTCGCGTAAAGTGTAATGGTTAATACAAAAATCTGTGTTTTTTGTTTACCTGAGACTAGTATTGCTTTTGAGCAGCCAGGAGGGATAGAGGGAGCAAATGTCAGGATAGATGGAGCAAATATCATTGGTGTCATTGGCCACCAATAATACAGCTGCACAGCTTCTTGGGCTTTGATGATATCTCAGTGACTGGTGGCTAGCGTGTAGTAGAATTGGGTAAGAACTTCTTAATAAAATGAAGTAGTGATATATATTTGGGAGCCATAAATCCATAAATCTTGCTTTTTTGGAAGTGGTGGTGTGGCCGCTGGAGGAGTGACTTTCATCTTTCTGAGATAGTCTAGTGAAGAGGGTTTGCAAGTCCAGGAAGTGACTGGATTGCAGGATAGTGTCTATTGACATTTGAGCTGATGAATGTTCTTTATGCATACAAGATAGAGCATTTGCCTTCCCATGCTTAGAGCATGGGTGATAAGTCACTTGGAATGAGAAAAGGGAAGAAAAACAGAGCACATCTAGCTTGCCAGGCTCTTAGTCTTTTAGCGGTGTAGATAGATTTGAGATTATAATGATCTATGTAGAAGATGACAGGATACACAGAGTTTAGCTTCCTGGAATAGAAAGTCACAGGATGCAACAAATTTTTTATTCCATCTCGCTGTGAAAGGATGGATCCTAAGGCAGTGTTGGAGGAATCTAATTGCCGAAAAAAGACCTTTGAGGAGTCAGCCTAAATCAGAATGTGGTTTGGGTCAATAGTCTCTATATTTTTTCAAAGGCCTCTTACGCCTGCATGGACCAAAGGAACTGATCTTGTATTTTTGTAAGAGCAGTGATGGGGGCACAGACCTGCGAGAAGTTCCAGATTAAACTTCAATAAAAGTTGGCGAATTCTATGAAATGCTGGACCACCTTCTTGTCTTTGGACCAATCCAGGACTGCTTGTACCTTGCAGGTATCCATCTGAATGTGGCCAGAATAGAGAACATAGCTCAGGAACTCAATGGTGTTGGCATCAATTATACATTTATCGATCTTAGCATAACTGCCATGTTCTTGTAGGCGTTTTAGTACAGAAGGCACACAGTCTGTATCTTAGGCTGGTGAGGGCAAGAAGAGGGTGTTCAGGGAAGGCAATGGTTGGTTCTGGGTAGTAGGCTGGCAGGGGAGGAACTGTTGGTACTGTAGCTGGTACTGGAGGTGAAGGTGGCAAAGGAGCTTGCTTCTGCACATTCCATACTGGATCTGCCACTGACCTGGTAGGCCAAACAGGAACTGGAATGCAATAGCAGCGAGACAGCACACCATTACAAGCACAACCTTTAGTGGAACCTAGAGATTAGGATAGGATACTAATAGGTTTGTAGTGGCACGGGGGCTTTATTAATTAAATCAAGAATAATAAACAAAGCCCAAGTGATGTGTCCAAGAGGAGTAGAGGAGAGGAGTCCGAGGTGAAAGCAGCATAGAAGGTTCATAAATGGATAAACATATACAAAGTAGCCAGGAGATCAAATGACATGGGGAGCAGGGATGGATTATGGAGCAGGTACGCAGGGCAGGAGCAACATCAGGGTTAGGAACGGGAGCAGAACGCCAGGTAACCATAGCCAAAACCAAACGTTAGCCAAATTAGAGCATATAATTTTTTTGACTATATTGGAATTTTAATGCTCGTAGGTTGATCAGTCCTTCATTGTAATGCTCTTTGAATATTAGTAGGAAGCACCAATAAGCCAATGAGCATTTAAAGGAATTACAACTGATCTTGGTATGTTAGCTTAAATTTAAACAGCTTCTATTTCATACTTTTTAGGCAACATGTTTACTGCTGTTCTCTCATATGGATGACAGACATTTTTGAGCACAGTGTTCCTTTAAACAATACAATATTTATGCTGATCATTTACATATAATACTGAACAGCATCAGACACTCTGACCAGGGGATGGACATCTCTAAATACAATTTTATCTTACCTAGTAAAAGCCCTTATTAGACAGGCGATGACAGACAAACCATGATTTATCAGGCAAATTAAGTTACAAATCTCAGTACCACATCATGACTACTTGTCATGTCCTGCCATAGCATCCAATAGATAACTCTTAACCTTTTGCCCACCAGGGTGGGTTACACTGTTGCTATGCAATGTTTTGCAACCTTCTCTGGCAATCAGAGGGTTTCAATATTCTATTGTAAATTCAAAATATCATTACCTTGCACATTCTGCAGCAAATTCAGCTCTTACAACTGTTTAGCACAAAGCAAAGCAAAGATTTATACATAATGACAGCAACCCCTTAAGCTACTGGTTCCCTTAACCTTCAAATCAATACTGTCTCTCTTTAAACTGATTGTCAATGGGCCTTGTATACAGACAACCTCTTAGCACTAGAGGGAAACATTTCTTGCCAGACTGATCAATGTCACCACGTCTAACCTGTTTCTAACCTTCTTCACAGAATCAAGCTTTTTCATTTCATAACAAACCAATTTAGAAACTGAAAAAAAACTCTGCAGAGTGAAATTACCTATTATTTTTCTGTCAACTCATTTCTCAAAGGTTTTGGTACAACATGATAAAAGCCTGAAATCCAGTGTTCTACTGAAAAAAATGTTCCTTGTACCATATGGTGAACACTTCATTAATGTTCCTTAATATTTTATTAGTTTGATGTAATTTCTTCATTATCAAATAACACATTGCTAAAGTGTATTTTAGTTATATTTTATATATTATTTATATATTATTTTATATATTTAGTTATATTTTTTTATAACATACCTTTCCTGGCCAGCTGTATCCCAAAGCTGCAAGAGTGTGGGCTCACCATCTACAACCAGTGTCTTCATTTGGAAGTCCACTCCTAAGTAACACACAAAGAAATAACTGCGGTCATTGGTGCTCTGTTTTTATGAACGATAATATACGGCTAGATTACGAGTCTTGCGTTAGCCTTAAAAAGCAGCATTGAGGGGCCCCAATGCTGCTTTTTAACGCCCGCTGGTATTACGAGTCAGGCAGGAAAGGGTCTACCGCTTACTTTTTTTCCGCGATTTTAGCTTACCGCAAATCCCCTTACGTCATTTGCGTATCCTATCTTTTTAATTGGATTTTCCTAACACAGGTATTACGATCGACTAAAAAAGTGAGCGGTAGACCCTCTCCTGGCAAGACTCCTACCTCATATAAAAGTCAGTAGTTAAGAGTTTTATGGGCTAACGCCGGAACATAAAGCTCTTAACTAAAGTGCTAAAAGTAAACTAACACCCATAAACTACCTATTAACCCCTAAACCGAGCCCCCCTCCACATCGGAAACACTTAAATAAAATGTTTAACCCCTAATCTGCCGACCGGACATCGCCGCCACTTTAATAAATGTATTAACCCCTAAACTGCCACACTCCCGTCTCGCAAACACTAGTTAATTTTTATTAACCCCTAATCTGCCGTCCCTAACATCGCCAACACCTACCTACATTTATTAACCCCTAATCTTCCGACCCCAACGTCGCCGCTACTATATTAAATTTTTTAACCCCTAAACCTAAGTCTAAACCTAAGTCTAACCCCCCTAATTTAAATATAATTTAAATTAAACAAAATAAATTTACCATAATAAAATAAATTAATCCAATTTAAAACTAAATAGTTAAATACCAATAAAATAAACCCTAAGCTAGCTACAATATAACTAATAGTTACAATGTAGCTAGCTTAGGATTTATATTTATTTTACAGGCAACTTTGTATTTATTTTAACTAGGTAGAATAGTTATTAAATAGCTAAAATAAGTACAAAAGTACCTGTAAAATAAACCCTAACCTAAGTTACAATTACACCCAACACTACACTATAATTAAACTAATTACCTAAACTACCTACAATTAATTACAATTAATATAAATAAAATAAATTATGAAAAAAAGCAAACACTAAATTGCAGAAAAAAAAAGAATTACAAGAATTTTAAACTAATTACACCTAATCTAATCCCCCTAATAAAATAAAAAATCCCCCCAAAATAATAAAATTCCCTACCCTATACTAAATTACAAATAGCCCTTAAAAGGGCCTAACACTACCCCCTTGAAGATCACCCTACCTTGAGCCGTCTTCACCCAGCCGGGCACAAGTGGTCATCCAGAGGGTCCGAAGTCTTCATCCTATCCAGCCCGAAGAGGACATCCAGACCGCAGAAGGTTTCATCCAGGCAGCATCTTCTATCTTCATCCTTCCGGAGCGGAGCGGGTCCATCTTCAAGACATCAGACGCGGAGCATCCTCTTCATCCGACGGCCGATGACTGAATGACTGGTCCTGTAAGTGACGTCATCCAAGATGGCGTCCCTTGAATTCCGATTGGCTGATAGAATCCTATCAGCCAATCGGAATTAAGGTAGGAAAAATCCTATTCGCTGATGCAATCAGCCAATAGGTATGACCTTGCATTCTATTGGCTGATTGGAACAGCCAATAAAATGGGAGCTCAATCCTATTGGCTGATTGGATCAGCCAATCGGATTGAACTTCAATTTTTCCTGCCTCAATTCCGATTGGCTGATAGGATTCTATCAGCCAATCGGAATTCAAGGGACGCCATCTTGGATGATGTCACTTAAAGGACCAGTCATTCAGTCGTCGGCCGTCGGATGAAGAGGATGCTCCTCGTCGGATGTCTTGAAGATGGACCCGCTCCGCTCCGGAAGGATGAAGATAGAAGATGCCGCCTGGATGAAGCCTTCTGCCGGTCTGGATGTCCTCTTCTGGCCGGATAGGATGAAGACTTCGGACCCTCTGGAGGACCACTTGTGTCCGGCTGGGTGAAGACGGCTCAAGGTAGGGTGATCTTCAAGGGGGTAGTGTTAGGTTTTTTTAAGGGGGGATTGGGTGGGTTTTAGAGTAGGGTTGGGTGTGTGGGTGGTGGGTTTTAATGTTTGGGGGGGTATTGTATTTTTTTACAGGTGAAAGAGCTGATTACTTTGGGGCAATGCCCCGCAAAAGGCCCTTTTGTAATTTAGTATAGAGTAGGGAATGTTATTATTTTGGGGGGCTTTTTTATTTTATTGGGGGGTTAGATTAGGTGTAATTAGTTTAAAATTCTTGTAATTCTTTTTTTTCTGTAATTTAGTGGGGGTTTTTTCATAATTTAGTTTATTTAATTTAATTGTAATTAATTGTAGGTAGTTTAGGTAATTAGTTTAATTATAGTGTAGAGCTAGGTGTAATTGTAACTTAGGTTAGGGTTTATTTTACAGGTACTTTTGTACTTATTTTAGCTTGGTAGTTATTAAATAGTTAATAACTATTTAATAACTATTCTACCTAGTTAAAATAAATACAAAGTTGCCTGTAAAATAAATATAAATCCTAAGCTAGCTACAATGTAACTATTAGTTATATTGTAGCTAGCTTAGGGTTTATTTTATAGGTAAGTATTTAGTTTTAAATAGGAATAATTTATTTAATTTTAGTAAATTTATTTAGATGTATTTAAATTCTATTTATGTTAGGGGGTGTTAGGGTTAGGTTTAGACTTAGTTTTAGGGGTTAATAAATTTATAATAGTGGCGGCGACGTTGGCGACGGCAGATTAGGGTTAATAAATTTAATATAGTTGCGGCGACGTTGGGGGGGCAGATTAGGGGTTAATAAATATAATGTAGGTGTCGGCGATGTTGGGGGCAGTAGATTAGGGGTTCATAAGTATAATGTAGGTGGTGGCGCTGTCCGGAGCGGCAGATTAGGGGTTAATATAATGTAGGTGTCAGCGATAGCAGGGGCATCAGATTATTGGTTAATAAGTGTAAGATTAGGGGTGTTTAGACTCGGGGTTCCTGTTAGGGTGTTAGGTGCAGACATAAAATTCATTTCCCCATAGGAAACAATGGGGCTGCATTAGGAGCTGAACGCTGCTTTTTTGCAGGTGTTAGGGTTTTTTTTCAGCCAGCTCAGCCCCATTGTTTCCTAATGGGAAATCGTGCACAAGCACGTTTAGCCAGCTCACCGCTACCGTAAGCAACGCTGGTATTGAGGTGAGATGTGGAGCTAAATTCTGCTCTATGCTCACCTTTTTGCGGCTAACACCAGGTTTAACAACCTGTAATTCCAGCGTTACTTTAGGTGATCTGAAACTAAGCGTTAGCAACACACCCCTGTTACCGCAAAACTCGTAATCTCGTTGATAGTTAGTTGTCAACAGTTGAAAAAATAAACATTTGCAAGGGCACTTTTCAGCATAGCAATCAAGTAAGCAGCTTATGAGAGTAGTGACCCAGTCCACAGACGTTTCCATAGCTCCACCCAAAACACCCCAAGTAAATTGTTATTAATATATAGATAATATTAAATATTAGAGTTGTGCAACGCCAAAAAAGTTGGTTTGTCCAAATCTTTCTGAACAAATATTCGGGAGAATTTAATTCCCCAATATTCATTGGTTGCACTACTCGATATTTGTTTTATTTTAAACTAAATGGATACTGAATATTAGTAGAAAATGTACATTCATTTTCGTTAAATGAAAGTAAATGTAGCTTTATACTTGTCTTTAGCGAGCTGGAGAGCAGCTCTAACCCACTCCTCTTCTTCAAAGAGCCCCAGCCATGCAAATAGGAAGCTTAGAGCGGCAGCTCCCAGGGCCTGCACTAAAGAACATTCTACTTTAGAGCAGACCCTGGGAGCCACCAAGCTAAGCCTCCTATTGGTGTGGCCGGGGCTCTGTGAAGAAGAGGAGCAGGTTAGTGCGGCTTTCCAGTGCTCTAAAGGTATTTAACCCCTTAAAGGTAATTTAAAGAAGATGAGTGCATACTGATAATTCAGCATTTTTTCTTCAAATTTAATTTCATTCAGATATTCGTCTCATTAAAACAAATATATTTTTCATTACAAACTTGCATTTGTAACAAAACAAATGCACATCTCTATTAAATATAGTATAATGCAATCTATTCTGTTGACTGCAGAACATTCACACATGTCCATTCACCAAATTCGGGGCTAGATTACGAGTGGAGCGCTATTTAGCAGCTTCTTCCTAGGCAAACTACTGAAGTGAATGCTGTGACATCATAAGTCCTTTAGCAAAATGGGAACTAGATTTATTTTTGACAGTGTTTTGACACAAGCTGGATGTGTACTTCCAAAAGAAAAAATGGTATTGTATTTCCAAAAAGCAAAAGTGTAATTCCAAAAAAAAGATTGTACTTCCAAAAATACTAAATTGTACTTCCAAAAAAAGAATTGTATTTGTAATTAAATATTTGTATTTGTATGTCACAATGTCAAAGAATCACACATGCTAGCCTTTTTTAAAGCAATCTTATTCCATAATATTAGGACACAGCTGGTGATTGCCAGCTGCACAACTGCCATTTCTGATTGATCAACTTCTACTATGAAGCTGCAATGGGGGCTCTAGCTGAGTTCACAGTTAACCAATCACATTCTAGATCAGCATACATCTACTATCAATGGAAGTGATTCTGATTAAACACAGATTAAAGTCAGCTGTTGCTGTAGGATATACTTGAATTTTTAGAGCTGCATCCTACAGGGAGAGCCATGGTCCGCAAAGAGTTGTCAAAGAAACTGCGAGAGCTAATTGTAGAAAATAACCAATCAGGAGAGGGATATAAAAGAATATCAAAGGCACTGGATCTACCATTAAACATTGTCAAACTCTTTGGGAATAAGTGGAGAAAATGTGGCACCACAGAGACATTACAAAGATCAGGAGGACCCTTCAAAGTTGATGTGAGGGCAAGGAGAAAACTTATCAAGAGGCCAACTGCAACTCTGAGCTACAAGAATTTCTGGCAGATATCGGTCACTCCTTACATGTGGCCACCATCTCTCGTATTCTGCACGTCAGGGCTATGGGGAAACCCATTCTTACAAAAAGGTGCTTCCAAAGAGTATTAGTTGGGTGGGGTGTGCAGACTTATGCAGTAAGTGTGTTCTAGTTTTTTGTAGTTTTTTTTTTTTATTGAAAATGTTCCTAATAATTAAAGGGACAGTCTAGTCAAAATTAAACTTTCATGATTCAGATAGGGCATGCAATTTTAAACAACTTTCCAATTTACTTCTATTATCTAATTTGCTCAATTCTTTAGATATCCTTTGTTGAAGAAATAGCAATGCACATGTGTGAGCCAATCACACAAGGCCTCTAGGTGCAGCAACCAATCAGCAGCTACTGAGCATATCTAGATATGCTTTTCAGCAAGTGATATCAAGAGAATGAAGCAAATTAGATAATAGAAGCAAATTAGAAAGTTGTTTAAAATGACATGCTCTTTCTAAATCCCGAAAGAAAAAAATTGGCTTTCATGTCCCTTTAACTCTTAGTGGTGGTTTTCCCTGTATTTTTATTTGTTGGAAGATCACATTACAGATGGAAAAAGAATGTTATTTTTGTCTTTACCTTTAAAAAGACATGCAATTTCATATAGGTGTGTAGACTTTTTATATCCTGTAGACTGTTTATATCCACTGTAAGCAAGGATCAAGAATGTAAATATGATGTACTCTAACCAATCACAGCATACCATTTTTGCATTAGAACGTGCTTTTAAAAGTGTATTATTTTACCTTACATTACATAATCATGTGGTGTTTTTTGCTGTGATGTTTTTCATTTGTATAGCAAGGTACAGCCCCTTACACCAAACAAGGGCAATTTATTATATAATTTATCATTCATTAATATAAAAAAAAGAAGTGTAATAATTTAGAACATATAAAAATATCACCCAGAAAATAGCAATCAACACAGAAAAATAGACTAATGGGAAATTGATTTGAAGAATGAAGGTACTATACAATCTCCTTCTAAACAAAATAAACAGTATCTGCATACAAAGATAAAGATGAGCAAAAAAAAATGTCAGAATGTCATTATTTGTAAGTGTCACATGCCTAGAGAAACGTGTTAGAAAGATTTACATGCATTCCCATAAAAGAAAAGACAACCTTGTTGACAAAACTGGTAATAAATTAAATATTTTCACAACAATGAGCCGGAGCATAACAGAAATGTGATAATAAGCCACACGTTTATCCTTAATTACTTGTGCAATAGAAAGAAGCGCAAATTCATTCATTCATATCTGCTAGTCGACACCTCAGAATAAAGAAAGAAATGTAATTAAAGCCCTGAAAATAATGATATAATGAATCTTTTTTTTTACACAAACATATCTAGAATTAAAACATAAAAAATAAAAACTATGGCCTAGATTTAGAGTTTGGCGGTAGTCGTGAAAACCAGCGTTAGAGGCTCCTAACGCTGGTTTTAGGCTACCGCCGGTATTTGGAGTCAGTCAAAAAAGGGTCTAACGCTCACTTTTCAGCCGCGACTTTTCCATACCGCAGATCCCCTTACGTCAATTGCGTATACTATCTTTTCAATGGGATCTTTCTAACTCCGGTATTTAGAGTCGTGGCTGAAGTGAGCGTTAGAAATCTAACGACAAAACTCCAGCCGCAGAAAAAAGTCAGTAGTTAAGAGCTTTCTGGGCTAACGCCGGTTCATAAAGCTCTTAACTACTGTGCTCTAAAGTACACTAACACCCATAAACTACCTATGTACCCCTAAACCGAGGTCCCCCCACATCGCCGCCACTCGATTAAATTTTTTTAACCCCTAATCTGCCGACCGCCACCTACAATATACTTATGTACCCCTAATCTGCTGCCCCTAACACCGCCGACCCCTATATTATATTTATTAACCCCTAACCTGCCCCCACAACGTCGCCGCCAGCTACCTACAATAATTAACCCCTAATCTGCCGAGCGGACCGCACCACTATTATAAAAAAGTTATTAACCCCTAATCCGCCTCACTAACCCTATAATAAATAGTATTAACCCCTAATCTGCCCTCCCTAACATCGCCGACACCTAACTTCAAACATTAACCCCTAATCTGCCGACTGGAGCTCACCGCTATTCTAATAAATTTATTAACCCCTAAAGCTAAGTCTAACCCTAACACTAACACCCCCCTAAATTAAAAATAATTTACATCTAACGAAATTAATTAACTCTTATTAAATAAATTATTCCTATTTAAAGCTAAATACTTACCTGTAAAATAAATCCTAATATAGCTACAATATAAATTATATTTATATTATAGCTATTTTAGGATTTATATTTATTTTACAGGTAACTTTGTATTTATTTTAACCAGGTACAATAGCTAAAATAGTTAAAATAATTACAAAATTACCTGTAAAATAAATCCTAACCTAAGTTACAATTAAACCTAACACTACACTATCAATAAATTAATTCAATAAAATACCTACAATTACCTACAATTAAACCTAACACTACACTATCAATACATTAATTAAATACAATATCTACAAATAAATACAATGACATAAACTAAAGTACAAAAAATAAAAAAGAACTAAGTTACAAAAAATAAAAAAATATTTACAAACATCAGAAAAATATTACAACAATTTTAAACTAATTACACCTACTCTAAGCCCCCTAATAAAATAACAAAGACCCCCAAAATAAAAAATGCCCTAACCTATTCTAAATTACGAAAGTTCAAAGCTCTTTTACATTACCAGCCCTGAACAGGGCCCTTTGCGGGGCATGCCCCAAAGAATTCAGCTCTTTTGCCTGTAAAAAAAACACATACAATACCCCCCCCAACATTACAACCCACCACCCACATACCCCTAATCTAACCCAAACCCCCCTTAAATAAACATAACACTAAGCCCCTGAAGATCTTCCTACCTTATCTTCACCATACCAGGTTCACCGATCGATCCAGAAGAGCTCCTCCGATGTCCTGATCCAAGCCCAAGCGGGGGGCTGAAGAGGTCCATGATCCGGCTGAAGTCATCATCCAAGCGGGAGCTGAAGAGGTCCATGATCCGGCTGAAGTCTTCATCCAAGCGGGAGCTGAAGAGGTCCATGATCCGGCTGAAGTCTTCTATCAACGGCATCTTCAATCTTCTTTCTTCAGCCAATCGGATTGAACTTGATTCTGATTGGCTGATTCCATCAGCCAATCAGAATATTCCTACCTTAATTCCGATTGGCTGATAGAATCCTATCAGCCAATCGGAATTCGAGGGACGCCATCTTGGATGACGTCATTTAAAGAAACCGTCATTCGGCGAGTAGGCGTCGGGAGAAGAGGATGTTCCGCGTCGGATGGAAGATGATGGCTCCCGAAGAAAGAAGATTGAAGATGCCGTTGATAGAAGACTTCAGCCGGATCATGGACCTCTTCAGCTCCCGCTTGGATGAAGACTTCAGCCGGATCATGGACCTCTTCAGCTCCCGCTTGGATGATGACTTTAGCCGGATCATGGACCTCTTCAGCTCCCGCTTGGATGATGACTTCAGCCGGATCATGGACCTCTTCAGCCCCCCGCTTGGGCTTGGATCAGGACATCGGAGGAGCTCTTCTGGATCGATCGGTGAACCTGGTATGGTGAAGATAAGGTAGGAAGATCTTCAGGGGCTTAGTGTTAGGTTTATTTAAGGGCGGTTTGGGTTAGATTAGGGGTATGTGGGTGGTGGGTTGTAATGTTGGGGGGGGGGGGTATTGTATGTGTTTTTCTTACAGGCAAAAGAGCTGAATTCTTTGGGGCATGCCCCGCAAAGGGCCCTGTTCAGGGCTGGTAAGGTAAAAGAGCTTTGAACTTTAGTAATTTAGAATAGGGTAGGGCATTTTTTTATTTTGGCGGTGTTTGTTATTTTATTAGGGGGCTTAGAGTAGGTGTAATTAGTTTAAAATTGTTGTAATATTTTTCTGATGTTATATGTTAATATTTTTTTATTTTTTGTAACTTAGTTCTTTTTTATTTTTTGTACTTTAGTTAGTTTATTTCATTGTATTTATTTGTAGATATTGTATTTAATTAATGTATTGATAGTGTAGTGTTAGGTTTAATTGTAGGTAATTATAGGTATTTTATTTAATTAATTTATTGATAGTGTAGTGTTAGGTTTAATTGTAACTTAGGTTAGGATTTATTTTACAGGTAATTTTGTAATTATTTTAACTATTTTAGCTATTGTACCTGGTTAAAATAAATACAAAGTTACCTGTAAAATAAATATAAATCCTAAAATAGCTATAATATAAATATAATTTATATTGTAGCTATATTAGGATTTATTTTACAGGTAAGTATTTAGCTTTAAATAGGAATAATTTATTTAATAAGAGTTAATTAATTTCGTTAGATGTAAATTATATTTAACTTAGGGGGGTGTTAGTGTTAGGGTTAGACTTAGCTTTAGGGGTTAATAAATTTATTAGAATAGCGGTAAGCTCCAGTCGGCAGATTAGGGGTTAATGTTTGAAGTTAGGTGTCGGCGATGTTAGGGAGGGCAGATTAGGGGTTAATACTATTTATTATAGGGTTAGTGAGGCGGATTAGGGGTTAATAACTTTATAATAATAGCGGTGCGGTCCGCTAGGCAGATTAGGGGTTAATAAGTGTAGGCAGGTGGAGGCGACGTTATGGGGGGCAGATTAGGGGTTAATAAATATAATATAGGGGTCGGCGGTGTTAGGGGCAGCAGATTAGGGGTACATAGGGATAATGTAAGTAGCGGCGGTTTACGGAGCGGCAGATTAGGGGTTAAAAATAATATACAGGGGTCAGCGATAGCGGGGGCGGCAGAATAGGGGTTAATAAGTGTAAGGTTAGGGGTGTTTAGACTCGGGGTACATGTTAGGGTGTTAGGTGCAGACGTAGGAAGTGTTTCCCCATAGACAACAATGGGGCTGCGTTAGGAGCTGAACGCGGCTTTTTTGCAGGTGTTAGGTTTTTTTTCAGCTCAAACAGCCCCATTGTTTTCTATGGGGGAATCGTGCACGAGCACGTTTTTGAGGCTGGCCGCGTCCGTAAGCAACTCTGGTATCGAGAGTTGCAGTGGCGTTAAATATGCTGTACGCTCCTTTTTTGGAGCCTAACGCAGCCATTCTGTGGACTCTCAATACCAGAGTTATTTTAAAGGTGCGGCCAGAAAAAAGCCAGCGTTAGCTACGCGGGTCGTTACCGACAAAACTCTAAATCTAGCCGTAAGAAACTTGACTGGAGTACAATTTCGGTTTCAGTCGGGCGGATGAGCATTATTTATATTCAAAGATTTTTTTTCCCAATTGAACACAGTCTAACAAAACACCATTTAACTTCTCACTAGCTGTGGTGGGTACAAAAACAGCTAATGCAGCATTATAAAAACAAGAAAAACATCTCTAAATCCTTGTGTTTATTGTAAAGTCCTCTTTTTACAATCAACTTTCTTACACAGCCCAAGTTTGTTCAAAACATATTTTCTTAGAAGAAAAAAAAGTACTTAGTCACCAACTTGAGACAGACTTGTTAAATCCAACTAATATTTGTTTAACAATTATAATTTCAAAATACATTGTTCTGCATCTAACTTGCTAAATTTAAAACTAAATCGAAATGAACATGAATGAATTTCAATTGTGAAAAGAAGCATTTTTCAAGTAGACAAAAGCTTCTAGTAAAATGTATTTCTGTTTCATTAAGAGCTTGTATTGTGCACAGAGCATATGTGCACGTGCCTTGTGCACCCTCATGCAAACACCATAGCTGCTCAGAGAGGTGGTATTGGCATGCATTCATCAGTGCATGTTCTCTGAGAAAGAGCAGTGTTTGATTGAAGGTCTACAGGGCATATGCATAGATGCTCCATGCTCAGTGAAAGCTATCACTAAAACATGTATCAGCATGCATTCAGCAGTGAGTCATCACCAATACAATATATGCTCTCCAAAAAGGAGCAGTGTTTGAATGAAGTTGCATTAAGCATATGCAACTATGCTTTGCACGGTAAAAGCTATTACTGAAACTATTTTCATTCTTTTCGTCCAAATAATGTATCTAGTTAATAGGATATTTATTATATTTTCTATTAAATATCCATAGTTTTTGCAATTTCACTCAACTTTTTTTCTGAATCAATTTGTGACTTTGATATGTTTATACAAGGGCAAACAGAGATGTGGCTATATCATTAGCTTGTGATACTTTTATTTGACAAATGTGTTAGGACAGTATCACTGATGCACCCTCAACTGATTTACATAGATGATCTAGAATAGGCAGTTTAAACAAAGTAGGGCAACAATCTCACAACATTCCAGTATATGTAATAATGTGTATCAAAGCTAGATAACTGCAATAGCTAACAAGCTCTTTCATTTTATAAATACAAATAACAAGACATATTGTGACATATTTGTTTAGGTATTTGTGATAGACATATACGGTAGTTGATATAAACATACCCAAAGTGGCGCTTGTGTTCCCTCGGAATTCATTTTTGCACAGTCTCATAAGGAAACTTGACTTCCCCACAGCTGCGTCACCGGCAAGAACAATCTTGTAAGCCTTGTCTGTGCTGGGATATTTGGTATTTTTGTCTATGCTGTCTGCCTGAAATAGGAAGCAGAACAGTTGTACTAAACTGCAAATGTACATTTCACTGTTTATTAACAGGACATGGTAGTCAAAATTAAACTTTCACGATTCAGAGCACAGAATTTAAAATTCTTTGCATTCTTTTATGAAATGTACTTCTTTCTCTTTGCATCCTTTGTTAAAACTTTCAATTCATGAGACAGGCTCCAGAGTGTGCACGTGTCTTGCCTTTATATTACAAAGTTGTTTTTTATATTGTACCCTCTATCTGAATCATGAAAGTTTAATTTTTACTTTCATGTCCCTTTAAATACAAATACATATAAAAAAAACTTACACAAACAGTATTTTAAAATGTGTAGCAATCCATGATTTAAATATATCTATTCATATTTCTGCAATCCTACACCTAGATTACGAGTTTTGCGTTAGAGGCTGTGCGGTGCTAATGAGCAGTTTATGCTCCCCGCTCACTTACCTACAGCGCTGGTATTACAGCTTTTTACAAACCAGACAAGAAGTGAGCGTTGAGCAAAATTTTGCTCATTACCGCACTCCAATACCAGCGCTGCTTACGTTAGCGGTGAGCTGGTGTAACGTTCTCATGCACGATTTTCCCATAGGAAACAACAGGGAGAGCCGGCTGAAAAAAAGTCTAGCAACTGCAAAAAAACAGCGTAAAGCTCCTTAACGCAGCCCCATTCATTCCTATGGGGAAATGCATTTTATGTCTACACCTAACACCCTAACATGAACCCCGAGTCTAAACACCCATAATCTTTCACTTATTAACCCCTAATCTGCCGCCCCCGACATCGCCAACACCTACATTATATTTATTAACCCCTAATATGCCACTCCGGACACCGCTGCCACCTACATTATACTTATGAACCCCTAATCTGCTGCCCCCAACATCGCCGAACCCTACATTATATTTATTAAACCCTACTCTGCCGCCCCCAATGTCGCCACCACCTACCAACACTTATTAACCCCTAATCTGCCGCCCCCAACATCGCCGTCACTATAATAAACATATTAACCCCTAAACTGCCGCACTCCTGCCTCGCAAACATTAGTTAAATATTATTAACCCCTAATCTGCTGGCCCTAACATCACCGCCACCTACCTACATTTATTAATCCCTAATCTGCCGCCCCCAATGTCGCCACCACTATACTAAATTTATTAACCCCTAAACCTAAGTCTAACCCTAACCCTATCACCACCTAACTTAAATATAATTAAAAGAAATCTAAATAAAAATTCCTATCATTAAACAAATAATTCCTATTTAAAACTAAATACTTACCTATAAAATAAACCCTAAGATAGCTACAATATAACTAATAGTTACATTGTAGCTAGCTTAGGGTTTATTTTTATTTTACAGGCAAGTTTGTATTTATTTTAACTAGTTACAATAGTTATTAAATAGTTATTAACTATTTAATAACTACCTAGCTAAAATAAATACAAAGTTGCCTGTAAAATAAAACCTAACCTAAGTTACAATTACACCTAACACTACACTATAATTAAATTATTTTCCTAAATTAAATACAATTAAATACAATTAAATAAAATTATCTAAAGTACAAAAAAACAAACACTAAATTACAGAAAATAATAAACAAATTACACCTAATCTAATCCCCCTAACAAAATAAAAAAGACCCCCAAAATAAAAAAAAGCCCTACCCTACACTAAATTACAAATAGCCCATAAAAGGGCCTTTTGCGGGGCATTGCCCCAAAGTAATCAGCTCTTTTACCTGTAAAAAAAAATACAAATCCCCCCGAACATTAAAACCCACCACCCACACAACCAACCATACTCTAAAACCCACCCAATACCCCCTTAAAAAAACCTAACACTAACCCCTTGAAGATCACCTTACTGGGAGAAGTCTTCATTCAACTGGGCCGAAGTCCTCAACGAAGCCGGGAGAAGTCTTCACCCAAGCCAGGCAAAGTGGTCCTCCAGACGGGCAGAAGTCTTCATCCAGACGGCATCTTCTATATTCACCCATCCGGCGCGGAGCGGGTCCATCTTCAAGAAATCTGACGCGGAGCATCCTCTTCATCCGACGGCTAACACTGAATGAAGGTTCCTTTAAATGACGTCATCCAATATGGCGTCTCTTCAATTCCGATTGGCTAATAGAATTCTATCAGCCAATCGGAATTAAGGTAGAAAAAATCCTATTGGCTGATGCAATCAGCCAATAGGATTGAGCTGGCATTCTATTGGCTGTTCCAATCAGCCAATAGAATGTGAGCTCAATCCTATTGGCTGATTGCATCAGCCAATATGATTTTTTCTACCTTAATTCCGATTGGCTGTTAGAATTCTATCAGCCAATCTGAATTGAAGGGAAGCAATCTTGGATGACGTCATTTAAAGGAACCTTCATTCAGTCTTAGCCGTCGGATGAAGAGGATGCTCCACGTCAGATGTCTTGAAGATGGTCCCGCTCCACGCCGGATGGATGAAGATAGAAGATGCCGTCTGGATGAAGACTTCTGCCCGTATGGAGGATCACTTCGCCGGCTTGGATGATGACTTCTCCCGGCTTTACTGAGGACTACGGCCCAGTTGGATGAAGACTTCTCCCGTTAAGGTAATCTTTAGTGTTAGGTTTTTTAAGGGGGTATTGGGTGGGTTTTAGAGTAGGGTTGTTTGTCTGGATGGTGGGTTTTAATGTTGGGGGGGATTTGTAATTTTTTTTACAGGTAAAAGAGCTGATTACTTTGGGGCAATGCCCTGCAAAAGGCCCTTTTAAGGGCTATATGTAATTTAGTGTAGGGTAGGGCTTTTTTTATTTTGGGTAGGTTTTTTTTATTTTGTTAGGGGGATTAGATTAGGTGTAATTAGTTTAAAAATCTTGTAATTTGTTTATTATTTTCTGTAATTTAGTGGGGGTTTTTTTTGTACTTTAGCTAATTTTATGTAAGTGTATTTAATTTAGGGAATTAATTTAATTATAGTGTAGTGTTAGGTGTAATTGTAACTTAGGTTAGGTTTTATTTTACAGGTACTTTTGTATTTATTTTAGCTAGGTAGTTATTAAATAGTTAATAACTATTTAGTAACTATTCTACCTAGTTAAAATAAATACAAACTTGCCTGTAAAATAAAAATAAACCGTAAGATAGCTACAATGTAATTATTAGTTATATTGTAGCTAGCTTAGGGTTTATTTTATAGGTAAATATTTAGTTTTAAATAGGAATTATTTAGCTAATGATAGGAATATTTATTTAGATTTATTTTAATTATATTTAAGTTAGGGGTGTCAGGGTTAGGGTTAGACTTAGATTTAGGGGTTAATAACTTTAGTATAGTGGCAGCGACTTTGGGGGCGTCAAATTAGGGGTTAATAAATGTAGGTAGGTGGCGGTGATGTTAGGGCCGGCAGATTAGGGGTTAATAATATTTAACTCATGTTTGCAAGGTGGGAGTGCGGCGGTTTAGGGGTTAATATATTTATTATAGTGGTGGCAATGTCCGGTTCGGCAGATTAGGGGTTAAAAAATGTATTTTAGTGTTTGCAATGCGGGAGGGCCTCGGTTTCAGGGTTAATAGGTAGTTTATGGGTGTTAGTGTACTTTTTAGGACTTTAGTTAAGAGTTTTATGCTACGGCGTTGTAGTGTAAAACTCTTAACTACTGACTTTAAAATGCGGTACCAGTCTTGACAGGAGAGGGTCTACCGCTCACTTTTTGGCAGATTCGTAATACCGGCGCTATGCAAGTCCCATTGAAAAAAGAGGATACGCAATTTACGTAAGTGGATTTGCGGTATTTCCAAGTCTGGCCAAAAAAGTGAGCGGTACACCTGTACCTGCAAGACTCGTAATACCCGCGGGCATTAAAAAGCAGCGTTAGGCCCGGCCAACGTTGCTTTTTAAGCCTAACGCAAAACTCGTAATCTAGCCGATAGTTTCTTTCCTGAGGCTTAATTACAATTTGCTAAAAAAAAATATTCACACAAAACCTGTAAAATATTTTTAGCTTTTGTTTAGCAAAACATAGGTAACCTGCTGATACCACTAAGACTAAACTCATAGTGACATTAATCCCAATTTTTATCTTTGATTTATAATTCAGATTTACAATTTACTTTCATTATAAAATTTAATTTGTTTGCTTGGTATTGCTTGGTACACTTTCTTGAAAAGATGGTAGGTAGGCTCAGGACAGTGCATGTGCTTATGACAGCAGAATGCTTTTAACGTTATCTGTAAAACACTGCTGCTATCTAGTGTTCAAAAGCATTCTTGCAAAACTGCTGCCATATAGTTCTTAAAGGGATATTGCACACTATATTTTTCTTTGCATAAATGTTTTGTAGATGATCCATTTATATAGCCCATCTGGGAGTGTTTTTGTAACAATGTATAGCTTTACTTATTTTTTTAATAAAATTGTGCTGATTTTTAGACTCTTAACAAAACCACAAAGTGTCATATGTATACATGCGTTTACAGACTCCTGCTGATTCCTTTTTGTCTAATCTGTATTTTCATATGAAGAGAAGTGGGGGGGGGGAGTGTCCACTTCCAGCCCCTTTCACTGGGTGTTCCAGCTAACCTCAACAGTGCTAAACTTGGAGCTTCTAAGTAAGTTTTTAAAAGATTTTATACTGGATTTTTAGATCAGTATCTGTGCATATTCTTCTAAATAGTAGTTTCTATTACATGCAATTATATGAAAAATGGTGTATACTGTCCGTTTAAGACAAGCGCACAGTACCTATCTAGGTATTCTGTTCAGCAAAGACTTTTAAAAAGTATGCTCTGTGAAATTGTGTTTCATGTCTATTTAAATACAACACATTACAAAGTATCAGACCATTTCCAATAAATCTATGACTAATGTGTTTTGAATGGAATGAAACCTCTTTGAATTGCTTTTTGGAGGGATTTACAATTATACACAGTCTGGTACCATGCAGTCATGTTAATACATATTTATATAAAAGTAAACTATTTTAACACAAACAGCGTCACACATTCAATTTGCAATTAATACAACTATATTCTGGTAATATAGAATAGATTTTAACTTATATATTTCATGTTCATGTACATTGTAGCAGAACAGGGAAATCATCTTTATTTGTGGCTTAGCTTACAGTGGGTACTGGTGCAGGAAGAGCTGAGATACACTTTCTTGACGATGCACCTGAGCTGCTTCTGCTGACGGGCCGTGAGGGTCTCCAGTCTAATAGAGTCCCATTAGAGGTTGGTGCATACGACTCTTCATCTCTGATTTCTGGAACCTATGGTGAGATAACATCTCAGATTAAACCCAATTAAAATGAATGCAACAGCAATAAAGCATGTTGACTGTCAATAACATAACTCATAGACTGAAGGAAATAAGCTCAGAAAGACAAACACTTAATACATTAAATGGACATTTTATTTGTTGTAACTAAAAGAGAGTATTTAAAAATGTATTAAAGTTTGTTTGTTTTTTAATGGTTGTTAGCATGCTTGCTAATGCCTGGTATGTATTGCTAGTGTTAATCACAGCGGACAAAAAGTTAAAGGGATAGTAAACCCAAAACATGTATTTTATGGATCAGATAGAACATACAATTTTTTTTATTTTTTTTTTATTTTTTATTTTTTATTAAGCATCAGGGGTATTTAACAAAACATAAGATCAATCCAACAAAAGCAAAGAAAATACATAAGAAAAGAAAAAACCCTGCAAGCATAACCAGCCCTTAAAACACCAGGGCCACATCATAAGTAGACAGTAATAAAATCATGGGTTATTACAGTTAAGTGAATTATTCAACTATATTCTTTGAACATACCACCTGACGCTGCTTTTTCTTAGTTTTTTCCCCTTTCCCCTCCCCCCTTCCTCTAATCTTCCCCAGATTTTATATCGATTGTTATAATGATCTTACATCAATAGATCTTACATAGCATCCTTCCAGTGTGTAGGAAAAAAAAGAGAAAAAAAAGGAAAAAAAGGAAATTAAAAAGTTGGTAGCCCTTTATTGGCTGCGGGGAGTTTACCAAACTCCCAGAAGAACCAATTCCGTATCTCTGAATGGATAGATCAGGTGATCAATCTCGCTAGGAGGTAAGATTTTAATGAAATTTGACCATTTGGAGAAAAAACTTCTTACATCCTGGTCGTTCTGTAAGTTAGTGTCTAATTGTTCCATAATACACTGTTTCTTCAAACAGTTTTTTATCTCTACAATGCTCGGGACTGCTCTCGAGTTCCACTTCTTCAAAATTAAATACCTCATTGCTAGGATTACCATAACTACGAGTTTAAATTTCTCCTGGGGAAGGCCTAAGTCCCCCGTGGGGAAAACTATATTTGCAGGGGATAGCTTCAGTGGGGTGATGCCCATCAGGTTGGTAAGCCAGTATTGCGCTTTTAGCCAGCAATTCCTGATTGTTGGGCAATACCAGAACATATGAATGAGATTTGCCGAAGGGTATGAGCATTTTGGGCATTTGTTAAAACTACGACTTCGACATTTAACTCCCTTCTCTGGCGAGAAGTACGTCATATGTAATAGCTTAACATGTGCCTCCCGCCAAGTGGCAGAAAATGTGGCACTCGAGATTGCTTGTATTGATGAGGTTACTACAGGAAGGACCACTGAGTTTTCCGGGAGGGTTGCTATCCATTTAGTCTGAATTTTTTCTACTATTTCTGGGCCTTTAGAGGAAGTCAATTTTTGGTATATGTATGAAATTGGTGACCGGCCATTTTTAACTAATAATATCCAGTTCTCAAGTATACCCAGAGACCAATCCCATCCAAAATCATTTACTAATTTAAGTGCAAGGTGTCTTGCTTGAAGATAAGCAAAGAAGTTTTTATTAGAAAGCTGAAAATTCTCTTTAATAGAATCAAAGGTTTTGATACATTTTCTAGGAAAATCAAGTAATTGAGCAATATTTACTAAACCCAGAGTTTCCCAGTTAGAGAAAAGAGCCGATTGTATCCCAACCTGAAATTGAGGGTTATTTAAGAGAGGTAAAAAGCGTGAAACCCTAAATTGAATATGCAGTATAGAACATATCTTTCTCCACATCTGGATTGGGTTATAGATGGACTTCATTTTTTTTATTTCTGGTGGAATTATATTGTTATTACAATGTAGTATCGCTATTAAAGAATATGGGTAAACTATATTATTTTCAAGATCAAGACTTGTAATGTAATTAGCGCCTGTTAACCAATCTACCACCACTCTAGCCTGGAAGACTATATTATATAATCGAATATCTGGTAGCGAAAGACCCCCGTATTCTGTAGTGAGCATTAATTTAGAAAGAGAAATCCTAGGTTTTTTACTTTGCCATATAAAAGAGCGAAGAGCCGAGTTAAAGGAAAGAATATCTTTTGTTTTCAAGATGAGTGGAGTATTCTGAAGTACATACAAAATTTTGGGGAGAAGAGACATTTTATAAAGAGCAATACGTCCTGACAAGGAGAGAGGGAGATTCTGCCAGTTATTGAAAGCTTGCTTAACTCTATTAAGTACCGGGGGGATATTTAGATCATACCAATCATTAGGGTTAGGGGAAATCCAGATGCCTAGATATTTAAAAGCATCTGGGACTATAGAGAATGGAATAGCTACATAAGAGTCCTTTGTGTGTTTAAGCCAACATAACTCAGATTTTAAAATGTTCACTTTATAACCAGAAAAAGAGCTAAACTGATCTATAATATCAAGAAGTTTTGGTATATTTCTGGCTGTATTTGAAATATAAATCAGGACATCGTCTGCGTAGAGTGCAATTTGCAATTCTTTTTCCTTAATTTTGATCCCTTCAAGTTGATGACGAATTTGGATAGCAAGGGGTTCGATGGCCAAATCAAAAAGTAACGGGGAGAGAGGACACCCCTGTCTGGTTCCTCTTTCTAATCTTATATCTTGTGTTAAACCATCATTAACCATGATTCTCGTGGATGTATTACTATATAAGTTATTAAATAAACGCAGGAAGTTACCTCTAAGTCCGAACTGCTGTAGTGCGAAACTTAAATGATCATGGTGTACTGAGTCGAACGCTTTTTCAGCGTCGATAGATATAATTGCCATATCAGGGGTGTCCTCTCCCCCCGTCCCCCCAACCTCGAGCCTCTTGAAATGTTCTATTAGCGTAAATACTTCCCTTATTTTAGCTGATGAGTTTCGGTTCGACAAGAAACCAACTTGGTCTTTATGGATGATAGTTGAAATCAGTGGTTGGAGTCTATGCGCTAGGATAGATGTCAAAAGTTTATAGTCCGTGTTTAATAGTGCAATAGGTCTATATGACTCCTTTTTACTTGGGTCTTTCCCCTGTTTTAAGATGAGGGTTGTATATGACGCAACAAATTCTTTAGTTGGTGAATTACCAGAAATATAGATGTCATTAAAAAGTGAAGTTAGGTGGCTTATTATTTCGGGTGCTAATATTTTGTAAAACTCATTCGGGAGTGCATCCGGTCCCGGAGCTTTATTGGAGGACAGCCTTTGAATCGAAGTTGAAATTTCTGCTTCAGTAAAGGGAGATTGCAATGATTGAAGCAGATCAGGCGCCAAGGATGGGAAAACTAGCTTATCCCAGAAATTCTCTCTCTGGAGTATATTAGAAACCTTAGAAGTATATAAAGATTCATAGTATTCTGCGAATACTCCACGAATTTCCTCGGGGGAATTAAGGTTTTTGCTGTCATTTATGATAGATTTTATTATGCGAGAACCTTTTTCAATCTTAACCAGGTTAGCCAAAAGCTTCCCTGTTTTGTTACCATAATGATATAGTTTGGCCTGTAGCCTAAGGTCTCTCTGGGTAGTTTTATAAAGAAGAAGAGAATCCCTCTCCGCTAGTGCTGAATTATATCTAGTCCAGTTTTCTAAAGTTTTATTTAAGATGTAACGGTTATATGCGTTTGTAACGGCCCTTAAGACTTCATTTTCCCTCCTTTTAATTTTCTTGGACCTGAATATGGAATATGCTAATATTTCCCCACGAAGGACCGCCTTTGCAGTTTCCCAAAATAGGGCAGGTTTGGAAGTATGTTGTTGATTAAACAGTGCAAATTCTTGAAATCTGGAGATAAGCCAGTTTTTAAATTTTAAATCTGAAATTAAATATCGTGGAAATACAAAGCTACCATTCCTGTACCCTGGGGGATTTAAATGGAACTCGAGAGTAATCGGAGCGTGATCCGATATTGTTATAGGTAAAATCTTGGTGGACACTTTCATTTTACATGTTTTTTCATCTGCTAGAAAAAGGTCGATTCTCGAGAGAGTTTTATGCGCTCTCGAGTGGCACGTATAATCTCTATTGTCAGGATTTTGGAGTCTCCAAATATCACAAAGTTTTAGGTTACGAAACAGTCTAATGAATAGTTTGGACTCCAAGTTATCTCGTTTTGTTTTAATTGGAGTAGAATTCTGTCTAAGCCTATCCAACGGGTATTGAGGAGCCATGTTAAAATCGCCTCCGAGTATCAGGTACCCTTCTGTAAATGAAAGGAGTTTATTTTGCAAATTTTCCCAAAAGGGAAGATTAAAAACATTGGGGGCATATACGTTACATAATGTAAATAATGTATTTAAAATCTTGATTTTTATCAATAGGTATCTTCCTTCCTGGTCTGTGGCTAGTTGTATTACCTCATAGGGGAGTTTCTTCCCAATGAGGATTGCTACCCCACCCTTTCTTTGTGTAGTAGAAGAAAAAAAGACTTCCCTAACCCAGGAAGATCTAAGTTTTAAAACTTCCTCTGGTTTTAGGTGAGTTTCCTGTAGGAAAGCTACATCGGTGTTTATCTTTTTTAGTTGGGCAAGTATGGCTTTCCGTTTGATGGGAGAGGTGAGGCCTCCAATATTCCAGGAGGTCATTTTTAAATTACTCCCCGCTGCCATTTTGATTTAAAGTGATAAAGGGCTACAACACAAAAAAAAAAAAAAAAAGGGGAAGGATGGGAGGGATGGAAAATGATTTTAACCCTATAACCTCTTGAGGGGCAGGTAGCATGGGAAGACTTACCCTTGCTTCCCAGCCCCATCCCGTATGCTGTCTGCTTGTACATTGGACTCACTCTAAGTGAGTATCTCTGTTTGGGTAATTAACTTTACTCAGTTTTTTATCTTGTGAGAAAGATTCAGCATAGAATTTAGCTGCTTCTCGTGCTGTATCAAAGAGGTGTGTATGACCATCAAGTGAGAGTTTCAACCTTGCTGGGTATAGCAGGGTTGCTTGCACCCCTTTCTTAATGAAGTTAGTGCAATGTGGAGCAATTTCCCTTCGTTTTGTGGCTGTGCCTATAGAATAGTCCTGAAACAGGTAGATTTTGGCCTCATTTAGAAAAATAGGTTGCTGTTTGCGAAAAGCCTGGAGTAATAACATCTTGTGTTGAAAGTTTAAAAATTTGACAATAATGGGTCTTGGCCGGGTGTTGTTTCTATGTGTGTTGAGTTGGCCTACCCTGTGTACTCTTTCTATAATTATAGACGAGTGAAGTTCTGATAGTTGTAATAGCCTGGGGAGTGTGACCTTAACTAACTTCTCCAAGTCTTCGTGTTGCCCTTCCTCAGGAACCCCTATGATCCTGAGGTTGTTCCTTCTCGATCTATCCTCTAGATCATCAATTTTATTTTGCATTCTTGATAGAATATTATTTGTGGATTCAAAATTAGTTTTATAGTTAATGGTCAGATCTTCCAGATCTGAAATTCTTTGTTCGGCTTCAGATAATCTGGAAGCGAACTGTTTTACCTCAGTAGATAGGGAAGCAATGTCTTGTCTAATTTCTTTTTCTAATAAGTCAAATTTAGGGGATAGTGCTTCAGAGATTTTAAAAACTAATGAGTGAATATCTAATTGTTCTGAGGTGCCTGAGGCAGAAGTAAGAGGTATTTGTATATCAGCAGAGGTTTCTAGGACAGTTTTATTCCTCTTTTCTTTTTGTCTCCCCGTCATGGCCAAAGGAGGGGTTTTAGGGTGCCCGTGTAAAAATCTATCCATAAATAGTGGGGTGATATAAAAATTACTATGTAGGATTGTCCAATTAGTGAAGTGGGTTGTGGTTAGAAAGTGCTGTGATTATAGATTAATTGAAGGGCGTAAAAAGTACCCAGTGGAAGTGAGTGAGTCTGAGAAATTTGAATTCAATGTGAGGTTCAAGGGGTGATATTACCCATTGGTGTCATAAGACGGTGAAAGTGAGAAAAAAAAAAACATATGTGAGGTGAAAAAAAAGGTGGGGAAGAGGGAGGAGAAAAAAAAAAAAAAAATAAGAAAGGGATTCCAGCAAAAAATAAAAGATTATAGAAATTTTCCTTTAGGCAGTGACAGGGGGAATACACTGATTTCAAGAGACCTGTATGTCTATGAGAAGAAACAGCAGAGAGATTTAATTTCTGCAAACTCAGGTAGATTCCAAGTTTAGAAACATAAAGGATTCCTGGGTGCACAGGCAATTATTCTACTTTCCAGGAGATAAATAGGCTTGGAAAGTTATCCAGGTATACACAGTTACAAAAATTACCGGCTAGGTCCAAGGTGTGTCAAAGAAAAAAAAAAAGGGGGATTTCAACTTAATTCAGTTGAAGCTTCTGATCTGAAATATTTCAGTCACACCTTCATCTATCACCCAGGAAGAATTGGTTAGCTTATAAATTCTAGGGGGGGAAGGGTGATACCTAAATGAAATGAGATAATACGGTTATCAAATTAACCTCCTTCAATTGAAGTAGTGTATGTGTACAGCTAGAAAAATAGAGACATTGTGAGTTTTAAACAAAACAAAATATCTTAGAGTGTAGTCTTTTAGCCTCCTAAAAAGGGGGGGGGGCTTTATTGGGAAAGTATAAAATTGTGGGGGCTTCTGTACAGTTACTGTCCCCCTCCCTTTTTTCCCACTTTCCCCCCTTCCTTCCCTCTACCCTTCTTCCCCTTCCTCCCCTTCCTCCCTTCTCTTTTAACTCTGTGAGTTCCCCGCAACAAAGCAACCTACTTAGTTTAAACAGTATCAGTGCTTCAACCTGTATTCTATTGTTAGTGATGTACAAAATGCGAATTTGTTAACAACTTGCATAAACAGCTTTCTATAGTAGCCTCAGGTTGTAGAAAAATATCTCTTGTTATTAACTAAAACAAGGAAATGAAGTAATACGATTGTCTAAGTAAGCTCTTTCAGTTGCAACAATATGTCTGTACAATTAGAAAAGTAGAGGTATTGCAATTTTAAACAATATATCTTAGAGTGTAATCTCTTAACCTCACTTTATGATCAGTTTATATAACCAATTTTCTGTAATAGCCTCAAGTTATAGAAGGGTATCTCTTGTTATTAAATAAAACAGAGTATGATTAAACCAAAATGACATGTGATATTTAGTGGTGTCCTCTATAATGAGAGAGATAATCTGAAAAAAAAAAAAAAAAAAAAAAAAGTTATAATTGTACACTTTGCTTAGTCAGAATAGTACCCAGTGTAGTCTATTTTATATGCAAAGTTCTGTACTATTGTCCCGTGTTTTAAATTTGGTAAGTTCCAGGGGATTCCAGCCTTGACCCCTTTTGCAGGTACCCAGAGGGTATTGTCCGCCCAGCTAATTCAGCAGAAGGAGGGAAGAGAAATAGAACCAACATTCACTGTCTGTATACGTTACCAGCTCTCTTGGTGGCCGTCCCCAGCTGTGTTGTGTCTCTTTCCACCTTTTTAACCTTCTCCGTGCCCTCCGAACCAGGCAGAGAGCAAGGGAAGGAGATCTTACAGGAATTACCAGCGGTCCAGGAGGAACAAAGAGTGGAATCTGAAAGTTCTGTATAGCGATTCCTTTGGAAACAGCTGAAGTGGGGTCTTCCCCAGGGTTTTTTTTTACACAAACAGCTCTGCAGATTTACCCGGTACCTACCCCTCACACAGCACCGGTGGGAGGGGGGTTTTGGGTGGCCTTGTCAAATGGCCGTGGTTGCTGTTAAACTTTAGCCAGGAGTTGTGCCCGTGATTGATGAAGAATCACAGATGAGCCTGAGGGGAGAAAAAAAAAAAAAAACCTTTGCCGGTCTGAACAGCTCCTATCCCTCTCGCAGCTTCAGTGGGAGGGAGCTTTGTGAGCGTTGTTAGAGCGACCCGGTGGCCCACAGCGCAAGTAGCTTGGCAGTGCTGCAGCAGGTAAGGTCTTTCTTGTAAGCCGGGCAGCCAGGAGCAGGTGGGCACAGGATACAAAGCGACCTGGGAAAGAGGAATCCCTCGCAGGGGTGCAGACAGCGATATTCAACCGAGCAGAAGAGGGTAGAAGTTTTTCTTACCAGCTGGATTACCGACAGGCAGGTGCAGACAGGATTCAAGCCTGTTTAAAGAAGATACGTCCCCCGCACGGATGCATATGCCGGTACAGGGCACAGGTAACTTCTGTGGGTCCAGGTTTAGTAATTCCCCGGGCGGGCTTTATCGACCAGCTTTCTCTTAGCTCTGCTGGGTAAGTTATTTCTCCTGTCTACTGCCCTTATAGTATCGGGGTAATTGTTCTTCTTAGTGAGTATGTTGGTTCGCTGCTGCGTCCCGGAGATGGTCTTTGTATAACAGCACAGGATGTCTACCTGTTGTAGAGTTAAATACAAGTAAGAGTGAGCCTTTCGAAGACAGTCAGATGTAGCTTTAAAGTGCGATATTGTGGCACTTATGGAGGTTCTGGCAGCGACAAATTCAGCTGTTCAAGCCTCCCTTGGTCTGTGGGTTTGGGCGCGAATCTCTCGCCAACAGCTTGGGGGAAGGTGAATCAGAGCAGGTGCGATACGTGACCACACACCTGAACTCCTCCTCCAGATCCTCCTGAGCATGAAATTTGAGAACATACAATTTTAAACAACTTTCCAATTTACTTCTATTAACAAATTTTCTTCATTCTCTTGTTATCCATTGCTGAAAGAATAGCATTGCACTACAGGCAGTTAGATGAACATATCTAGTTAGCCAATCACAAGAGACAAATGTGTGAAGTCACCAATCAGCAGCTAGCTCCCACTGGTGTTTGATATGTGCATATTCATTTTAAAACAGGGGATACTAAGATAACAAAGCACATTTAAAAATAGAAGTGAATTTAAAAGTGTCTTAAAATTACCTGCTCTATAAGAATCATGCAAGTTTAATTTTGACTTTCCTATCCCTTTAACACTATACAATTTACAAAGCGATTTGGTTGGTTTTGCCCTAGTAAGTTTACTGAGATCATCAACCACTTTAGGCATGTCATATCCTGTTGTTAAAGGGACAGGATACTGTAAAAAAAAAATTCCCTCTATAAGCTTCCAATGACTTGATATACCAGCTGCAGAGTATAAAATGTATGGGAAATTGAATTTTCGTGTTTATTTGTGTATATGAAATAGCTGGTTTAGTGCTTTGAAATGACAGCCTATTACAATGGGTTGATCTTGCAGGTAAAATCAGATCTCATTATGCTATCACTTTGTGTACACATACATGCTTTCTTGTTTTATATTTTTCTGTAAACCAAAACTCAATACTTAGAGAGAACAGTTAAAAAATATAATTTTATTAGTTATCTTTTCTACACCCTACCACCTGGAGTGTAATTACTTTTGCTGGCTGTGTCTACATTGTCTGCCAATAGCCTGGAGTTAATTATAGAAACTTTCAGTATAGGTGGGGATACCACAGGCTAAATCAGCTATTTCAAATGCCGAAATAAGGGTAAATGAGCTACTTGAAAACAAATTAATACACTGCAGCAGGTAAAAATCGATCATTGGGAACAAATTAAAAGGGATAACATTTTTGGGTAAACTGTTCTTTTAAGTTTTAGTTCCTCTACTGGGTGGGAATTTTCGAAATTCCTTTTACCACTAGTAATGTGAAACATATTTTAATATACATACTGCTACATTTTTGTTAATATTATTATCGGTTATTTGTAGAGCACCAACAGAACATAATTCTTAACTGTTTATATGAGCTTATCAAATATGTTTGCTGTTGACATGTTTTAAAATATTTCACATTTGGTAATATTAGTTGTAAAGGGCATTTAGATCCTTTACTTTTAGCAGAGGAAGCCAAAAAACAAACAAAAAAAAAATTGAGCCAATTAACAACAGCATTCAACAAGCTAATGGTCTTTAATGGGCTCAGTTTTAATTTTTAATCAATTTATTGCCATAATTTGGCTAGTGCAAAACTAAATTTTGACAGCATAACTTACTATAAGGTATTAACTTTGTTGGCAACCATTTTTTAAAAAGGTATCAGCCAGCCAAAAATGATTTAACACCAGCAATTTTATCATCCGTTTTACTCTATGGAGGTTTGCCTCTGTACACCAACAAGATTGTAAGAGGTGTCCTCATCATACACTGGGAATCCTTGAGGATGGGTTGTGTATAACATTTGTATTTTAATGTCTGTAAAGAAAGTGTATCTCAGCTCTTCCTGTAGTGTAGGGAACCCATACCTCCTCCTCCCTCACTAAACATTATTTCTCCTAAGGTAGGCAATCCTCACCTTCCTCTAGCCCCTCCTGTGATGTGCCGCCCACCTGTCTCACCCTTCCCACCCACGGCATCACCACAAGCCGACACAGCGACCTACTTTCATATGGTAAAGAGGCATGATCAGCAATCCCTTATCATATGAAAGCAGATGCCTCCTGCCTCTGGCTGCAGTCTTAGCTGTCAAAGCTGACAGTCAGGACAACAGCATGAGGCAGAATGCTGGATGTAGGTACTTTGTCGACAGGGTATGCTGAGCAAAGTACACTGTGACGTAGTACCTACAAACAATAGGCACGAGGGGTTAATATAATGCCTCCCTATGATATCCCTTAATTAAAACTTAATGAAATTATCCAGTATGTTTAAATGGACAATAAATAAAACTTTTCTAGGTACAATTTACCTTGGCAATAATTCAGCAGTTATTTCTAATTAATTAAAGGGACATTGAACTGCTGAATACAACTACAATAGAATGGTTACTTGTGGCCATGCTTTTGTTGTTCCTCCTGTGACTGCAGCTGTCTTTAAAGACATTCTATTATTTTAATCCTTTACATAAGCCAGTTGGTAAAGCTCTGCATCTTTATACTGGGTGCTGCATCTTGGTACGCACGTATTGTTGAATTATCACTGATCAGTGATATTTCTGGTTTCTGTTAAAGCTGTACCTCACGCTTTACATTAGCTCACACAATAGAAAGCAGAAGAGTTACATTTTTGCAGGGTTTTTTTTTGTTGCACAGTTTAAAAGTTACATACTCAATATAATAAATGTGCAGGAATAATGTAGAGCAATACAGCTGCATGATATGGCTTTTTATGAAGACAACAGTATCACTGATCTGTGGATGTGCACTGCTTCTGTCAGAGGGTATAATAGTACTTAAATGCCAAGATGGTGGAGCCCAGTGTGAAAATGCTGAGTTTCACTAAACACAAAATAATATGAGTGGAACCCAGCAGTCTACAGTAATGTCTCTTTAAAAACAGAAAATGCAATGTTTCTCATTAGTAAAGTAATATAAATATAAATATATAAATAAATATATATATATATATATATGTGTGTGTGTGTGTGTGTGTGTGTGTGTGTGTGTGTGTGTGTGTGTGTGTGTACTGTGTGTGTACTGTGTGTGTGTATATATTTATTTTTAATAATTTAACAAATAAATTCCTTAACATTTCTATTTAAGCATACATAAACAAACACTTCACCTTCGGGAAGCTAACATGACATTTTTGGCAGGTGGATTTTAAGAGATAAAGTATGTCTTGAACTGCTCATCTTGAATGTTTATCAACTGTAACCAGGCAGGCACAAAACAAGAGATTATCCTGTGCAAATACCTTAATCTCATCTCTGTGCAAGCAAACCTGTACTGTACAGTGATAATGAGAAATTCCACATTTTAAGTATGTCATGTATATAAAAAAAAGTCTGTATAACCTGTATTGATATACAGTTTTCTTATATAGGGCTAGATTACGAGTGCAGCGCTATTTATCACTTCTGTTTGCACATTAACTACAAGTTAGACGGAGGCTTTTTGCAGGTGTCCGGTAGCGCCCGTATTACAAGTTGAAAGTAAAATGTTTTTGCACAACTGATATCCCAACGCAGGAATATTGAGACCACGTTAACGTATTCCCAAATAGACTTTAATGGAGCGCAAATGGAGCACGAAAAGTGTGGGGGGGAACAAACATCCATATTTGCGCGCAAGTGCGCTAACCCAACATGAAATATTCACATTGCAATGTTCTTCATATAGCATAATGTGTTCTATTTATTCATAAATATATACAGTATTTCTATATATAAATCTGATGTTTTTAGGTAAAATATATCTATACCTATATATATATATATATATATATATATATATATATATATATATATATATATATATATATATATATATATATATATATACATACTGTATATATATATAAATATATATATATATATATATATATATATATACAGATATATAGATAGATAGATAGATAGATAGATAGATAGATAGATAGATAGATAGATAGATAGATAGATAGATAGATACAGAGAGGAACTGCTTGGCATTTCGGTGCTGAACTGACCGGGATCAAACTGATATACTACAGGAAAGCATTACTGGGCTAAATAGTGCACCCAGGTTGTAAATCGCCATAGAACAGGCTAAGAATGGTATTGAGCCAGTTGTTCGTTCCTGTGAGTGCACTTCTCTCTGTATGTATATGTATAGCTGTATACCGAGATATATAGGAATATCTATTTATGTATGTGTCTCTATTTTAAAGCTCTGTGCTGCCTTTTTTTTCTAATACCTGAGACTTCATATCTTTGAGCCCTTACACCTTTATATTGCAATATTTTTTAAATAATTTTTGTACTTTTAAATATAATTTTGATGTTTTTTTGTGCAACTTTTAACCAAATACCCATCCTTTTTTCTGCAATTATTTTTCAATAGCAAAATTCAACCCACTATTTGGCTTTGAAGTAGCCAATCTGAGCTTTAGTGAGCAGACTACCAGGTCATAAAGTTAGCATAAATTACCTCTATTTGCAGTTGTTATTTAAAGCCAATTAGGGACAGATATATAGTAGAGTTAGCCTTGAAAAGTCAGCAGGGTGCATTTCAAGTTCTGAGTATTAGAAATTGGTTAATTTTCTGAGCTAAATTACAAGAAAAGGGGCAAAATAAATAATGGAAATATATTGTAAAGTATTTTCATTATGCATCAATAAACATTTTATATACAAATCTCAAGGTTCTTTCTGCCCCTTTAAGCCAACAAAAAAAATGCAATAAATCACAAATACTTACGGCTAGATTTAGAGTTGGGCGGTAGCCGTCAAAACCAGCGTTAGAGGCTCCTAACGCTGGTTTTTACCGCCCTCTGGTATTTGGAGTCAGTCAGGAAAGGGTCTAACACTCACTTTACAGCCGCGACTTTTCCATACCGCAGATCCCCCTACGCCATTTGCGTATCCTATCTTTTCAATGGGATCTTTCTAATGCCGGTATTTAGAGTCGTGGCTGAAGTGAGCATTAGAAATCTAACGACAAAACTCCAGCCACAGAAAAAAAACAGGAGTTAAGAGCTTTCTGGGCTAACGCCGGTTTATAAAGCTCTTAACTACTGTGCTCTAAAGTACACTAACACCCATAAACTATCTATGTACCCCTAAACCGAGGTCCCCCCACATCGCCGCCACTCTATTAAATTTTTTAACCCCTAATCTGCCGCTCCGTACACTGCCGCCAGCTAAGTTATCCCTATGTACCCCTAATCTGCTGCCCCTAATACCGCCGACACCTATATTATATTTATTAACCCCTAATCTGCCCCCACCAACGTCGCCGCCACCTACCTACAATTATTAACCCCTAATCTGCCGACCGGACCGTTCCGCTATTATAATAAAGTTATTAACCCCTAATCCGCCTCACTCCCGCCTCAATAACCCTATAATAAATAGTATTAACACCTAATCTGCCCTCCCTAACATCGCCGACACCTAACTTCAAGCATTAACCCCTAATCTGCTGACTGGAGCTCACTGCTACTATAATAAATTTTTTAACCCCTAAAGCTAAGTCTAACCCTAACACTAACACCCCCCTAACTTAAATATAATTTAAATCTAACGAAATAAATTAACTCTTATTAAATAAATTATTCCTATTTAAAGCTAAATACTTACCTGTAAAATAAACCCTAATATAGCTACAATATAAATTATAATTATATTGTAGCTATTTTAGGATTAATATTTATTTTACAGGCAACTTTGTAATTATTTTAACCAGGTACAATAGCTATTAAATAGTTCATAACTATTTAATAGTTACATAGTTAAATTAATTACAAAATTACCTGTAAAATAAATCCTAACCTAAGTTACAATTAAACCTAACACTACACTAGCAATAAATAAAATACCTACAATTATCTACAATTAAACCTAACACTACACTATCAATAAATTAATTAAATAAAATACCTACAATTATCTACAATTAAACCTAACACTACACTATAAATAAATTAATAAAATAAAATACCTACAATTATCTACAATTAAACCTAACCCTACACTATCAATAAATTAATTAAATACAATACCTACAAATAAATACAATTAAATAAACTAACTAAAGTACAAAAAATAAAAAAGAACTAAGTTACAAAAAATAAAAAAATATTTACAAACATTAGAAAAATATTACAACAATGTTAAACGAATTACACCTACTCTAAGCCCCCTAATAAAATAACAAAGCCCCCCAAAATAAAAAAATGCCCTACCCTATTCTAAATTAAAAAAGTTCAAAGCTCTTTTACCTTACCAGCCCTGAAAAGGGCCCTTTGCGGGGCATGCCCCAAAGAATTCAGCTCTTTTGCCTGTAAAAAAAAACATACAATACCCCCCCAACCAACATTACAACCCACCACCCACATACCCCTAATCTAGCCCAAACCCCCCTTAATTAAACCTAACACTAAGCCCCTGAAGATCTCCCTACCTTGTCTTCACCTCACCGGGTTCAGCGATCGGTCCAGAAGAGGGTCCGAAGTCTTGATCCAAGCGGCGGCTGAAGAACTCCATCATCGGGCTGAAGTCAGAAGTCCATCATCGGGATAAAGTCTTCTATCAAGCCGCATCTTCAATCTTCTTTCTTCCGGAGCGGAGCGGAGCCATCTTCTTCCCAGCCGACGCGGATCCAACCTCTTCAAGCGACGCCTACTCGCCGAATGACGGTTCCTTTAAATGACGTCATCCAAGATGGCATCCTTCGAATTCCGATTGGCTGATAGGATTCTATCAGCCAATCAGAATTAAGGTAGGAATATTCTGATTGGCTGATGGAATCAGCCAATCAGATTCAAGTTCAATCCGATTGGCTGATCCAATCAGCCAATCAGATTGAGCTCGCATTCTATTGGCTGTTCCGATCAGCCAATAGAATGCAAGCTCAATCTGATTGGCTGATTGAATCAGCCAATCGGATTAAACTTGAATCTGATTGGCTGATTCCATCAGCCAATCAGAATATTCCTACCTTAATTCCGATTGGCTGATAGAATCCTATCAGCCAATCGGAATTCGAGGGACGCCATCTTGGATGACGTCATTTAAAGGAACCATCATTCGGCGAGTAGGCATCGCTTGAAGAGGTTGGATCCGCGTCGGCTGGGCAGAAGATGGCTCCGCTCCGGAAGAAAGAAGATTGAAGATGCGGCTTGATAGAAGACTTCATCCTGATGATGGACTTCCGACTTTAGCCCAATGATGGAGTTCTTCAGCCGCCGCTTGGATCAAGACTTCGGACCCTCTTCTGGACCGATCGCTGAACCCGGTGAGGTGAAGACAAGGTAGGAAGATCTTCAGGGGCTTAGTGTTAGGTTTATTTAAGGGGGGTTTGGGTTAGATTAGGGGTATGTGGGTGGTGGGTTGTAATGTTGGGGGGGTATTGTATGTTTATTTTTTTACAGGCAAAAGAGCTGAATTCTTTGGGGCATGCCCCGCAAAGGGCCCTTTTCAGGGCTGGTAAGGTAAAAGAGCTTTGAACTTTTTTAATTTAGAATAGGGTAGGGCATTTTTTTATTTTGGGGGTCTTTGTTATTTTATTAGGGGGCTTAGAGTAGGTGTAATTAGTTTAAAATTGTTGTAATATTTTTCTAATGTTTGTAAATATTTTTTTATTTTTTGTAACTTAGTTGTTTTTTATTTTTTGTACTTTAGTTAGTTTATTTCATTGTAGTTATTTGTAGGTATTTTATTTAATTAATTTATTGATAGTGTAGTGTTAGGTTTAATTGTAGGTAATTGTAGGTAGTTTAATTAATTTATTGATAGTGTAGTGTTAGGTTTAATTGTAACTTAGGTTAGGATTTATTTTACAGGTAATTTTGAAATTATTTTAACTATTTTAGCTATTAAATAGTTATTAACTATTTAATAGCTATTGTACCTGTTTAAAATAATTACGAAGTTGCCTGTAAAATAAATATTAATCCTAAAATAGCTACAATATAATTATAATTTATATTGTAGCTATATTAGGGTTTATTTTACAGGTAAGTATTTAGCTTTAAATAGGAATAATTTATATAATAAGAGTTAATTTATTTCGTTAGATTTAAATTATATTTAACTTAGGGGGGTGTTAGTGTTAGGGTTAGACTTAGCTTTAGGGGTTAATCCATTTATTAGACTAGCGGCGAGATCCGATCGGCAGATTAGGGGTTAATTATTGTAGGTAGCTGGCGGCGACGTTGTGGGGGGCAGATTAGGGGTTAATAAATATAATATAGGGGTCAGCAGTGTTAGGGGCAGCAGATTAGGGGTACATAGGGAAAATGTAGGTTGCAGCAGTATACAGAGCGGCAGATTAGGGGTTAAAAAAAATATGCAGGTGTCAGCGATAGCGGGGGCGGCAGATTAGGGGTTAATAAGTGTAAGGTTAGGGGTGTTTAAACTCGGGGTTCATGTTAGGGTGTTAGGTGCAGACTTAGGAAGTGTTTCCCCATAGGAAACAATGGGGCTGCGTTAGGAGCTGAACGCTGCTTTTTTGCAGGTGTTAGGTTTTTTTTCAGCTCAAACGGCCCCATTGTTTTCTATGGGGGAATCGTGCACGAGCACGTTTTTGAAGCTGGCCGCGTCCGTAAGCAACGCTGGTATTTAGAGTTGCAGTGGCGGTAAATATGCTCTACGCTCCCTTTTTTGGAGCCTAAAGCAGCTATTCTGTGAACTCTAAATACCAGCTGTATTTAAAAGGTGCGGGGGGAAAAAAGCATGCGTAGCTAGCGCACCCCTTTGGCCGCAGAACTCTAAATCTAGCCGTTAGTTTGCCTGCTTTTCATGTAATTTAACCAACTGACCACATGTAAGAAGACTATTACACAAATGTATTTACATCTGTTCTCTGGTAAAGATAAGGGGGAACTGGTAAAAATGCTGTAGAGTTTTTTTTTGCAGGGGTTTCAGTGAAAGTTTAACTGCTATATATATAATGCACTGCAACATGTTTTAGGTTGATCAAGCCTATTGTAGACAAAACAGATGTATATGAAAGGACAATTAAATATACAACATTAGAATAATTTGTGCATTAAAAAGTAAGTTAAAGGGACAGTCTAGTTAGACTTAAACTTTCATGGTTCAGATAGGGCATGCAATTGTAAACACATTTTCAATTTATTTTGTCATCAAATGTATTTGTTCTCTTGATGTTCTTTGTTAAAAGATAAACCTAGGTAGACTCATATGCTAATTTCTTAACCCTTGAAGGCCGCCTCTTATCTGAATGCATTTGACAGTTTTTCACTGCTAGAGGGCGTTAGTTCATGTGAGCCATATAGATAACATTGTGCTCACGCCTGTGAAGTTATTTAAGAGTAAGCACATTTATTGTCTGAGATTTGAGATAAGGAGGCAGTCTTCAGAGGCTTAGATACAAGGTAATCACAGAGGTAAAACGTATGTTATTATAACAGTGTTGGTTATGCAAAACTGGGGAATTGATGATAAAGGGATTATCAACCTTTTTAAACAATAAGAATTCTGGAGTAGACTGTCCCTTTAAATTGGAGATAATATAAGTTGATCAACTAAAGTTTGCAGGAAACTATTGATGGAGAGATACAAGTCAGACAAAAAAGCATTTTTTTTCAGTGAAGAAACAAATATGTAAAAACATGTAATTCCTCTTCAAATTCCCTATTTCATGTTTATTTTCATATAGACAGCCCTGCTCTTTTGTGAGAGCATCCGCCCAGGGCCCTGAGCTTTGGGGGCCTGGCAATGTCAGAATTGAGGTTATGATAAGGTTCAATGTACAGTGGGTATTCAAAAGAATCACCCCCTTGAAAATAATAAAATAATCCCATTTTGTTGCTTTGCAGCCTGAAATAAAGGCAGACACATTTCTTTCATGTAATTAGCAAGAGTCCATGAGCTAGTGACGTATGGGATATACATTCCTACCAGGAGGGGCAAAGTTTCCCAAACCTCAAAATGCCTACAAATACACCCCTCACCACACCCACAAATCAGTTTTACAAACTTTGCCTCCTATGGAGGTGGTGAAGTAAGTTTGTGCTAGATTCTACGTTGATATGCGCTCCGCAGCAGGTTGGAGCCCAGTTTTCCTCTCAGCGTGCAGTGAATGTCAGAGGGATGTGAGGAGAGTATTGCCTATTTGAATTCAATGATCTCCTTCTACGGGGTCTATTTAATAGGTTCTCTGTTATCGGTCGTAGAGATTCATCTCTTACCTCCCTTTTCAGATCGACGATATACTCTTATATATACCATTACCTCTACTGATTCTCGTTTCAGTACTGGTTTGGCTTTCTACTACATGTAGATGAGTGTCCTGGGGTAAGTAAGTCTTATTTTCTGTGACACTCTAAGCTATGGTTGGGCACTTCTATATAAAGTTCTAAATATATGTATTCAAACATTTATTTGCCTTGACTCAGGATGTTCAACGTTCCTTATTTCAGACACTCAGTTTCATATTTGGGATAATGCATATGAATAATTCAATTTTTTCTTACCTTAAAATTTGACTTTTTTCCCTGTGGGCTGTTAGGCTCGCGGGGGCTGAAAATACTTCATTTTATTGCGTCATTCTTGGCGCGGACTTTTTTGGCGCAAACATTTTTTTTCTGTTTCCGGCGTCATACGTGTTGCCGGAAGTTACGTCATTTTTGACGTTTTTTTGCGCCAAAGGTGTCGGCGTTCCGGATGTGGCGTCATTTTTGGCGCCAAAAGCATTTAGGCGCCAAATAATGTGGGCGTCTTTTTTGGCGCTAAAAATATGGGCGTCACTATTGTCTCCACATTATTTAAGTCTCATTATTTATTGCTTCTGGTTGCTAGAAGCTTGTTCACTGGCATTTTTTCCCATTCCTGAAACTGTCCTTTAAGGAATTTGATCAATTTTGCTTTATATGTTGTTTTTTCTATTACATATTGCAAGATGTCCCAGATTGACACTGAGTCAGAAGATACTTCTGGAAAAACGCTGCCTGGTGCTGGATCTACCAAAGTTAAGTGTATCTGCTGTAAACTTGTGGTATCTGTTCCTCCAGCTGTTGTTTGTAATGAATGTCATGATAAACTTGTTAATGCAGATAATATTTCCTTTAGTAATGTTACATTACCTGTTGCTGTTCCGTCAACATCTAATACTCAGAGTGTTCCTCTTAACATAAGAGATTTTGTTTCTAAATCCATTAAGAAGGCTATGTCTGTTATTCCTCCTTCTAGTAAACGTAAAAGGTCTTTTAAAACTTCTCATTTTTCAGATGAATTTTTAAATGAACATCATCATTCTGATTCTGATAATGGTTCCTCTGGTTCAGAGGATTCTGTCTCAGAGGTTGATGCTGATAAATCTTCATATTTATTCAAAATGGAATTTATTCGTTCTTTGCTTAAAGAAGTCTTAATTGCATTAGAAATAGAGGATTCTGGTCCTCTTGATACTAAATCTAAACGTTTAAATAAGGTTTTTAAATCTCCTGTAGTTATTCCAGAAGTTTTTCCTGTCCCTGATGCTATTTCTGAAGTAATCTCCAGGGAATGGAATAATTTGGGTAATTCATTTTCTCCTTCTAAACGTTTTAAGCAATTATATCCTGTGCCATCTGACAGATTAGAGTTTTGGGACAAAATCCCTAAGGTTGATGGGGCTGTCTCTACTCTTGCTAAACGTACTACTATTCCTACGGCAGATAGTACTTCCTTTAAGGATCCTTTAGATAGGAAGATTGAATCCTTTCTAAGAAAAGCTTACATATGTTCAGGTAATCTTCTTAGACCTGCTATATCTTTAGCGGATGTTGCTGCAGCTTCAAATTTTTGGTTAGAAGCTTTAGCGCAACAAGTAACAGATCATAATTCTCATAGCATTGTTAATCTTCTTCAACATGCTAATAACTTTATTTGTGATGCCATCTTTGATATCATTAGAGTTGATATCAGGTATATGTCTCTAGCTATTTTAGCTAGAAGAGCTTTATGGCTTAAAACTTGGAATGCTGATATGTCTTCTAAGTCTACTTTGCTTTCCCTTTCGTTCCAGGGTAATAAATTATTTGGTTCTCAGTTGGATTCTATTATCTCAACTGTTACTGGAGGCAAAGGAACTTTTTTACCACAGGATAAAAAATTTAAAGGTAAATTTAGGTCTAATAATCGTTTTCGTTCCTTTCGTCACAATAAGGAACAAAAGCCTGATCCTTCACCCACAGGAGCGGTATCAGTTTGGAAACCATCTCCAGTCTGGAATAAATCCAAGCCTTTTAGAAAACCAAAGCCAGCTCCCAAGTCCACATGAAGGTGCGGCCCTCATTCCAGCTCAGCTGGTAGGGGGCAGATTACGATTTTTCAAAGAAATTTGGATCAATTCAATTCACAATCTTTGCATTCAGAACATTGTTTCAGAAGGGTACAGAATTGGCTTCAAGATAAGGCCTCCTGCAAAGAGATTTTTTCTTTCCCGTGTCCCAGTAAATCCAGCGAAGGCTCTAGCATTTCTGAAATGTGTTTCAGATCTAGAGTTGGCTGGAGTAATTATGCCAGTTCCAGTTCTGGAACAGGGGCTGGGGTTTTATTCAAATCTCTTCATTGTACCAAAGAAGGAGAATTCCTTCAGACCAGTTCTGGATCTAAAAATATTGAATCGTTATGTAAGGATACCAACATTCAAAATGGTAACTATAAGGACTATCCTGCCTTTTGTTCAGCAAGGGCATTATATGTCCACAATAGATTTACAGGATGCATATCTGCATATTCCGATTCATCCAGATCACTATCAGTTTCTGAGATTCTCTTTCCTAGACAAGCATTACCAGTTTGTGGCTCTGCCGTTTGGCCTAGCAACAGCTCCAAGAATTTTTACAAAGGTTCTCGGTGCCCTTCTGTCTGTAATCAGAGAACAGGGTATTGTGGTATTTCCTTATTTGGATGATATCTTGGTACTTGCTCAGTCTTCACATTTAGCAGAATCTCATACGACTCGACTCGTGTTGTTTCTTCAAGATCATGGTTGGAGGATCAATTTACCGAAAAGTTCATTGATTCCTCAGACAAGGGTAACCTTTTTAGGTTTCCAGATAGCTTCAGTGTCCATGACTCTGTCTCTGACAGACAAGAGACGTCTAAAATTGATCTCAGCTAGTCGAAACCTTCAATCACAATCATTCCCTTCGGTAGCCTTATGCATGGAAATTCTAGGTCTTATGACTGCTGCATCGGACGCGATCCCCTTTGCTCGTTTTCACATGCGACCTCTTCAGCTCTGTATGCTGAACCAGTGGTGCAGGGATTACACAAAGATATCTCAATTAATATCTTTAAAACCGATTGTACGACACTCTCTGACGTGGTGGACAGATCACCATTGTTTAGTTCAGGGGGCTTCTTTTGTTCTTCCGACCTGGACTGTAATTTCAACAGATGCAAGTCTGACAGGTTGGGGAGCTGTTTGGGGGTCTCTGACAGCACAAGGGGTTTGGGAATCTCAGGAGGTGAGATTGCCAATCAATATTTTGGAACTCCGTGCAATTTTCAGAGCTCTTCAGTCATGGCCTCTTCTAAAGAGAGAATCGTTCATTTGTTTTCAGACAGACAATGTCACAACTGTGGCATATATCAATCATCAAGGAGGGACTCACAGTCCTCTGGCTATGAAAGAAGTATCTCGAATACTGGTATGGGAGGAATCCAGCTCCTGTCTAATTTCTGCGGTTCATATCCCAGGTATAGACAATTGGGAAGCGGATTATCTCAGTCGCCAAACGTTACATCCGGGCGAATGGTCTCTTCCCCCAGAGGTATTTCTTCAGATTGTTCAAATGTGGGGACTTCCAGAAATAGATCTGATGGCTTCTCATCTAAACAAGAAACTTCCCAGGTATCTGTCCAGATCCAGGGATCCTCAAGCGGAAGCAGTGAATGCATTGTCACTTACTTGGAAGTATCATCCTGCCTATATCTTTCCGCCTCTAGTTCTTCTTCCAAGAGTAATCTCCAAGATTCTGAAGGAATGCTCGTTTGCTCTGCTGGTGGCTCCAGCATGGCCTCACAGGTTTTGGTATGTGGATCTTGTCCGGATGGCCTCTTGCGAACCATGGACTCTTCCGTTAAGACCAGACCTTCTGTTGCAAGGTCCTTTTTTCCATCAGGATCTCAAATCCTTAAATTTAAAGGTATGGAGATTGAACGCTTGATTCTTAGTCAAAGAGGTTTCTCTGACTCTGTGATTAATACTATGTTACAGGCTCGTAAATCTGTATCTAGGAAGATATATTATAGAGTCTGGAAGACTTACATTTCTTGGTGTCTTTCTCATCATTTTTCCTGGCATTCTTTTAGAATTCCGAGAATTTTACAGTTTCTTCAGGATGGTTTGGATAAAGGTTTGTCTGCAAGTTCCTTGAAAGGACAAATCTCTGCTCTTTCTGTTTATTTTCACAGAAAGATTGCTAATCTTCCTGATTTTCATTGTTTTGTACAAGCTTTGGTTCGTATAAAACCTGTCATTAAGTCAATTTCTCCTCCTTGGAGTTTGAATTTGGTTCTGGGGGCTCTTCAAGCTCCTCCGTTTGAACCTATGCATTCATTGGACATTAAATTACTTTCTTGGAAAGTTTTGTTTCTTTTGGCCATCTCTTCTGCTAGAAGAGTTTCTGAATTATCTGCTCTTTCTTGTGAGTCTCCTTTTCTGATTTTTCATCAGGATAAGGCGGTGTTGCGAACTTCTTTTAAATTTTTACCTAAGGTTGTGAATTCTAACAACATTAGTAGAGAAATTGTAGTTCCTTCATTATGTCCTAATAATTCTAAGGAGAGATCATTGCATTCTTTGGATGTAGTTAGAGCTTTGAAATATTATGTTGAAGCCACTAAGAATTTCCGAAAGACTTCTAGTCTATTTGTTATCTTTTCCGGTTCTAGGAAAGGTCAGAAGGCCTCTGCCATTTCTTTGGCATCTTGGTTGAAATCTTTAATTCATCATGCTTATGTCGAGTCGGGTAAAACTCTGCCTCAAAGGATTACAGCTCATTCTACTAGGTCAGTTGCTACTTCCTGGGCGTTTAGGAATGAAGCTTCGGTTGATCAGATTTGCAAAGCAGCAACTTGGTCTTCTTTGCATACTTTTACTAAATTCTACCATTTTGATGTGATTTCTTCTTCTGAAGCAGTTTTTGGTAGAAAAGTACTTCAGGCAGCTGTTTCAGTTTGATTCTTCTGCTTATAATTTCAGTTTTTTTCATTATAAGATTTAAACTTTAATTTGGGTGTGGATTTTTTTCTGCGGAATTGGCTGTCTTTATTTTATCCCTCCCTCTCTAGTGACTCTTGCGTGGAAGATCCACATCTTGGGTAGTCATTATACCATACGTCACTAGCTCATGGACTCTTGCTAATTACATGAAAGAAAACATAATTTATGTAAGAACTTACCTGATAAATTCATTTCTTTCATATTAGCAAGAGTCCATGAGGCCCACCCTTTTTGTGGTGGTTATGATTTTTTTGTATAAAGCACAATTATTCCAATTCCTTATTTTTTTATGCTTTCGCACTTTTTTCTTATCACCCCACTTCTTGGCTATGCATTAAACTGATTTGTGGGTGTGGTGAGGGGTGTATTTATAGGCATTTTGAGGTTTGGGAAACTTTGCCCCTCCTGGTAGGAATGTATATCCCATACTTCACTAGCTCATGGACTCTTGCTAATATGAAAGAAATGAATTTATCAGGTAAGTTCTTACATAAATTATGTTTTTTTGTTTATCCAGTTGTAATTACTCAGTGCAACTTATAACATTCAAGTGAAAGATATAACACCAACATGACAGCCAATAATAAAGACAATTCAATAACAGAATCACTGAGTTGGAAAGAGGATCACCCCCTTGTGTCAGTATTTTGTTGAACCACCTTTTGCTTTAATTACAGTCTTTGGTCTGTTGGGATATGTCTCTACTAACTTTGCACATCTAGACTGTGCAATATTTGCCCACTCTTCTTTGCAGAACTGCTCCAGTTCCGAAACATTTGTTGGTGACTGTTTGTGGACTGCAGTCTTCAAGTCATGCCACAGATATTCAATGGGGTTTAAGTCTGGGCTCTGACTAGGCCATGCAAGGACATTCACCTTTTTCAACTTCAACCACTGTGTGGTCATTTTTGCTGTGTGCTTTAGGTTATTGTCATATTGGAAGGTAAACCTTGACAATTTCATGGCAGAGGGCAGCAGATTTTTCGCAAGAATATGACAGTATTTTGCCCCATCCTTTATTCCTTCTATCCTGACAAGTGCTCCAGTGCCTGCTGCAGAGAAACACCCCCATAACAGGACATTACCACCTCCATGCTTTACTGCAGGTATGGTGTTATTTGGATGGTGAGCTATATTGGATTTCCTCCAGACTTAATCGTTTGCTGTTGAGGCCAAATAATTCAATTTTAGTCTCATCTGACCATAACACTTTTTTCCATGTGGCCTCAGAATCTTCTAGGTGTGTTATGGCAAAGCTCAGTTGTGACTGCATGTGGCCTTTCTTGAGGAGTGGCTTTTTTCTTGCAACCCTCCCATACCCATTGTGTCACATGCACACAATAACCACTCTTTGTCATAAATTCCTGCTTCAGAGTTGCTGTGGGCCTCTTGTTAGCCTCTCTGACTAGTTTCCTCCTGGCTCTTTCATACAGTTTGGAGCGACGTCCTGATTCAGAGAGGGTCTGTGTTGTACCAAATACCTTCCATTTCTTAATAATAGACTTCACTGTGCTTCTAGGCATTGATAAAGCCTTTGATATTTTCTTGTATCCATCTCCTGACTTGTGCCTGTCCACAACATTATCCCGGAGATCTTTTGACAGTGCCTTGCCATCCATAGTTGAATGTTTGCTTCAGTTGCACTACCAGGGACAGAGATGCTCAAGGAAAGCTCTTTTCATGCTGAGTTAATCAAATTGTTTACAGCTGATCATAGTTGAAGGTCAAATGGCTTTGTGAGTGCCGTTGAGAAGGTTATAAGCTATACCTGATTGAGTTTTCAAGTAATTTTAGGAGGGGGTGATCCTTTTTCCAACTTAGTGAATCTGTTTTTTAATTGTCTTTATTTTTGCCTGACATGTTGGTGTTATATCTTTCACTTGGATGTTATAAGGTGCACTGGGTAATTACAAATGGATAAACAAAAACTGTGTCTATTTTTATTTCAGGCTGCAAAGCAACAAAATGTGATTATTTCCAAAGGGAGGGGTAATTATTTTCAATACCCACTGTATATTCTATATTTAGTTTATGAAGAAGTGTTTATGGTATGAGGAGGTGTAATATTTATCATTATTCTTTATATAGGATACAGTGAATGTTGGGACAAGGTTGGGACATACATTGGGCAGGTCATACAGGGGAAGGGGAATAAGGGCACTGGACTGAGGGGGCCCACAAATTTGTATTGCTCAGGGCCCCACAAATGCATATTGAGTACAATTAGAAAAATAAAATGTACTTCTATTATCAAATTTTCTTAGTTCCCTTAGCATCCTTTTACATTAGAGTAAACTGAGGTTGGTTTAGAAGGATCATAACATAAGCACTCTGGCAATAGTGTTTATAGCAATGTTTATAAGTATGTTATACTTTGTAATACAGTGCTCAAGATACACACTTCTGAACCTACCTCAGTATGCTGTCATGGAAAAGAGCTGCACTTCAACAAAGGATATCAATAGAAAGTTGTTTTTTTTTATTTTTTTATTTTACACTCTATCTGATCGATGAAACCTTACATATCCCTTTAATCTAAAGTTAGCATCAACAAATCTACACTTTACTTGGAGAAAAATGCCAGCTGTGAGCAGTTGTCTAAACCAGTGATTTGCAACCTTTTTCTTTTTTACATTAAAAAATCCTGTGGCACACCATCATCCCAAAATTTTACAAAATCACACATTGTAGCCTAATACAGGATATATATATACAATATATATATATATATATATATATATATATATATATATATATATATATATATATATATATATATATATATATATTTGCATACAAAGAGAGAAGCGCTCTACCAGGAACGAACAACAGCTCAGTGGCTTGTTCTATGGCGATTTACCACCCGGAAGCAGCCTCTTTTAGACCAGTGTGCTTTTCACAGAAGAAAACTTTCCTGAAGTATATCAGTCTGATCCCGCCAAGTAAGGTCAGTCCAGCCCCGAAATACCAGGCAATTCTCCTCTGAACAAGGAACATGACAACCCCAGACGATAGTTTCGGCCTCCTATGGGCCTCGTCAGTGAGGTGCAGCCACATTCCTCTAAGCACACTGGGCAAGGAGTCCACGTCTGGTTTCCCCCATCACCCATAGGGAGACTTCCCCAGGGTCATAATAATTTGCATACAAAGAGAGAAGCGCTCTACCAGGAACGAACAACAGCTCAGTGGCTTGTTCTATGGCGATTTACCACCCGGAAGCAGCCTCTTTTAGACCAGCGTGCTTTTCACAGAAGAAAACTTTCCTGAAGTATATCAGTCTGATCCCGCCAAGTAAGGTCAGTCCAGCCCCGAAATACCAGGCAATTCTCCTCTGAACAAGGAACATGACAACCCCAGACGATCGTTTCGGCCTCCTATGGGCCTCGTCAGTGAGGTGCAGCCACATTCCTCTAAGCACACTGGGCAAGGAGTCCACGTCTGGTTTCCCCCATCACCCATAGGGAGACTTCCCCAGGGTCATAATAATTTGCATACAAAGAGAGAAGCGCTCTACCAGGAACGAACAACAGCTCAGTGTCTTGTTCTATGGCGATTTACCACCCGGAAGCAGCCTCTTTTAGACCAGTGTGCTTTTCACAGAAGAAAACTTTCCTGAAGTATATCAGTCTGATCCCGCCAAGTAAGGTCAGTCCAGCCCCGAAATACCAGGCAATTCTCCTCTGAACAAGGAACATGACAACCCCAGACGATCGTTTCGGCCTCCTATGGGCCTCGTCAGTGAGGTGCAGCCACATTCCTCTAAGCACACTGGGCAAGGAGTCCACGTCTGGTTTCCCCCATCACCCATAGGGAGACTTCCCCAGGGTCATAATAATTTGCATACAAAGAGAGAAGCGCTCTACCAGGAACGAACAACAGCTCAGTGGCTTGTTCTATGGCGATTTACCACCCGGAAGCAGCCTCTTTTAGACCAGTGTGCTTTTCACAGAAGAAAACTTTCCTGAAGTATATCAGTCTGATCCCGCCAAGTAAGGTCAGTCCAACCCCGAAATACCAGGCAATTCTCCTCTGAACAAGGAACATGACAACCCCAGACGATCGTTTCGGCCTCCTATGGGCCTCGTCAGTGAGGTGCAGCCACATTCCTCTAAGCACACTGGGCAAGGAGTCCACGTCTGGTTTCCCCCTTCACCCATAGGGAGACTTCCCCAGGGTCATAATAATTTGCATACAAAGAGAGAAGCGCTCTACCAGGAACGAACAACAGCTCAGTGGCTTGTTCTATGGCGATTTACCACCCGGAAGCAGCCTCTTTTAGACCAGTGTGCTTTTCACAGAAGAAAACTTTCCTGAAGTATATCAGTCTGATCCCGCCAAGTAAGGTCAGTCCAGCCCCGAAATACCAGGCAATTCTCCTCTGAACAAGGAACATGACAACCCCAGACGATCGTTTCGGCCTCCTATGGGTCTCGTCAGTGAGGTGCAGCCACATTCCTCTAAGCACACTGGGCAAGGAGTCCACGTCTGGTTTCCCCCATACACATATATACACACACAATGTACTGTGCCGTCATGCCATGCCTCCTACAAACTATACATGACATATTGACATTCATTCACAAACAGTCATAATGATTGTCTGTGAATGAATGTCAATGTCATGGTTGTAAATGATGCCTGATGAGCCTGTCACATACCTCCCAATATTTCAAAGAGGGACACCCCCTCACTGTTGTCAGTCTGCCGCGGCACACCTGAGGGTCTCTCACGGCACACTAGTGTGCCACGGCACACTGGTTGAAAAACACTGGTCTAAACTGATATGCTTTTTGAGGTGTTTTGGGAACATTCATTTTTTTATTTTTTTATTTAAAAATGTGTTAATATATTTAACAAAAATTGCAAAAATTTGTATTTTTTTAAATAATATGTTAATATGCTATATCACTTAGTGAAACACTAATTATCGACCACTAAATCTTATTAATCATATCACAGGTTTTTTTTGTTTTTTTTTAAAAACTTGTTTAAAAATGTTTTAAGGAGGGTAATATCAAGGAATAAAAAAAAATTAGATTTAATTATCTTAATTATCTACATTTATTTTTTAAACAATGATATATACAAAAAAGGTAAGTCCAGCCATAGGTTAAAATAATGACCTTTACTGTCTCATGTGGGTCAAAGTATAAACAGACAACATTTCAATCCCGGAAGCTTGAAGGGCCCATGGGCTTGAAACGGCTGTCTTGATAAACCTTTTGGACTGCTGTGACATATTATTATTATTATTATTAATAATTCTTGTAAACCGCAGCCAAATTCCCTAACTCTGATGAAGGATTTTAATCAATCAATATTTTCAGACACTTACATCTGTATCTGATGCATCTCCACCACTTTCATGTGCAAACCGCGACCTATGAAATATTCTTGATGCCCTGTATTCAGCTTCTGAATCGTACTCATTGGAGTCCCTCAGAGTGGATAAGCCGCTGTCTATACAGCTCTCAGGCAAGCTGTCAACCTCACAGTTCATTCGTTGCATGGGATCACATGCTGCTAAAGTGTCATAGTCTTCATCCAAGTAGGATGATCGAGGAGACCTATCAAAAATGGAATATATTATTAGTCTACCAAGTAATGAACACACATTTCCATAAGGCTTAAACATCTTTAAAACAGAGTTATATAAATGTTTGTGTAGAAAAAAAGTGAAATTCATAAAATGCTTTGGTAGCTTAGATTGATTTATAGGGTGATAACCCTGATATTTCATTATTGGTTTGTTTAACATTAAATTGTACCATCTGGTTATGACTCAATTTGTTAATTGTCAACATAATACAAGCCTCACTTGTACTATGAGCAGCTGCAGTATTTAAAATGATGGTGCACTGAAAATATCTAGCTATGCTTCACATGCACATGCAGGGAAAAATTTTATTACTAAAACAGTGATATATTGTACTAGAAGCATTTTTACCAATGCGTGTATATTGCAAATATGTTTCTATTCATTTTTCTATGTGCATTTAAATTTTGACCAGAAAGTCCCTTTAATTCTAAAAATAACATGTAGCAACTAAATATTCAATTTACCAATTATATTAATAAGCCATTGCAATTCATTGTGACCTGTTATTTAGCATCTTTTAAGCTCACTTTTTCATTACACTAACACATTAGTCTTGACAGTGGAGGTGCAGCTATATATGTGTAAGGCAGTGGGTGAGGGGTCCACATTTGGTCGCCCCATCACTCATAGGAAGACGAAATCCCCAATAGTTATTTGCACATTGTATAGTAACTGGGGATGCCCTGTAAGATGAGATAGGATGTTCCTATAAGCAAAAATTTATTGAAAAAGAGTTTCTTTTACAAAAGAAAGATGGCATGATTAATTTAAATCAAATCTAAAGAAGTTTATAATGGGCACTGCAAACTGGAAAACTGGTTGTTTAAAGTGAGTTGCAATTTGTCTTACCAACAGTTGCAGGTAATTTGATCACACAAATAAGTGCTAGATTACAAGTGGTGCACTAGCATTTGCAAAAGCAATATCGTTTTTTTTTTTCAGCTTTTTGCACATTGCGGAAATTGCGCAAGAATTAGAAGTTGAAAGGAAACGCGTTCGCTCAAACGCAATCCTGATTTACGCTTTTCGTTTTATCGCAACTTGAGAGCTCACGTAAAGGAAGAAAAAAGTTGCATTAAGCACAACTTAAATACACTTAAAGGTACTGTAAAAATAATAACTGTCTGATAAAAATTATTTAAAAAAAAATTATTAAAAAAGTTCTAAGGGCTCGAAGATATATGGTATATATATATATATATATATATATATATATATATATATATATATATATATATATATATATATATATATATATATATATAAGGTGTTTGACAAGAAAAATGCTGCAAAGGGCTTTAACATATATATGAATAAATATATATACCGTATTTTTCGCTCCATAAGACGCACCTGACCATAAAACGCACCTAGTTTTTAGATGAGGAAAAAAAAGGAAAAAAAAATCTGAATCAAATGGTGTAGTAAACTATTTAATAAACTATAACAGAATAATAGAACAGCAGTCAACAGTGGAATAAAGAACCATCATCAGTGTCATTAACAAATGAAGAGAGACTTTAAGGTTCAAGTACTCTTCTAGTTTTCTGTATACCCCAAGAGTCAGAATTTAAGAAGCTCAGATCACAATCCCTGACATCACTTTTGACGCTTTCTTCAGATAAGAAATAATTTTCGATTCCATCCAAAGCATTGCTAATGCCACATTTTTTGAATGACTGTATAACAATTTCCTCCTTCACTGAGTGCCATGATGTTTTCACCCATTCCCAAACTTGAGTGATAGAGGGCCTCTTCATTCGTCCAGTAGGTGTCAGATCATGATTACCAGCAGCCATTTGTTCCACTCTTCTCGCATAAAGACCTTAAATGGTTTGTTGATGGAATCGTCGAGAGGTTGCAACTGGCTGGTAAGACCTCCCGGAATTACAGCTGGATGAGTCTTTACTTCTTTAAATCACTTTTTTGTAGTTTCGCTAAAATGTGCTCAAGCACTAATAAGGCAGGTTTTTTCAGAAGGCCTCCAGGACATTTGGACCACACTTTTTCAAGCCATACTCTCATTCCATTTTCGTCCATCCATCCATCCTTTCTCATGAACATGTACAACAACTCCTCTTGTAATCATTTCTTTTGGAAATGTTTTCCTTTTGAAAATTAACATGAGTGGCAATTTGGTGCCATCTGCACAGCAAGACAACACAACTGTGTAATGGGTTTTCTTATGTCTGGAGGTTTTCACGGTGATAGTTTTGGCGCCTTTCAGATCAACAGTCCTATTAGATGGCACATCAAAGGTTAGCGGGACTTCATCCATATTCCCAATCTGGCCAATTTCAAACCCAATTTTCTTCCTAGCATCAATTACAAATTTATGAAAAGACAGAATCTTATCTTCATATTCTTTTGGCATTTTTTGCACAATTCTAGTTTTGGTGCACATAGCAAGGCCACATCGCCTCATAAATCTGTAGCACCACAATGGTGAGCCAGTAAAATCGTAAATGCCTTTCTCTACAGCAATGCATTTGGCTTCCTATATTATCATTTTTGTAGAGACTGATAAGCCATAATTCAGGTGATGTGTGATCCATTCTTTCATGGTCACGTCTAACTGTGGCCACTTTGCAGCATTCCCACGAAAAGTGTGTTTACTTTTATTCGCTTTTTGCAGCTGATCCTCCTGTTTCCGCCACTCTCTTATCATTTTTTCAGTTGGAGGTTGCCCAAAATGTCTCTCTACTGCTCTGTTTACATGTTCCTTTGCATAGTTTACTACCTCTAGTTTAAAAGGAATCTTATATGCTATTCTTTTCTGCTTTATCATTTTTGTATGTACGGGGGAGGTTTTCTGCAAGACAATACAGTGATGAAGAAACTGTCAGTAATGTACCAGTATCTCCAATGTTTACCACTGAGCGCTGACCATTTGCGTTATCTCTGAGCATTGTCTTAATTCAGAAAACACACTCTGGTGGCACAAATAAAATAGAATTGCATCCATATTAAAGAAATATTTCGGTAAATAGAATTGCATCCATATTAAAGTAAGAATTTACAACATATGGCCGACTATCCTAATACTGCTTAAACAAATAAAAAATGGACTTTGTGCATCATATGTACGGTATACATATGATGAACAGTGTCCATTTTTTTGTTTGTTTTTGGGTATCATGTCCCATTTAGTATCTTTTTTTCTTGAAGTCCAAGAGCCTACATTTGTACCATGTTATGATTTAAAACACAGTCAAAGGAAGGAAGCACCAGAAAACCTTTGGATTTATCATTTTGGAGCATTCCACAAGATTTACGATACATCAAATTCGGAGAATTAAGGAAGCAAACACATTCTATTTGTGTTCAAAGGCCAGGGGAGGTGAGATTTTAAACAAAAGGCCAATGAAGGTTACAGTGCAACAAAACAACATAGGCACAAAAGCTGCAACCAAAATATCACTCATAAACTGAAATGTCTTGAGATAGAATTGCAGACAGCATTGTTTTTTACCTTAGCAAGGGACTGTACTTGTAGGAATGAGGTAAAGGAAGGAACGCATGCGCACTGCTGTCCGGGCGAGACCAGTTGCTAGGCAACGAGCGAGGGAACGCCATCTAGGCAACTACTGGTATTATGGATCATTCTTCACCCTCCAAGCAGCGCGCTGCCTGACAGAATCTACACAGGAACAGGTACAGTAAGTTGAATTGCAGGGCCCTGTCTTCTTCCAGCACAGTAAACCCAGCAGCCTCCTCTCTGCAGCCTTTCCTCCTCCATGCCGCACAATCTCAGTATGCTTCCTGGCTGGGATCTGCTTTTCACCCCTGCACTCGGACTTGGCGATTTGGCTCCAGGGCACACACACATTCACTCCATAAGACGCACAGACATTTCACCTTACTTTTGAGGGGAAAAAAGTGTGTCTTATTTGGCAGTGCTATACAAATAAATGATAATAATAATAATGATATGGAGCAAAAAATACGGTATGTCTAAATATGTATGTATGTATATATACAGTCATGGCCAAAAATATTAGCACCCCTGCATTTCTGTCAGATAATGCACCACTTCACCCAGAAAATTGTTGCAATTAGAAACAGTCCAGATCTCAATCCCATAGAGCGCCTGTGGAGAGATCTCAAAACAGCAGTTGGGAAAAGGAACCCTTCCAATCTGAGAGACCTAGAGCAGTTGGCGAAAGAAGAGTGGTCCAAAATTCCAGAAACTCATTGATGGTTAAAGTAAGCAATTGATTTCAGTTATTTTTTCCAAGGGGTGTGCTACCAAATATTAAATTGAGGGTACCAAAAATGTTGTCCAGTCCATTTTTGGAGATTTGCGTGGAATGTGCCAGATATAGCTTTTTTTTCTCCACTTTTTTTTTATCATACCAATACAAACAAAATAAATATTTCAAATAAACATGAGAATGCCAAAACATTTGTAATTGCAACAATTACAATATATATATATATATATATATATATATATATATATATATATATATATATAAATATATAAACTGGGCTTGAAATTTCCAGGTATAGATAACAGGTATAGGTATATATAGACATATATAGAAATATATACAGGGAGTGCAGAATTATTAGGCAAATGAGTATTTTGACCACATCATCCTCTTTATGCATGTTGTCTTACTCCAAGCTGTATAGGCTCAAAAGCCTACTACCAATTAAGCATATTAGGTGATGTGCATCTCTGTAATGAGAAGGGGTGTGGTCTAATGACATCAACACCCTATATCAGGTGTGCATAATTATTAGGCAACTTCCTTTCCTTTGGCAAAATGGGTCAAAAGAAGGACTTGACAGGCTCAGAAAAGTCAAAAATAGTGAGATATCTTGCAGAGGGATGCAGCACTCTTAAAATTGCAAAGCTTCTGAAGCGTGATCATCGAACAATCAAGCGTTTCATTCAAAATAGTCAACAGGGTCGCAAGAAGCGTGTGGAAAAACCAAGGCGCAAAATAACTGCCCATGAACTGAGAAAAGTCAAGCGTGCAGCTGCCAAGATGCCACTTGCCACCAGTTTGGCCATATTTCAGAGCTGCAACATCACTGGAGTGCCCAAAAGCACAAGGTGTGCAATACTCAGAGACATGGCCAAGGTAAGAAAGGCTGAAAGACGACCACCACTGAACAAGACACACAAGCTGAAACGTCAAGACTGGGCCAAGAAATATCTCAAGACCGATTTTTCTAAGGTTTTATGGACTGATGAAATGAGAGTGAGTCTTGATGGGCCAGATGGATGGGCCCGTGGCTGGATTGGTAAAGGGCAGAGAGCTCCAGTCCGACTCAGACGCCAGCAAGGTGGAGGTGGAGTACTGGTTTGGGCTGGTATCATCAAAGATGAGCTTGTGGGGCCTTTTCAGGTTGAGGATGGAGTCACGCTCAACTCCCAGTCCTACTGCCAGTTTCTGGAAGACACCTTCTTCAAGCAGTGGTACAGGAAGAAGTCTGCATCCTTCAAGAAAAACATGATTTTCATGCAGGACAATACTCCATCACACGCGTCCAAGTACTCCCCAGCGTGGCTGGCAAGAAAGGGTATAAAAGAAGAAAATCTAATGACATGGCCTCCTTGTTCACCTGATCTGAACCCCATTGAGAACCTGTGGTCCATCATCAAATGTGAGATTTACAAGGAGGGAAAACAGTACACCTCTCTGAACAGTGTCTGGGAGGCTGTGGTTGCTGCTGCACGCAATGTTGATGGTGAACAGATCAAAACACTGACAGAATCCATGGATGGCAGGCTTTTGAGTGTCCTTGCAAAGAAAGGTGGCTATATTGGTCACTGATTTGTTTTTGTTTTATTTTTTTTATTTATTTTTTATTTTTATTTTATTTTTTTTTTGTTTTAAATGCTTTATTGAAACATTCACAATACAGTCATAATTAAGAGCATCAGTCATTAAGAGTACAGAAACAATAGCCATTTTCAACAGTTAGTATATGACGGTAAGACGCACAAGGCGTAGGCCACAGCATATAACAAGAAAATTGAGCTCGTAAAGTTCTTAATAAAGTATAATGTCCTGCAGCATAACGAGAAAATGGCTTCAATATTCAGCATAACCATATAATTATGACAATGTGACAGTCATTAGATAGTAAATAACAAGTAATTAGCAAGCATTGTAGCCTATATCTAGGTCTCGACAATAGATGATAACTCCAGAAGGAAATAAGAAGAAGAAAGGGAGGGAAGAAGAAAGATATATTAGAAGAAGTAAGGAAGAGGGAAGAGAGAGAGAAGAAAAAAAAAAAAAAAAGGGGGGGGTGGAAGGGGAGGAAGCTGGATGATGGGTGGGGGGGGAAGGGGTAGGGGGGATAGGAAATGATTATCTTAAAGGCGTATAAGTAGAGGGAAGTGGATCACAATCCAAAGGACCAGGAGGGTTTAATCACAGGGACACAGAGTCCCATAGTGTATTGACTTGGACAAGAGTTACAGAGGCTATTAAGCCTGAAAAGCGCTAATCCGGGCAAAACTCCCAAATCAGGGCGTGTTGATCTTCAGTACCGTGGACATGAGACACATAGGCTTCCATTGACCTGAGATATTTTAGGGTTTCCACAATTTGGTCCCAACTAGGGGAGGTCAACTGTAGCCACATCCTAGCAATAGATAGTTTAATTGCAAGAAATAAGTAGACACAGAAACTTTTCTGTGGAGCAGGCAACTTAGGAGGTAAGATGTGAAACAAGGCCATACTGGGTGTAGATGGTATGAGAATACCTTTAGTGTTACAGTAGTGAATTGCTTTTTGCCACAATGGTATAATCACAGGGCAGGACCACCAAACGTGGGTGGGGGTGCCCAGGGCATCACAGCCTCTCCAGCACTTTGGAGAATTCGTGTGCGAGATCTTAAATAAGCGGATCGGCGTCAGATGCCACTGCAAAAGTACTTTGAGAAACAACTCGTATAATGTGACACAATGCACCGTTTTTCTGGTTAGTTGGGTCGCCAAATGCCACACCTGTGGTTCATGGGTTACATTTAGGGAAGATTCCCAGCTCTTTATCGGTGAGGATTTGAGAAAAACTGGGGGACGTAGTATGTCCTGGTAAGATGATGAGAGTAATTTCTTAAACGAGAGTTTAAGATCCCATTTCGACTCCCACCTGGTTCTAGGACGCAGTGGGCCTTTGTCAAAACCCCAAGATTTAAGGAAACTACGTAGTCTCCAGAACTCGAAATGGAGAGGGAGCGGTGGATGGTATTTTCGGAGGAAAGCCTGGTAGGAAAGCAGCTGGGTCCCTTCATAAAGGTCCGAGATTTTAATAATACCCAGGTCCTCCCAAAGGAGTGGGTGGGTATCCGGTAAAGCAAGAAGGAGACTTCTTATCGTATGAGACGGGGACGGATGGGGCGCAATCGTGGGTAAGTTATGAATCTTATCCCAAAATTTTAAATTGGTTTTTACTATAGGGTTTACTAGAGCCATTGTTGGCCTAGTGTGTGCCGGGAGCCAAATCAGGTCTGCAAGAGTAACCCCCGGTGGAAGGGAAGCTTGTTCCAACTCTGCCCATCGACTGCAAGTCGGTGAGCCCCACTGAGTCACATGCGATAGGCGAGCGGCTTCATGATAGTAGAGAATATTAGGGGCAGCTGCCCCTCCTGAAAGTATGGGCTGTTGTAGGGTGCTAGTGGCAATTCTGGGGACTTTATGTCGCCAAATAAATTTATTACACACCTGTTGAAATTTTCGGATTAGAGACTTAGATATCGGGATAGGCAAAGATCTAAAAAGGTAAGTCAACTTAGGCAAAAGGCTCATTTTAAATGCGGCTATGCGCCCCAACCACGACAAGGAGAGAACATTCCATGTTTCCGTGGCTTTAGCTATTTCAGTCAATAGAGGGGAGAAATTCAGTGAGAGAATAGTAGGGATACTATGGGACAGACACACGCCTAAATGCTTAATATGTGAGGTAGACCAACGAAATTTGTACGTCTTCTTCAACTTAATCAACGTTTCCATCGGGACATGAATGGCATAAGCCTCCGTTTTGGAGACATTAAGCTTGTAATAGCTAATTGAAGCAAACCTTTCCAATAGTGCAAAGAGGTGTGGCAAGGAACCGATAGGATCTGAAAGTAGTATTGTCAGGTCATCAGCGAATAAGGCTGTAGTTTGGGTAGTATGATATACGTCCACTCCTATTATATGGGGATGAAGCCGAATGGCAGCGGCTAGTGGTTCCATCACGAGAGCAAAAATGAGCGGTGACAGCGGACAGCCTTGTCTTGTGCCATTTGTGATTTCAAAGGGATCAGAGCAGAACCCAAGACCTTGAACTGTGGCCGAGGGGCTGGAATACAAAGCCGCTATAGAAGTTATAAAAGAAGTTGGTAAGCCGAACCTCCTCAGGACTGCGAACATATAATCCCAGTTCACCCTGTCGAAGGCTTTTTCTGCATCCAACGACAGGGTGACACACGGTAAATTTAATTCCTGAGCAGCAAAATATATATTCAATAGCCTCCTGGTGTTGTCGGGTCCCTCTCGACCTTTGACAAAACCGACCTGGTCGCAATGGACCAGAGCTGGTAATAAGGAGTTAAGACGTGTAGCCAAAATTTTCGCGTACAACTTGATATCCAAGTTCAACAATGAGATCGGACGGTAACTGGAACATTCCGTAGGGTCCTTCCCTTGTTTAGGTAATGTAATAATCGTGGCCTTCAAGAACTCTGCCGGGAAAGTACCACTTGAGCTAGCCTTAGAGTAAAAACGTAACAAAGGTGGAACAAGCTGCGCTTGGAATTTCTTGTAGAAGAGATCTGAGAAGCCGTCCGGCCCAGGGCTTTGAGGGAGAGAATGGCGCTTTTAATTTCCACACCAGAGATAGGGGATAACAGCGCCTCCGCTTGGAGGTCATTCGTCACCGGGAGGTCTAACTTGGATAAGAAGTCATTTATGCTATCTAAGGTAGGAGGTGGGATCTGTTTATCCTTTGACAGGTTGTAAAGAGACAGATAGTAATTTGCGAAAGTCGCCCCTATCTCACGTGGATGGGTTACAACTTTACCTCCTGCTTTTAGGGAATGTATACGAGCCGCCGCCGTGCGTTGGCGTAACCGATTAGCTAAGAGCCTATCCGCTTTATTGCCTTTAAAATAGAAAACCTCTTTGAGTCTAAGGAGCCTAGTCGTCGACCGTTCCGTTTCTAATTGGACTAGTTTTGTCTTAACAGCTATCAACTGTTCATACAGACGTGGTGTGGGATCCTTTTTATGTTCAATAGTGAGATTGCGGAGGGATAGTGTTAATTGAGCCAGAGATTTACCTCTGTTTTTTTTTTGTGCCGCTGCTATTTTCATAAAGGACCCTCTCACATACGCCTTTAATGATGCCCATAAGGTGAAATCATCTACCTCTCCATTATCGTTAATTCGGAGAAACTCAGAAATATCCCTAGATATATCAACTGCTACACTAGGGTCCGAAAAAACAGATGGGGAGAGACACCATGTTGGGATGCGTTGGAGTTCTAAAGGGGATTTAAGAATGATATGCACGGGGTCGTGATCCGACCAGGGGCATTGAGAAATCCATGATCTAGAAATGCAGTCTAATAGTCCCGGTTCACAGAAGAAAAAATCTATCCGTGAATAAGAATGGTGGACCGACGAGAAATATGTATAGTCTCATGAAGTCGAATTAAGAGCTTGCCACACATCAAATAAGTTAAATTGACGCATAAGATTTTTAAATTTGTACGATAAGTCCGCCACGGCCTTGTCACATTTATGAGAGTCAGCCCTTTTTTTGTCCAAGAGGGGGTCCCACACAGAGTTAAAGTCCCCTGCAAGAAGAAGGGAACCCTGCCGTAAGCTTTCCACTTTATGTAGGAACTTACGCAAAGTCGTAATGTGTTGTTTGTTTGGTCCATAGTAGGACGCCAATGTGTAGATCACTCCGTCTAATTTACAGAGGAGAATCAAATATCTTCCTTGTTGATCTGTTTCTAAGTGAATAGGTTCATATGCTATATCCTTGTGTATAAGGACAGCAACCCCTCTCGATTTCTGCAAGAAGCTTGAAGTCTCCACCACAGGGAACAATTTAGATCGTAAGGGGATTACCATATCCCTTAGCCAGTGAGTCTCCTGGAGAAAGACCAACTGGGCTCTACTCTTGTGCAAAGATCTCAGCAACATACTTCTTTTGGTCGGGGAGTTTAGCCCCCTAACATTCTGTGTGATGCAGGTGTACGGCATGGTGCCAATTGTCAAGGAACCTTATAGGTGGATGAGTTAAAGGGTAGGAAAGAGGAGAGGGGTAGGGAGAGCGAATGAAGGGGGTAGGGAGAGGAAAAAAAAAAAAAGGGGGGGAACAAAGAAAGAAGAAGAGATAAAGAAGTGAAGAGAAAGGAGAAAGGAAAAGAAAATGCAGATATCACAATAGAGACCCTATCTGGGAGTCATAACCCAATGTCACAAAACAAGGTTGTGCGGTATATAAAAAGGATAACCGCCTTGATAGCCTCTGAAGGCAAAATTCAGAGTACCTTAAAGGGGGGGGAGAGAGTTTTAAGCCACCGTGACTTATAGACAGTCAAGGGTGGATTATGTGGGGTGTGATATAGGAGATGTTATAAGAGAAGGAGGAGGGGGGGAATCACATTGGAATGTGCATTTATGGAGGAGAGAGAAAAGAAAGAAACGAAGAGAAAAAAGAAAAAAAAAAAAAAAAGTAGAATGATATTAAATAGTGGTCCCTGGTGTGCTCCTCCATAGTGGAGTAGATCCTGAAACCATAATAATCATATAGTATCGTTTAAACATATAACACATATGAAATAAAACTTCTACAGCTTCTTAACTGGGAACTCAGTTCTAGGTACTAAGGAGAAAAAAAAAAGGGGGGGAGAAAAACACTATATGTGGGTAATCATTGGGCCTGGAGAACAATGTAATGTGAGCACTTCTATTAAAAGTATAGAGAGAAATAGTGTGTACAAACGAAGCATCAAATGTGAACATTGAAGCAAATAACTAGCTAGACACACTTAAAGCTAACTTGCCTAAAACAAAGCTAAAATATATCAGGGCTTCACCAGCCTTCAAGCATGTATTTCTACCATTTAAACTGAACAGTTGATAGAACAAGCAAACAACAACACAGCAATAATGAGCAATATATGGTTGAGCGTACACATAAGGTGTAGTCATCCAAGGCACAAATAGACTAAAAAAAAAAAAAAAAAAAGGGAAAAATAAATCACAATCGCATATTATATATTACAGTTTAGTAACAGTATGAAGTTACTCGGAGATGCCTGAAACAAAAAGAAAGGTTAGTATACATATTACCCTACAAACAGTCCATATTCAGTCATCTTCTGCTTCTTGTGTAGAACCAGAGGGGTCTGTAATAGCTGAAGACCCCGGTGCAGAGGAGGCCCAAGGTTGAGCCGAGGGGTTCAGGGAGTCTCTCAGAGGACAATCACTTGAAGCTGAGGTGTCCCATAGTTTCATGAGTCGTTGGCTCTGATCGAGTGTAGTAACGATGTGTTATTGATTGTCTTTGTGGACTATAAGTCTGGTGAGGTGACCCCATCGATACTTGATATCATGAGTCCTCAGAAACTTAGTGAAGTCTCTATATGTCTTCCTCTGCTGGAGTGTGTGATAAGAGAGATCAGCAAACACAGCAATATCTTGGAATTTGGTTGGAAGGGTAGGCCTAGTGAGAGATGCTCGGACTATCCTTTCTTTGTATGTAAAAAAGTGCAGTCTCACAATGACATCCCTTGGCTTGTCTGATGATAAACTTCTAGGTCTTAGCGCCCTATGAGCTCTATCAATAAGGCCCTCGGTTGTGTCAACAGGACGAGCAAGTTGTTCAAAGAACTCTGCCAAAAAAGGAGTAAGATCCCCAGGGGCTATGCTTTCTGGAATACCTCTCAATCGCAAATTGTTTCGACAAGAGCGATCCTCCATATCTGCTAGTTTGTCCTCCAGGCAAATCATCTGTTCAGCTAAACTCTGGGCATAAGCAAGTACATTGGCTTGGTCGACAGCCATGTCCTCTTGTTTCCTCTCTACAGTATCCACTCTTTCTGAAGTTGAAGTGAGATCTCTGCGAAGGTCTGCTAAAGAGGCAGTTACCTGAGATTGGAAAGCTGAATGGTGGGCAGCTAGTAGAGATTTGAGAGAGTCCAGGATAAAAGTAGGGGTCACTGTAGCAGGAGCTGCCTCTTGAAGTGCTTGAAAAGTAGAGGCCACAGTATCTCCTTCCGCTTGGGACATGTTTGAATCCTCCTGTTGGTCATCTGGAGATGTGGGGGATATAGTATGGAAATGATCCGCTACTGTTCTTTTAGGCCCAGTTGCTAATGCCTTAGATTTTCTTTTATTCAGATGTGCTATAATTGTAGAGTTCTGTTGAGCAATAGGGAAGGATTAGTAGTAGAGATAATTAGAGTTTCGTTGTTCTCGTGTCCTTCTACCCCACTCCGTTATCAACACAGCTAGGCTGAAATTGCAGGTAAGGTTGTAGGAAGCCAATAAAAACAGGCAACAAAAAAAGATAAATAAAAAGGAGCAAAATATGCACAGTGATTCACATCACCCCCTCCTCCTTAGCTTTTAGCACATTAGCCACTCATTTGTATGTGGTATCTAAGCTAGCAATTGAGCTGCTGGCAACAGCGTTTACCATAGGTAGGGCACAAGTAAAACACCAACACTGCTCGGCTCTAATGATATCCTCCTTCAAAGGTCACTTATAATGATTTTAGCGTGTGGCACGGGCCTTATTGAGATCAGAGTAATAGTAGTAGGTCCCTTGGGAAAAATCAGCAATTTCTTGTAGTATGAGTGCTTGAGGCAGCAATATATGATAGAAAGTTCAGTAGGCCACTTGTTAGATTTTAGATATGAGACAATTGGTGTGACAAACCAGCTTACGTACAGTTTATATAGGCCTCTCCAGCTTGGGCCTAGCTTTAGCACTATGGGGTCTGTGCAAAGGGCAAATCAAACAGAATGATGTGGCATATAAAAATTAGGGTAATCTATATAGATATTGGCTCACAGTCTATATTAATTCTGCGTGCTTCTTAAGGTAGTATATGTGTTCAGAGCTGAGAGCTATGCCACGTGGTCTGATTGTATGTCTCTGCGGGCAGTTGGGAAAATGGCGCCTTTACGCGCCCCCCTTAGAACAAGTGTGGGTATGCAGGTGCCTGTGTGGTTCAAGTGACCGTCGGTCAGCTTACCCAATGAGCCTCCAGTCCAATGCTGGGCAATCGGTAGGTGCCGCTCTGACCTCTCGGAGCACCCCAATTATCTATTATCCCTCGGGGCCTAAACAGCTCAGCCTCAATCCGGTATGAAAGGATTTCCCACGATCCGGTAAGTGCGATTGCCCTCACCGTAGGACAAAGTCTGTGTGCCGTGTCTGCAGCGGGGCTCCGACTTCCTCAATCAGCGCCCTTGCCACTTGTAATCTCCGATCTCCGGTGCTCCACAGGGCCGCCAATGCAGCCCAATTGCCTAGCTCCGGTTGTGCTCCGTTAGGATGGTGGGTAGTATAGCGGGATCAGAGTACCAGTTCTTGCAGTAATATCTATGTTTGGTTAGCTCTCCAGCCGCCGGAGCGGAGCCCCGACCCTCCGGCGTCTGTCACGAGTGCTTGCGATCACTGGGTACTTGATAGTCCTTAACCCCTGTCAGCGTTCTTTGTTCAAAAGCAGGATAAACTGTCTATTTGCTTGGGGTATAAGTTGATATCACAGTTAGATAAAAAGTCAATAACCTAATTTAGTTATTTTTAAGTTTTTCAGTGAAATTAGAGCAGAGCTCTCCTAAGATGCGTCTATCCTGCTTGGCAGTTAGCTCCGCCCCCCCTTTTGTTTTATTTTTGAATGTCAGAAATGTATATTTGTGAATGTTGAGATGTTATATTGGTTTCACTGGTAAAAATAAATAATTGAAATGGGTATATATTTGTTTTTTGTTAAGTTGCCTAATAATTATGCACAGTAATAGTCACCTGCACACACAGATATCCCCCTAAAATAGCTAAAACAAACTAAAAACTACTTCCAAAAATATTCAGCTTTGATATTAATGAGTTTTTTGGGTTCATTGAGAACATGGTTGTTGTTCAATAATAAAATTAATCCTCAAAAATACAACTTGCCTAATAATTCTGCACTCCCTGTATTTACAATAAAAATTACATTATCCTTTATGTAAAGAACATTGGGTTTAGCGTGCGAGCGATAGGTGTTAGGTTTTTTCTTCTGCGCTTTCCATTGACTTTTATGGGAAAAATACATAAACACGGTCGCAATATGTGATTAGCTTACATCAGGTTTCGCTTGCGCAAACTTTTTACTTTCAACTTGTAATACGCTCATTACCCAATGTTCGTAAAATGCTTGGGTTAATCTAAATGTACCAAAAACTCTTATGTATGGATATGTGAAACTACAAGACTAATGCAATATCATAACATAAAGAGACAATGGGGCATATTTATCAAGCTCCGTATGGAGCTTGATGGCCCTGTTTCTGGCGAGCCTGCAGACTCGCCAGAAACAGCAGTTATGAAGCAGTGTTCACAAAGACCGCTGCTCCATAACCTGTCCGCCTGCTCTGAGCAGGCGGACAGACATCGCCGGAAATCAACCCGATCGGGTTGATTGACACCCCCCTGCTGGTGGCCTATTGGCCGCGAGTCTGCAGGGGGCGGCGTTGCACCAGCAGCTCTTGTGAGCTGCTGGTGCAATGCTGAATACGGCGAGCGTATTGCTCACCGTATTCAGCGATGTCTGTCAGACCTGATCCGCTCTGTCGGATCAGGTCCGACAGACATTGATAACTAGAGGCCAGTGAATTAAAAATTAAACTTTGTCATTCAGACAGTGCATGCAATTTTAAACTACTTTTCAAGTTACTTGTTTGCTTTGTTTTCTTGTTATCCTTTGTTGAAAAGCATACTGTGGCAGCCTCAGGAGCAACAATGCACTACTGGGAGCTGGCTGGTAATTGGTGACTGCACATTCTGTATATGCCTCTTGTAATTGGCTCACCCAATGTGTTCAGCTAGTTCCTAGTAGTGCATTCCTCTTAATTCAACAGATGATACCAAGAGAATGTAGCACATGTTATGAGTACATTGAAAAGTTGGTTAAAATTGCAAAATTTGGTTTCATATCCCTTTAATTAGTTTCTCTAAACAGATCATTTCCATCCATTTTAAATATGAAGACAAGAATAGAATTCTAGTAAAAAAGGAACATAAAATAATAACAGTATTATTAGTAGTAGCAGTAATAATGATGATAATTATTATTATTAACTATAAGGTGCAATTAAACATTCTAAAAGCCAGACTATACCTGTCATAAGGAGAATTACTCCTGTTCAGCTTGGGACTGTTTCTAGATATTGTGCTCCCTGGTGATGTGTTATTTGTGCGCTGTAAACAAAAACAGCTTTTTAGTAAGTTGTAAAAGATACTGTATGTATAGCTTAATTTTTTGTTTTTTAAATATACTTTTTTAAAGAACATACCAAAGATCGGCTACCTTTACTGAAGCTGTTTTCCAGCACAGTACGCAGTCCATCATTACTATCGTGTAGTTTGCGATTGGCACTCCTATAAGCAAATATAAAATGGTCAATTTCAGCCAAACACACATTATTTCAAACAAGAATTAAACAATACATTTAAAAAAAAATGTTGTTATGTATCACACTGCAAATTCATTATTACTTCCTAAACCTCAGAAAAGAACTTTAATATCACAGAGAGATACTGAACGGTAGAAACCAACTGAGGTTATTTGAACCAAAAATGTTCTCTATATAAATCATGCACAAGTACCTACACTATATGAGTGGTAAGTCTCTTTGTAAGCATAAATGTAGAACAGTGCTGAGAGTGATTTGAAAAAAAGCATGTACACTCATAGAAGTGCTTTATCAACAACTCAGTTTATTGTATGCACATATAAACATCAATGTTTTGGGATCGCTCCATTATTAATCATGCATAATTAAGGATGCAATCCTAAAATATCACTGTTTATATGTGAATAAATTGAGTTTTTTTTTAAAGTGCTGCTATTAATATACTTGCTTTGTTTGGAAGTGGGGGTTTTGGTAATGACCTGGATAGTGTGCACCATCCTGATATCTGCGGGACTGACTATTTTCATAGACGGAGTGATTTGAAACTGTGAGCCTTAGCATAACAATGATGTAGTGTATTCTGAGCTACCCTTGTCTTAGTAGGTCATTTAAGGGTTTTACAATTTAAAGTGTATGGGACAACTTTAGATTGCAATGTAAAATGTTTAATAAAGCATAGAAAAAAAAATATTTGACACTTAAATTGTTTATTTTGCCTCATTGTTTTGTAATTTAACTGGGTTTTCAAATCTGAGTACTTGAATGATCAATTCAGACTTCACAAGCTTAACCCTGCCACATATCTGATGCTAACTGGGCTCAGCTATGATACTGCAAAATAATACACATTTTGCCAATAAAATTAACATGGCCAGCTGTTTCTACTCCAGCATGAAATCTGGATTGCCTTATCCAAATAATGCAAACATTTGGTGGAGTCTGGTCATTTGAAAACAACCGCAGGAAACAAGGTGCTATGGCATTCAGAAACTATTCACATGCCAATAGTATGTTAATGTATTGCAATATTACACAAATGTCTTGTAATTACAAGGTATGTAATGTCCCTTTAATTATCAAGCACCGTTTTAAGCCATAATTTATCTAAAAGTATAATTTAGCCTAATAAATTTAACATTTTGAAAAATATTAAGTTGTAGGTCACTGTGACATATATGATTTTTTTTAATGTGATAAAACAAAGGAAAGCAATGCTGTAAATGAACTCATAAAAACGTACTGGAGAATTTCGATTTGTCTTGCCAAGGTCTCTCGCTCATCAGTATACTCTCTGATTATTTCCAGGTCTCTGGAAAAAAAAATCCACAGCCTATTTTATTTCATTACCAAACCTCATTGTAAAATGTCTTTGGAAATATTCATTTGTTACAGGATACCTTTCAGAGCTGAGACTTTGATCTGCATAATCGCTTTTCAGGGCATCTAATTCACTCTGGAGAAATGAAATACTCGTCTGTGCCTCCAAAAGATCCTTTTTCAATTTCTGATTTTCCTGGAAAGAAACAATGAAACACTTTAATTCATATTGTGAGTCTTAGTGTTTGTAATGTGTATATGAGTGTGTCGCATTTATTGATGCTAATGAAAGTCTTTAATTAAAAAAAAACAAAACACGTTTGGTTTTAACTAAGCAAAACATCTAAAAGAAAAAGGTGATGTGCAATTAAGAGTTAATTAATAATTACTAAATAAATTAATACATTGCCTAAACTGTCAGATGACTTTTAGATTGTAAAAGAAAATGTTTAAATATGTGTAATTAAAATAAACTTGCACTATATTTTCATTATTTATTTTGTTACGTTTTTCATGCAACTTTGAAAATTGTGGGTTTTCCAATTCCCATTCCAATTTTTATATAGTAATGGGCGCCGCCATGTTGAAACCTAGGTTTCCTTTATCTAATCTCTTCTGCTGAGGACAATTCGGGACATGTAAAGTATGAAAACAGTGTGGAATATAGCAATGGTAAACAGACTTTTAAACAATGTTATATTATTACTTTAAAAGTACACACAGCTATTGATAGTACTCTTTATTGGTCACTAATTGTCCTCAGAAGAAAAGATTAGATGCAGAAAATCTTATATTTTTACATGTGTGCTGGGATTTTTTGAGCTTTGACATAAAAAAGTACTAAAATTATAGTTGGGCCTAAGGCTCTGGTTCTATTAATTAAAATTACTGTGAAAAAAAGTCAAGGGAGGTCTCTGTATATAATACATTGAAAATATTTCCCAAAAGCTAGTTCCATAAGAAACTTACATCTAACCTTATTTAAAACAATACAAAATTCCATCTTCGCCATTAGAAGCCACCCGCTATTTACACAGACACTTTTAGTTTATGAGCGCAGATCACCTGGAATCTCAGGGTGAACACGCTTGGCCGAGACTCTCCAATCCTCACTGTGCTCTGTTCCGCAAGCTGAAAGCTCACAGACCTTGCATGTATGTCCTCAATGGCCTAGATTTAGGTCTACAGAATCTGCATATTTAGCCAGAGCAATTTAGTTAAAGACCAATTAATTTATATGTGAATTCAGCAAACCATCCTGGGCTTTAAAGGGACAGTGAATACCTTGTAATTGCAACTTATTTCTGTTGTGTTCTATAGAAGAGAATATCAGACAAGTCTAAATATCTTTAAAACAAATCTTATTTGCTGAAAATTTATTCAATAGTGAAACTTTACCCACTACTTGCCTCGTTTGGAGGAGCCAATATGGGTTTGACTCAGCAGCTGAGAAAACTAGGTACTGTTATATTGTTAGTATAAAGTACATTGTTTTGCAGTTCTTATCTTTTAAAGCCAATTCGTGGAAGATATGTAGCAGGGCAAGCCTTGAGAAGTATGCAGGGTGCATTTTCAGTTATGAGAATTAGAAAAGGCACATATTTCAGAGTTTAATTACAGGAAAAGGGGCAAAATAAATAATGAACGTATATTGTAAACTTATTTTATTACGCATAATTAAACCTTTTATATTAAAATCATGCTTAACATGGTGTTAACTGGCCCTTTAAAGACCATATTGACATATATACATAGCAAGATTTGTACACCTTTGTGCACATACAGACACAGAAAGTTCCTCTCATATTCTCTGAATCAGTCTGGAAAGCTGCAACATACACAGCACTTGAATTAAGTTACCCAAATAATGTAAGTGTTATTCGTTTCCCATGAGCAATATCACCTAAATGCAATTATGTCTCAGAAGCTGCATAGTGTACAATTTATATAATCTTACCATTGTTAATTCATGCATTCGTTTTCTAAGTGCAGCCACATCTTCTTTTAAACTTATGTTTTTTGATTGTTCTTCCAGCTAATAATAATAATAATAATTAGGATAATGGAAATAAGTTTTCTGAATTGCTGGACAGCACACAAAAACACAAATATTAATAATACAGCACGTACAATAAAACGTTTCATTAAAAAAAACTCCTAAAATCATTATTCATTAAATTATCATTACATTAATCAGCATATACAACTTTCCAGATGAATTGTGTCACCTTACATTACTCATTGCTTTCACCTTATATTACTCACTGCTTTTACCTTATATTATTGACTGCTTTTACCTTATATTACTGACTGCTTATACCTTATATTACTCACTGCTTTCACCTTACATTACTCACTGCTTTCACCTTGCATTACTCACTGCTTTCACCTTATATTACTCACTGCTTTCACCTTATATTACTCACTGCTTATACCTTATATTACTCACTGCTTATACCTTATATTACTCACTGCTTTCACTTTACATTACTCACTGCTTTCACCTTATATTACTCACTGCTTTCACATTACATTACTCACTGCTTTCACCTTACATTACTCACTGCTTTCGCCTTGCATTACTCACTGATTTTACCTTACATTACTCACTGCTTTCACTTTATATTACTCACTGCACCTTACATTACTCACTGCACCTTATATTACTCACTGCTTTCACTTTATATTACTCACTGCTTTTGCCTTATATTACTGACTGATTTTACCTTATATTACTCACTGCTCTTACCTTATATTACCGACTGATTTTACCTTATATTACTAACTGCTTTTACCTTATATTACTGACTGCTTTCACCTTACATTACTCACTACTTTCTCCTTGCATTACTCACTGATTTTACCTTACATTACTCACTGCTTTCACTTTATATTACTCACTGCACCTTACATTACTCACTGCTTTTACCTTACATTAATCACTGCTTTCACCTTATATTACTCACTGCTTTCACCTTATATTACTCACTGCTTTCACCTTACATTGCTCATAGCTTGTACCTTACATTACTCACTGCTTTCACCTTATATTACTCACTGCTTTTACCTTATATTACTGACTGCTTATACCTTATATTACTCACTGCTTTCACATTACATTACTCACTGCTTTCACCTTGCATTACTCACTGATTTTACCTTACATTACTCACTGCTTTCACTTTATATTACTCACTGCACCTTACATTACTCACTGCTTTTACCTTACATTAATCACTGCTTTCACCTTATATTACTCACTGCTTTTACCTTATATTACTGACTGATTTTACCTTATATTACTCACTGCTTTTACCTTATATTACCGACTGATTTTACCTTATATTACTAACTGCTTTTACCTTATATTACTGACTGCTTTTACCTTATATTACTCACTGCTTTCTCCTTACATTACTCACTGCTTTCACCTTACATTACTCACTGCTTTTACTTTATATTACTCACTGCACCTTACATTACTCACTGCTTTTACCTTACATTACTCACTGCTTTCACTTTATATTACTGACTGCTTTTACCTTATATTACTCACTGCTTTTACCCTATATTACTGACTGATTTTACCTTATATTACTAACTGCTTTCACCTTATATTACTCACTGCTTTCACCTTATATTACTCACTGCTTTCACCTTACATTACTCACTGCTTTCACCTTACATTACTCACTGCTTTCACCTTATATTTCCCACTGCTTTCACCTTATATTACTCACTGCTTTCACCTTATATTACTCACTGCTTTCACCTTATATTACTCACTGTTTCACTGTTTATGAAAACAAAATCTAAACCAGAATTCATTGGCTCCAGTACTTGGTGAGTGGCAAAAAGCTTTCTCTGTTTTAGAATTGGGGTGCCAGCTAAACTGGCCAGGATTTTGATTGCTATCTAAACTAAAGCAGATATAGACTTACATGGACATGTATTTATTTATTTTGTATTATTTGTTATTAGAAGATACATCTGAAAATATATTTTGTTTCCTAGTGTTTGCATTTCTACCAACAGAGAGTTTGATTACGTTAGCTACCTGTAGTGTGAGCTTTGTACCAGCACTAGCTACAAGTAGCTAATTATCAGCTATCTCGCGTCACTTGCTACAAATGGTAACAAGAGCAAGGTAGCAAGAGCTCTTGAAGAGTAGTCAGAGGTCGTGGCTGACTATACTTTTAATAATAAGATCTCAGAATGCATTGCAGGTAACATACAACGCTTACTACAAATTTACTAACATTTATAAGCTGCCGCTATACCTCTTCTTGCTACGAGTGGATTCAAAACTTGTAAATACAAACTAGTGGAATGTTTGTGTAGGTAAACTATATAAGATTACATTCTTTTTTTAGATAAACATTATACTTATATTTATTAATCTTTCCTTTGGTATTTATGTCAAGACACCATTAAATATTATAAAAACCAAAATTAATTTAATAGATACATAGTATAATGGAGTTATTAGTAATTAAAGAGTATTAGTAAAATATACTTATGGTTTTAAAATACTGCAATATACTAGAGCTGTGCATTAATTTCGTAATGAATGCTAATTTGTTAATGAAACGAATATTCGTTTAATTTCCACAAAAATAAATCTCCGAATGAATAAACCTGGAAATTTAAAGAAAATGAATAAATACTGATGAAATTAATTAGTATTGATTTTGTTTCCTTTAAATAGTTAAATAATTACCTTTAGCGCGCTGGAGAGCTCCTCTTCTTCAGAGTCCCGGCTTAACTAATAGGAGGCTATGGCCTAGATTTGGAGTTTGGCGGTAAAAGGGCTGTTAACGCTCCGCAGGCTTTTTTCTGGCCGCACCATAAAATTAACTCTGGTATCGAGAGTTCAAACAAATGCTGCGTTAGGCTCCAAAAAAGGAGCGTAGAGCATTTTTACCGCAAATGCAACTCTCGATACCAGAGTTGCTTACGGACGCGGCCAGCCTAAAAAACGTGCTCGTGCACGATTCCCCCATAGGAAACAATGGGACTGTTTGAGCTGAAAAAAAACCTAACACCTGCAAAAAAGCAGCGTTCAGCTCCTAACGCAGCCCCATTGTTTCCTATGGGGAAACACTTCCTACGTCTGCACCTAACACTCTAACATGTACCCCGAGTCTAAACACCCCTAACCTTACACTTATTAACCCCTAATCTGCCGCCCCCGCTATCGCTGACCCCTGCATATTTTTTTTAACCCCTAATCTGCCGCTCCGTAAACCGCCGCAACCTACGTTATCCCTATGTACCCCTAATCTGCTGCCCTAACATCGCCGACCCCTATATTATATTTATTAACCCCTAATCTGCCCCCCTCAACGTCGCCGACACCTGCCTACACTTATTAACCCCTAATCTGCCGAGCGGACCTGAGCACTACTATAATAAAGTTATTACCCCTAATCCGCCTCACTAACCCTATCATAAATAGTATTAACCCCTAATCTGCCCTCCCTAACATCGCCGACACCTACCTTCAATTATTAACCCCTAATCTTCCGAGCGGAGCTCACCGCTATTCTAATAAATGTATTAACCCCTAACGCTAAGTCTAACCCTAACACTAACACCCCCATAACTTAAATATAATTTACATCTAACGAAATTAATTAACTCTTATTAAAACATAATTTATGCTTACCTGATAAATTTATTTCTCTTGTAGTGTATCCAGTCCACGGATCATCCATTACTTATGGGATATTAACTCCTCCCCAACAGGAAGTGCAAGAGGATTCACCCAGCAGAGCTGCTATATAGCTCCTCCCCTAACTGCCATTACCAGTCATTCGACCAAAAACATGCAGAGAAAGGAAAACCATAGGGTACAGTGGTGACTGTAGTTTAATGGAAAAATTACCTGCCTTAAAGTGACAGGGCGGGCCGTGGACTGGATACACTACAAGAGAAATAAATTTATCAGGTAAGCATAAATTATGTTTTCTCTTGTTAAGTGTATCCAGTCCACGGATCATCCATTACTTATGGGATACCAATACCAAAGCTAAAGTACACGGATGACGGGAGGGACAGGCAGGCTCTTTATACGGAAGGAACCACTGCCTGAAGAACCTTTCTCCCAAAAACAGCCTCCGAAGAAGCAAAAGTGTCAAATTTGTAAAATTTGGAAAAAGTATGAAGAGAAGACCAAGTTGCAGCCTTGCAAATCTGTTCAACAGAAGCCTCATTCTTAAAGGCCCAAGTGGAAGCCACAGCTCTAGTAGAATGTGCTGTAATTCTTTCAGGAGGCTGCTGTCCAGCAGTCTCATAGGCTAACCGTATTATGCTACGAAGCCAAAAGGAGAGAGAGGTAGCCGAAGCTTTTTGACCTCTCCTCTGACCAGAATAAACGACAAACAGGGAAGACGTTTGTCGAAAATCCTTAGTTGCTTGTAGATAAAATTTCAGGGCACGGACTACATCTAGATTGTGTAGCAGACGTTCCTTTTTCGAAGAAGGATTAGGACACAAAGATGTAACCACAATCTCTTGATTGATATTCCTGTTAGTGACCACCTTAGGTAGGAACCCAGGTTTAGTACGCAGAACTACCTTGTCTGAATGAAAAATCAGATAAGGAGAATCACAATGTAAGGCAGATAACTCAGAGACTCTTCGAGCCGAGGAAATCGCCATTAAAAACAGAACTTTCCAAGATAACAACTTGATTTCAATGGAATGAAGGGGTTCAAACGGAACCCCCTGTAAAACATTAAGAACTAAGTTCAAACTCCATGGTGGAGCAACAGTTTTAAACACAGGCTTGATCCTAGCTAAAGCCTGACAAAAAGCTTGAACGTCCGGAACTTCTGACAGACGTTTGTGTAAAAGAATGGACAGAGCTGAAATCTGTCCCTTTAAGGAACTAGCGGATAAACCCTTTTCTAAACCTTCTTGTAGAAAAGACAATATCCTCGGAATCCTAACCTTACTCCATGAGTAACTCTTGGATTTGCACCAATATAAGTATTTGCGCCATATCTTATGGTAAATCTTTCTGGTAACAGGCTTCCTAGCCTGTATTAAGGTATCAATAACTGACTCAGAAAAACCACGTTTTGATAAAATCAAGCGTTCAATTTCCAAGCAGTCAGCTTCAGAGAAATTAGATTTTGATGTTTGAAGGGACCCTGGATCAGAAGGTCCTGTTTCAGAGGTAGCGACCAAGGTGGACAGGATGACATGTCCACTAGATCTGCATACCAAGTCCTGCGTGGCCATGCAGGCGTTATTAGAATCACTGATGCTCTCTCCTGTTTGATTCTGGCAATCAATCGAGGAAGCATCGGGAAGGGTGGAAACACATAAGCCATCCCGAAGGTCCAAGGTGCTGTCAAAGCATCTATCAGAACCGCTCCTGGATCCCTGGATCTGGACCCGTAACGAGGAAGCTTGGCATTCTGTCGAGACGCCATGAGATCTATCTCTGGTTTGCCCCAACGTCGAAGTATTTGGGCAAAGACCTCCGGATGAAGTTCCCACTCCCCCGGATGAAAAGTCTGACGACTTAAGAAATCCGCCTCCCAGTTCTCCACTCCCGGGATGTGGATTGCTGACAGGTGGCAAGAGTGAGACTCTGCCCAGCGAATTATCTTTGATACTTCCATCATTGCTAGGGAGCTTCTTGTCCCTCCCTGATGGTTGATGTAAGCTACAGTCGTGATGTTGTCCGACTGAAACCTGATGAACCCCCGAGTTGTTAACTGGGGCCAAGCCAGAAGGGCATTGAGAACTGCTCTCAATTCCAGAATGTTTATTGGTAGGAGACTCTCCTCCTGATTCCATTGTCCCTGAGCCTTCAGAGAATTCCAGACAGCGCCCCAACCTAGTAGGCTGGCGTCTGTTGTTACAATTGTCCAGTCCGGCCTGCTGAATGGCATCCCCCTGGACAGATGTGGCCGAGAAAGCCACCATAGAAGAGAATTTCTGGTCTCTTGATCCAGATTCAGAGTAGGGGACAAGTCTGAGTAATCCCCATTCCACTGACTTAGCATGCACAATTGCAGCGGTCTGAGATGTAGACGTGCAAAGGGTACTATGTCCATTGCTGCTACCATTAAGCCGATCACCTCCATGCATTGAGCTACTGACGGGTGTTGAATGGAATGAAGGACACGGCATGCATTTTGAAGCTTTGTTAACCTGTCTTCTGTCAGGTAAATCTTCATTTCTACAGAATCTATAAGAGTCCCCAAGAAGGGAACTCTTGTGAGTGGAAAGAGAGAACTCTTCTTTTCGTTCACCTTCCATCCATGCGACCTTAGAAATGCCAGTACTAACTCTGTATGAGACTTGGCAGTTTGAAAGCTTGAAGCTTGTATCAGAATGTCGTCTAGGTACGGAGCTACCGCAATTCCTCGTGGTCTTAGTACCACCAGAAGAGCACACAGAACCTTTGTGAAGATTCTCGGAGCCGTAGCCAATCCGAATGGAAGAGCTACAAACTGGTAATGCCTGTCTAGAAAGGCAAACCTTAGATACCGGTAATGATCTTTGTGAATCGGTATGTGAAGGTAAGCATCCTTTAAATCCACTGTGGTCATGTACTGACCCTTTTGGATCATGGGTAAAATTGTCCGAATAGTTTCCATTTTGAACGATGGAACTCTTAGGAATTTGTTTAGGATCTTTAAATCCAAGATTGGCCTGAAAGTTCCCTCTTTTTTGGGAACCACAAACAGATTTGAGTAAAACCCTTGTCCTTGTTCCGACCGCGGAACCGGATGGATCACTCCCATTAATAAAAGATCTTGTACGCAGCGTAGAAACGCCTCTTTCTTTATTTGGTTTGTTGACAACCTTGACAGATGAAATCTCCCTCTTGGGGGAGAGAATTTGAAGTCTAGAAGGTATCCCTGAGATATGATCTCTAACGCCCAGGGATCCTGGACATCTCTTGCCCAAGCCTGGGCGAAGAGAGAAAGTCTGCCCCCCACTAGATCCGTTCCCGGATCGGGGGCCCTCGATTCATGCTGTCTTAGGGGCAGCAGCAGGTTTCCTGGCCTGCTTGCCCTTGTTCCAGGACTGGTTAGGTCTCCAGCCTTGTCTGTAGCGAGCAACAGCTCCTTCCTGTTTTGGTGCAGAGGAAGTTGATGCTGCTCCTGCTTTGAAATTACGAAAGGAACGAAAATTAGACTGTCTAGCCTTAGGTTTGGCTCTGTCTTGAGGCAGGGCATGGCCTTTACCTCCTGTAATGTCAGCGATAATTTCTTTCAACCCGGGCCCGAATAAGGTCTGCCCTTTGAAAGGTATATTAAGCAATTTAGATTTAGAAGTAACGTCAGCTGACCAGGATTTTAGCCACAGTGCTCTGCGTGCCTGAATGGCGAATCCGGAATTCTTAGCCGTAAGTTTAGTTAAATGTACTACGGCATCTGAAATAAATGAGTTAGCTAACTTAAGGGCTTTAAGCTTGTGTGTAATCTCATCTAATGGAGCTGATTCAAGTGTCTCTTCCAGAGACTCAAACCAAAATGCTGCTGCAGCCGTGACAGGCGCAATGCATGCAAGAGGTTGCAATATAAAACCTTGTTGAACAAACATTTTCTTAAGGTAACCCTCTAACTTTTTATCCATTGGATCTGAAAAGGCACAGCTATCCTCCACCGGGATAGTGGTACGCTTAGCTAAAGTAGAAACTGCTCCCTCCACCTTAGGGACCGTTTGCCATAAGTCCCGTGTGGTGGCGTCTATTGGAAACATCTTTCTAAATATCGGAGGGGGTGAGAACGGCACACCGGGTCTATCCCACTCCTTAGTAACAATTTCAGTAAGTCTCTTAGGTATAGGAAAAACGTCAGTACTCGCCGGTACCGCAAAATATTTATCCAACCTACACATTTTCTCTGGTATTGCAACTGTGTTACAATCATTCAGAGCCGCTAACACCTCCCCTAGTAATACACAGAGGTTTTCCAGCTTAAATTTAAAATTTGAAATATCTGAATCCAGTTTGTTTGGATCAGAACCGTCACCCGCAGAATGAAGCTCTCCGTCCTCATGTTCTGCAAATTGTGACGCAGTGTCTGACATGGCCCTAATATTATCAGTGTACTCTGTTCTCACCCCAGAGTGATCACGCTTACCTCTTAGTTCTGGTAATTTAGCCAAAACTTCAGTCATAACAGTAGCCATATCCTGTAATGTGATTTGTAATGGCCGCCCAGATGTACTCGGCGCTACAATATCACGCACCTCCCGAGCGGGAGATGCAGGTACTGACACGTGAGGCGAGTTAGTCGGCATAACTCTCCCCTCGTTGTTTGGTGAAATATGTTCAATTTGTACAGATTGACTTTTATTTAAAGTAGCATCAATACAGTTAGTACATAAATTTCTATTGGGCTCCACTTTGGCTTTAGCACATATAGCACAGATATCTTCCTCTGAATCAGACATGTTTAACACACTAGCAAATAAACTAGCAACTTGGAAATACTTTTCAAGTAATTTACTATAATATGAAAATGTACTGTGCCTATAAGAAGCACAGAAAAAGTTATGACAGTTGAAAATTAATAAACTGAAAAGTTATAGCATCAAATCTTTGTAAAAAACACAATTTTAGCAAAGGATTGCTCCCATTAGCAAAGGATAACTAACCCTGATAGCAGAAAAAAAAAAAAAAAATACAGAAATAAACGTTGTTTTTTTTTTTTATCACAGTCAACTACAATCTCACAGCTCTGCTGTGAGTGATTACCTCCCTCAAAACAAGTTTTGAAGACCCCTGAGTTCTGTAGAGATGAACCGGATCATGCAGGGAAGACAATAAACTTCTGACTGAATTTTTTGATGCGTAGCAAAAGCACCAAAAAAGGTCCCTCCCCCTCACACATAACAGTGAGAGAGATCAGTAAACTGTCATAAATTAAATAAAACGACTGCCAAGTGGAAAAAAATAGTGCCCAAAACATTTTTTCACCCAGTACCTCAGAAAATTAAACGATTTTACATGCCAGCAAAAAACGTTTAACATTAATAAATTGAGTGTTATTAAAAAGCCTGTTGCTAGTCCCTGCAAATTAGGCTAAAGTTTTATGTATACAGTATAATTCCAGTGAAGTGCCATTCCCCAGAATACTGAAGTGTAAAATATACATACATGACAGCCTGATACCAGTTGCTGCTACTGTATTTAAGGCTGAGTTTACATTATATCGGTATGGCAGAATTTTCTCATCAATTCCATTGTCAGAAAATAATAAGCTGCTACATACCTCTTTGCAGATTAATCTGCCCGCTGTCCCCTGATCTGAAGTTTACCTCTCCTCAGATGGCCGAGAAACAGCAATATGATCTTAACTACTCCGGCTAAAATCATAGAAAAACTCAGGTAGATTCTTCTTCAAATTCTACCAGAGAAGGAATAACACACTCCGGTGCTATTATAAAATAACAAACTTTTGATTGAAGGTATGAAACTAAGTATAATCACCACAGTCCTCTCACACATCCTATCTATTCGTTGGGTGCAAGAGAATGACTGGGAATGGCAGTTAGGGGAGGAGCTATATAGCAGCTCTGCTGGGTGAATCCTCTTGCACTTCCTGTTGGGGAGGAGTTAATATCCCATAAGTAATGGATGATCCGTGGACTGGATACACTTAACAAGAGAAATAAATGATTCCTATTTAAAGCTAAATACTTACCTGTAAAATAAATCCTAATATAGCTACAATATAAATTATAATTACATTGTAGCTATTTTAGGATTAATATTTATTTTACAGGCAACTTTGTAATTATTTTAACCAGGTACAATAGCTATTAAATAGTTAAGAACTATTTAATAGTTACCTAGTTAAAATAATAACAAATTTACCTGTAAAATAAATCCTAACCTAAGATATAATTAAACCTAACACTACCCTATCAATAAAATAATTAAATAAACTACCTACAATTACCTACAATTAACCTAACACTACACTATCAATAAATTAATTAAACACAATTGCTACAAATAAATACAATTAAATAAACTAGCTTAAGTACAAAAAATAAAAAAGAACTAAGTTACAAAAAATAAAAAAATATTTACAAACATAAGAAAAATATTACAACAATTTTAAACTAATTACACCTACTCTAAGCCCCCTAATAAAATAACAAAGCCCCCCAAAATAAAAAATTCCCTACCCTATTCTAAATTAAAAAAGTTACAAGCTCTTTTACCTTACCAGCCCTGAACAGGGCCCTTTGCGGGGCATGCCCCAAGAATTTCAGCTCTTTTGCCTGTAAAAGAATAAATACAATACCCCCCCCCCAACATTACAACCCACCACCCACATACCCCTAATCTAACCCAAACCCCCCTTAAATAAACCTAACACTAAGCCCCTGAAGATCTTCCTACCTTGTCTTCACCATACCAGGTTCACCGATCCGTCCTGGCTCCAACATCTTCATCCAACCCAAGCGGGGGTTGGCGATCCATCATCCGGTGCTGAAGAGGTCCAGAAGAGGCTCCAAAGTCTTCCTCCTATCCGGCAAGAAGAGGACATCCGGACCGGCAAACATCTTCTCCAAGCGGCATCTTCGATCTTCTTCCATCCGGTGCGGAGCGGGTCCATCTTGAAGCGGGCGACGCGGATCCATCCTCTTCTTCCGTTGTCTCCCGACTAATGACGGTTCCTTTAAGGGACGTCATCCAAGATGGCGTCCCTCGAATTCCGATTGGCTGATAGGATTCTATCAGCCAATCGGAATTAAGGTAGGAATTTTCTGATTGGCTGATGGAATCAGCCAATCAGAATCAAGTTCAATCCGATTGGCTGATCCAATCAGCCAATCAGATTGAGCTCGCATTCTATTGGCTGTTCCGATCAGAGGAGCCTCTAACGCTGGTTTTGACGGCTACCGCCGAACTCCAAATCTAGGCCTTAGTGCGGCGGTTCCCAGGGCCTGCACTAAATTACCTTATCCCCCTATTAGCGCGGCCGGGGCTCTGTGAAGAACAGAAGCGTGTTAGAGTGGCTCTTCAGCCCGCTAAAGGTGAGTATAAGGCTACAGGTTTAACTAAAACTAATGTAAATGTTTAACAAATATTCAGTATTCATTTAGTTTAGTTAATGCCAAATAGCACAGGCAACAAATGTTTGGGGAAATTTCCCCGAATATTCATTCCGAAAAATTCAGCTGAACCAAATAATTTGCTCATGCACACCTCTACAATATATGAATACTAATTTTTGCAATGTACTTTATTTCCCCGATAAATATTTGTGTGATATGTGGATATATTATTTGTTTATTATTTTTAAAAATAGGGAAATACTATTTATTTATATAATAAGATGCTATTGATAGTGTAACTGTATTTTTGTTTGTTTTTTTTTAGTATAAATACATTCATTATTTCTTGTAACTTACAAAAAAACAAGGGAAGGGAAAATCTATGTTATTTAAAACTGCTACTGCTACAGCTACGTTTCTCCTGCAGCTACACAACACCGACTCTAATACAGGAAGTAGAAATGGTGTGAAAATGTAGCTACTGAAGCTGTTGCTATGGTAATGTAAGCAAAATATGTGACTGAAACTCCTTGAAGCTACAAATCCATACAACTTTATATTATGTAGCAAGCGGACGTTACCTATGAGCACACGGAAGCCATTGATTTTACCTACAAGTGTCATGTAATACATACATGAAGTATGACTTGCTATTTAACAAAACAAAAATGCTACTTTTTCCTGTAGCAAAAACGTAGGAGTTGTCTATGCGGCAATAAGCGATTCATTGGCCAGAATAAGTTGTATACAATCACGCATATCCTTTTTCTTTCAATATAAATTTAAACAGTATTTAAATATTTTTAGCAAGTAAAATTGTTGTCCTTTCATATGAATAATAGAAACGTTTGAGGTTGATATCTACTGCCATAAGCTTAAAAAATGTGTTTCAAACCCATAAAACCATACAAGAATAGGCATAATACTGCTTTACTATGAAACCACAGCAGGAAATCATATATAATAGATTATTTGCTATTCTTCATTAAGTGTTTATCTTACTGATTCTTTATTGTACCCTCTGCAGAAAATAAAAGAATAAAAAGACTGTTACATTTAATATACCAATATCTATTGCATTTAAAACAAATGTTTAGTACAGCAACTTAAATGACTATCATTTATAGTATTCATTATAGCAATGTTTAAAACATATAAATATAATTTATATCTAAATAAAAAGTTCTAAAGATCCTCTGCCGCTGTGTTGTTTATGTAGACAAATGAACACACTAATTACAAGTTACCTTTTTAAGCTTTTTTATTGCTACTTGAAGTTCAGCGACTTCTGATTCATGCTGACGTTTTAGATCATTAAGCGCTTCCTCTGCCTTCCGTTTCTCCTGGAACAATAAATATTTCATTACAATGGGCTCATGTGATCAACTTGTTTGCATAAATCTGAAAGTTAAAAAAAAAATGTGAACTGAACTACAGCTGAAAAACTTGAATGCTCTTTCAGATATACAGTTTATATTGTGATTTGGCCAAGTACGTCATCAGTTTTGATCTGTCAACATTCAAAATAGTTAAGTGAAAATTATGTGGTGCGTAATTTGTTTCTTTAGCCACTATATCCCCAGTTGCCATTTCAAATCAATAATCTGAGGGTACTCTGCAAGGTATTGCCTTCTTTGGGTACGTTGTTAAATAGTACAGAAGCCAGATGCTACCACATATATTGTAACCAGACAGAAAACAAAGTGCTGCTTTTTTATTGGATGAAAAGGACATTAAATACACAGGACTCAATGGCCAATAACTCACTGCCTTGTAAATAAAACACACTAAATCTTTAGGATTGTTTAGAACCTTATATTGTAATATAGGAGTCTGTGCTTCACATACAGAACCCTGCATAGTGAGATAGACTTCTCTCAAGGTAAAATGTATGTTTCTAAAATTCTTTGAGAAACCCACGGTACTGCTTAGATAATCTCGCCTGAGAGTAGAGATTTAGATGATCAGGCTCTAAATGAATATGCTAGATCAGGGGTAGGCAACCTTTTTTTTAGCAAAGCGACATTTTTCAAAACAATTTGTGCAAAATTTTACAAAGAGCCGCAAGGATGATAGTGACTATACATAAAAATTTGTAGATAATATTTATTCAATAATTGTTGTTCAATAAAAATGTTATTGTTTCATACATTTTATTTTCAGTTATAGCACTATCTACTATCAGTAAACTGTCATATAAGTAATAAAAGGCTAACAATTAAATAACTATCAACAACAACAACAAATTTTGTGTAATTTTTTAGGCTGAACTTCCGTACAGATTTGTTTTACGTTAGGTTTGTAGTTCGAAGTCTTCAGTTTTAGACAATTTTCAAGGCTAATATTCTTGAGCCGGGTTCTCAATTTACTTTTAATGAAGTTCATGTTGCTAAATGTCTGCTCACAATAATATGTGAACCCAAAAATTGTCAAAATTCCAAATGCCATCATCTTGAGTTGGTGGTAACTCTCAGGAAAGCTATTCCATGTTTCAAATATAATTTAATCCTCCTTTCGGGAGTTTGAAATGTCCATCCATTTATGAACCATTGCCAAATTTGTTTTTTCTCTTTCCAAGTTTTCGAGTTCCATTTGTAAAGAAACACATTTTGAAGACCACACATCATTTTAAGTCTATTATCTGGAGTTCAAATTGAGCTCTTTTAACTTTTTGAAACGATTTAAAATTAATTTTGTTGATATTTATGGCAAGTGATTGTGTCAAGAATGACAAGGTTATTTTTTCCTTTCTGAACTCAGTAAAACGATCAGCAAAGGAATCTTTCATTTTTTCTACAGCAGTCACAAAATATTTAGTGTTAATGACACTTCCTGTATCTTGATGTTTTTTTAAATTATTAAAATGAATCAGATTTTCATTGCTAATATCCTGAACAAACATAGACAGTTGACTTTCAAAAGAAAGTAAAATTTCTAAAAGCTAATGTGCAGTATTTCCTCGTCCTTGCAACTTCACGTTGAGATTGTTGAGGTGCGTTGTCATATTAATAGCGAAATTCATTTTTTTAACCAGTCATTATCATTTAACTCTGGATAATTGAAGCTTTTGGTCATTAGAAATTCTTTGATATGTTCAAGGCATTGACCGAAGCGTTTAAGAACTGACACCCTAGAAAGCCAACGGACTTTATTATGCAAAAGAAGAACAGAATATTGGTTGTTTACTTCTTCAAGTAATGAACAAAATTGCCACAATTTAGTTGACTATTTTCACAACTAAGTCCATTACTTCTTGAATTTTGATAGGAAATTTTTGCACACATAGCGCCTCTTGGTGTATAATGCAATGAAACGTAAAAACGTTGCAACACCTTTTTTTAAACGGGACACAAAGCCTTTATCTTTACATGTCATATTCTTTGCTCTGTCTGTAGCAATAAATATCAATTTATTTGTATCTATTTAATTTGTTGTAAAAAATTATAATATGACAGAATAAATATCTTCACCAGGAGTTTGTCCTTTTATAGGAATCAAAGTCAGTAATTCTTCATGAATACCCTTGCAGGATGTATATCATCCTACAAAGACAAACTTGTGTGATATCCTTAATGTCACATGACTCGTCACATGCCAGTGAGAATACAGGCGATAATTTTAAATCGTAAAACTGTTGTGTTGTTACATTCTCTGCCATCTTGAGTGTTCTGTCACAAACAGTTTTTGCAGATAAGGGAATATCTTTAATTTTTTAAATTATTTCCTGTTTATTATTGCAATCACAGGAGTGTTCAGCCATGCTTAAAAAACATGTATTTATAGGACCAATGCCCTTATCCTATTTCAATTTTGAGCACGCCACACAAATAACTACAGGTTGGAAGGTTCTTGCAATGCATTCTACTTCTTTGATAAAAATATTGTTGTTAAGTTTGTTATTGTTAATTATCTTGTTATGGTTTCACCAACCTTTGTGACAACGGTGTAGTAAATGCAATGGTTTGCGATTATAATTTAATTGTACTTGCCACATGGAGCACCTTGAAACTCAAGGCTATAAAGAGACTATGATACAGACACACTGGAGGTATCATTGATACAATAACTAAGAGCCTCTCCTTTAACGTTGAAATGACAAGTTTACTCATTTTAGACATATATTGTACACTAACATGTCAAACTTATTATGTTATCACTGTTCTGAAAACCAATAAAAAATTATCTTTAAAAAAAAAAAACATGTATTTATATACTCCCCATCCATAAAAGATTTGCCATGCTTTATTATTTCTTGAGAAACAGAAATGCTAGCTGCCGTAAGATTACTAAAAGACTGCAATTAGTTGCTGAATGTTGATGTTGACTGTTTCATATTGCATTTTAATTCCATTACTTTTGCTTTTCTTTCGTCGCCAGGTGACTATGTATTGGCAAAAGTACCATGTTTAGTTAAAAGGTGATGTTCAATATTTGACTTTTTATTTTTCGACAGCTTCATTACAGATTAAACATGTCTGTAAACCTGTGGTGCTTGGAATAAAAGCAAACAGCTCTGTCCACTCGGATTGAAATTCACGATTTTCATCTCCAATTTTTCTCTGCTTTTTCTTTGTAGCCATGGTGGGTAATGGCGTGTTATAGGTTGGACTCTGGTATCGCAGCTTTTTGGTTGGAAGAGTCAGTAAAACTAAGTTATTTTAAGCACAAATATGGATGACATTTTAATATTAAATTCAAAGTATTAAATAAATAAATAAATATTGTTATATTGTTGTTATATATATTTTTTTTTCTTCTTACATTAGTGTCATGGGGGTGTTTATAGAGCAATCATGCAGCCCACTAGATTTAATCAGCCCTTTTCTCTTTTCTCCCATATATTTTCAGAAACTAAATGTAAATTTGTCATTACAATGTATAAAAACAGAATGGAACATGTGGGTAAACAATGGATTTTGTAAAAATTCACAGTTTACTTTTGTTTGTTTCAGATATATAGTGTGCAAATAACAAATAATGCGTTTTATATTAGCGCGCATGTCCCAATATCAACTACTACAGCTATAGTGGCAGCAGTTGCCTCTGCAGCGAGATTGAAACATAGCACATGCGCAAGATCTCACCTTAGCAAAGCTAAGTACAGGTGGCCCTCGTTTTACATCGGTTCAAATTACACTATTTCAGAATAATAACCTTTTTTCCCAGTCATGTGACTACTATTGAAAAGCATTGAGAAGCAGTGCATTTATTAAAATAGCCAGTAGGTGGAGCTGTCCGCTTGTGTTGCAGCAAAGCCAAGCAAGCTGAAATGAATCAGTTTATCCAGACCTGAGCTATCGAGCAGATTTCAAAGGAACAAGATCTTCCTGTCTATATATCAGTCCAAATTGGAATGCATAGAAAGAACTGTTTGTAGAAAAATGCAAGTGAAGTCTGTGTTGTGTGATTATTTTATTAGGTTTATAATGCTGTTTAGCAAATGTTTGTGTTCATTTAACTTAGTTTAATTATATATTCTGTGTTGTGTGATTATTTTATTAGGTTTATAATGTGGTTTAGCATTTAAAGTCTTAATTTCAAAGCTTTAAAAATAATGTATTAGGTGTTACTTTTGACAATTTTGATAGGGGCCTGGAACCCAACTCCCTCACTTCCCATTGACTTGCATTATAAACTGGGTTTCAATTTACAACGGTTTTGATTTACAACCAATCCTTCTGGAACCTAACCCCGGCGTAAACTGAGGGCTACCTGTATATATAAAGATTTATAGTATAACAGGGGCGTGCTCAAATGACACAGAGCGATGTGTGTACTTTCTATTTGCTGGACAAAAAATAGAAAGTATATGGGAAAAAATGCAAATCTGGGTGTGGCCAGAAGACACTCCCTGAGAGTAAGGTTCACACACATTTTTATAAACTAAATAAAATATTTAAAACAAATGATTAGTAAAGTATATATTTAAAACATAGGGCATGTTTGAAATCTTAAAGATTTTCCCTACGTTTACTGTCCCTTTAATGACAACAGATTATAGTGGCTAGCAGTCAGTATAAAATTTATTATCCAGCTTTTGTAATATATCTAATATATCTATCTGTGTCTTAAAACAGGAATCATAAAAGATTATTTTAACTTGAGTGTCCCTTTAATGTCAATGCCTTTCAAATTATCAACTACATCTGCACCCAGATGTATAAATGTAATTGTATTCTGTTGCAGATTTACTTGATAGTTAAACAGTTAAAAACATGTGATAAATACATTTCACAAATGTCCCATCCAAAGACTTGTAGTTTACATTATGTTGTCATGGCCCCAATATCACTATTTGCTGTACCACTGGAGAGAACGTGGAATTGATATAGCTTCAGTGGCACAGCAAATAGTTATATTGAGGCCATAACAAACAATAATAAATTACATCATCAGAGATTTAATGCTAGAGAAAAAGCTTAAGAATCTGCCCTTGTATTGTGATTATAGTGGCTAGCAGTCAGTATCAAATTTGTTAAACAGCTCTACAAATAATATAGTTAGGTCCTCAATTAGAGCCGCTACACTGTAGACTTAACTCTCACTGTCAAAAAGACCACCACTGCCATCCAAGACGTAGATTCAGAGAGGAACACACAGTCTGTCTTAGCAACAACCAATCAGCGCTGTTGGTGCTCTACAAATACCTGATAATAATAATAATAATAATAATAATAATAATAATAAAACTGCACAAAGCCCTTGTCAGATGCAAACCTGCAATATACGCCGCCTGTCATGTCCTACATAACCTGCACCAATCAGAAGCAGCGCAGATGATGATGTCACACAGCTGCTTATTCCCACTTCACTTCCCAGGCATAGAAACATACATAAGCGAGAGAGACAACACATTGCCGGAGCCTTACTGATACTGTGTGATATGGGCGCAACTCCGGCAGCAATGTGTTTGTCTCTGTCTTCTCCAGGCAGCACATGTTTTGGTCAGGGCTGGCGGCTGAGCCACAGATTTGATCCAAAAGAGCCGTATGCGGCTCGCGAGCCACGGGTTGCCAATCCTTGTGCTAGATAGAATTATGTATTCAGAGCCAATAATAGACTGAGAATAATATGTAGTAATATGTAATATGTATGTTGTATTAGTAGTTTAAATATTGTATGTAAAAAAATAAATTATTGTCTAATGTTGTAGCCTAAGTCTCCTACTCTGCTGAGACCAATACGGGGCAGTTATAAATGCATCACTAGAGGGTGCAACCAATGACTATGTGACATACAGCAGTGTTAGTCTGGATTCTGCACTTGCACTTTTAATAGGAATTGCAAAACCCACACTTCACATAATTAAGTAACATAGTAACATAGTAGATAAGGTTGAAAAAAGACTGAAGTCCATCGAGTTCAACCTATACAAATCTAAAATACTTACAAAAAGCTCCAGTTAAGCTTAAATAACCCCACTAAAATGTGACCCATTTAATACTAGCAATCACATCCATGAATTTTGTTTATATACAGAAATGTATCCAGACTATTTTTAAATGTATCTATGGTATTGGCATTCACTACCTCCTTTGGTAATGAGTTACACAATTTTATTGCTCTTACAGTGAAAAAACGTTTCCGTTGCAGGAAATTAAATCTCCTTTCCTCCAACCTTAAATTATGACCTCTTGTCAGAACCATTTTTCTTGGAATAAACAGAGCTTCTGCCATCTCTGTATATGGGCCTTGAATATATTTATATAAAGTAATCATGTCACCTCTCAAGCGCCTTTTTTCTAAAGAAAACAGACCCAGTTTGGCAGCCTCTCCTCATATGTTAATTTCTCCAATCCCCTTATTAGTTTTGTGGCCCTTCTCTGAACTTTTTCTTGTTCTGCAATATCTTTTTTAGCGATCGGTCCCCAGAACTGCACTCCAAACTCAAGGTGAGGTCTTACCAGGGCTTTATATAGTGACAGAATAATGCTTTCCTCCCTTGAATCAATGCCTCTTTTAATACATGCTAATATCTTATTAGCCTTTGAAGCCGCTGCCCTGCATTGTGCACCCATCTTTAGCTTGTTATCTATTACTACTCCCAAATTCCTTTCCTCCTGTGTTTGGCTGAGTCTTGTCCCATTTAAAAAATACGTTGCCTGCTTATTTTTACTTCCAAAATGTAGAACCTTGCATTTTTCCTTATTAAATCTCATTTTCCATTTACTTGCCCATAGTTCTAATTTTTGCAAATCCCTTTGTAATGAGAGTTTGTCTTGCCCTGACCTAATGACCTTACTTAAGTTAGTATCATCTGCAAAAATAGAGATGTCGCTATTTAATCCTTGCTCCAAGTCATTTATAAAAATATTAAAAATAACAGGGCCCAGTACTGATCCCTGGGGGATGCCACTGATTACCTTTGTCCAATCTGAGTATGATCCATTTACTACTACTCGTTGCCAGGCCCGGACTGAGCGTCGGGCATACCGGGCATTTTCCCAGTAGGCCGCGCGGTATTTTGGCCCCGCCCATTACCGCATTGAACAATATATTTTTTTTTGAGAAAAAATGAAATTTTATTTTTTAATTATGTATTTTTTTGTAACAGTGAAACTTGATTTTCCATAGCAAGCTGGCGCCGCTGCCTTAGCCAGCCCATTAACAAATTAATTTCCTATTTAATATTGGCCACCGTTGGCCGCACGGCCGCACACACTCTCAGAGATGAGATGACATCAGATCCGTACCTGGCTGGCACCACTGAGTGACAACATCTGGCAGACCAGCACGCGGCAGCACTACACTGATGCCGCGCACACTGTGTCCACGTGACACTCAGTGAGTCACAGAGGCTCAGGCTGTGTCAGACCTGTCATCATTGGGAGAGTACTTGGAGTGGGAGATTATGAGAGATGATGCCGGTTGGGCCCAGCAGCAGCCATGAGGATTTACCATGTGGTGGACAGTCAGTGGGAGCCGGGAGGCCAGGTGAGCAGAGAGGGCCTTTTTGTTTCTAGCCAGGTGGTGGACAGTCAGTGGGAGCCGGGAGGCCAAGTGAGCAAAGAGGGCCTTTTTGTTTCTAGCCAGGTGGTGGACAGTCAGTGGGAGCCGGGAGGCCAGGTGAGCAGAGAGGGCCTTTTTGTTTCTAGTACAGTGGCTGGGTGGCCCAGTTTTACTCTGGCTCAGAGCTCTGCAGATTGCAGCCGACTATGAGGTTTGGTGGGGAATAGATTACACTTACACGTGCCACGGTGCCAGTAAGGACCATTTCTAGGGGTCTGTCCTATCTCACAGCAGGCTGTCTCACTCTGACTTGAAAAGCCCAGCAGCCTCAAAGGGTATGTGTTTCTGTATTCTGTTTGCCTAAAAGTGGGACTGTGGGTGAGTGCATTGGAGCATGTAAAAGTGCTCACAATTCTATAACTCCGTCTCACACATGATACATCTGATATACTGCCTAAACTGAGGTCAACAGTGAGAGCGAGCTGCGGTAATAAATGTGTGGGTCATGGTTTGTGATTTGCGATCACATTAACTTTGATTCTGCAGGGTTTGCTGCAGCTTTACAGACAGCCAAATGCCAATAGAAGCTTGCAAAAGTGTGTGTTGTTTGTCATTCAACTTAAGCTTTGACTCTGAGGGGAAAAAACTGCTAAAATATAACATCCAGAATCAGATCACACAGTTTAACCCCTTGTCTGCAAGAAAAGGATGCAGTGTATTCCAATGTAGTATACTGTAGCCCTTTTTGGCAGACATGGGGTTAAATTGTGCTCCAAATGTTATGTTTTCCTAAGAGCTCTGTAGAGGTGAGGAGGTTATGTAGATGGGCTGGTATTATTGATTTACAGCCCTTAGCAATGATGTCTGCACTAGCATGTATTTTCACACTCCTAATTATTGAAGGTTGCTTCCTTATCAAGTTTAAAATAACAGATGAAATAAACTAAGATGTGTAAAAAAAATAAATTATAAAAAATATATTTTATATGTATATATATATATATATATATATATATATATATATATATATATATATATACACACACATATTTATATATATATATATATATATATATACACATATGTGTGTGCATGTTATATATATATATATATTTATACATATGTGTGTGCATGTTATATATATATATATTTATATATATGTGCGTGTTTTGTATATATATATATATGTGTGTGTGTGTGTGTTATATATATATATATATATATATATATATATATATATATATATATATATATATATATATACATATATATATATATATATATATATACCTGTATATATATATATATACATACATGCGCACACACAATAGGCATGTATATATGATTTTCTTTATGGTACCTTCTGCTTTCAATAGTATATAGAACTCTATAGTCCCTCCTTTATGGTGTGCAAAACTGTTTGCCATTGATTACTCCTACCAAAAAGTAATTCCATTCAGTAGGGCGTCTTTTCTTGGAGCCCTACAAATTGTTGCACCTGTCCTAGGCTGAATGATGAGGATGTTGGTGTGCTTAATGGAAATGTCTAGTCAAAATTAAACTTTCATGATTCAGATAGAGCATGCAATTTTAAGCACCTTTATAATTTACTTCTATTATCAATTTTTCTTTGTTCTCTTGGTATCTTTATTTCAATTTAAGCTTAGGAGCCTGCCAATTTTTGGTTCATGACCTGGGTAGAGCTTGCTGACTGGTGGCTACATTTAGACACAAATCAGAAAGTTCTACCCAGGTGGTGAACCAAAAATGGGCCGGCTCCTATGCTTACATTCTTGCTTTTTCAATTAAAGATACCAAAAGAACGAAGATACATTGATATTAGGAGTAAATTAGAGAGTTGCTTAAAATTGCTGCTCTATCTGAATCATGAAAGTTTAATTTTGACTAGACTATTCCTTTAATAGAGTCTGAAAATTAAACTATTGCTATTTGTTTTTTTGTGCATTTTTGTTTAGTTTGTATATATCCGATTATAGAGTTTAGAATTTGTTGGGGGGGGCGCAAATTTTCTAATTTTGCCCTGGGCGCCAAATTGCCTAGAAATGGCTGTGCCACCATGTCACATGCCTTTGCTGCATATTCACAATCTCCTCTGCTGGGTGCTGGTGGGCTCAAGGTGGGCGGGATTCGGAAAGCAACCACTGGTCTGGCACTGCAAATAAAAAAATATTGCTGGGCTGGCTCATTGGTGTAAAATTTAAATAAGTGGTTGTTACAGTGAGGATGAGGAAACTCTGACAGATTAATGGACTGGGTGCTCTGCCATGTCATAGAAATATGTTTGAGAGAATAGAGAATCATTTATTTCACTCGTTTGTTTAATTGCATAGAAAGATGCAGCAGCTTCATTTGTTTGAGGAGAATATTCTATTACCACATAGCCAACGTTTCTTTAACACCACTGGCACTCGGATGATTTTTATGGAATATGTCTTTAGGAGTTTTGTAATCACAGCAGTGATTAACATTCACACATTATTTACAAGGAAATATTTACACTGACTAGGCTCAGGAAAGTAAACCAATAATTTCTCTTTACACAAAAAACAGTATTTTATACTACATGGAACAGTGTTTCCTGGGCCTAGTCAGTGTAAATATTTAATACATTCTAGGTTTTTGCTGCACCAGTTAAAACACCCTATCTTACGTACGTTTAAATAACAAGTGGTGAGGGGGGGGGGAGTGGGCCTCCATGCCCCAAAATGCCCGGGCCTTTTTTTGGTCCCAGTCCGGCCCTGCTCTTTGCTCCCTATCTTTTATCCAGTTATTTATCCATGAACTAACATTTTCAGCTATTCCCAGTCCCTTAATTTTGTGCATTAATCTCTCATGTGGCACTGTATCAAATGCCTTTGCAAAATCTTAGTATATCACATCAACTGATTCCCCTTTATCTATATTTTTACTTAAGGGACAGTATACTATAAAATTGTTTTTCCCTTAATGTGTTTCCAATTACTTTTCTTTCCGCTGCAGAGTATAAAATGTATGAAATTTGCTTTTTTAAGGCTTATTTGTGTATATGAATTTGCTGATTTTGTGTTTTGAAGTCACAACCTAATAAAATGGGTTGAGCTTGTAGGTATAATCAGATCTCATTACTTTATCACATTGTGTAAATATACCTGCTCCTTTATCTTATATCTGTCCATAAACCAATCAACAATACTTGGAGAGAACAATGGAAAATTAACATTTTATAACCTTATCTCTTCTATAACCCCCTGGGAGTGTAATTTCTTCTACTGGCAGTGTTAACACAGCTGGGCCTCGTGGCCAAAAACTTTCAGGATGGGTGGGGACACCACAAGCTAAATAAACTAATTCAAATGCCAATATAAGGTTAATGGAAATGCTTGTAAACAATTTAATACACTCCAGCAGGTAAAGTGGTGCGTTGGGAACAAATTAAAGGGGAGAAATTTTTTGAGTAAACTGTCCCTTTACTTCCTCGTAGAATCTAATTAGATTAGTTTGACATGATCTATTTCTCCTAAAGCCATGCTGATTAGAACTCATAATCTTGTTTACACGAATATGCTCATCAATATAATACTTTATAATCCCTTCAAATATCTTCCCCACTATTGATGTCAGACTAACTGGTCTATAGCTTCCTGGATCATCCCTGCTTCCCTTTTTGAAGTGTGGCACCACATCAGCTTTACGCCAATCCTGGGGTACCATGCCTGAGGATGAGTCTTGAAAAATTAAGAGTAGAGGTTTGTCTATACAGTTACAGGAAAAGGGGACACAATAAATAATGATAATATTAAATATTAAATAAATAATGATAATATATGGCAAAGGTTTTAATTTACATAAAATGAAACATTTTATATTACAATCTGAATTTGTTTAATTTCCCTTTATTAAGGTTGCATTGATTCACAGGTATATTTTTGTGCATTTAAAAGGAAAAAGCCATCTACTACTTCAAGGTACATGGAAGTTTTTATTACACAGGGTTATACAGCACCACATATTAATATACTTTGCAATCAAATGTGAGTTAAAAAAACGCTGTGTTAGTCCTATTTTAAAATGAGATATACACCACTTGTGCAGGCCTAGTGCAAGTACGTGAGTGCTGAATGGTAGCTTTGCACACTGCAAGAAGAGCAGTTACCAATCAGCAGTACTGTTAGCACAGAGATGGGTACCACACAAAACCACATGGTACCAATTTCAGCATTTTAAAAGGCTAAAGCAACTCCTTTATAACACTCTTATAGCATCTGTTTAATGTGGGTATACTGTCTGTAGCACCCCAGTTTAATACTGTCCCTTAAGTTAGATTAAAAAGTATATAGTATTAACCCTTTAAAGCGATATAAATATTTATATAACTCTATGTCCATTAGTTCAGTATAGGTGGATATACAGTCCAAGGGATTCAATTACCTGTGTGCTTATTACCACATAGATCAGGAGCGTATTATGGCCTAGGCCAACAAGGCTGGTGCCTAGGGCAGCAGATTTGGGAGGGGCAGCGCATCTGTCCTATCCTCTATCTAAAAGCCAGCACACAGTACAGTGAGTAATAAAGTGCAGGTTTTTACAGAGAAGACAAGGCACATGCGCTGATTAAGGTCACTCTTTACAGGCAGTGCTCCTTTAAACCGTTGCTTCATTTAGATCCACCAGCATTTTTGCAGTGGAAGAGTTCTTGGTGAGAAACTTGACCGGGGATATACTTCCAAGGCGAGGCTGGAGGAGAAGATCTTGTGCCGATATGCTGCCTCCCTTTGTCAGCTGAGGTGGGTCTGCGAGCGCAGTGCTTATTTCAGGTCTTAGTAATTAACAGACTGGATGCCTCTGTGCACTGCTTAGATCAGCTTGTGATGTCTAATCATAAACTCTCAGATCTAATGTATGTTAGCTACTAATAACTAGCTTTCTCTGCATTCATGAACCCACAGAGTAAATAGTAAATGGGAACTTAAAAAGTTTAATTACTTGAATGATGGTAATTACTGTATGTTGTTGCGTGTGAAGGGCAGTGATTGTTTCAAAGTGCATTCTTCTTTCCCTCCCTTCCTCTCTCCCTTATTTCCCTTCCTTCCTCAACTCCCCTCCCTTCTTTCCTTCCCTTCTTTCTCTCAACTCCCTACCTTGCTCCCTTCTTTCACTCCTTTCATTCCCTCACCACTTTTCTCTTCTCTCTCTCTGCCTCCCTTGCCTGCTTTCCTTTCCCTCCCTTTTTTCCCCTCCCCTTCTTTTCTCTCCCTTCTCTCACAGATAAAATGGTGTGAGACGCATGCAATTCAACCCACCTGTATGCAAGTGTTTTGCTAGCCCATTTTCTTTTGAATTGTTATGAAAAAACAAGCAAAACCAAAACATTTTACACACTGACCCAAAAAAATATTAAGTGAAAAAAAAGGACTAAAACCTTTGCGGGGTGGAAGCAAAATTTGAGTGCCTAGGGCAGCACGAAACATAAATACGCCACTGACATAGATAATTTAAACACGGGCTGTTTTTGACCATTCACGTCTCAATGCATATGTCCAGGCCTGTCAGAAATGCTTATTTAATGTTTGTTTTAGCAAAGAGTTTTTAAAGTGAAGGTAAATTTTTCTAATTCAAAAGTGCTAATGTAGAAAATAATATTACAAATATTGCAGTCGCTTATGTAATATTTTTTAAAATGTATTCTTGCACATCTAAATATTACTTATAATATTCCTCCGTTTGCGCTACACGCTCCGCCCCATCAACACTTCCTTCTTCTTATCGGGTGACATAGCTTTCTCAGTTAGTGTCGGACTATGCTCGTGCACCCGTAATAGACATCAACTGCGCATGCGTATCCTCCGCTCAATGGCGCATGCGTTCAAGTACTTGCCGTGACTCTGTATCAAAACTCTATCAGTCACTGATACGCAAGTGTGTCACTCAGTCTCAAAAACCGTATATACATCACCAGGTTTTGTTACGTTCAGTGAATAATGTACTCTATCTTAGATAACATGTTCATTTTATAAGATATGTGAATACAATCTTAAAATTAATAAGTTGTGGGTATGTTATTATTCTCTACACGGATCTATCGAATGACTGCATACTAATCTTTCCCGCATTAGCTACTTAACAAAATAATGCAAATTAGAATAAAGATAAAGATTGCCAGATTCTAGAAAAAATCATTGTGAGGTAAAATATTTAATATGTGAGATGCTCTGCTGTATCATAATTACCGGATAGTTATTTGGGTAGCGCTTTTTCGATTATCAGAGTGCTAACGATACAATGAACTTGTAGAACAGAGAACGCATGCGCGTAACATGAACGAGCATGCCATGGATGATACGCTGTTTGCGTAAACGCATGCGCAGAAGATGTCGATGACGATACAGAAAAGGGGCTGGACGCCATGGGGTTAAAATAACGATTGGATTGAAAATATGTCAATCACTAAAGGCACTATGGCGGGCGGATTGAAGAGCAGAAACGGAGCGGGTCAAAAAAGTAAAATATCTCAATTACTATTGTATTTGCATATATTTTGATGAATGAACATCATAATTATTTTGGGTGATAGATTGGAATTGCGTATACAGAGCGCTAGACTTGACCTTCACTTTAAAAAAAATAACCTTTACAGGTACCAGGTATCTAGTATTTAAACGGAAAGTGCAGTATTTTGTGCAACAAAATATATTCATTCTTGGCAGGGACCTCTGCGATATGGTGTGTGATATACAGTCTGATGTGGGCATATAACTGCAGCGCTGTAAATAATTACCAGCCTGTTTCAGACCTCTTAAAAAATTTCTCATTCAACCAGATTGATTCTTTTTGGCATTTTTTACTCATATACTACTAGAATTTACCAGGCCTAGTACAAACTGTAAATGTGAACAAAAATCCAACATGTCCACCAATTCAATTGCTGCATTCAAATAAAGTATAAAAAACTTCATTCTATACATTTCTTTTTTACTCATACTTTTATGTCTGTATTAATACAATACTAAAACTTATTCAAATAATGAGGCTTTTTCAAAACACTTGCTACATATCTATTTACTTATTTTTCAGTTATATACTCTGATACCACTAGATGGCACTGAAGAAACATTATGTGGCACATTTAAAGTCGGAGATAAACGAATTAAAACATTTAAACCATGCTCACATAAAACCTGAAACATGTTAAATAGCTAAACATTAATCATGCTATTCTCCACAAAACAAAATACAAAAAAAAAAGGATTTTATATATTTATGTATATATATATTTATTTATTTATTTATAAAAAATATTTCACCAGGAAGGATGCATTGAGATTTCTCTCGTTTTCAAGTATGTCCTGGGATCACAAAACATTGCATTGATACAATAGGGTACAATAAAATACAAAAACAATAATAATACACAATATATAAAAAATTTAACATAGAACCGGTAGGAAATATATAATCAACCATGACAGGAGCATTCTGTTTTGAGATATGTAGAGAGGGATCTCTTAAAGGATATTAGGCATGGGGAAGGTTTGAAAGTGTGCGGGAGGTTGCTCCATAATTGTGATGCTCTGTAGGAAAAGGAGGATTGAGCTGCTTTCTTTTTGTATTGAGGCAAACTAAATAATGTGCTGTTATTGGATCGGAGGTTATAGGAGGTGGGAATAGCCGGGGAGAGCTATATAGTATATACAG